>NC_050580.1:239508891-240153891 GCF_011100635.1 Trichosurus vulpecula | reverse complement strand
CAAGCTACTACACTCTTTCAAGTACAAAAGCTAGTTCTCTGTATACATTCATCCTTTTGTTACTCCTCAGGCTAGTCTCTTAAATTCCAAAGACAAAGCAATCAATGGGCTCAGAGAAATGAAAGCTAGCTGTGTTCCTTTCCGACAGTGTACCCCTTTCTAAAGTCCTATCTTATTTGTATCCAGAAAGGGAAGGTCAGGGGTAAATCTACTTGAAAGGCTTCAGACAGGGAACTGTTTTGCCGCTGCTGCTACTATACCTCCTCCACCCTCCCTTCATCCCAAGTAACAGGAGGAACAAGTGCTACCTCCGTGCTAGTGCTCTCACTAAACTCTATCACTACAGCCACAGCTTCTGGGCTATCCAAGCATCAACCCAAAAGAACTAGACACAATTCAGATATGTTGTAGCAGGTAAAATCTGATTTCTAGCCTTTCATCACTTCTTTTTGTTGGTGTTTATGCTGGGTATGAGTGGCAACATAGTGTGGTGGATAGAGAGCTGGCTTTGGAGTCAGGATAGACCTGGGTACAAATCCTGCCTCTGACACACATTGGATGTGTGCCTGGAAGTCCTTTAACCTCCTGATGCTCTAGGCCAAAGGCGTCAAACATGCATGGGACCCTCAACACTCTCAAGTGCTGCCCGAATCAGATTAAAATGTAATTGGGAAATGTATTGGACAGAATTTCCAAATAATAGGAGAGACATCTTTAGGAGAAGCAAAGTGAATGTATTTTACAAACCTGGCAAGATTTGGGCACACCTCCATAATGGAGGAGGAGAGGTAAAAGAGAATGCTGCCTTAATTTATACTATTAATGAAAAGATTCCCGCCCACCTCTATCCTCTCTCACCATTGTCTGGGAGGCAGGCTTACAATCTAGGCATGAAAAACTAGGCAGAGGACTAGGGGACCAAGGTTGATCCAGTCCGTTCAGCTTTTCCCTATCCAGAACTCAACTGTCGGGGGTGGCTTCTGAAAGTCTAGGAGAAGAAATGAGGGGGGGGGGGGAGTAGGGACCTTCCTGAAGCAGAGAACAAACAGCTCACAGGTAGTCCATTATCTCCCTGTTTGGTGCTAACATCAGAGAGGGGGAAAGGGCATGTCCATAGCTCCAGGCCCTGACCTTCCAGAGTCACCACAAGGCCAAATCCCAAGCCTCTCCTACTCCCTTAGACATTCCCTATTTCAGAAATATGAGAAGAGTGTAACCCCTGCATTTTTACCCTGTGAAGTCTTCACAATTATCCTTCCCATTCAGAAATGTTTAACAAAATAGGTAAAAATACAATAAAACGTAGATAGCATTACATTTTAAATCTAAGTCAATATGCTATCCATAGAGTTCTTTATGTATGAATTATTGGCCCCTTTTTCTATCTGAGTTTGACAGTACTGCTCTAGGAAATTCTTTAGTGTTGTACACTGCACAGATAATGCCGTCCTGTATTGCTAGGAGTTTCTTGATTCCAGCGTTCCCAGTATCAACAAAATTGCAAATCCAGTCTCTATCCCTAGGGGGTGCTGGAGTGCAAATCAGCACAGACTTTGTACAAAGGCTAAGGTTCAGCAGCTCTGCACCAACTCTAGCACTCACTTATTCATACTTTCACTCTCCCACACGCACTCACTGAAACCACCTTCACATTAAATGGACTCCCTACCCCACCAGCTCACTCCTTCCACAATCTCTCAGTCACTACTCAACCACCATTTCTCAAATACGTACCTGACGGCTCTCTCACTGAACCACTAGCATCTCATAATCTTATTCATCTTCTCCACATATTGACTCAATCAATCTGACCACAAACACTAGCTCTCAGTCCACAGTTCCTTCTTTCACTAATCCCAGGACAATCATTCAGCCACCAACACCAGATCTGAAACTACTTAATGATACTCTTAAATAGGCCTAAAGAATCCTGGGAAGCTACATGGACCATAGCCTCAGTCACACAATTGCCTCTCTTCTTTCCCTCTTGACCCTACAGCACCCTTAATTCCTGATACAAAATAGTGCAAAAATAGGAAGTCTGGTTACCCAGTTGGCTTTCCATGTGTGCCTGGGGCTTTGTTCCCTCTTTATCGCATGCCTCCCTAAAAGCAGCCTCATTCAATGGCCTGTACTACAAGCTTCTGGGCGTTTGGGGCAATGATGAGTTGGTATCACAGGTCAAGGAAGGCTACATTACTTACAACACATTCTGTGCCCTTCTCTCTTTCCTTGGGTATGCCTATACGAGAGGTTTAAGAAGCTGACAATTAGAAGTTGGGGGACCCTTAAAATTAGATGTGTATTCTGTGCTTGCTCCAGAATAATGTTGACCTGATTGTAGACCGCATGAGCACAGGGGAAACATAGACAGACCATATGAGCTCCTGGCTGCAATACTGGGGGGAACCTGTACCAAGTCAGCCAGCTATGCCTTAAGTTTCCTCACCTGCATGCTCTACACTGTCCTTTTCACCTATCCAACTGTTAACTCTCCTTGATGACTCAACTCAAATCTCACTTCTTTCAGAAAACCTTCCCAAATATTCCAATGCAAAATAATCTCTGTCTTCTGATCTACTGTAGCATGTATTGTCTCTATCACATATTTTGAAACACAATGTCACATTGTCTTGTCTTGTTCTCTGTTTCAAATGTGCATGCTCTTTCTCTGCTATGAAAAGTAGCCTGTACTCTAACTTCATCATTCAACTGAAACTTTACTTTCCAAAGTTATCAGTTTTAAAAAATTACCTCTGCAGCATTTAATGTTGATTATTTTCTCCTTCTAGATACTTCTTCCTCATCAGGTTCTCATGCTACTACTCACTTCTGGTTCTCTCATTTGTCTGTCTGATCTTTCTCATTCTACTTTGCTATGCTCTCTACTTGTGGGTCCTCCATGGCCCAGTCCTGGGACATGTTCTCTTTTTGCTCTTTAATAGAGGTTGGTAAACTATAGGCCTCAGGCCAAATTCTGACTGCCACTCGTTTTTGTAGGCAAAAGTTAAAACTTTTTTTTTTCACAATTTTAAACACAATAAAACCATTCTTGGTTCACTGACCATACAAAAACAGACAGCTTCTGAGATGTGACTAGTATGTAATTTGCCAGCCTCCTGCTCTTTAATATTTCACTTGGTGACCTCATCAGCTCTTATGAGTTCAATTATCATGGCTATGGGAATGATTCTCAGATCAACTATCTATCTATCTATCTATCTGTCTATCTATCTATCTATCTATCTATCTATCTATCTATCTGTCTGTCTGTCTGTCTGTTTTTCTATCAAGCCACATAGATAAATATAGATTTTGTAGATATGAACACGGATATGGATATGGATGATACAGAAATGAATAAAGAAAGCCCAATTCTCGCTAAGCTACAATCAGCCATCCCTTATTGCCTCTTAGACATCTCAAACTAGATGTCATGTGGGCATCTCAAAATTGAACATATCCAAAATAGTATTCATTATCTTTCCTTTATTTTTTCCTATTTTATCTTTCCTCTCCCCTTCTAAAGCTCCCTATGGTGCCCAGTCTTGAAATCTCCATGTATTCTTTGAGTCTTCACTCACCCCACATATCCAACCCATCACCAAATTTTGTCATGTATCACAACATCTCTTATACAAACCTGCTTTCCTCAACTCATTCTACAATTCTAGGCCACAATTCCAGTTCTTTCCCTCATCAACTTTCAATATACTATTGCACTAGTCTTTCTAACTGCTTGCCTCAGGCATTTCTCTTGGTCCCCCTCTTCTGGTCAAAATCATCTCAACTAGAGGATATCACTGGGGATGCAAACTTAGTTTATTATGTTGAGAAATTCAATAACCAAAAGCTATTTAAACATAAGCTAGTTTGTTATATATGCATTTTCCATGGCAAGTGCTCCCATTTTCACTGAAATGACTTGAATATAATCCTCTATAAAATAGGATACTTAAGGTTTCCTAAATGACTTTTAGAAAAATAATAAAAATCACAATCATCATTAAAAAATTCTAATTCATCATCCACTCATTTACTAAGATGATTTTTCTAAAGTATTTATCTGACTATGCCACCTTCCTACTGTGTGGGACAGCAACTTCACCCAAAATTAAACTCAGAGGCTTCTCAAGTAGAAAGTAGAAATGAATTTTATTATGATCCCGCAGGAAAGGGCAGTCTTCGATGATAGACAATTGTTAGGGAGAGGCAGTGCCCAGAGGGCAGAACCCAGCTATATACCCCTAAGGCAAACAACCCCCACCAACCACTGACCTTTGCTGTCTTTGATGGAGTTCAGGCTCACAATCTAAACATGGAAATCTACTCCCGGTACAAGGTGCAAGGAAACGCTAATTTAGCCAATGCCAACTCTCAAAAACACATTTTTATATTTTTTTGGTGAGGCTCCTGCTGGGCAGGAGGGGGTTGGGGTCAGGCTGCTCTAAGTCTCAGACTCCCACAGGTCAGGCGATTCCCAGCAACTGGAAACCTAGGACTAGCCATCAACCAGAAGCTCCAAGCCACACTGAAAAGTCCCCACCCCCATTCATCCCACTCAACTCACAGAAAGGCCGAGATCCAGATTCCATGAGAGGTCTTCACCATCCCACTCACTACTCAATGAGATCCAGTGACTCCTTATTACCTTCAGAATCAAATGTAAACTCCTCTGGCATTTAAAACTTCATAACCCATCCCGTTTCTTGCCCTTCCAGCCTTCTTACGTCTTACTCCCCTCCAGTCATTCTACAATTGCAACCACATTGTCCTACTTGCTTTTTCTCTACCACAACACTCCATCTCTCCTCTAAATGTCTTTGTACTAGCTGTCCCCCACCCCTGGATTTCACTGCCCTTCACCTCCACCTCTTAGTTTTATCAGCTTCATTCAGGACTCACTTCAAATTCTACCTTCTTCAGAAAGCCTCTCCTGGTCCCCCTAGCTGCTAGTGCCTTCTCCTTCCAGATTATCTTCATATACTGTGTATATGTGTGCATCTTGTATGTATTTCAATATATTTAATTGTTGTCCTCCCTAATAGAAAATATAGTCCTTGGGAGCAGAGACAGTTTATTTGCTTTTCTTTTGTATTTCTAGCACTTAACACAATGCCTGGTACATTGTAAGGACTTAATAAATGCTTGTTGAATGAACGAATAACTTAAAGGCAATTGAATGGTAAAAAAGATGGATGTAATTAGAGTCAAGAAGATCTGAGTTTAAATTCTGCCTCAGACATTATTTGTACGACACTGGACAGATCACTTAACTCCTCCATCTTAGTGTCTCTATCTGTAAAATGGGAGGAATAATGACATCCACCTCACCAGGCTGGCTGTTTTGATGATTGGACTTAAAATGGTTAAACTTTAAATATTATAAGTGTTAGCTATTTTTAAAGGCAGATGACATCCCTAGCATACTTTTAGGTACATTATCAGAATTCAATAAATTCTTGTTGAAATTAAGGTCCAGGACTAAACAGGAGAAGAAGAAGAAAAGCACAAACAGTATATTAAGTCCCTTTTAGGTCATTTCCCAAACCTCACCTCTAACAAGTGGCTAATACTACCACTTGTGGAATTCCCAAGGCTAAGGGAGTGGCTGTAATATTTATTGCTCTGTTAATACACACAATTAAAACACATTACCCATACTGCTTCTCAATAGCATTTTTAGTAACTTAATTAATAGCTTTTAAAAGTAGTCTTTCATTTCCTCTTTCCACTTTTATTTATTTTTAATTTCACATCCCCCCTTTAAGATGACCCTCCCTGGGAAAATTTGACAAACACAGAAGTACAGATCCAATTAGCTGGGAATGCAAGTGTATACAAATGAGCCCAGTGAGTACTTCTTAAGGAACACAGAAAGGTGATCTCTTTGAGTTAGGTGTTAGGAGCCCAGCGTGCCTTATTGCAGAAACTATGTTCTTTTCCATTGAACTCTGATCTCTACCAGGATATTAAAGGCTGCTAATTAAACTCCATTCACAAAGAAAGAGCCGCTCAAAACTTATTCTTGGGGACCAAATAGGGAAAGAAAATATTTGATACTGGAGCAAAGCTTTTCCCCAAAAAATCTCATTAAAAAATCATGACAAATGACTATGGTTTCTCTTATGTAATCCTCTTCCCTGTCTCTAAGTAAATCACCATTGGTCAGTTTGATCACTGAATATTTTGTGCTCGTCTGACTGTTTCAGGGTATTGAACAATCAAATGAATTATGAACGAAACACACTAAAGTTGAGTAAGTATGATATGCGAACTGACAGTGGTATTCCTGCCTCATTTCCCTTCTCATCCTTCATGGGGAGACCTAGAGATAGAGACAAGACCGATTATTTCATTGGTATACAAATCTCCCTCCTTTTATCAATGCAGGACGGCACTTTCTTTGCGATTTATAGTCTTAGAGAACTGTCTAGAGCCCTAAGAGTTTTAGTGACTTTCCCAGGATGACACAGACAGAATGTGTCAGAGGCAAGTCTTCTTCATTCTGAAGACAGCTGTCCATCAATTATGCCATACTGCCTCTCTCATCCATAGCTGCCAAAATAATCTTTTTTGTCACTCCCTTGGGAAAATAACAAAAACAACTTTTCAGTGTTTGACTTGCCTACAGGCCAAAATTCAAATTCTTTAGTTCGGCATTTAAGACTCTCACACACACTAATAGTTCTAGCCTTGGGTTCCAGCTTTATGTTAACCTTCATGTATTCTGTATGCCAACCAGATTGGACTGGTAGTTGTCCCCCAATCTCATGATGAGCTTTTTTTACCTCCATTTGGTCTTTTTTCCTTCCTTAATTTCTTCCTTCCTTCTTTTTTTGCAACCCCACCCACACACTTTTTTTTTGGTTTTGCTTTTTCTGGCTAGGAACATAGTAAGCACTTCATAAAAAGTATTTTCATTCATTCATTTCATGAGTCCACAAAGGCTCTCCATGATGCAGGATCATTATTTTTGTCTCTTTCTTCAGTGTCCTGGTCTGTGTCCACCACCTCCGTGTAAACTTCTCTAACCTAAAACTCAAAGTGACCACAGAGACCATCTTAACTGACCAACTGGGAAGTCCAGTCATACGGAAGTAAATCATAAAACACTCTCCCTGGAGTTACATATATAGAGGTTTTGCTCATAGTTAATATACAGAAGCTCTGTATTTTTAAGGTAGGAAACAATTGGCTCAGTCATGGGATGCAGAATAAGCTTTAAGAGTTCTATCCTAAGAGAAAACAAGTTTTTTAAACTTAACCAAGAAAACCCCACTCTTCAATGCCCTTATTAACTATAATGTTATGTTTCTTTCTTTTCTCTGTTCTCCTCTGACTATTTTAAAGCTGCCTAGGGTTAGAGTAAATGACCAGCAATTTGCTACATTGACTGGCAAATATACAAGTGCATGGAATGCAGCATTATTCTCTTGACTCATTTAAAGAAAGCTCATTAGAAACTGAATAATTCATGAATTAAAGCCCATCCATAAGGGGTAATTTGCTCTAATTATACTAAATGAAGTTGATAACATTCTGCAGGTTTCAGAGAAAAGTCTGAATACACCAATGTAAAGAATTTTTCAACAAGGAAGTCGTTCAGAAGCCAAATGCTAAAAATTGCACTTTCAGGATACACATTCTAGGAGATATATGTTTATCTCCCCCAGAGTAGCTTTGCTATTAGAAACCTGACATGGGAACCAAATCTCTTCTTAAAGCAATGACTATGAGATATAGAATTAAAAAAAAATTGGATCAGTGGTCATAGGGGAATCGTGTACCAAGACACTGAGTTCGATCTTCTCTGATTAGCTACTCTTAACAATGTTGTAACTGGTCCTTCGTTTCTTTCAAGTATTTCAAAGTGTGTTTTTAAGGGGATAAGGCGAGGGAGAAACAGGAAGGAACATAATAGTTTCTTCCCCCTCCATTCAGTCTTACAAAGAGCAATTAATACTGCAAAACATGAATCCTTATTGCAACTGAACTAAGGAAGCAGTTTTTGGTTGCTGACAGAATTGAACCACCTCGGTTCAAAATTGATGTCCCTTAAAGTAGGCCAGCACATCCAATGATTCCAATTGACATAAAGCTTTTCTTGGAATAAAAAATATATACTATTGTCTCCAATCCTCAGGAAGACCTGGCTAGCAAATCTAGAGACTCTTGCAACAAAGGAGATAATGACATGTGAACTGACAAGAGTAAAAGCACTGGAAAGGTCAGAAGATGGATGAAAAGGTCTTCTATTCCTCTCTTTATCACCTCTCTTTTCTTTTTTTGGTTCCTATAACAGAACAAGTAGCTCTGCTCCTCTTTTCTGACTGACAGAGGGGTACCCTCCTCTTACTTTTACTTTAGCAAGCTTAGTCACCTCATGACATGTCAAGGTAGAGATGTTATTTTGTCCTTGGCCCAGGCTTAAGATAGATGTTGGTATGCAATCTAATTCTATCCTAATATTGTGCCTTTCACATAGGAAGATATTAATAAGTGATTGCTGATTGGTTGCTTGACAGATTGATTTTTGTCCCTATTTGTAGAGGAACCCTATCTGTAGGATTATTGTTAAGAATTATATCTTCAATTTATAGATGCCATTTAAATTTTTTTATGTTTGTGCTGAGCTAGGGAATTTCCCAGAAGTCAATGTGGTTTTAGTCCTTAGTAAAAATTTTTCTCCCTCTTTCATGAGAAATCTATCTTTGTTTATTGAGTGAGGATCAGCCCATTACAGCATCCTATAAACTACTGTCCTTTGAGCTGCTGGCTGAGAGGAAAAAACCATGAAACCTCTCTATCTTCCTAGAATCATGTTATTTGCATGAGTTTAATTCAGGATTGGGTTACACCTACAAAGCAGATCAGGTGAATTCCCAGGATTGCAAAAGCAGCAAAGTTCCTTAAGTCACAAAGCAGATGCCAGATTGTCTTCTGGGGGCAGTCTAGCCCAGGTTTTATTCTTGATCCATTTAGCAGCCGAACAACTTGTTATCTTCCCAGGTTGCAAGCGAACATCTGTAAAATAAATAATATACACAGCGAAGGGACATCCTGAGGTTTTGTTATGAAACCTGTGGTGCTTGGGCTGATCTCATCAGTTACCAGGCCCTACAGACTGATTGCCTTAACTTGACATCTCATCTCTGCAGGGTAACATCAGATATCACCAAAAGTGTAAATGGCAACAACCCACCATACTTTTTCTGTAGGGAATAACAGAGCTTACATTTTTATAGCACTTTAAGACTTACTACATGGGGGGAAAATAGTGTAAATATCTCCACTTTTTAGAGATGAGGAAATTGAGCCTCAGAGGGATTAATTAATTGACTTGACCATTACCATCTAATGTATGTAACTGGTATGTAACTAGTAATGGTCTGAATTAGTATCCTAATCAATGTCCAAAGTTGTTCCCACTACAGAGAATATTTTCTCTGAACACTAATTTAAGAATTTCATTTTCTCTGATCAGCAAATGAGTTCATTATTATCATTCTTATTATAATTATATTAAGAGAAGCATCATGGCAGAGTGGCTGGAGAATCGATTTGGAGCTACAAAGACGAGTTCAAATCCTGACTCTGACACATACTATCTCTGTAAACATGAGGAAGTTATTTAACTCTCACTGCTAGAAATAATTCTTCAGAATGATGGGCTATGGAAATGATACTTACCTGCACTGATGGAATGCTTTCCTTTAAATCACAGTGCTTATTATTATGGCTGTTGTTTTATTGTTATCATTCCAAGTCAATTCTGAAGTCTTGGGGCACTTTTTTCCACAGAGGCCAGAATTCAAATGGCATAGTTTGGGGTTCTATTCAGAACTAACTAGGACGTAAGAAAATGTTTTCCCTTCTTACACAGGTACAACGATGCCTCAGCCATCCAGACAACACTGGGAACTAACCTAGAAATGAAACCATCTTCCAGGATGTTAAAAAAAATTAGGATGTGAATCTTTCTGGCAACTGTGAGACCCACAATTGCATTCAAGACTATTAAATGTGTCCTATAAACAGAACAACTGTAAATGTGACAGGTGCTAGGGGCTTCAATCCCACCTGCCCTGGTGTTCTCTGAAGCAATGTTGAGTTAATCCAAGCTGAAAATAAAACCCCCAAATCTCCACATCCCCCACCACCAACATGTCATCTTTTTTATTACAGCTCAACATAACAGGCACCATGGAGCTTTGGGGAAAGCAGCTGATGAGAAACCTTGGAGATATATAATTTAGAGATGACATTTGGAAGTAAATAAAGACCTTTGGGAAAGCGATTTAATAAAATGTGGGGATTTAGGACTGTCATTTAGGTGAAATAAGTTAAAAGACTTTGTTTCCTCCATCTTGAACAATAATCTTTACCCAATCTTGATTTGTTAAAAAAAAAGAGAAAAAGAAAAAAGGAAGGAAAGAAAGAAAGAAAGAAGGAAGGAAAGAAAGAAAAAAAGCTTTTCAGAATTCCATGACTATATGTAAGAGACAACATATGTGAAGAATTCAGAGAAACACAGCAGGGTGTATAATCTGATGCAGAGTGAAAAAGTAGAACCAGGAAAGCGATCAGTGACTAAAATAATGTAAGTGAAAAGGAACCTAAAAAAAGCCAATACTAAGTTATTGTAATAACCAATCCCCAAAGAAGAGGTAAGGGAGAAAGTCACCTATCTCCCTTCCTTGGAGAGGGCAAATGTTACTCTGGCTCACATGGTCAACTATGTTGATTTCCTGTTGTTGTTTTTGGTTTGGTTTGGTTTTTGATATGAAGAATGCTCACTAGGTAGCATAGCGGCTACAGTGCCAAGCTCAGAGTCAGAAAGACCTGAGTTCAAATCCAGCCTTGGATACTAGCTGTGTGACCCTGGGAAAGTCACTTAATCTCTGTTTGCTTTAATTGTCTTATTTGTAAAATGGGGATAATAGAAGTACCTCCTTCTTAGGATTGTTGTGAGGATTAAATGAAATATTTGCAAAGGATATAGAAACTTTAAAATACTATATAAATATAAATTATTGCTGATTCTTATTATTTTTATTGAAAGTTGAATAATATGTGAAGAAATGCCTTTGATGTTAAAAACAAAAGGCAGTTAGATGGAGGACATTTTCTCTGGTCTTTACAACCTCTCAAACACAAAAATTATGCACCAAATATAAACTTCAGCTCTCTCCAAGTTATAGGACACCGAGAAGATTAAAACAAGAAAACCATGAACTGAAGCCTACCCTGAGCTTACTCAGAAGCTCTCCCTCATTTCCCACTGTTGAACCAAGAAACTGACATGCAAACTTGGTGCAAAACCTAACCTCAAACTCTAGGCCCCTTCCTTCTTTCCAGTTCCATAGAAATCCTGGCTCCAAGCTGTGGAAACTTAGTCAGGCTGTGACAAAAAGCCAGCATGGCCATGATCCTCCAGGTGTAGAAACCTGGTGTGGGCTATGACAGACAATGCTTAGACTCCATAGTACCAACTTGTAGTGCCAATGAGATATACACAGCACCTTCGGTGGCTATGAATATACTGGCATAGTTTTGAATCTCAAAATATAGCAGACTCTCTTCACTGAAGACAGAAGAAAAACATTTATTCAAACACCAGAAAGCCAAATCCATCATAGCAACAAAGAAATCCATACACATTAGCAATGCAGGGGGCACTGCCATCACCAAGCCTTCCCACAAACAAACTCCCTTAAGCAAAATCACTCCCTCTCTCTCACCCATGCTAGCTGCTTCTCTGTCTCTCTCTCTCTCCCAGCTCTGACTGCTCTATCTCACTTCCTCTCAGTTCTGCCCCACCCTTCCTGCTCCACCTCTTCCTGCTCCACCCATTCATCAAGCTCCTCCCACCAGAGGCTCATGTGACTCAGAGTTCTATGTGACTCAAGCAGGTCACATGGGCCTATTAATGGATGGGAAAGATCTTCCCATTGCATTAACAAAACAGAGCTCTACAAATCTCTTAACTGACCATGTCAAGGCAGATAAGCCCATAGGATCAGAACAGCAGCCCTCTGAGATGCCAGTGCTGGGACAGAGAACTGAGAACAGAAGGAGTAGGACAGGATACTATCAGGAATAAACAATATGTGTTAGTTGTGGGGGGAGGGGAGTCCAGCTGTCTATTGAACCTGTGGGAAAGAACCCAGCATCCAGTTGGGACCATTCCTGACCACCCAAAGTCACTGTGGGCAGATACCTAGGCTGGTGAACTGTATTGTCCAGCCTGGGAGATCCAGCCCTCAAGGAAACCTCTATTAGAGGGCAGAGAGTCAGAAAATGATCAAGAGAAAGAAATAAGGGATGGGGGGGGGCGGGTAGGATAAGGGGAAGACTGAAATTCCCAAAGATCTCAGGAAGAAGAAAACTGAAACATTTTAAACATAAGCAGATCAATCAGTGGGGAAAACTTTAACAGTGGAAGGAAATATGGCTTCCAGATGTAGTGAACAAGTTATGAATAAATACTAAAAAAATAAGGAAAATGCAACACTTGATGAGACAGAGGACCCCATGGAATGAGAGGAGAACATGGAACTACAACATGCTGTTCCCAAGTGGTTCAAAAGAGAAATGAAAAATTATGAAAGCAGAATTTGTGGCCTGTGCAGCAAAAATATTGGGCAGAATGGAAAGCCTGGAATCTCCAGTGGCAAATCTCACCAAAGAAATAAAAGAACAAACAATAGATTGGGAATGCAAATATGCCAGAGTGAAAGACAATAAAAGAAAATTTGCTCACTAATGCAAGCAAAGCATACTGATCTCAAAGACAGGACGTATAGAGATCATAAGAGGATTAAAGGTCTGTCAGAAGAACATGGCTGGATAAAAAAATCTTTAAACCATAATGCAGGAAATAATAGAAGAGAACTTGCCAGGACTTCTGAATACAGAAAAAGATTTTTCTTGGAAAGAAATGTGTGATGTGCCCAGGTTATATTGAGAGCTAGCAATTGGAAAAAAGTAACCCCTGTGGTCTCAATGAAAGAAGGATATACAGAGGAGTAAATGAGCAGAAAGGGGAAGGAATGAAAAGTGGGGGAAAGGAAGGAGACCGCACATTGGTGCTGGAAGGCGGTTCCACCGACGGATGCTCCTATGAGATAACAGAGATGGTAGTGAAGGGAGATGAGGATTTTGAGCTGGGTTTTCTGGGAGATTTGTTGCTTGAAAATTACACTCATCCTAACTTTGGGGGGATGGGGGAAGAGTTTGAAACTCCTGGGGGCAACTGGTTTCTGGGGGAATGGGAGATCATATATTCAGGAAGGAGATTTTAAAGCAAATGGAGGAGGGGAAGGTAACCAATTGAAATAGGATATAGATCAGTGGTGAGCTGCATTCACAACATGTGTTGAAGGAGGGCTCCTACCATGAGGTGGTGTCCTCTCTGACATCTGCAATAATAAGCATTGTTCTGAAAGTGAAGCAAAGAGGAAAAGGGAAATCCATGAGGCAAACTCTACAAGGCAGTGCAGAAACTGCACAGAGGGGAGAGCCTAGAATGAGCATCTTGGAAGTTTTGATTGCATGAAAAATACAGAGAATAGAGAACAGATTGTTTTAAGGGTCATGAATCACAGAATAAGGGTCTTGAGAGACAGAAAGGATGGCTAATACAGAGAGGAAGAGAAATCTTTGTTGGAAGAGGCCTAAAAAAGAAATCTAAAAAATAATTAACATGACTAGTTGAAGGGGAGGAGAAGAAGTCAAAATCTACTTGACTGAGAGGAAAAGGAGGGAGGGCAAAAATTATATAAATAAAGAAGGAAAGAAGAGAGAACTAATAAGCAAAACCCCAAAAGAAAAGGGCTAACAAATGAGAGGCGTTGATCAGGGATGAGGGAAAGGGAGTAAGTGGTAGCAGGGACACTTTTAAAGTAGATAAAAGTAAAGTAACTTATAGAATGCAGTACAACACAGTGTTTACAGCAGAAGAGGGCAAAAAGTCATAACTTGAATGAAAATCATTGTAAATGGAGGAACATATAAGACTAATTGTCATAATTTTAAAGGTGAATGGGTTAAGCAATTCAATTTTTAAAAAAGAATGACAGATTAGATAAAAAACAAAACCCTACAGTCTGTTGCTTACAAGGAACACATTCTAAAATCAAAGATATTTTACAAAGTCAAACTGAATGGTTGGAAAAAATTTATTATGCATCAAGTGAGCCCAAAAAAGCAGAAGTTGCCATCATGCTACCTAACAAAGCAAAAACAAACATTCAAAAAACAAGTAGGAATAAATAAGAAAACTTCGTTATGCTGAAAGGAACCATAAACAACAAACTCATATTGGTAATAAACTTATATGCTCCAAATGCCTTAGCTTCCAAATTCATAAAGGAATCATTTTCTGAGCTACAGGAAGACATAACACAATAGTAACAGGAGACTTCAATATCCCTCTCTCAGTTTTGTATAAGTCTAATGGAAAGATAAGCAAAAGGGAAAAATATGGAACTAAACAAATTGCTGGAGAAACTACAGTTAAAAGAGGAAATGGCATCTTCTAAATGGGACTGCAAAAGAATATTCATATTCTTTGCAGCACAAGGAAGTTTTACAAAAAATTGATTGTGTACTAGGTCACAGAGCCTTTGCAGAAACAAATGTAAAAAAAAAGCAGAAATGGTCAATACATCCTTTGGAGAGCGTAATATAATAAAAATAATAAGTGGTTCAAGGACTACAAAAAAGATACAGACCCAAATGAGACAATGAAATCTTTTGAAAAAATAGGTCAAAGAACAAATAGTAGAAGCAACTAATAACTATGTAAAAGAAAATGATAATGATGAAACAGCATACAAAAATTTCTGGGATGCAGCTAAAGCAACCCTCAAGGGGGAAACCATATCTTTACAAGCATACATGAGAGAGAGAGAGAGAGAGAAATAAAGAGAGAGAGAGAGAGAGAGAGAGAGAGAGAGAGAGAGAGAGGGAGAGAGAGAGAGAGAGAGAGGGAGGGAGGAAGAGAAAGAGGGAGGGAGAGAGAGAGAGAAAGTAAATGAGATAAATATCCATTTAAAAATTAGAAAACTGGGGCAGCTAGGTGGCACAGTGAGTAGAGCACCAGCCCTGGAGTCAAGAGGACCTGAGTTCAAATCTGGCCTCAGACACTTGACATGCTTACTAGCTGTGTGACCTTGGGCAGGTCACTTAACCCTAATTGCCCTGTCTTCCCCCCTCCAAAAATAAATTAGAAAACCAATAAATAAGCAAACCTAAAATA
The DNA here is from genome assembly GCF_011100635.1 of Trichosurus vulpecula. Classification (NCBI taxonomy): domain Eukaryota; kingdom Metazoa; phylum Chordata; class Mammalia; order Diprotodontia; family Phalangeridae; genus Trichosurus; species Trichosurus vulpecula. The sequence goes on along the minus strand of NC_050580.1, from coordinate 240,138,626 downwards.
AGCACAAATGAAGAGATATTAAAAATTGGAGGTGAAATAAATAAATTAAGAACAAAAAGTAGAAACAATAAACTAAATGAAGAGTTGGTGCTTTGAAAAAATAATAAAATTGATAGACTATTAGCTACTATGATTAAAAATAAGAATGCAAAAAAATCAATAAAAGAGTGAATGAGCAAAATGAAATTACAACACAGTCAGAAGAAATAAAAAAGAATAATCAGAACATATGCACAATTATATACTAACAAAACCAAGAATACAAAAAAGAGGAATACCTTGAAAAATGAAAAGTGTCTAAAGTATCAGAAGATGAGAGACAGATTTTAAATAATCCAATCTCAGAAAAGGAAGTAGATCTAACTATAAAGAAACTATGAGAGCAGAAAAAAGCTATTGCTCCTCATGGATTCACAGAAAAAATTTAATCGACTTCTTAAATAACAGTTACTGCCCCTACTTCAAAATTATTCTCAAAAACTGGGAAAGAAAGCACCTTACTAGAATCTTTTTATGGGACATAGTCCTAACTAAAAGCAGGGAAAGATAAAACACAGAAAGAAAAATATAGGCTAACATCATTAATGAATACAGACTCAAAAATTAGTTTTAAAAATTCTGTCAAACAGAATATAGTGATTTATCTAAGGAATCATTCAATATGACCAAGTGGGATTTATACCAAGGATATAAGGATGATTCAACATTAGAAAAACAAGCAACATAATTAAACATATTAAAAACCAAAACATCTAAAACCATATGATCCTCTCAATAGAGGCAGAAGAAACCCTTTACAAAGTATAACACTTTTGTGCTAGAAATCCTACAAAGCATAAGCATAGAGGGACCTTTGTTAATATCATAAAAGGCATGTCTAAAACCAAAAGCTAGCATCATATGTGATGGAGGAGACACTAGAATCTTTTTTCCAATAGATATAAGAGTTACACAAGGATGCTTAAATTTATCTGATAAAGTTCTAAAAATGCTTGTAACAGCAATAAGACAAGAGAAACAAATTAAAGGGATAACAATGAGTGAAAAAGTAAAACTATCCCTATTTACTGATGATATGATGATATAATGATATATTTGGAAAATCCTAGGAAGTCAGCAAAAACACTAACTTAGACAATGAATTGCTTCAACAATGTTGCAGGTTACAAAATAATCCCGCAAAAATCAACAGCATTTCAATAATAACACCAAGAGGCAATATAATATAAAGGCATATATTATTGCAAAAATAATAAAATACATAAAATATCAAGAAAGTGACCTACAAAAACACACAGTAGACTTGTATTGATTCAATTACAAATTGTTCCTTAAAGAAATAATAACTTAAATAGTTGGAGTAATATTCAGTGCTCATAGCTAAGCCATGTTAAGTATAAGACAAATGATAATATTACCAAAATGCATTTGTTTTTAATACTATACCAATCAAATTACCAAGGGGATAACTTGTAGAACTTGATAAAAATTATTTTTAAAAAGAATATGGGAAAACAAAACATCTAGAATATTAAGAGAGAATGATTAAAAGAAGTAGGGATGGAGAAATAGTACTTTTCTACCTCAAACTACATTACAAAGTAGCAGCTATTAATACCTTCAAGTTGTTGCTTTTCTTGTTGTTATAGATCTTTGATACCAAACTCTTCTCAGAGAATTTTGATACAGACTTCTTTCCATTTGACCACCACCACAAGAAAGTCTCAAACTATATCCAAAACTAGCAGTCGTCAGTACCATTAAGTACTGGTTTTAAAAAATAGATATAGAACAATGGAACATACTAGACAAAGAAGAATCAGAAATAGCAGAATTCAATAATCTAGTGTTTGAAAAAAATATAAAAAATAATTTACCAAGAAAAAAACTCCTTATTTGATAAAAATTGCTGAGGAAATTAGAAAGCAGTCTGACAGAAATTAGATTTAGATCAACACCTTACATCATATTCTACAATGCAATCTAAATGGAGTGTGACCTTAAAATTTTATAGTAGGACATAGGATTTCAGGGAGCCAAGATGGTGGAATACGTAGGAAATTGCTGTAATTCTTCCATACTCACCTCCAAACAACTATAAAATAGAGCTCAAAAACAAATCCTGGGACAGCAGAGCCAGCAAAAGGATGCAGTGAAATAATCTTTTAGGCCAAGAAACTTGGAAGATCAGCAACAAAAGTGAGTTTCACTTGGGTAAAAGGGGAGCACAGTCCAGGACAGAAACTGTCTCAGCAGGCCAGCAACAAGCCCCACGTCAACAAACCAGTAGGATATCCTGAGCCCCCAGTGTGGTGGAGCAGGCAAATGCCAACACCAGAACACCCTACATGCTTTAGCATAGCCTGGGGAACCAGCTGACTCCATCTCTGAGAGCCACCACATACTTCAATGGAGCCCCATTCAAACAGGTATCCTCCAGTGGCCAGACCTCCAAATGCTTCAGCACAGCCCCAGGTAAACAGGTAGACACCAACCCTACAAGTGCCTAAGCAAACAGGCAGTCTCCAGAGGCCAGGCTGCATGTGCTTTACTGTAGCCATGGGGAGACACAGAAACACCTCACTGGGCCTCAGGACATGCCAGACACCACAACTAGGATCCTAGCTCAACACCAAGTAAGTTTTCAGATCCCTACAGCCTCCAGCAGTGCCAGCCAACTGCCACTCCATCCCCTCAGTGAAGCACCAGACATGAGAGTCTTCCAGGGACCTCAAGGCAACAGCAGTCCAGCACCAGGGAAACAACCAGGGCCTACAACCACTAGCAGAAGAAGCCAGAGACAGTGCCCCTTCCACCCTGGGAGCAGAGCTCAAATTTAAAAGAAGGGAAAGAGGGCAAAAAAAAAGATGAGCAAAAAAAAAAGCAAAAAAAGAAAAAGAAAATCTGACCATAAAAAGTTATTACGGTGACAAGGAAAACCAAGACACAAACTCAGAAGAGGTCAACAATTTCAAAACACCTATGAGCAAAAGCCCAAAGAAAAATGGGAAGTGGTCTCAAGCCCAAAAAGAACTCATGGAAGAACTCAAATAAAAGCTTAAAAAACCATATAAGAGAGGTAGAAGAAAAATTGGAGAAAGAAATGTGAGTGATTCAAGAGAATTATGAAAAAGAGTCAACAAGTTAGAAAACTACTTAAAAGTATAATTGGCCAAATGGAAAAGAAAGTACAAAAGCCAACTGAGGAAAACAACACCTTAAAAGTTAGAATTGGGCAATTGGAAATTAATGACTCTATGAGACATCATGGATCAATCAAACTAATTCAAAGGAATAAAAAAATAGAAGAAAATGTAAAATACCTCATGAGAAAAACAATGGGCCTGGAAAATAGATCCAAGAGACACAATATCAGAATCATCGGACTACCTGAAAACCATAATCTAAAAGAGGACCTGTACATCATCTTTAAAGAAATTATCAAGGAAAACTGCTTTGATGTCCTGGAACCAGAGGACAAAATAGGCATTGACAGAATCCATTGATCTTCTCAGGAAAGAGAAAAATGCCAATGAACATTATAGCCAACTTACAGAACTATCAGGTCAAGAAAAAAATACTACAAGTGGCCAGAAAGAAACAATTCAAATATCAAGGAGTAACAATCAGGATCACACAGGACTTGGCAACTAAAACATTAAAAGATCAGAGGTCATGGAATATGATTTTCTGGAGGGCAAAGGAGATAGGAATACAACCAAGAATCACTTACACAGCAAAATTAAGCATAATATATCAAGGTGGGGAAATGGTCATTCAGCAAAAGAGAAGGATTTCAAGCCTTCATAATAAGAAGATCAGAACTAAACCAAAAATTTGACATCCAATATCAAGACCCAAGAAAAGCATAAACAGGTAAAAAGGAAAAAGAAAACAAGGAATTTAACAGAGCTAAACTGTTTATATCTCTACACGTGAAGATGATACTTGTAACTCTAAAAAATTGAATCACTAACTCTACAGATAGAAGAAATATACATAGATAGAGGGTATGGTACAAGGTGAATTTGAGAGACATAAAAAAATTAAGGGATGAGAAAAAGTAGTACAACAGGTGCAGAAGGAAGAGAGAGGTAGAATGGGATAAATTATCTCACATGAAGAGATGAAAAAGACGTATTACAGTTGAGGGGAAGGTGGAAAGGTGGGTGACAGGCATCACTTCAACCTTACTCTCATCAGTATTGGCTCAAAGAAGGAATAATATACATAGTAAGTTGAATATAGAAATCTATCTTGCCTTTCAGCAGGGGAAGAGATTCGGTAAAGGTAGGGAGTGGAGATGGACAGAAGGGAGGGCAGATCAGGGGAGGTGATAGACAGAAGCAAAGCAGTGGTGAGGTGGAAAAGGTTAAAAGGAGAGAGAAGACAAACAGGAGGAAGAATAGGATGGAGGGAAATACACAGGTAGTAATCATAACTGTGAATGTGAATGGGATGAACTCTCCCATAAAATGGAAGCAGATAGCAGAGTGGATCAAAAATCAGAATGTTACAATATACTGCTTACAAGAAACACACTTGAAGCAGAGAGACACACATGGAGTAAAAGTAAGGGGATGAGGCAGAATTTATTAGGTCCAATGAAGTAAAAAATGGGGGGGTAGCAATCCTGATCTTAGACAAAATAAAAGCAAAAATAGACCTAATTAAAATAGATAAGGAGGTACCATGCTAAAAGGTACCATAGACAATGAAGCAATTGAATTAGAAGAGTAAGGAATAGTCTATCTGTCAGATCTATAGGGTGGGGAAGAATTCATGACCAAACAAGAGATAGAGGGCATTGTGAAATGTAGAATAGATGATTTTTATTATATTATATTAAAAAGCTTTTGTACAAACAAAACCAATATAACCAAGATTAGAAGGAAAGCAGAAAGCTGGGAAACAATCTTTACAGCATGTGTCTCTGATAAGGCTTCATTTCTCATATATATGTATATGCATACATATATGTACATATACATATATATGCATGTATATACTGTGTGTGTGTGTGTGGTATAAAGAATTGAGTTAAATTTTTGAGAATACAAGCCATTCCCCAAATTGATAAAATGATCAAAGTATGTGAACAGGCAGTTTTCAGATGAAGAAATCAGATATTTATAGGCATATGAAGAAGTACTCTCAATCACTTTTGATCAGAGAAATGCAAATTAAAACAACTCTGAGGTACTACCTCACACCTATCAGATTGGCTAATGTGACAAAAAAAAAGGAAAATGAAAAATGTTCGAGAGAATGTGGGAAAACTAGGACACTAAAGCACTGTTGGTAGAATTGTGAGCTGATCCAACCATTCTGGAGAAGAATTTGGAGCTATGGCCAAAGAGCAACCAAACTGTGCATATCCTTTGATCGAGCAATACCACCAGTAGATTGGTCTCCCAAAGAGATCACAAAAAAGGGGAAAGTGCTTACATGTGAAAAAATCATTTATAACAGCCTTATTTGTGGTGGTAAAATATGGGAAATTGAGGAGATGCCCATCAATTGATGAATGGCTCAACAAGCTGTGGTATATGAATGTAATGGAATACTATTGTGCAGTAAGAAATGGTGAATAGACAGATTTCAGAAAAACCTGGAAAAAATTGTATGAACTGATGCAAAGTGAAATGAGCAGAAACAGGAAAACATTGTATACAGTAGCAGCAATGTCATGTGATGATCAACTATGAATGACTCAGTTCTTCTCAGCAGCACAATGACACAAAACAGGTACAAATGACTCACAAAGGAAAATGCCATCCATATCCAGATAAAGAACTGATGGACTCTGAATATAGATCAAAGCACATTTTTCACTTACGTTATTCTTTCTCATGTTTTTTTTTTCTTTCCATCTGTTTCTTCTTCCACAGCTGTGATGAATATGGAAATGTTTTACATGATAGCACATGTATAAACTGTATCAATCTGACTACCATTTTCAGAAGAAAAAAATTTCAAACTCAAAATCTTATAAAAATAAATGCTAAAAGTTTTCTTGATACATAATTACGGAAAATAAAATACTATTTAAAACTAAATAAATAAATGCTAGCTTAAAAAATTAAAGATTATACTAAATAAAAATTAGAAGAGAAATAAATTGTGTATGTCTTGCATTTATGTGTAGAAGGTCAAGTCTTAACCACACAAAAGATAGAAGCAATTACAAAAGATAAAATAGATAAGTTTGACTACACACACACACACACACACACACCTGACAAACTATACAGGCAAAATTAATGCACCTAAGATAAGAAAGGAAATCTTCACATTGGGAAAAAAAAAACTTTGTATCAAATTTCTCTGATAAGAGTTTGGTATCAAAGATATATAAAAAATTAGTAAGTATATGCGTAAGACTAATAGCCATTCCCTAACAGATCAGTGGTCAAAGGACATAAACAATTCCCAAAAAAGAATTACAAGTTATTCACAACCACAGAAAAGAATGTTTCAAATCATAAATAATGAGAGAAATGCAAATTAAAACAACCCTATGGTTTTACCTCACACCCTGTAAATTAGTAAAAAAGACAAAAATGGTGATAGTCGGTGATGGAGATGTTGTGGAATGACAGGCACACTGATGCATTATTGGTGGATCTATGAGACAGAGCAATCATTTCGGAAAGCAATTTGAAACTACGCAAATGAAGTGACTAAATTGTCAGTACCCTTTAAACCTTATATTCCGTTACTGGGTTTATACTCCAAGGAATCCATCAATAAGAAAAAAAGTCCCCACATGCACCAAAATATATAGCAGTACTTTTTGAGATAGCTAAGAATTGGACCACCCCTCCTCTTCCCTCCCTTTCCCTCCAGTGCCCTTCCCTTTCCTTCCCTTCTCTTCATTTTACAGATAAGAAAACTGCAACCGAAAGAGGTTATAAGGGACTTGTCCAAGGTCACACAACTAGTAAGAGTGAGGCAGGATTCAAACTCAGGCTTTCCTCACTGCAGGTACTACACTCTGTGTAACATTTAACTACTCATAACAGGATAATATCTTGAGAGATTTAAGGGACCCTAGGGGGCAGCTATTTTAACTTCCTCATTTTATAAATGAGGAAAATTAAGCCCAGAGGGATAAAATGACTTGGCCGAGTTTACAGAAGTTATACAAGGGGCAACAAGTTTTGAACCCATGTCATCTGAATCCAAAGTCTTTCTACAATATCACAATGCATCATGATAATAATAATTGTTAGAGTTATAAATAATGTAACAACATAATTATTATAATAACATAATTATAATAATGTAATTAATTATGATGTAATGAACGTAATAATAATAAGGGTTAACATTCTTATATCACTTTAAGGGCTCCAAAGTACTTTTATAGCACATATTATCTGATCATATCCTCTGAAGATCATGTCCTCTGAAGACTCATGCAAAATGGGTAATTCATAGTTAAGAGAAAAGAGGGAAATTCTAAGACAGAACAAAACCTAAAAAGAGCACATTCTTTTCACTTAGTAAAAACATGCACCAGGCCACAGTACTATGATACCACAAAATTTCACTGTCAGGTTGAAAGAATGGTGACCACCTTTGCTTTTAACAACAGAACCCATTACCCACATGAGGCTAAAATAGCTGTATCAATTTCTAAATGCAGAGTAAAATTTTCTAGTTGCTTTGAATATAAAATTCCAAGGAATTTTAAGTATCACAGACTTACTTGATGTTCAAACCTATAAGGCATCATGTATAGCTTGACAGTCTCTCCAGGGTCCAATCGTCAGTAATATGCATGCTTATAGTTATATTAGTGTCAAGCTACTAAAGCTGCTTAACTATGGTAAGGTTAATTACAAATGAATGAAATTTTGAAATGCTTCTAAGCTGAATTATATGAGCTCCTAATAACCAGCCTTTAAACATCCAATGATTGCTCTAAAAAGCTGGCATATTATGGAATCTAGTATTCATATTACTTTGGTAGGTGACTTTTAGAGGAAATATCCTAAGTGATTAGGCTGCAATGAGGAAATTGGCATCATTATCATCAACAAATATTTACTGAGTATCTATTATTTGTGTGATGCTATCTATACTAGGCACTAAAGACATATAAGGAGGCAAGTTACAAAGAGAAAAAGCATGTTGTCAGCCCTGAAGGGCTTGTAGTCTAGTTGAAACCCAAATCAAAATTAAAATAGAAGTGTGCTGTATATTACCAATATGATAGAGAAGTAGACATTTTCTCTGCTACACCCCAACTCAAAATCTTCAGTATAAGAGATAAAGTAATTTGCACAAAAGGTCAAGTAACTGCAGGTATCTCTCCAGGCCAAGACACCGAAAAGTCTAATGAAGTATAAACCTGATGAATTAAAAGAAGAACAGGCTAATTCCCCATCCCCAGCATATTCACTCAGCACACCCCTCCTCATGGGCCCCCAAGCTCTAAAAAGCAGGGTGATGGGGTCCACAGGCAGGTGTTCTGTGTTTCACTCAGCAATTTTCCTGTGGCACAGCTGTGAACACACCCTGTCCCTGCCCTCACTTGGTAGCAACAAGCAGCAGAACTCAACTCTACCCACCTACCCCACTTACACGCCCATGTGGAAGAGGTGGAGGTAGAAGAAAGGAGAAACTTGCTCTGCCCGGGGAAACAGTGCTAAGACAATCAGTCAGTGAGTGAATAATCATCTATTAAGCACCTACTATACGCCAGGCACTGCGCTAAGTGCTGGGGATACAAAAAGAGGCAAAAGGAAAACCCTATTCGCAAGGAGCTCACAATCTAACAGAAGAGATGAGCAAACACCTATGTACAAACAAGCTATATGAAGGATAAATGAGAAATAATTGACAGAAGGAAAACATTAGAATTAAGAAAAGGCTTCCTGTAGAAGATGAGATTTTAGTTCATATTTAAAGGAAGCCAGAGAAAAAGAACAAACATCAGAGTGAATTGAAGCTGGGGAACACCCTGGGGTGTGGGGATGGGAGGCTACACCAGGACTAAATGAAAGGGGACAGACATTCATCTAGGATCAGTTTCAAACCCCCTTGAAATCACTTATGGCAGGAACTGAGTGAGGCTAATGAAAAATTGATACACCAGTGTAGGAGGAGGATGAGACATTTTTGTGGTATAGCCCTTGGGGTATACATCATCAAAGGGGAGAGAGTTGAAATGTAAGCAAAGGGGGGAATATAAGAAAAAAAGACTAAAATTACTAAAGATCACAGGAAGAAGATTCATTTAAAAACTTTTAGCACAAGCAGAGAAATCAACAGGAAAGATATTAAAACAGAAGTGGAGATTGCCTACAGGACATATACATGAGTTCAAACATATCTGAATAAATATTGCAAAAGAAAAGAAAGTGAATCAATATCTGATGAGGCTGAAGACCCTGTGGATTCCCAAAAGAGAATACAATTTAAATGGTTTAAGAGAAATAAGAATCATGAAAGCAGAATTCATAGCCTCTATAGCAGAAATAATTGTCAGAATAGAAAAAAAACGAATCCAGGTTAGCAAATGAAAATAAATAAAGTAATTAGTAAGACAAATATATAGAAGTGAAGAAAATTCTGGAAGAAGAGAAACAAAAAGAAATTATATTTGAAGAACGAATGATCTCTATATAAGCAAAACATACTAATCTCAAAGACAAGACATAAAGAGACAACTTAAGCATCATAGGTCCTTAATAAGTAGAAATAGACTCCAATTAATAATATAAAAAAGCTGCCTGAAATTTCTGAACATAGATAACAGTGATAATTCACAGAATCCATGGGTCATCTCCAGAAAAAAAAATCCATGCTATAAACTCTAAGACATATACTGGTTAAATTTACCAGTTCCAATGGCAAATAACAAACTCGGCAAATAATCACAATGAAGGACTTCAAATATAAAGTAACGGAAATTCGAGTAACATGAGACTGTTCTTTCTAAACCTACCAGAAATCACACACACACACACACACACACACACACACACACACACACAAATGGAATAATGTGTTCTGAAGAGCAGAGGAACTCAAGACACGTAGCCAGGCTGATTGTTTCCTGAAGCAGCAAACCTGAGCTAATCATCAATGAAAAAAAAGATAAGAAGGATTCTCAATGAAAACAAAATGGCATTTGTGGCATTCCTACAAAATAAAAGACCAAGTATATTATTTGCTTTGCAAACATTCTAGAGAACAGAATGAAAGAAAGTTAAATGCAACTACCAAGAAAACATGTTATGAAATAAGTTACCTTGGGGAAAAAACAGAAATAGAAAGACACCTATAAGTTTAAATATTTTGACAACAAAATAACAATAGAAGAAACAGTAAGAGATTTCTCTCTAAAAGTACACAAGGAGATAAAGACGAAAGTGGATCTTAAGTAGAAGTAATGGCTGGAGGAACAGACCTGAAGCATCACGGGCTAAATCTCACAACACTCTGCCTACAGGTAAATCAATATTTTTGTGGGACTAAACTACAAAAAGAGGGTGTATAAAAAGAGAGAATGGAGGAAGAAGATATAGAGGAATATCTAATCTACTCTATCCAAGTCAATAAAAACAGTGAAGACAAAATAATTTTTGTAGTCTCTCAGGAAGAAGAAAGGCCATATGCAGGAAAATGGGGAAAATATCAAAGGGATGCACTGAAATAGAGAGAAAGAAAGGAGGAAACTGATTCAACAGTAAGATGGTCCTACTGAAGAGCACTACCATGGAATAAGAGAAACATTCTGTAATGAGAGAAGGAAACTTTGCAATGAAAATAATCTGCAGGAATTTAACATTCAAAGAGAACACTACCTCTGAAAGAGTATTGCATCTCCATAAAGAGCACCCTTCTCAGGAAAAGTGGAATTAGAACTCCAAGAGGCAACCAACAACCAGGAGGAAGTGAGAACATAGACCCAGAGAGATTCCATGGCATATAGGAAAGAAAATGATCATGCAGAGAACAGAGTATAGAAATGGACCACAGCCAGAGACATAGGAAAATTTCTACCATAAGGAAGTATTTCTATACTCTCTATTTCTTGCAGTAAGTAATACCTCTAAAAGTGAAGTACAACAACAAAAAGGCAAAGGGAGGAAGAAGGAACAAAAGATACAAGACAACAATATAAAAATATATTTAGAAGAGGGAACTCAAAATAGTGCCTTAGACATTTTAATTTCATGAGAAACACAGACGCTAAAGAACAAATAAATATGAGGACCATGAATCAAAGTGTGTATGTTGCGGGGTGGTTAGAATAGAAAGGGAAGAGAGTTAATAAAGAGAATGTAGGGCAGAAATCCTTTTTTTTAGGAAAATGTATAAATTTTTTTAAAAAATCTAAAATGAAGTTGAAGGAAAGGAAGGGAGATTTAGTCTATTTAACTAAAAGTGGAAAAGTTGCATAGAATTAGATACTGAGATAACAGAAAGAAAAAAAGAAAGAAAGAGGAGGGAGCAAGAAAGAGGAAGAAAATAAGGTAGGAGGGAAGGAAAGGAAAGATAGAGAAGAAAGGAAAAAGAAAAAAGGATGTAAAGAGAAAAGGAAGAAAGGAGGAAAGGAAACAAGGAAGGAAGGAAGGCGAGAAAGAAAGAAAGAAAGAAAGAAAGAAAGAAAGAAAGAAAGAAAGAAAGAAAGAGTTTCAACAATCTAGCTAGCAGCTGTTGCAGGGGTGAAAGACCAACACAAGCCCAACAGTAAGCATGCTACCAGCATGCTGCAAAAGCCCAGGTTCTTTTGATCTGCTTTACTAAGGAAAGCAATGTTAAGGGGTTAACAAGCTTACTTTAATCCGGCATACAAATACCATTCACTTAGTTCAGGGGAAAAAGCCAGCACGCTGAACTTCAGAGCAAAATACAAACAAATTACAAACATCAACAGACAGACCAAATACAATTCATAGTTACCAACATCTAAGTTCAGCCTGGGAGCTCATAACAAGGGCTGGCCCAGAGTCACACATGCCACCATGGCTGTGGATAAGAGCTCCAGAAAAAGAAAGCCAAGCCCTGGTTTTATATCTTTTTCAGGGTCAAGGGTGAGTCACACATGCGACTCACCCACGTGACCTAAAATCATCACAAAGAGGCAACTTAAACCCACATGGTCTAAAAGCCTCTGATGTCCCAAACATGTCACTCAAACCCATGTAGACTAGGCCCTTCCCTGAGGCAAGAAGGTCACCAAGGACTCCCAATCTAATCAAGGAAACAAAGGCCAAACTCTTCAAGGGTATTTAGTTGAACTGAGTGCTAAGAGCCCATTTTGATTGCCAACACAGAAAGAAAGAAGGAAAGAAAGAACAAAATAAGGAAGGAAGGAAAGAAAGAAAGAAAGAAAGAAAGAAAGAAAGAAAGAAAGAAAGAAAGAAAGAAAGAAAGAAAGAAAAAAGGAAGGAAGGAAAGAAAGAAAGAAAGAAAGAAAGAAAGAAAGAAAGAAAGAAAGAAAGAAAGAAAGAAAGAGAAAGAAAGAAAGAAGGAAGGAAGGAAGAAAGAAGGAAAGGAAGAAAGAAGGAAAGGAAGAAAGAAGGAAAGGAAGAAAAGAGGAAGGAAAAGGAAGAAGAGGAAGGAAAAGGAGGAAGAGGGAGGGAAGGAGGAAGGAGAGGATGGAAGAAACAAAGTTAAGCTAAGTAAAACTCCAAAAGGGAAAGGGGAGAGTGAGGGGAAGAGAATTTGTGATAAAAGGTTGTCTTGAAGTAGTTTAAGCTAAAATAGCTGTAGACAAAATACTATTTTTACAGAGGAAAATAAATTTTAAAAATTTAATTCAGAAAAAGCAATATTAAAGGCAAACATAAGAAAATACAAATGTAATTCCTATAACTTTTGATATGAATAGCTCAAACAATTAAATAGAATTAGAGTGACAGGCTGAAGAAGAAAATAAAGCCTTTCAATCTATTGCTTATAAGAAAAAATCTTAAAAAAACAACATACAGAATAAAAACGCTATGCTGGAACAAAATTTCCCATGTATCAGATGAATATATATCATTTACCACATATTAGATGAGTAAAAAAGCAGGAATTATCATCATGCTATCAAATAAAACACCAAAAAAATTGCAATATGAAAAGAAATAAGGGAACTGTATCATTCTGAAAGGAATTATAAACACAATATGATAATTAAAGTGGTATGCTTCAAATCCCATAGCACCAAAGGTAAAAAGAAAAAATTAACCAAATTAAAAGAAGACAGTATTGCAATAATATCAAGGCATTATACTGAACCTCTTTTAGATTTGAACAAATCTGACAGCAGAGTAGGGAAAATATAGAATAGAACATGTTGCTGGACGAACTAAATCTAAAATATATATTCAGTTTCTAAATGATACTGGTAAAGAATATGCATATCCTCAGCATCACAGGAAGCTTTTACAAAAAGGAGCAATGTGTGCGGTTTTTTTACTATCCTAAAAGTATCTACCTAAAGCCCAAAGCAAGTGTTATATGCACTAGAAGCTTTTCCAATAAATATAGGAATAAAGCAATGATGCTCCCTGTCCCCAATATTATTTGACTTAGGTCAAGAAGTGCTAGCAATAGCGATTAAGCAAGAGAACAAAATTATGGGTGTAAAGAGAGGTGAAGAAGAAATAAAACTACCCCTATTTGTGATGAAATGATAGTTCACGTAGAAAATCTTAGGAATTAAGCAAAGAAACTAAAACAATAACATCAGCACGTCACCAACTATGAAAGAAACCATCAAAAATCAACAGCATTTCTATAAAATAATGACAAAATCCAGAAAGGCAGTAATGAAAAGGGGAGTCCCATTTAAATTAATCAGAAAACACATAAAATATTTGAGGATCAAACTACAAAAGCATCACAATGCTTCTCTCAATTCAATTACAAAGAAGTCCTTAAAGAAATAAAGAAATAGCTAGATGAATATTCAATGTCCATAGCTGTGCATGCCAATATAAAACTCAGAGAGTTACTTTGATACAGAATTTGATTTTAAAAATAACAAAACCCATTTTGAGAAGTAAAAGACATAAAAAAGGGAAATAATGGGGAAAGTAGGATTGAAGGGGGATATTACTTTCAGACTTCAAACTATACTAAAGCAGTAGCCACCAAAAGCATTTGATATTTGTTTAAAAGTAAAATAGATCAATGAAACACACTAGAAAAGGAGAATTGGGGTTGGGAGGGGGATGAAACTATATAATCCAGTGTTCAATAAACCAGAAAATACAAATGACTTGGCAAATAACTCTATCTGATAAAAATGCTAGAAAAACTGGAAAGCAGTCTTGTAGAAATTTGGCTTAGATATCAACATCTTTTGTTATATTCCACAGTAACTTCAAAATGAATGTTATCTTAATACTGAAGATAAAAAAATAAAAAATATTAGTAGAAAAGCAGATAAATTGCCTTTCATAACTATGGGCAGGTTTGTATTCTTGACCAAAAAAGAAACATAGGCGATACCAAAAAATAAAACTGATAATTTTAATTACATGAATTAAAAGGCTTCTTCACAAACAAAATCACTGCACATAGATTAAGAAAGGAAGCAATTGAAGGGAAATAATCTTTATGGCAGTTTTTTGGAGGCAATCAGGGTTAAGTGACTTGCCCAGAGTCACACAGCTATGTGGTGCCTGAGGTGGGACTTGAGTTCACATCTCCCTAACTCCTGAGCCACCTAGCTGCCCTTTTTTGTGTTGAGTTTTTCAAAAAAAGTTTGAGGCATACAGATGGGGAAAAGGGAGATATTTTAGATAAAGGAATATTAAAATGATGAAAAATGGAGAAAAATACCTCCACATGATCCATCTCATATATATCCCATCACTGAAAGTATGTTTTCATCTACTTAATATCTGCAACATAGCTCTCGATTATCTTTTGAGTCAACAACATTGACTCTTGGAGGTTGTGGTGTTCTAAGATTTACAGCATCACTGAGCAAATATTTTTCTGAAAAAATATTAATTTTTCCCAATTTGCTTGGGTTTGTTGAAAGCCCTGTGTAATTTCCCAAATGCTATCCAGTCCAATCTCTTCCTCCTCATTAGTTCAGGACCCAGTTCTGCATTCCAACTTCAGAACAATGTGCATGCTTTTACACATACAAGCATGACATATATAATACATCCACATAGTATATATACACATACACATATAGAAACATATATGGATATATAGTACTTGTGTATATGCATATATATTAAGATATTTTTTGTTGTTGTTCAGTCATTTTTCAGTCATATCTGACTCTTTGTGACCCCATTTAGGGTTTTCTTGGCAAAGATACTGGAGTAGTTTGCCATTTCCTTTTCCAGATCATTTTACAGGTGAGGAAACTAAGGCAAGCAAGGTTAAGTGACTTGCTCAGGATCACACAGATAATAAATGTCTGAGGTCAGGTTTGAACTCAGGAAGATGAGTATTCCTGACTTCAGTTCTGGCACTCTATTCACTCTGCCACCTAGCTTCCCTAGTATACATACATACATATATATATACATACACACACAAATATATGTATGTATGTGTGTATATATATATTTATATGCGTATGTATGAATGTATATGCCTATATGTATGTATATGTGTATATATGTATATGGGTACATACATATACACACATGTACTTTAACCAATAAAGTGGCCAATGAAATCATGCCAGATTCTATAGAATAAACATTTATCAATTGATTTATTCTTTGGATTTTTGGTGTGTGATTTTCTGTGTGACTTGTTAAGCCAATCTCTTTTGAATAATCAAAAGACCTCATTTTGGAGGTCAAATAATGTACTACAACTTGACATGTCAAACATGATATCATATGTAAAGAAAAACATCTTGTGCAAAATATAGGATTATAGATTTGGAGGTAGAAAGTATTTTATAGTTTATCTGTTTCATAGCTCTCATTTTACAGGTGAAGAACTACTTTTTATGGTTTTCTTTTTTCAGCGTTAATTAATTGTAGTTGTAGTTTTCAACATTCATTTCCACAAGATTTTGAGGTACAAATTTTCTCCCCATCTCTCCCTTCCCCCCAATCCTAAGACAGCATGCATTCTGATTACCCCTTCCCCCAATCTCCCCTCCCTTCTATCACACTGTCCCCCATCCCCTTCCCTTCCATTTTCTAGTAGGGCAAGATGACTTCTATACTCCATTGCCTGTATATCTTATTTCACAGTGGCATGTAAAAACAATTTAACATTCGCTTTTAAAACTTTGAGTTGCAAATTCTCTCCCTTCCTATACATATATATGTGTATATATATATATATATATATATATATATATATACACACACACATACATACATACATATATATATACATATACATACATACATACATATATATATTCTCTCCAACTACCCTAATACTGAGAAAGGTCTCATGAGTTACAATATCATCTTTCCATGTAGGAATGTAGATAGTTCAAATTTAATAAGTCCTTTATGATTTCTCTTTCCTGTTTACCTTTTCATGCTTCTCTTGATTCTTGTACTTGAAAGTCAAATTTCCTATTCAGCTCTGATCTTTCCATCAAGAATGCTTTAAAGTCCTCTATTTCATTGAATATTCATTTTTTCACTTGCAGTATTATACTCAGTTTTGCTAGGTAGGTGATTCTTGGTTTTAATCCTAGCTCCTTTGACCTTTGGAATTTCATATTCTAAGCCCTCTGATCCCTTACTGTGGAAGCTACTAAATCTTGTGTTATCCTGATTGTGTTTCCACAATACTTGAATTGTTTCTCTCTGGGTATTTGCAACATTTTCTCTTTGACCTGCTAACTCTGGATTTTGGCTACAATATTCCCAGGAGTTTTCCTTTTGGGATCTCTTTCAGGAGGTGATTAGTGGATTCTTTCAATTTCTATCTTACCCTCTGGTTCTAGAATATTGGTGCGGTTTTCCTTGATAATTTCTTGAAAGATGATGTCTATGCTCTTTTTTTTTTGATCATGTCTTTCAGATAGTCCAGTAATTTTTAAATTCTCTCCTCTGGATCTATTTTCCAGGTCAGTGGTTTTTCCAATGAGATATTTCACATTATCATCTATTTTTTAATTCTTTTTGTTTTGTTTTATAATTTCTTGAGTTCTCATAGAGTCATTAGCTTCCATTTGCTCCATTATAATTTTTAAGGAATTATTTTCTTCAGTGAGCTTTTGGGCCTCCTTTTCCATTTGACTAATTCCACTTTTTAAGGTATTCTTCTCCTCGTTGACTCTTTGGACCTCTTTGACATTTGGGTTAGTCCATTTTTAAGGTGTTATTTTCTTTAGCATTTGGGCGGAGGTCTTCTTTAGCAGCTATTGACTCATTTTTCGTGATTTTCTTGCATCGCTTTCATTTGTCTTCCCAATTTTTCCTCTACTTCTCTTACTTGATTTTCAAAATCCTTTATGAGCTCTTCCATGGCCTGAGATCAATTCATATTTTTCTTGGAGGCTTTGGACATAGGAGCTTTGACTTTGTGGTCTTCTCCTGGTTGTGTATTTTGATCTTCCTTGTCACCAAAGTCACATTCTATAGTCTGATTTTTTCTGCTGTTTGCTCATTTTCCCAGCCAATTACTTGACTTTTTAGTACTTTGTTAAGGTAGGACTCTGCTTCCAGAGTGGAGAGTGCACTGTCCCAAGTGTCGGGCATTTTATGCAGCTTTTTTCAGAGATGAGGGACTTGTAAATTTTAAGTTCTTCCAAGGTTGTATGATAAAAGGAGAAGTGATTATTCCTCTCCTGGCCTGTGCTCTGGGCTGTAAGTAATCACAAGCACTCTTTTCTATCTTGGAACTGTGAGGAGGATTCCCTCTCCACCACTTCCACAAGGTCTGCCATGTCAGTGCTCCTCCTCACCCCAGGACTGCCACCCAGGATGTGACCCAGATCCAAGCAGGGGCAAAGCAAGAGAATCCTGTCTTAGCACCAGCAAAGAGATCTCTACAACCCCCCTCTGATCAGTAACTTGATCCCCTCTCCATGTGTGGGTAGAGAGCTCCAGAAGTAGCCTCTGCTGCTGTTGCTTCCCCACCATGGGCCTGGGGCTGGACCACACCTCCTCTCTCACCCAGGTCCCACAGAACTTTCTTACTGACCTTGTAAGTTGTCTTTGGCATTTGTGGGTTGAGAAGTCTGGAAACTGCCACAGCTGCCAGTGATTCAGCCCTCTGAGGCCTGCTCTGCCCTGTCTATGCCAGTGTGGCCCACACTGGACTGTGCTCTTCTCTCAGACTTGTGCAGCAGACCTTTCCTTTCAACTTTCCATGTCATCTTGGGCTGGAAATTTGTTTCACTCTGTCTTTTTTGGGGTTCTGCTGCTCTAGAATTTGTTTAGAGTCATTTTTTTACAGATATTTGGAGGGGTTCAGGGAGAGCTCAAAGAAGTCCTGCTTTCACTCTGCCATCTTTGAAGTAGTACTTAAGGAGCACTTAAGTAACTTTCCCATAGTCATAAATCTTGTAAATGGCAGAATCTCTATTTGAACATAGGTCATAGTAACATAGGTTTGGAGCTAGAAGATACCTTGTTCAATTATTTTCAGGCACAAGCAACTCTTCATTACTCCATTTGGGGTTTTCTTGGCAAAGATCCTGGAAACAGGGTGAAGTTAGTAGCCCAGGGTCACACAGTTAGTAAGCAGCTGAGACTAGATTTGAACACAGGAAGATCAGTCTTCCTGACTCCAGGCCCAGCGTTTTATCTACTGTGCTACCTAGCTGCCCCGGAAGAGATCTTAGGAGCCATTTATAAATAAAGAAAAGTGAGACCCAGAGAGGTCAAGGAACTTGGCCAGGGTCACACAAGCAGTAAATGACAAAGGTAGGATTTAAATTCATGTCTTCTGACTCTAAATCCAATAGCAGTGAAAATTTTTGGTGATAATACATCTTTGTGTTTAATATTTAACTTAGTAACTAAAGATTCATATCTGTGGTTATATTTATTAAGGAATTTTTATGATTTCCTCATGTACATGAAAGATTCCTTGTTGGACAAAAGCCTTTAAGGCTACATCTTTCTTTACTTATTTTTTATTTATTTGGGATGAGGGGGTTAAGGCCACTCAACAATCAGTAAGCACAGTAAAATCATGCATTCTCTGCATGATTTAGTCAATTACATGATTGTAAAGATTTGGTTTGCCATATTTCCTTCTTGTTTTTCATCAAGAATCCTCTTGATACATGTAAAGAATAGTCTCCATAAAGATTTTTTTAATGAGAAGGCCTACTAGTCAGTAGTTAATGATATTCTCTCAAATGCTGCTCTTGGACTAATTTGGATTTATCACATCATCCATCATTTTTCCATTCTTTTGATTTCTTCTCCTCCCTAAGATTTTTTGAGCACAACATGTCTCAGTGCTTCAAAGCTGCTCTTCCAACTTCTAACATAGATCTCCTCAATATGTATTTGTTTAGGTGCATCCTATATAGAGTGCCATTTCAATTTCCTCATACACAGCGACATCTGATGTGTTAACTTCCAAATATGGTGGTTTAACCATCATAAATGATGAAAATCATAGAAATGTAGAAAAATGTTTCATTTTACATCTATTTGTTGTCCTCTTGCTCTCGATATAAGGTGACTCACCTGGGTATTTTGCCAAGATTCTGTAAACTTGTTCTCACTTCCCCTACTTCTCACTACTAACAATCTCTTACCATCTTCTTGTGTAGCTTGTGTAGCTCCTTTGAGTTTGTATTCTAAGCTGGAATTGCCCATTCATGCGTCTCAACTTGGCAAGGAAGTCAAGTACTTGTTTCTCAGAAAGTCTTCTGAGATCTTTTGTCCTCCTTGTGGTGACTGCTTCACATAAATTAAACTTGGGGGGAGGGAGGGATAGAATTCAGAATTTAAAACTTTTTTTTAATTGTTTTCACATGTAATTGGGGGAAAAATAAAATATATTTTAAAAAAGAAACAGTGACAATGAAAGCCAACATCGTTTTTTCATCTTTTTTCCGGCACTGGCAGCTTATAGATCAGTATTTAACTAGTTGCAGTTTTCAGTGCCAACTTTGCAGCTACATTGTTACCTCCAACTTGATACTGTTTTCTACTTTTATTCTAGTAGTCAGTGGTCTGACTGCACATTGACCCATGATTCTGACATGACTCTTAGCTGTAACCAGTTATTTCGTGTTGGTTAACATACACTCAATTTCATTCTTTGTTACATTGTTTGGAGCTTGACATGCCCATTACCACCCAAATATCGTCCTGAAGAAAGTATTCAAGAGGCAGAATTCTGAGGCTTCCTTAGAATTAAGAAGCCATGCTAAAGATACAGTCGTAGGAAAAAAAATGTTCTAAATCATTATTGATTAGAGAAATGCAAATCAAAACAACTCCTAGGTACCACATCTCTCCTGTCAGATTGACTAACATGACAAAACAAGAAAATTATAAATGCTGGAGAAGATGTGGGAAAATAAGAACACTATTACATTGTTGGTGGAGTTGTGAACTGATCCAGCCATCCTGGAAAGCAATTTGGAACTATGCCCAAAGGGCTATAAAAATGTGCATACCCTTTGATGCAGCAATACCACTTCTAGGACTGTATCTCAAAGAGATCATACAAATGGGAAAAGGACTCGTGTGTACAAAAATATTTATAGCAGCTCTTTCTGTGGTGGCAAAGAATTGGAAATCACGGGAGTGCCCACCAATTGGGGAATGGCTAAACAAGTTGTGGTATATGAATGTAATGGAATGCTATTGTGCTATAAGAAATGAGGAGCAGACAGACTTCATAATAACCTGGAAAGACTTACATAATCTGATGCTGAATGAGGGGAGCAGAACCAGGAGTACATTATACACAATTACAGACAGACAGTATCTGTGATGACTAACTCTGATAGACTTGGCTCTTCTCAGGAATACAAGGTTCTAAGACATCTCCAAAAGACTCATGATGGAAAAAGCTATGCACATCCAGAGAAAGAATTAGGGAGTCTAAATGCAGATTGAGGCAAACTCTTTGTTCTCTTTTTTTTTCCCTTTTTTTTTGGTTTTGCTTCTTCTTTCTCATGATTCATTCCCTTGGTTATAATTCTTCTTTACAATTTGACTATTGTATAAATAAGTTAAATGTGAGGATGCATGTCAAACCTATATCGGATTACATGCTGTCCTGGGGGGAAGGAGAGGAGAGGGAAGGGGAGAAAATTTGGAACTCAAAAATTTGTGGAACTGGTTATTGTAAACTAAAAATAAAAAAATATAAATTTAAAAAAGAATTTAAAAGCCCTGGGTTCAAGTACTACTTCTGATAACACTCTGTATGGAATCTTAGGCAAATCACTTTAGCAGGTCTCCAGGCAAATATGCTTTTGTAGAGGTGGCTTCTTCACCAGTCATTCCCTGTACTAATGAAACAAGATCTATACTTTAAAAAAAAAAAAGACTTCATGATTTAGAGGTGTGAGGCTTATGAGCTGTGTGCAAGTTTGTGATTTCTATTATTTCTCATACCTGAGCAAAGTTTTCAAATATAGGTTTTATCATCCTCATTCTCTATTGTGTCCATCTCCATGGCACAATGAACTCAATGAATAAAAAAGGTCATATTGAATAAATATTGGCACATCTTCATGGTGATCTTTTGCCTTATGCTCTTCAGGAGCACCCCAAAATAAGATAAGATGACCAGGCATCTTTGACATGACTTTTTGTTACCACTGAACACAAGGAAAACAAACTTCTTTGTATTCTCCAAAGAGAACCTGCATGTCATCCTTCCATTTAATTTAAAATTCCTAATGTCCTTCAATTTGGTTTATTATGTGATTATAAATGAGGATGTAGGTCATTCCTTTCAATGATATAGTTATCAAGTATTGGGCAGAAATCTCACATTTAGAGCAACTTTAGTTAATTAAATGTTTGTAGAATTCTGTTTCTTCTTTTTCTGCTACTTTGCCTCTTTCAATGTGGAAACAAAAGGGAGTCACAAAGGAATGAAGGCCATTTTTCATTTTCTTTTGTCATGGGTTTCCACAGACAAAGAATTTATCAACTAGCAGCAATGAAGCTGTCTTTATTCAGATACAGTGGTCCTCAGACAGCAGACTCACTGTACACTGGCATAAAGCTTACCAACTTTCCAACATAGTATAATTTGCCAGTACTTATGGCTTACTGGGATCATCTTGGTGAAAACAGGTTACTTTTAATCCATGATGTAGTATCAAAGTAGGAATTTGTAGAAGGTGATAATTCATAACTGCCAAATGATCTTATAAATCTATTTTCCTTCAGAAATAAAATATATCAACAAATATTTGTCTAACTCTGTAATGTTAATGCAATGGGAAGATCTTTCCCATCCATTATTAGGCCTATGTGACCTGCTTTGAGCCCCTGAGTTGTATGGAAGCCTGAGTCACATGAGTTTGTGGTGGGAGGAGCTTGCTGAATGGGTGGAGCAGGAAGTTGTAGGGAGTTGGAACTTGGAGAGAGAAAGGGGGCAGAGAAAGCAGAGCAGCAGCTAGTGTGAGTGAGAGAGGCAGTGATTTTGCTTAAGGGAGTTTGTTTGTGGGAAAGCCTGATGGAGGGAAGGCTTGGGGCTGGCGATGCTCTCTGCATTGATAATGTGTATAGATTTCTTTGTTGCTATGATGCATTTGGCTTTCTGGTGTTTAAATAAATGCCTTGGTTTTGTGTTCCATGAAGAGAGTCTGTTATATCTTGTGATTCAAACCTGTAAATGCACTGCCATATTCATAGGCACTGTGGGTATCTCATTGGCCACGTAAGTATACACAAGGAGGATTGAGTTATAAGCTGTGTTCCCTCCCTAACCTCAAAGGACTTCAAAATCTAGTTGGGAAGACAATACATGGGTACATAAAAATGAATAGCAATACTTATGAGTAATAATAATTTTAACAAGATTGTATCTACTTTAAAATAGATTTTGCCTTTTTGGTCTATTATGTGTAGTGAAAAAAGAAGAAAATAAAACCAAGTCAGACAGTCCTGGACACAAGAAAAGAATCTCTCTTGCACCTGTGTTCCCCCTTAAAAAAAGTTTTCTTTAAGGGTGATTGGAATCTTCTCCATAGATGAAGTAAAAAATGGCTTATTGAATGGATTGTTTAGAACCTGAGTTCTACTGAAATTCAGAAGATAAGGTCATTGTGGCATAGGATACTCAAGGAAAACTTGACATGTGATAAGACATGAGCTGAACTTTGAAGAAATAACCACAGATATTTGAAGAGAAGGGAGGAGTGCATTCAAAGCATGAGAAATGGTTTGGGTCAAGTCCAAAAGATGAAAATAAATATTATTTGTCAAGATTTACTCCTCACCCTCCTATAGACATGCCCCACTGGAGGAAAGGTACAAAGCAATTCAGATACATTTTTGGGAGAAGAAAGAATACTGACTCTAGAGGCAAATGACCTGGGTTCAAGTTGTATTTCTGATGCTTACTACATGTATGGCTTTGAGTAAATCCTCTAACCTCCCAGAGAGTCAGTTTCTTCATCTATAAAATATAAATATTAGAATAGATAGCCTCCAAGCTCCCTTCCTGCTCAATAGCTATGATCCTACCTCATTATGATATAAACATTAGGTACAGTTTTATTTGCCACTCAGTGTATAAAGGAGGATCAGTGGACATTACCAAGTCACATTTAACTTTGTTCACCCTTGCAGAGGCCTACATAATAACAAATACCATCCCCAAAAGCATACACAGTAAATTCTAATCCTTTCATCAATACTGTCACTGCTACCACTCCCCTTCACCTCAGTCTCCACCAGAAGGCCCCCACACTTTACCAGAGTCATGGTACCCTAGGTCATTCAGGGCATATTGCTTATACATTATCATCCAATCAATGTATACCACTTACCTATTGTGTAGTTTCAACATGCTTTCTACATACAACTTTCCTCCATTTTTCTACATCCCTGAGTCTCTCAGAACTCCTGAACCGAAATATATTTCAATACTAATGTACCCTAATATACCAAACAGTCCTAAATCTATCATAATACTATTAAGATAATAGTGTGTAGGATTAGTATTATCAATTTTTAAAGTATTGTAGGGTCTAATTGCTAATTTTCAAATGGCTATTTTGACTCAGAAACAGTAATTTTAAAAAGTAATCCCTCAAATAGTATGGGATTCTGATCATGTAGCTCCAGAAAACCTTGGGTCAGGAAGGGGAAGGCAGTAAGGGAACTATGCTCAACTTACTACAGTCATCAGTCATAGCAGTGGATTACGTTTCCTGCTCTTATAACTACATAATTCAGACAGAGAATGATAAGAGAGCAGTAGGGGTCCACAAACCTCCACTAATTAAAATAGATAAAGGAGTTCCCAACAGCCCTGAATTGCAAAGCTAGGGTCCAGTCCCTTTAAGAAAATAATGTCTCATGTTATTACTACTAATTTACAATGTAAAAAAAAAAACTCTCTTTTATGTATGTGTGTATGTATGTGTGTGTGTGTGTGTGTGTTCACATATACCCATATCTTTATCCTTATGAAAACCCTAAAAAGTGGGTAGGGCAAACATTATAATTCCCATTCTTTCAGAAGTAGCTGAAGCTCAGAAAAATTAAGTGTTTTACGTAAGGTCAAGGTGCTAATAAGTGGTAGAGTTGGAGCCATGGTCCAGGTCTTGATCTCTGGTCCAATGCTCTTCCCATAACAACACAAGTGAAAAGATTAATTAGGTTGCTGAGGCCTCAAACTTACACTGAAAATGTCATGTCTCAAGTTTAAAATATGTATGTAATAAGAGGAGGAAAAGTTAGCTAAGAGGATGCTACAAGAAATGAAAGTCCAAATATAAGACTGTCTGGAAGCCTCAGCACATATGATGCTCAGTGCCCATTTTACAATGGCATATAAAACCACAAGAAAGTATTTTCCCCTGTAATGATTTAGCAAGATAAAAATTTGTGTTTATAGTTTACTCTGTTGCCTAAAGCTCTTACTGTCTGATAGTTCCTGATTCAATAATTAGTAGGTGGTAAACAAGCCAGATTTAAAGTTGCTTAAAGTTAGCTTATAACAGATACTAAAAAGTATCCAAGCAGCCACAATTATTGGAGATGGCTCACAAACAGTCTATAAAGCAGGAATATTTGATGTGGTGGGCAAAGATACTGAAGTTCATTGTTTCACAGAAAACTGAAAATCACCCACCTCGTTGCCAATGACAGACCGTTGGGAGTCCCCTTTCATCCATTTGATGTCTTCTTGCACCAATGTTAGGTTAAATGTTTCCTGGGCTAATAATTCATTTTTGAGCCCCTAACGTTATTTTTTGGATACAACTGACTTGACAGCTCAAGGGAGTTCTTTATTAGCAAATTTGGAAAAATGCTTCAATGGTGGTACCAGATGGTGTTATCCAATTTTCATTGTTGTGAGGGATGTGGGTGAATTCAATTTCCCAGGACTTGGATGAGCACTGCTGGTGCTGCTCCCTCCATTTAAACCCAGAAGATAATCAACATTTGCTAAACAAAGCTAGTATGCTGTCCTTTAGGGATCCTCAAACAAAACTTGCTGATTCCTCTCTGTACAATCATGGCTACCTCTCATTAACTTTCATGAGAATTCCCTTTAGTAAAATACCCAAACCGAGCTAGATTTCCATCTCCCTAGGTACCTTCCTGGGTACTTTCCCCTGTTGCTCAACAGGTATGAACAACTAATATGTTAACTAAAGTTAATAGCAATTATAGTTAATAGTGGCTAGTAATTAAAGCATAATTAGCAAAGTGTAGGTATGAGGAACACTATGGTATTGTGGATGGCATGTTGGACCTAAAGTCAAGAAGACCTGGGTTCAAGACCTATCTCTGATACTCGCTACCTGTGTGACAATGGACAAGTCATCATTTAACCTCTCTAAGCCTCAGCTAACTCCTTAAGAATTTAACCCTAAGTTAATGAAAGGAGTTTCCATACCACCAAAATCACCAGTCCTTGACATATGTATATATGTAAGTATACATATAAATAAATATGTGGGGTATATCTGGGTATGGGTATGTGTTCCTGTGTATCTAATATTTTATATGTATACATGTGTGTGAGAGTGTGTGTGTGTGTGTGTATGTATGTATGTATGTATAAGGGGCATCATGGTCTAAAATGTAATATAATAAGACCATTTCTTAAATTATCGCCTTCCCCTCCCCCAACCCCAATGATTTTGCGCTCAGGATAACTGAGGGCAAACTATAGATGTATTGTTTACACGTATTTTAATTTTACAATTTCTAAAATACCACTTTGAAGTATTAAAAGAAAGAGAAACCACTGTAGCAGGTGACTACTTGTGCCCAACCTGTGATAGAGCCTTCCAAGCTTATATTGGTCTGATTAGCCAGAGTAAGACACGCTGAACATTGACCCCAACATAGTCAAGTCATTTTGGTCCTCTTCAAGTATGAACGACAGCAATCAAGAAACTGCAACCACTATCAAATACAACAGTTCATTAGTATTAGAGTGAATATCACTCTTGCCATCTATCCACCCTGTTCTCCTCCCAAAGACTGAACTAGCAGGTGCAATGGAAAGATTTCGTGTCAGAGGCCTTAGGTGAGAATCCTGGTTCTCCTGCAAACAACTTATATAAGCTTGAGCAAGTCAACTTCTTGATTTTCTTGGCTTTGGTTGCTTTGCATTTAGTTTTAGCTGCTTTAGTTCATTTTTGGTTACTTCAAGGAATCCTTGAAATGAAAGAGTTGAGCTTAGATGAGCTCTAAACCCTTTTTCTTCTTTGAATTATATAAACTGCCACCTCTGTTACCCCTTCCCCCTGTGACAAATATAGCCTGAATTGGTTGACCTTCAATGTATGGTTTAAAAAAATGCCATCTTTATATGTAAGCAAACCCACACTAAAAATCATAGAAATGTAAGCCTTATCTTTTTTTAGTATGTTCAGTACTTTCACTCCTTTTAAAAATAGGACTAAAGCTTTTAGCACCACACAGGCATCTATGTATTATTTTACATACATTTACATATTGAAATCAAGTGTCACTAACTCTAAGGAATAAAACTAAGTAAAAATCAGTTCAACCTACAGCAGGCTTAGTCATTTTTCCTTTGCCTCCTCCACTTCCCTCTGTTAGTCCCCTGTTGTAGGAGTTTCAGACTTAAAAGAGTTGAGTAACAGTTTTCTGGAAACCAGTTAAAGATTCTTGAGGATATGTGGTAGCAAAACTGAGGTGAATGACCACTTGACCTGCTCCAGGTGGAAGGAGAACTGCCCTTAATATACTATATTATTATCTCTATACATGTTTTGGAGGATGGAAAAGTGATTTCCTTGCTAGAGAGAACTCCTGGTGAGGAAATTCCCTCTATACATGTAGATCAGCAGTCTCTTTAATTTAAAGACAAGGAAGAAAGGAAGAAAGGAAGGAAAGAAGGAAGGAAGGGAGAAAGGGAGGAAGGAAGGCAGGAAGGGAAGAAGGAAGGAAGGAAGGAAGGAAGGAAGGAAGGAAGGAAGGAAGGAAGGAAGGAAGGAAGGAAGGAAGGAATAATTTAAGTGGACAACTAGGTGGCCCAGTGGATAGAGTGCCAGGCCTGGAGTCAGGAAGACTTCTCTTCCTGAGTTCCTTCCTCAGGCCTCAGACACTTACTTGCTGTGTGATCCTGAGCGATCAATTAACCCTGTTTGCTTCAGTTTCCTCATCACTAAAATGAGTTACAGAAGGATGTGGCAAACCACTCCAGTATCTTTATCAGGAAAGCCCCAAATGCGGTCACAAAGAGTCAGACACAACTGACCAACAACAGCTATGTAACAGGCACTGCACTAAGCATTTTACAAATATGATCATTACGACAACACTGTCAAGGAGGGCTATTATTATCCCCGTTTTACAGTCCAGAAAATTGAGGTAGACTAAGAGACTTGCCCAGGGTCACATACTAGTGTCTGAGTGTTTTATTTGAACTCAGCTCTTTTTGACAACAGCCCCAGCACTCTATCCAATGAGCTACACAACTACCTCTTAGAGAGTTGCCTAAGGCACTGAGAGGCTAAGTGACTGTCCCAAGGTCATACAACTAGTACATATCAGAAATGGGACTCGAACCTATACCTTCCTACCTCTAAGGCACTAAAGCTGGTTCTCTGTCCACCACTACACACTTCTTCTGTAGACATACATTCAATGACAAACTTCTTATAGTCTGAATAGCACTATTTTCCGTCTTTGACCGGAATATCTAGACCTTCTTCTTCCCCTCTGCCCTAATGCTTATCAGAATATTTTCATGACAAATAACATCTCAGAACTGTCCCATTTGCTTAGAAATTAATGAGTTACTCCCTGTTATGTTTTGGGGTATGTTTTTAAGGAGCTCATGAGTTCTATTTTTTGCATTTTGTGTATATGGTAGAGTTAAAGGATGAGAAAGATAAGGAGGATCTATAATAATTTTATGTGTCAGCATAGTTAATTGCTTTAATTCCACAATAAAAATAGAGGAAAGAGGAGGAGGTAAGGGTGGCAAGAAGACCACTGGCTGTTGACTAGGAGCTGTTAGTAGTTAGGCAAATAGCATGGGGAGTGGAGCTGACACAAACTGGGAGGTTGTTATTATCAATATGGGGACAAGGTAATAAGGGGGAATGAAGAGACACCCATCATGGAGAAGAGGGGAGATACATACTGTAGAGGGGGCTTGCCTTGTATTGGAGTCTAGAGAGACGTTTAAGTGCTAAATGAAAAAATTACTTGCCTTAACTCTGAAAAACTGGAAATAAGGTAAGGGTGGAAGCTGAATAGTGCCATGCCTAAAGGCTTTAATTAAATACTTAGATGCACTTTAGTATGGGAACTGGTTTCTTTAATATCTAGTCTATCATTTGTAATCATTGCAGATACATCATAAAACAGATAGAGGTGGAGATAATAGATAAAGATAGTCATTCATTCACACAATAGATGGTCTGTATGTGTATCTTCTAGGTAGAAGGCACTGTGCTGAGCACTTTAGAGAAACAAAGACGAATAAAGTATATTTGGGCCCTCCAAAAGCTTATAATCATACACACACACACACACACACACAGATAATTTGTGTGAATATCACAATTCTATACCTAGAATGACCTTTGATGGTCATCTAGTCCATCCCCTTTCCTTAAAAATATAATTATAGTTAGCCAATCAACTCTATTTTGAAAAGGAGTAAAGAGGGAGACCCAAAGTATAAACTATAATTTTTTTAAAATCTCAAAATATATTCTTCCAAGGAACTAACATCTTAATGGGGAAACAAAAACATAAAAGGAAGCTAGGAAGTTATGCAGCCTAAGTGACACAGTGGATGGATTGCTGGGTCTTCCTAAATTCACATCTGGCCTCAAACATTTACTAGCTTGCTGTGTGACCCTAGACAAGTCTGTCACCTCTGTTTGCCTCAGTGCCTCATCTGTAAAATGAACTGGAGAAGGAAATGGCAAACCACTTTTGTATCCTTGCCAAGAAAACTCCGTGAAGAGTTGGCTATGACTGAAAAACGACTCAACAACAACATGCAGCCTAGTATTAAATGCAGTCAGATGGCTAGATTCCTACCTTAAATGGAGGTTCTGAGAGGAACCATTCAATTAGAGAGAAGGACTGCAGGGGCAAAGAGTACTTCTAAGGTCAGAATTCCAAGGCTGAAATGATCTTTTGGAATAAAAAAGTTTCTGGGAGATGATGAAGTCGTCTGGAGTGCAGCTTGGTGAGAAATGTAACAACTTAAGCCGATTTTCTAGTCCAAGAACTATGTACATACATACATACATACATACACACAAAATGTACATATGCCCCTACATAAACAAACATAAAAATGTATCTACACACACACACACACACATATATATATATGTACACATATATATCTATACACATTATATACACACACATATACATGTGTTCTGATAGATATATTTCAACATAATTCATTTTCTCTGTAATTCTATGTTTTATTTTATGCATTTAAAAACATTACTCTGAGAAAGGGATCATGGATTTCACCACACTGCCAAAGGGGTATATAATACAAAAAAGGTTAAGACCCCTTATTCTATATGATAATCCTACATATACTTAACATGTTACCCCAAAATCCTGGCCACCTCAAAAACATCCTCAGGAGTTGAGTAGAAATTAGCATTCTATTAAAACATTAAAAGAAACCACATTTTTTTCCTAGACTTAAAGCATGTCATACTTTAAGATTCAAAATCACATTAGTAGAAGTTTGATATTTTAGTTGCTACTCAAATAATGGTGAAGTAATTTAAGAAGCCATCTATGCTGCCTCAGT
The DNA here is from genome assembly GCF_011100635.1 of Trichosurus vulpecula. Lineage (NCBI taxonomy): Eukaryota > Metazoa > Chordata > Mammalia > Diprotodontia > Phalangeridae > Trichosurus > Trichosurus vulpecula. The sequence goes on along the minus strand of NC_050580.1, from coordinate 240,108,269 downwards.
GCACAGTAGCACTTGGGATCAGTAGAATTCATTTGTATAATGTAAGGCACACTGAACTTTGGGAAAAACTGGTTCCTCTGTTGTGGTTTGGGGTTCTGGCAGTTCAGGTCTCATGACCCCATCACCTCCATGTAGTCTTCTGTATCCCCCTTTTTATAATAAGAAGGTAATCAAGAAATAACCCCAGATGATGCATTTACATATTAATGAATAAAGTTATTTAAATAAGATAAACTGGGCTTGATTTTGTTTAGTAGGGAACTCAGTACTGAAGATGTTATATGCTTAAACTGTGGTCCCCAAGAGACATTAAACAATTTTATGTAAAAGACATCATTTTGTAAACATGTATTGGTGACATTATTCACCTACTAAGGAGTAGGAGTTATAAAAAAAGTCACAGCCAGCTATGACTACATAAAATAACATTAAAAGTTCAATAACATTAATTAATAAACCATTTTATGAAATGATTGCCTTTTTCACTCACATGAAGTCACATTCAAATGAGTTCTCTCTGACTCAGTTTCACTGATACCAGCAGAACTAAGTTTCCTACAATTCTAAGTGAAAATAACTAAACTGCAGGGAGAGAGAAGTTATTTTACTCCCTTTATGACAGATGATTCCAAATGAATAGTCAAGTCATTTCAAGAAGCTTCTTTTTCCTTGAATACCAGAGTCATATTACCTTGAGAACACCAATTTTAATAAAATCCACCCTCTTTTTTTCCAGAAGAAGTAGTTTGACTTTAAAATTCTCTGCTCTCACTTAGTAAAAATTTTTCCATGAGTATATAGGAGATATGGAAACCACTGAACTGTTGTGGAATCTATACTACAGATTATTAAAATAAAACATGTTAGAGCCAATTAACAATCCTTTTTATATGCTGTCCCTTCCTCAGATCATAGAACCTGGAGCATTAAGAGACTTCAGAGATCATCTAATATAACTATCCTATTTTACACAGGAGGAAATAGAAACAAAAGAAAGTTAACTTATTTGCCTAAGCTCACATAGCAAGAATAAAGAATTTAAATCTAGAATGAACCTATGTATTGGGAGTAATATCTACTCTAAATATGATAGACTTGGTTTTTTTCTTTGTGTTTTTGTTGTCCCCCTTAACACAGAATAAGATTATCCCCAAGACTTAATTGGTCCAAGAGACTAAGGCTTGAGACTACTTCCTGATCACCAATGCACAAAAGCAAGTGTCTACAGCAAAGGGGTTTTCTTAGGCTTAAAACATATTTCTAAAGAGCACGCTACCATGGCAAAAATATGACACATGCATCTCAACTGATTTTCTGAGGACAGTGCTGGAAAGAAGGCTTTTAGTTTTAAAGGAGAGATAACTTTTGCTTCTACTATAGAATTTAAACTGTAACTCTTTCTTACTGGGGCTTCCAGTGAGGGGTGGATGAAGGATCCTGGTGCAGTGAACTTTAGCAGATTTACCCTGGCAGAAATGCCAACTATTCAAACATGCTTGCTAGAATACATGTACTGGCCTAGAAAAAGTCTCTGGTTACCTCTTCTACTTTATGTCTTCCTCTGAGTAGTGGGTGAACAAATAGTGGGAAGTAAAAGAATAAGCATTTATTAAATACCTACTGTATACCAGCCACTATGCTAAGCACTTTTACAAACACTATCTCATTTGATCCTCACAACAACCCCCAGAGCTAGGTGCTATTATTATCCCCATTTTACAGATGAGGAAATTAAGACAGACAAGGGTTAAATGACCCAAGGTCACACCGCTTGTAGATATCTGACACTGGATTTGGATTCAGGTCTTCCTGACTCCAAGCCCAGTGGTCTATACTCTGTGCCACCAGCTGCCTTTTCCCCAGCCCAAGGAGACAGAGGCAATGCTCAGTCTGACACAGGACTGCAATGGAATAGGCAAAATCATAGACCCTAGTAACAGTGGAGTGGGCAACATAGAGAAACTCATTAGAGCCCTTTGCTTACTTTAATCCATAACTGGCAAGACCCTTCTGCATTGTTGCCAGTACATTGCTCAGTGTAATGTGGTCATCTTTATAACTGCCCTCTATCCAAGGACCAATGAGTAGAATTGTTGAGAGGTGACTTGCTTTTGAGGACTAAGGGTTGTAACTGTTGGGAGGTACTTTGCTTTTTAATAATACAGGGGAGAGAAAAAATCTCTGCATGACTGTCTAGCTTCAGAAGATGGAAGAAGTCCCTCAGTAGAGGCCTCTAAAGCAGCTAAGATTTGGGACCTCCTCACTTCCCCATTAGACTACCAGGGGGACAGAGGTCCTGGCCAGGGACAACAGAGTGAATGGTGGTACAGATTATGAGTATCGAGCCTGGCACTGTGACAACTTGCATGCAAGAGGGTAATGACTTCTTAGCTGCCTTACTGCAAATGGCCCTAATCCACAATGAGGACTAGTAACTATGCCAGAAATATCATCTGCCCTATGGCCCTGATTCTCCTGGTGCTCCTACTCATCATCAACATATTCCATTGAGATCTCAATGTGAACCACAAAGATATGGCATCACCCATGACCACATGAGACAGATCATTAGAATCCAGGATTCAATCTTCCTGAAGGGGGAAAGTGAAGACTGGGATTTCTGGAATTCTTTCCATTTCATATCCAGTCACTCCTTTGGGGAGGGGGAGTGGAGGGGAGTGTATAATATTGATTGTTCTTTTTACTACATCTCCAATCTGGTTTTTCTTTTCTTCCTCCCGTGGTACCTTTGCCAATCTCCTTACATCCTCCAGTCAAGGTTATCCAGTAATGGCCCTAAGGCCATTTACGTTATAGAAGATCCTCTAGAAGACCTTTATGACTTTGGTACTCAAAATGGGATGTTACAGAAGTGACATCTAATCTACACGATCTAGATTAATTTTTCCTTTAGAAGTAATAAAACCATTCTAGAGACTTAAGTCCAGGAAACTAAGGACCAAGCCACTAACATAGTTTCCTGATTGCCTAAGTATAAAAACCAGCAAAAGCCGCCATATATAGAGTCTGAGGCAGGTAGAGGGGTTCCTCAAGCTTGATTCATACTTCTTACTGAAGTTATAGTGAGCCGAATCAATGTGATATTTTGATTCCCCACAACCTTTGACTTATAATAGTCGATACACTTTGACAAACCTACTGCCATGAAGTTGTCAAATGTTTCTGTAGTAGCTCCTATGGGCATGTCACTGCTTGATACATTCACAAAACTAAGAGTTGAAAGAGACCACAAAGGCAATCTAGCCCAACTTCTTTAATTTGCAGAGAAGGAGGCTAAAGCCCAGAGGTAAAATGACTAGCTTGCCCAAGGCCAAACTGGTAGCAAGCAGCAGGGCTGGATTCGAACCCAGGCCTTCCAGAGTGCCACTTCTGCTACAATATACTGCCAGAATGAGGGTAAGGAAATGAATGAACATTTATAGGATACCTACTAAGTGTATTGGAGAAGGAAATGGCAAACCACTCCAGTAGTTTTGCCCCCAAAGAACCCAAACAGCTCACAAAGAGTCGGATACAACTGAAAAACAACTAAAAAACAAAAAACCATGTGTATTCTAAGCACTTTTAACAAATGTCTCATTTGAGCCTCACAACAACCCTAGGTGATAAGTACCATCAATATGACATTTTACAATTAAGGAAATTGACTTGTCTGGGGTCAAATAGCTAGTTTGTGTCTGAACTTCCCTCTGTTAAATATTTAAATGTGTTTTCACGTAAGTCCTATCTCAATGTACTAAAATTATCACTTATGCTTTTTTAAAAAAATTGGTAGATACTGTAACTACCCCCATTTTACAGTTAAGGAAACTGAAGCAAACAGGTAAAGTGTCCAAGGCTAGATTTGAACTCAGGTTTTCCTGACTTCCAGGCTCAGCAGTTCCATCACTGTACCTAAATAAATGAAATTTTTTAAAAAGAGGAGTTCTTAGAGGAAAGAGACATTGCTGGAAATCAAAGACTGATTGCCTTAAAAATAGCAGCCATTTTCTTATGTTTTGGTGTGAGAAGATTTGGGTCCATGAATGATTTTGCAAGATCTAAGTCAGCAATTATGTACATTCCTTAGCGGCCATAAGACATACATACATATACATATATATAAATATATATACATAATCTTCAAAATACTTCACACCTGCAAAAACAATAGATTTTCTTATTGAAAATCACTGCTTTGACATAATTGAGGCAGTGTTTTTAACACCTACTATCATGAAGGTGTAAGCCTGAAGAATGTTCTAGATAAGTGGTTATTCATCTGAAAGTTACCTTCCTCCTGCCTGTTCCTTTACTAATTCATTGATTCAAAAATGTTGTACAAAGCATTATTCCAGACTTGAAGGGGGGACCCAAAGATGAACAAGAAAGATACAAAAGACCTTATGGGAAGAGGATCTAATCTAATAAGGGAAAAAAAGGCAAGTACGTAATCATTGTAATCATGACAGTAATACCACTGGGTGTAATAATTGATCAACAAGTATTTATTAGATGTCTACTATATACCAGACTCTGTGCTACATTCCCGAGATACAAAGAAATTCAAAAAACAGTCCCTGATCTTAAAGAACTCAAAGGCTAATATAGGGAGACAAAAAGCAAATAGCTATGTACAAACAAGATATGCACAAGATAAACTAGAGGAATGCACTAATATTAAGGGAGATTGGAAAAAGCTTCTTGTAGAAGGTGGGATCTTAGCTGGGACTGGAAGGAAGATAGGGAGGGCAAGAGATAGAAATAAGTGCATAAAAGAGGCACTCAATGTTACAAAAGTTCAGAGGAGAAAATGAAAGATAATTTTCAGCTAGAAAAATATGGGAAGATTTGTAGGTCCCAAGACTTTCTACCCTCTGATTTCAGTCTCTTCATAGAATTTTCTAAATATTTAGCTTTGTTAAATCTAAGGCTGCCCAAAATTTCTGCAGTTTCTTCAGGAGGAAATTTTGCAATGTCAGTTACAAGGATTCCAGGAGATTGTTAAAGAAGGAAGATTTTCCCCTGAGCCTTTAGTGTGGGATTTGAGAATGAATTCTCTTTCAAGATAAATAAACAAAATAAACATTGAAGGAGCAAATGTGTGGCCATTGAAAGCATCCCATGAGAAAAGGTGAACTCTGAGAAAGTGGGAGGCCCATACTCGACTAGTCAAGATCTATGAGGTGAAGGATGGAATATGCAGAAAAACAAATAAAGTTTATGAACTTCAGGTGTCAGGGGAAAAGAAGGGAGGAGGGGCGGAAAAAGAAGGAAAAGTTGTCCTAGTCCAGGACATTGTAGGAGGACCTTCTGGGTTGAGAAAAGAGAAAGGGCACTTTGGCAAAATGGAAAATATATTCAGACATACTTTTCCTAGACCTACTGAGTTTGTTTCCTTTGACCTATAGGTGCATGCTGATCTTCCATCCATATAAAACTCAGCAAGAAAAAGATGTGAATATAATTTACTAAAGACTTGTATCCCATGTAGCAGATTCAGAGTTTTAAGGTCTGAACAAGCCTGATGAAGATATCAACAGCCATTCTTCTGCATAATGAAAATCAACTCTTACCCACTCAGAAAATTTTCTTGTACATTCTAGTTCTGCTAAAGCTTCATGGTATAACCTTGAAAGCAAACATTTATACTTCTTTCATTTCTGAATTTCTAATATAGGGTTCACAAAATATCCCAAGCAGCAACTCTAAAGGCTGGCTGGATTATTTTATTCATATTTACAAGGCATTTTTAAGGAAGTAAAAGCTTGCATTGGTATAAATACAGAATTAATAAAAGTAAGGAATTTCCCCAGGTCTGCAAGTTCAGGCCTCCTGAGCAGATGCAGATTTTAAATTTTAAAACTGCCTTACATATACCTTTTTTAAAAAATACATCAAAAATAGCCTAAGGAATACGATTAGAACAACTCATGGATTCATGATTCCAAGAACATTTGACCATGCTTAGTCTATAATGAAACCACTCAAGGTAGCTGATGCAAGAAGCAAAACCTAAGGAAAGGTGTTAACAATTCAGTGCTTCTGTTGAATTCAGGATTATGGGTTCTATTTACCTAAAACAAAATTATTGATGGATTCAGAATAAAATATCAATAGTCCTGCAGAAGGAGGATAGGCATTTAAATTGGATAGGTATTGAATTTATTATTTACTCTCGCTATCTGTTTCTTTCCATTCCCAATGTTACCATCTCAATTCAGATCCACTTTACTCCTTTCCTACTGCAAAAGCCCCCCTAAACAGTTTCCCCACCTGTGTCTCCTCTCTACATTCTTTACACTATGGAAGATAAATCTTTTCAAACATGGCTATGATCATGTCACTTTCCTGGCCTCTAATGAAGAAAGTACAAATTCCTTAATACAGCTCTCAATATCCGAGCCCCATCCTACCTTTCTGGTCTTATCAAGTCACTTTCAATCTTCACTATATTTGAGCCAAATAGGACTATTTTATATTCCCCAAACCTGGTCTTCCATTTTTTTGCCTTTGGGCTTTTAATTTCACTGTTTACCCTGCCTAGAATTCTCTTCCCTCCCTTCTTACCTATGCAAATCTTTTTTCCCATTTGTTTGTTATCCTGATGTTTCAATTGTGTGTGACTCTTCCTGAACCCATTTGGGATTTTCTTGGCAAAGATACTGGACTGGTTTGCCATTTTCTTCTCCACTTCATTTTACAGATAAGGAAGCCAAGGCAAATAGGGTTAATTGATTTGCCCAGAGTCACATAGCTAGTAAGTATACGAGGGTAGATTTGAACTCAGATCTCCCTGCCTCCAGGCCCAACACTCTAACCACTGTGCAACCTAGATGGCCTTATGCAAATCGTTATTGTCCTTTAAGACCTAGTTCAAATACCACATCCTCCGTGACATATCCTTTGATTACTTGAGTCAGAAATCACATCTTCCTTCCTCTGAGTTTCCCATGCCACTTTGTATCTCTTAATGCACATATATTAAGGTATAATGGAAAGAATACAAGACAAAATCATAAAAGATATGGGTCCAAATTCCATCTCAGATGATAGCTGGGTGATTTAATCTCTATAAGCCTTAGTTTTCTTGTATTTTAAATGGTAACAATAATGCTGTTGTACTGCTAACCCCACAGCAAAAACTGTTGGTTATTCTCTAACCACATCTAACTCATAATGGGTGAAACAGTTTGCTGTCTTTTCCTCCTCAGAGTCAACAAAGCCGTTCCATGCTATCCCATAAGTAAGATTTCACATTATAGGCTCCACATGCCTTTGTCATGTAGACTTTTGCACCTTTACCTGAGCAAAGCCTGAATACAAATCAACTTTTTAAAATCACAATATCTTGATAAATAACCTTTGTCCAATGTAGTAATAGCTCACCTTGACACAGTACTCTCCAGTTTCCAAAGTATTTTTCTCATAACAACCCTGTGAGACTTACAGCTAGCATTTTCATATCACCTTAAGGTTTTATATCACCTTCCAACACTCATCTCATTTGAGCCTCACAACAATTTTGTAAAGTAGGTGCTATTTATGGCCATTTCACAGATGAGGCAACTAAGGCTGAGAGAGGTTAAATGACTTTGCTCTGGAGCATACAGCTAGTGTCTAAAGCAGGACTCCAAGTCCAGCACTCTGTTGCCATCTAGAGTTTTCAGTGAAAGCATTCATACCTCCATTTTAAAGCAGAGGAAAGTGAGGCTCGGAGAGATTAAGTAATTTGGCCAAAGTCACACAGCTATTCAATCATAGAACAGATTCTATGTTCCTTATTTCTTCCATTCTATCACAATGACAATCATAAACATAAGATAATTTTTTTTAATGTTTAGATGTGAAATGTTAACCTCTAATTACTTTCCCTTTATTATGGTGCCTAAATTAGCCAATATAGTTCTTTGAGGAGGACACAACTTACAATAAAGGTAGTATCCTTTGGGTTAGTGTCTGTCTTTACTGCCGTCCTGCTAAGCTTGATTCACCCATTCATTCACTCACAAAACATTTATGAAGGGCTTGCTAAGAAATGAAGTGGGCCTAAGTTTTCCTGAATCACAGCATGAGCTTTAATGGAAGCTAATTAGCTCTTGTTCATCAAACTGCACTGCTCTTCTCCAGCCTGAGAAATAACAACAGATTTCTTTTGTCCCTTTTCTCAGTCTGCAAGCTTCAACAAAATAGGACTGCAAAATGTGGTCATTCCTGTGACTTCTTTTTTGTCCATCTTACTGTTTTGTCCAATCAGAAGAAATTTTGAACCACAAAGAACTTTGATATTTGCATTTTAAAACAGGATGCCCGGGGAAAGCCTTGATTATGACAAAGAATTTATCCCTAAGGGTCATGATTCAGGTCCGAGTTAGGAAGAGATTTTTTTTTTTTGCTCGAGGGGAGAATGCCCTTCAAATATAGCCACCCATGAAAGATAGGAATAATTTTCTCATAAAAGTATTCTTATATTCTAAATTGTGGAAAGAATGCTGGTCCTAGAATCACACTATCTAGGTTCAAAGTCCTGCTGTGACACTTGCTAGCTGCATGAACATGGATAAATCATTTAACCTTTGAACTTCAGTTTCCCCATCTGTATAAGGGAGCAGATACTTTCATTACCTGGTTGTTATAGGGGAAAAGTGCTTTGAAAACCCTAAAGCACTATGTAAATGTGATGGAGTAATTTAACCAGTTAGTTTAGAATAGTCGAAGATGATTCTTTTTTAAAAAATGATGAAACAAGGAGAATAACAACAGCCTGTAAAATCTACTTTTATTCACTAAGCAAACATCGTCACCTACACATAGGCCTGACCCAGCACAATAGGCAGGTATTTTCTGGTGTAATTTCAACACACCACAAGCTCCGCTTATTCAAAAAGATCTGTCAATTCATTCTAGCATGATGCCTAGGGGAATCACATTATTCAATCTTTGAAGGCCCTCTTACTAAAAAAAAAATCAAATATTGCATGGGAGGAGAATCCATTAATTATCCATCAACACTATAGTTTAAGAGAGACAATCTGGTATAGTAGAGGCCTGTCCTTCACATCAGAAAGAGAGCAAGCAGTTCCACCTCTGGCACACACTAGCTGTTGTGAATATGAGCAAGTCACTTAATCTCTAAGATTCCTATAACTTATAGGTGAACTGTTCTACAGTAATAGAAATTTACCACACTGGGATTTCCCTACAGCAATGAAATCATGGGATCCAGATTTCCTCCCCCATCCCACTCCCCAAAAATCCTTGCTTAAATCAGTTTATCACAGTAACCCTAGCAGGGCCTTGCCTGCTAGAAAGAAATATAAGACAGGTTAGCTTGATAGAGTAGTAGATAGGGAAAGGTCCAGAGAGTACTTACTGATTGAGATCAATAGATGGGACATGAGAACACTGGGCAACTGCTAGGGACAAGGTACTCAAAGGAGAGGGAAAGAGAGATGGAAAGAGCAGGTGTCAAATAGGTATAGAGCAAAGAGGCTCCAGAGACAAGTAAGTCTCTTTCACAATTTTCTTTTAATCAACACTAGGATCATTAGACAACAGATGTAAATACTATATAATGGGGTAAGTTGTTTCAGGAATTCTATAATCACTTCAGGAGAATCACAAAATTGTCAGAGCTGAAACATAGAGCTTAGAGAACATCCTTCTCTCTATTCATGAGGAAATGGATGTTCCTCATGAGATTCTGATGAGGTTAAGTGACTTATCCAAGAACACACTACCAATTAATGGCAAAATCAGGACTCATGTTGATTCCAATACATTCTATTTTCTTCTACTCTGTGTTGTCTCCCACTATTGGTAAGAATGTCCACAGGGAAACAATAGAGCTGAGCACAGTCATCTCCATTATTAGTAAGGGAGTTCCATTTATAGCCATGACAGTTCATTCAACAATGTATATATCGTTTGGGGCTGACTAACTCATTTAATTGGCACACTGGGCTTCTGATATTTTTTTCTCATTATGCAGATGAGGAAATGAGGCTCACAGATGTCAAGTGACTTGCTCAAAGTCACACAGCTAGTAAGTGCTAGGATCCATATCTATCATCAGGAGACACAAAGTGATTTTAAAAGTAATATTTAGAATATGGCAGAAAAAAGTATCAAAAGCAAGTAATGAAGAATCAGAAGACAGCTGGATTTGAATCCAGGCATGACTACTAGCTAGCTATATGTCCTTGGGCAAATTGCTTAAGTTGTGGCCTTCAGTTTCCTCATATGCAAAATGAGTGGGTAAAATGAAAGCATTTCAGGCATGAGGAAAAGCCAGAGAGTAAATCATCTTCAAGTTCTGTGATTTAATTGTAACTAGGAGTTAGTTTTGTATTTCCCACCTAACAACCACAGCTGTCATCATCTGGTCAAAGAAAGAAAAGCTGACCATGGACAGAGATTATGAGACATATTCCTTGGTGCCTAGAAAGAGAAACTGAAGATCTCAAGGCCAAAGAAGCCGGGGTAGAATGAGAACAGGCTCTCCTTGCCAGGGACTGCCTTTGAGCCCACTGCTCCTGTTCCACAATTAATAAACTAGGCATGGTAAGACAGAATTAAAGGTCTAAGCCAATGATAGGACTCTAGAAGAAAAAGCATTGGCTGAGTATCTGTCTGCATTGGGTCCCAAGTTAATGCACTGTGCCATGATGAGGAGCTGAGATATAGACTAATAGGACCTGGCACAGAGTAACACTTAAAGCTCTGTCTATCTATCTATTGTCTATACCTACTATCTATCACTTATCTATCATCTATGTATTTATCTATCATCAATCTACTACATCTATTATCTATCATCAATCATCTTTCTATCTACTATATCTGCCTATCTATCCATCTGTCATGTGGGTACATCTATCATCTATCGCCCATGTATGCATTTATCTATCATCCACCATCTACCACTCTACTATATCTATCAGCTATCTTCTGCCTACCATCTATCTACTGTGATATCTATCATCTATCATTTAACTATCATCTACCTATCTATCCATCTGTCATGTGGGTCCATCTATCATCTATCACCCATCATGTATGCATTTATCTATCATCCACCATCCACTGATCTATCTACTATAGCTATCAGCTATCATCTACCTACCATCTATCTACTGTGATGTCTGTCATCTATCATTTAACTATCATCTACCTATCTATCATCGATATCTCTATTCAGAGCTCTTGAGTCCTTCATTTAATGACAAATGTTATTGGATCTCATGAATTGAACAGCAGCTGGGAACTATCTTGCATTTCCTCTGTCTGTTCACAATACAAGTAGGCATGGGAGGAGAAAAATTATGCCTAGCCTAAAATTCCTGGCTTTGAACAATGCCCATATACTTTATTTTTGTTTAGGATTTTTGGTGAGGCAATCAGGATTAAGTGACTTGCCCAGGATCGCACAGCTAGTAAGTGTCAAGTGTCTGAGGCCATATTTGAACTCAGGTCCTCCTGACTCCAGGGCCAGTGCTCTATCCACTGTGCCACCTAGCTGCCCCTTTCCCCATACACTTTATTTTGATGGTTCCATCTAAGAGAAGCTTCAGGTGAGCAACCATGAAGTAGGTGTGTGAGACTGGGCAAATTATTCAGCTTCTATGAGACTCAACTTCCTCCTCTGTACAATGGGGATAGTAAGAATATAGTAACTAACATTGTTGGTGTGAGTATCAATTGAGAAAATGTATATAAAGTTCTTTGTAAATTTTTAAGTCTTATAAAAGGATGTGCTAGTAAATGTTTAACAACTGGCTCTCTGGAAGGTGAAAGTGTAATCTATATTATTACCATTCTCTATCAATTTTGTAAGTCTAGACAAGCAGCTAATTCCCAAGATGTAAATGGTCACACTGAAAATTTAACAATTGGCTCTTCTAGTTTCAGCTAGATCCAGCACACTCTTGCTGCTATATAAATGGAAGTTATTATTATCCTTTACAATATCTAAAAGAATGCTGGACACATAGTAGGACTCATTCATTCCCTTAAACATTTGCTTAGCACTTACTTTGTGTCTTACTTTGGGCTAAGCACAGGAAGCACACAGACAACAATGAATAGTCCCCATCCTCACAGAGCTTATACTCCATTCGGTCAGTCAGTCAATAAACACTTATTATCTACTATGTATCAGGCACTGTGCTAAGTACTGAGGATACAAAAAGAAGCAAAAAGACAGTCCCTGTCCTCAAGGAGCCCACAATCTAATGGAAGAGACAACAAACAAGACACTATGTACAAACAAGCTATATGTAGGATAAATAGGGAGTAAATAAGAAGGAGAAATGCACTAGGATTAAGAGGGATGGGGAAACACTTCCTGTAGAGGATGAGATTTTTGTTGAGACTTAAAGGAAGCCAATAGGTGGAGATGAGGATGAAAAACATTCTAGGCATAGGGGGACAGCCAGAGATAATAATGCTGGAAACAGAGAGATGGAATGTTTGGGGGGTAAAAAAAATGAGTGTCCATAAGTAAATGTAAAATAAATACAAAGTCTCTTTGAAGGGTGTCAGTAGCAAGGGTGGAGGGGGTAAGGATAAGTTTCATATTAGACGTGGCATTTGAGCTGAGTCTAGTAAGAAGCTAGAGATTCTACAATGCAAATGTGAGAAGGCAATGCTTTCCATGCAGAGGGCAGCTTCCACAAAAGCAGATTGTGATGGTTAGTATAAAGGACAGTAAGTAGGCCAGTTTACCAGGAGAGTAAAATATAATCAACTTGAAAAGGCACACTGGGGCCAAGTTACCAAGGACTTTAAGTGCCAAAACAGATGAGTTTGTATTTTACCCTAGAGGCACTTAGGAGCCACTGGAACTTTTTGACCAAAGTTATGTTATGTCCAGAGAGATCATCCAGATTTCAGCTGCACGATGTTCTCTAATACAGAGTGTAAATCTGCAGAAAAGAGGTAGCTGTCCTAATTTGATTGCCCAGAGTTGACCTGGAAAGAGTGGCAACAATCGTAGGTTGTTTTATTATTTTTTAATGTCCATTGAAACCAATCTCCCTTCCAAACTTCTAAAGGCTGATTTTAAATACTTTCTTTGTGGTCTTTTATCTCTCCTCTCTTATTGAAGGGTAGGGTCTTATTTGCAATGGGATTCAAAACAGTAGTGATTCAGAGCAGTCCCCATAGACAAGGTTCTGAAACACAAATAGGGATGTTCTCTAGGCTTCATGAATAAATGGTGGCACATAGTCCCCAAGGGAATTTTTGAATTTGGAAGACTAACGGAAACTTCAGAATTCATGATCTCCTCCTCCTGTTTGATCATGCATCAAAGTCATCTTCCACAGGTACAACAGCAAATTTCCCTTTGGGAAGAACAATCTGGAAACTATGAGGAAGATAAATTGGAGAGAAGAGGTTGGAGCTAAAGAGAACTATTAGGAAGGTAATACAATGGTCCAAGTGGGTGGCGTAAACAAGAGTGAAGGTTATTTAAGTGAAGGAGACAGATGTGAGAGAGATTGTGGAGCTAGAATCACAAGACTTGGCAACTGACTGGATTTGGACAGTGAGAGTGAATAAAGGGTGACCATGATGTTGCAAACTTGGGTGACTAGAAGGAAGGTGGTGACTTAATGGAAATAGGAAAATTGAGAAAAATGAGAGCACTTGGGAGGAATAATGAGCTCTGTTTGGGACATGTTGGGGGTAAGATGAATAGTGATGAATCTAGGTGGAAATGTCCAATAGGCAAAGGTGGTCATCACCAAAATGGAAGACTAGGGCTCAGGATTATAGGATCATACATCTCCAACTAGAAGGAATCTTTGAGGTCATCTAGTCCAGCTCACTCATTTTAGAGGTGAGGAAACTGAAGCTTAGAGACTTGCCCTAGGTAGTGTCCTAGGCACATGGGTAGGTAGTGCCAGAAGTGTGATTTGAACCCAAATCCTCTGATTCACAATAATGGCCTTTCTACTGTATAATATAGCCTCCTCTTTCTGAGAAGAGTCACTAATACTAATTACAGATCTTATAGTCATCTGCATAGAGATAAAAATTGAATCCCAGAGAGTCAATGAGATCACTGAGAGAAAAAGTATATAGAGAGAAGATCCAGGATAAATTAAAGCCAGGGGTTAGTTGTAGCCAGCTAGAACTAGCCCTTAGGAATCAATCATTACATTTTTGGTGTAAGAACTTGTACCTCAACATTCAGCAAAGAAAGTATTAACAATGGAGATTAAACTTAAAAGTATACCATGCATACGTTCTTTTTTTCAGAGACTGTTGCTAAACATTTACGAGCACATGCCGAGAAAGATCTTTATGTAGAAATTAACCCGTGGCATCAATAAATATTCATTTAAATATATTTTTTAAGATCTTCATTTCCTAACTCTGGAACCCTTTTGTTCTGAGAAAGTCTAGAACTTAAAACAGCAAATGCACATGTGGAAATAAAATCATGAGGTTATGCTTTGGGAAACATGAAAGTGTAACAATAACCCCCACAACCTTGACCCAAGAGTTTTGGGCTCCGTTCTCTCTCTTTTTTCATGTAGCCCCTCTGTTCCAGATTCAGGAAAGAATACAGTGACTAGGTTCAGTTCTAATGAAGTCCTGACCTTAATGAGAGAAATAATGATCGTTTGTGTCATTCTTTGGCTCTTTGTACCACCAACCTAGAGTCCTGGGGAAAGCTACTTAAAGCCTATGCTTGGCTCGTATCTAGGTTCTCCCCAAAGAGCGTAGTAGAAAGTACTCAATTTACAGAGTAGATGAGATATAACATAGCTATTATACCAACAAAATGCTTAGCACAAAAAACTCACAATCACACATTAGCAAATAAACTTCAACAAATAATTAACAATTAACTATTATACTCTCCCAGGAGGTTGATACTTAGCACATCAAAATGTGATGTGGCTTGTGCGTCAGATGAATATAATTTGATATTTCATCTTGGTTCTGAGTTGACCAAATAATTTCCTACATTTTCCTGTGTTCTGGAAAGCCTGGCCAGGGCTTGAGATTATTTCCCTACCAGTGGTCATCCTTTCCAATGCAGAAATTCAGGCTGTTGCCAGTCAGCTCTGACCCAGCCACCTAGGATCTCTGAACATCTCAAACATACAGGTGTGCAATTCAAAGGCTGGATATAACTATCTCAAGACTACTATTTGGTCACCTACACTCAGGAAAGAAATAAAATGAAAGTAGCAACCAGGGACCCAGGGCCCAAGCTCAGACTTCTGAGCCTACACATAAGCTTGAGCTACCATATGTTTAGAATTTGATATTTTCTCTGTAGTGGGGGAAATTCTACAACCCTGACCCCCCAATTCTCCAACCTCTCCAAAGAATAGCTGGAAGACTCCTACTATATTTGGCAGATGGGAAGAGAAAAAAGTGAAGGGCAGGTCTACAAAGTGAACATCATCTCATACTCAGCAACCAGTAAGGGAATCGTTTACTCATCTCAAAGCACCCAAGTCCTTCCACATTGAACTGTTTTCTTGGAAATAGACAGTATTCAGGCCCTGTACAATGTACTGAGTAATTGAACTTCTACCATACAAGGGCTACTCTATATTTTTTCTACTTTATCTTCTGGAAAGATTAAAAACAAGGAAAGAAAAATGCCAAAGAAGCAACAAAGCCAAGAGGAAAGAATCTTTTATTGCATGTCATACTGAGGTAATTCCCAAAGGACCTGACTTCACAGTCAGATAACTGCATCTCACTAACCAAGCCAGTGACCCTTGCTTTGTTGCAGTATCCACAATGGTCTAATAGTGGTGTTAACTTCTACCCTCTTCTGTACAGGAACCTGGACCATCTTATTCATTCAAAAATTCCCAGTGTATTATGAGGTAGTCCATTTGAAGAGCTAAGAGCTACCTGGGAGAACAACACTGTTGTCCTACTTCTCCCACATACACACCCATTTCAGGTTGGGTCTTTGTCTCGTGACCTGCATAAAACAATAAATGGTTACTGTCTGAAGGCTATGCAATTACCTTTAATAGAAGGACAAAGAAATACTCCAAATTCAAAGGCAAAAATTTAAAATGCGCAGAAATATGGTTTGGAGATTTAATAATGCCATGTTTAACTATCCTGCCTAACTATGGCTGCTGTTGCCATCTGTGCCCATCATCTGAGCACAGGGTCTTTGTACTCTCAGAACCTAGTACAATGCCTGGTAGCTATCAAGGACTTAATAAATGCTTGTTGATTGATTGATTAAGACATGGATCAGATAGCCTTTGTGTTACGATGCCTAGAGTAGAGCACGGTAAGAACTATGACTCTCAACATCACAACACAGCCTAATTAGGGGGACTGAAATCAGAGAGAACCTTCTGACGCCTTGCATAATTGGCTTGTCACTTACTAGTGTGGGCCGTTTTTGCTCTCTATGGTAAAACCTATGCTAAGGAAATTTCCTCATTGTCATCCAATATGTCTGTCTGGGGTCCTGTCAGTTGCTATTTGAATGTCCACAGTGTAGAACGATTCTGAGAGCAGCCATAAACTCTTGAAGCCAGAGAAAGACAGGCAGTCTTTGTGGAGGAGAGCAGAATCTCCCATTTAATAGCTACTCAGAGTATTGTCATTAGAGTTTAACCAGAAACTCTGCAGAGAAATTGCTGCACTTTATAACAGAACACAAACAAAGGCCCTCTTGTTATACCCGGTGGTAAAGAAGGTTAAAGTTTTGCTTTTCCCCTGCAACACACTCAGTCCCTGGAAAGGAGAAGCCTTCTTTCAGAATTGCCTTTAGAAAACATGTCATCCGGTTCCTTTTCACAATGCAAATTTTTCAGTGTCTAACTATGCTTACTTTCACTGACTCTTGGACATTGCTGCATGGAAGATATAATTATGCTCATTAGAATACACAAGATGTAAAGCCAGCTGCAAAAGACTCTCCTTCAAGACTTTCCAAAAAAGAAAAAAAAAACCTAATTATATCACAGAAGAGAAAAACATGGTAATTAAAATGACCATTATGTAGCAGTCCTTCCTGTAATTATTATTATTAGTCATTTTGGCAACTTAGAGGTTGGGAATTTGAATTTTATTTTTCAAGTAATAAATGTTAGAAAAGCAAAGTATTTACTCAACTCTTGATGGGGGGAAGGGGAAGTAGAATTTTCCTATCATTTGATTTATTTATTTGCCCACCTTTGGAATGCTTCATCTCCAGTCCTCCCTCCCCCTCAATCCTAATAATTTCCTTGGTAGTTTTCCTTTCCATCCTTCTCGTGGGGAGATTACTTCTCCCACTCTATACTGCCTGTAGAGCTTTTTGTTTTGTTTTGTTTTTTTGTTTTTTTACAATTCACATTGTTACCAAAATTTCTACTCTCAACACAACTTCCTTCTCCCTCAACTCTTTGAGTCCAGTCAAACTGGTCTTCTTGCTGTTTCTCACACATGACACCTAATCTTCCTTCTTTGCCCAGGCTGTCCCTAAAGTCTGGAATGTAGATAAACTTCTTCACCTCCACTTCATAGAATGAATCTTTAGCTTATAATATATCAAGGCTCACCTCAAACATGACCTTCTACATGAGGATTTTTCTGATCCTTCCAACTACTGATTGACTCTCTCCATACACACACACACACACACATGCACACACACACACACACACACACACACACACATGCACACGTATATATTGTGGTGGATGTTTTATCTCCATAAAGAATGTTAACTCCTTGGGGGAAGGAATTTATTCTTTTTCTTTTCTTTTCTTTTCTTTTTTTTTGGTGTGCCCATTACTTAGCACAGATCCTGGCACATAGTAAATACTTAATATATGTTTGCAGAACTTTGATAGATTTAGAATTCTCATCAATACAAAGACCAACCACAATTCCAGAAGACTCATGAGAAAACATGCAACCTACCTCTTGAGAAAGATGTGCTAAGACTCAGAGTGCAAATTGAAATAATTTTTTTTGATGTGACCAATTCAGGAATTTGTTTCACTTGTTTTATTTTTGGTTTGGTTTTTTTATTTTTTTTGTCAGGGCAATTGGGGTTAAGTGGCTTGCCCAAGATCACACAGCTAGTACGTGTGTCAAGTGTCTGAGGCTGGATTTGAACTCAGGTCCTCCTGACTCCAGGGCCAGTGCTATACTCACTACTTCACCTAGCTGCCCCATTTGTTTTACTTGTATACATGCTGTAACAGGGGTTTTCTTTTTCTTGCTTTCTCAGTGGAGAAAGTGAAGGGGATATCTGCAAATAAAATAAAATAGAATTTTAAATAAAATTTTAAATAAAGACATAAAATAAATTAAATGCTTTTTGATTGCTTGCTTTCAAGTTCAATAAGTTCATTCACATCTTCACCACAAGAAATGATCTTCTCCTCCCTATAAGTAGAGGATTTTTAAAAGTACACAGACTCTTTCAAATTACAATAGTCATTTCCCTAGTAACTCATTAATTATACATCATTGCCTAAATTACTGGATTGCAACTGATGACTTTCTATTAAAACAAAGGTCAAAGAAGATATGATGTAACATCAGAAACAAAATATATTACAAGAGGTTAGTAGAAAAAAAGCATTTCTGAATACTTTGTGATTCATTTCAGTAGGTACTCCCTCCACCATCACATCTACAAACAGATATGGCCATAAAAATCATCAAAAATATTCAGAAGAAGACTTCCAGGAAAGGAGCCAAGATAGTGGAGTAGAGAAAGCACTACGGAAAATAACACCTTAAAAACATAATTGGTCAAATGGAAAAAGAAGTACAAAATTTCACTGACAAAAATAACTACTTAAAAAGCAGAATCAGTCAAATGGAAAAGATATTGAAAAAACTCACTGAAGAAAAGAACTCCTTAAAAATCAGAATGAAACAGATGGAAGTTAATAACTCCATGATGCATAAAGAAAAACAAATTCAAAAGAATGAAAAATGGAAGAAAAGAGGAAATATTGCATCAGAAAAATAACTGATGTAGAAAAGAGATATAGGAGAGAAAAATTTTTAAAGTATTGAGCTGTCTGAAAACCATGATGAAAAAAGAGCCTAGACACCGTATTTCAAGAAGTTATAAAGGAAACCTGCCACAGTATCCTAGAACAAGAGGGTAAAATAGAAATCAAAAAAAATCCATCAATTACTTCCTGAAAGAGATCCTAAAATGAAAAGTCCCAGAAATATTATAGCCAACTTCCAGGGCTCCTCTGACAAGAGAAAATACCTCAGGCAGCTAGAAAGAAACCATTAATATTCCATAGAGACACAGTCAGGATCACACAAGATTTAGCAGCTATCACTTTAAAGGAGCAAAGGGCGTAGAATATTGTATTCTGGAAGGAAAAAGCTAGGATTACAACCAAGTGTAATCTATTCAGGAAAACTGAATTATTATCCTTCAGGGGGAAAATGGATATTTAATGAAATAGAGGACTTTGAAGCATTATTTATTAAAAGACCAGAGATGAATAGAAAATTTGATTTTCAAAAAAAAAAGACTCAAGAGAACCACAAAAAGGTAAACATGAAAGAGAAATCATAAAGTATTCAATAAGGGTAAACTGTTTGTATTTGTATATGGAAAAAATAATATGTTGACTCTTAAGAACTTTATCATAATTAGCATGGTTAGAAGCACACTACGTAGACATAGAACACAGTTCTAAATTGATTATGTTGGGATGATCTAACAAAATGGATGAATGAGAAAGAGAAATGTACTGAGAGAAGAGAGGAGAGGTAAAATGGGAAAGTTTTTCTCACATAAAAGAAGCATGCAAGAAAGAGTTTTTAATGTAGAGAAAAAATGAGGGCAAGCAATGCTTGAACCTTACTCTCTAAACAATTAGATAATAATTGCTCATGGCTAGTCCAAGCCATTATAATAAAAATGACAATTCTACCTGTTAGTTTGTTTATTCAGTGTCATTTTAGTCAAACTAACAAACAACTATCGTATGGAGCTAGAAAAATAATAACAAAAATCACTGGAAGAATAAAATGTCAAGAATACCAAGAGGCTGAACAAAAAAATGTGAAGGAAGGCAGCCTAGCAGTACTATATTTCAAACTATATTACATAATGGTAATCATCAGAACAATCTAATATGGGCTAAGAAATAAAGTGACTGGATCAGTGAAATAAACTAGGCACACCATAGACAGCAGTAAATGACCATAGTGATTTAGTATTCGATAAACCCTAAGATCCAAATTTTGGGGTCAAGAACTCACCATCTGACAAAAATTGCTAGGAAAATTGGAAAGCAGTTTGATGGAAACAAGTCATAGACCAAGATCTCATGCCATATACTAAAATAAAGTCAAAACAGGTTCATGATAGAGACATAAAGGGTGATATAAGTAAGTTAGGAGAGCATGGAAAAAGTTGACTCTCAGATCTACAGATAAGAGAAGAATTTATGACCAAATAAGAGATGGGGAGGATCCCAGGAAGTAAAATGAATAATTTTGATTACATGAAATTAAAAAGATTTTACATGAAAAAACCCATGTAGCCAAAATTAAAAGGAGAGTGAGAAACTGGGAGAAGGGAATTTTACACCATTTCTCTGATAAAGGTCTCATTTCTCAAATATTTAGAGAACTTAGCCAAATTTTTAAAAAATGAGACCCATTCCCCAACTGATAAGTTCAGTATTTTACCACATAATAGTTGCATATTTTATGCCATTTTTTTGCAAAAAAAATGGGGAGCAACCATTATGTGAAGCTTTTAAAAATTTTCTGATTTTACTTCAAAATCATTTATTACTAAACTGTCTTTGGTGCAATATTAGGATGCATGGAATGCTCATGAATATATACAAAAATTTAATACTATCAAGGCACATGCACTGAGAATCCTAGGCTCCTGGCCTACAATGCACAAAAGATAAATGCATATCCATATGCCACTGGTGAATACGTTGTTGCTCTGCTTACCTTTTAAGAAGCATGACCAACAGAATTATACCATTCGATGATTATGTGATGAAGGTTATAAACCAATTTTTGGACTGAAAAAAACCAGGTGTGACAATTATGCAGTGGCAAAGATTATGTGGTAAAATATGGTACCCAGGTTTTCCTGGCTATGATGTTAGTTCCCTACCCGCTATGGTCAACTGCTCACCTTTAACATTATAGAGGTTTAATAAATGTTGAATTACTGAATTGAATTTATTACAGAAAGAATCTAAGTTAATACTCCAGGTGCTATTGCCCCACTAAAAATTTTCTTGCATTAACTTTGTAGACATTTCCATACATACATATATTTTAATATGTTCATATATATACATATATATATATGTTATATATGTTGTATCCTTACATAGAACATAAGCACCCTGAAGATTTCAAACTAGCTGAAGCGGCAAGGCGTCCTAGAATGAAGATATGTGGTAGCTTACGCTAGGTTAGTCAAACCATCACCACCACCACCCACCATCCTAACAGAGAGGGAAATACTCCAGGACCCCAAACCCAAATGTTTTCAGAACAACAATGTCCCTTGGACCACAAATATTGTTTCCAGCCCAGATACCATGTGGAGGAAATCAATGTCTGTGGAAATACAAACAGGCAACTGCTCTTTTTAACTATATATTTGTTACAAGACCTTTTTTTTTAGTTTTCCTTTTCTTTTCTCTTCACCAATGGTGAAAAGAGAAAGGTGAAGGGAGAGAGAAAATCAATTATCGTTAAGAGCATAAAAGAAAATTTAATTTAATTAAAATTCCTTGGCCATATCAAATAGTTCAGAATCAGAAAATTATATGGTTTTATCAATGGAAAAATATTTTTTAAAATTGCCATCTGTTTTGTCACTATGCCCTAAGAACTTTGAGGCTTTTCCATCTGACCCAAGGCTGAAAATTTTATGTGTTGTCTCCCCCATTACATTATGAACAACCTTGAAATCAGGGACTTTCTTGTTTTTCTATTTGTATCTCTAGCATTTAGCATAGTGCTTTGTATATTATATGACATTAATAAATGCTTTTTTGCTCCTTAATTCAATGAAAACCAAGTTAAGAGGTAAAAACTTCCCTTACTGAGCAGGAGAGAAATTAGGAAATGTTTTGCAAAAGTGTCAATGTGGATCCATTATTCATTATAAAAAGATTTTTGTCAATTAATCATTTTTCACAAATAATGATTTAGAAAGAATAACCAGTAAGCTTACTCCTAACTTCCTTCAATCCACAGCAGGCTGACATATTTTGCTATTTAAAATACTTTTGTTGACAACCAAGCTTTTTTGGGAGAACACAAATGTTTCAGGGCCTTAAATGGGGTTGTATTACCTAGGATGTCAAAGAATATTAGACATTTCTCCCTAAGCTCTTCCAAATTTTATTTTTCAACTAAAAAAACCCATAGATGTCATTATTTAAATTAATTATTTAAGTTCATAAGCCTTGAGAAATTGGTTATCAGAAGCAGTTAATGATCAAGACTTTGATTTAATGGAGGGTAATATTCTAATAAACCATTTGTTAACTACAGTAATTGGCCATTTTAAGAGAATTATAGCTATTACAACTGTATTTAATGAGAGCTATTGAGAAAAATGTACAGTGGGATCAAAATGTCATACAGAAGTGCAGTCAAAAATTTAATATGTGGAAAATGATTGCTACCTATCACTTGAAGGCTCATATTTTTTGACCAATGAAAGGTGGGATTGGTTCTACTAAAATTTAGTTGATAAGGGTAAGGATTGCTCTATAATGATGTGGAGGAAAGTGCAGAAAATATTTCAAGTGGAACTACTTAAAGACCTTACAACTGTTCCTACTTTAAGGACTTTCAAATTTTTTAAGTTCTCAGAAAAATTTATTTATTGGGACAAAATAACTGGCATATGTTTAAGCTTAAGAATTTGATGTTTCATTAACTTTAACCTGACATGCAATATCAGACAAAGTTTGAATGATACTTTAAAAATAAATTTTGAAATATTTTTGTGGTCCCAAGCCCTTCAAGGGAATGTAACAAAGATGTGCTACCTTTTTGCCCAATCCTTCTTAGTCCCCTTGGTAGTATTGAGATTCATGTCCAATGTTCCATGCTTAATGTATTCCAAGGTTCTCAACTGGGCCCTTCTTTCTCCTCTCTCTTCACTTGCCTATAACCTCCCATGGGTTCAACTAGTATCTCCATTTAGATAATTCTCAAATCTACCTACTCAACTCTCATTTTCCTTTCAATCTCCAGTTGCTTACGTCTAAATGACTGCTTAATCTGCAGATAACCCACAGACATCTCAAACTCAACATGTATGAAGCAGAACTTATTTTTGTATCTCTAAATTGACCCCTCCAATTTGCCCTATTTCTATAGAAGAGATAATTGTCCTTTAAATCACCAGCTATTGCAAGTATTGCAACTCTTAACTTTCATTTATTACCTATATCCAGTCAGTTATCATCTTGTAGACTCAACCTCCCCAATATCTCTCACATCTATCCTCTTATTTGCAATCACATCACAACCATCAAAATTCAGAACATCATAACCTTTTGCCTGGATTATTGAAATATCCAACTATCCCTCCTAATCACACATAGAGCTAATAAATTGTTATCATTAATGCACTGGTCTGAATATGTCACTTCTCTGCTCAAGAAACTATGGTGGCTCACTATTACTGCCAGGAAAAATACAAACCTTTCTGTTTATCAGCTAAAGCCTTTCATCGTCTGGCTCCAGTCTGCTTTTACGAAAAGTTCTAGGAAAACTGGTCTACTTGCTCCTCTTAATACTAGACATTCCATTTCTCGTCTTCATACCTCAACACAGGCTGTCCTCTATGTCTGGAATGCCCTTCACTTGCACTTCTGCCTTTTGTAACCCTTGAATCTCTTCAAGGCTCACCTGAGGATCCAGTTTCTACAAGAGGCCTTTCCTGATTCCCTTAGCTGTTAGTTTTCCCTTCCTAATAAAATCATTTATTATCTATTATGTACACAGGGTTTTCCAAAACTCTCAATGCAGTTTTAAGTTATTTAAACTTTGAGAACTTCTATACATTATATTGGAAAAGCAATGTGGCCTGGTAGATGAAGAGCTAGCTTTGGTGCCATGAAAGCTTAGGTTTCATTCCCTCCTAAATACTATGTGACCCTGGAAAATTTTTAATTGATAGGGGTGTTTGATGGGAGAAAAGTCATCAACATCCTTATCAAAAGAAATCACATACCCCCAATGTATGTGCATTTGCTTATTGTAGGCATTTTCTACTGTGGTAATAATCATTGGACTTAAAATAGAGATTTAAAAGAGATGAAATCAATACGAACTAATACATTGACTTTGAGTGAATAAATAGGGGGTCATAGGCGTTGCTTAAAGAAGAGATTGACATGGTTAAACCTGTGCTTTGAGAGAATCATTTGGCAGCTATATGGAGGATGACATAGAGTAGAGAGAGACCAATTGGGGTGGGGGAGTCCTTGCAAAAGTCCAGACAGAGGTAATAAAGGCCTAAAATAGGGTGGTGACTGAGTAGAGCAAAGGGAAAGAAATGATAATGAAATATTGTGGAGATGAAAATGACAAGATCTGGCAATTGGTTAGACATGTTATAAGTGGAAGAGTTTAGACTTGAAGGATCACGTTACCTTTGATAGAAGCAGGGAAGTTTAGAAGAGGGGTAGGTTAGGGAGGAAGCAAAATTTACTAATGTAATAAGAACTGCCATTCATATTGTAATCCATTCATGCCAGTTTACTCTATGCCATTCATTCTATCTCACCCAAAATAAAAAGGAGTAGGGCAGGCGGGCTCTCTTTTCAACAGTCTGAAACATCTGAACACATAAAAAAGGCCAATAAAAAGAATCTAGATTGCTTCCAGGAAAAAAACAAAAGTAAGTTCCAGACTGCAAGACACATAGTGGCCAAATTGAACAATTCTTATAACAACAGATTCTTTGTTTTTGGAGGGGAGAAGGCAGGGCAATTGGGGTTAAGTGACTTGCCCAAGGTCACACAGCTAGCGTGTCAAGTGTCTGAGGCTGGATTTGAGCTCAGGTCCTCCTTACTCCAGGGCTGGTGCTCTACTAACTGCACCTCCTAGCTGCTCCATAACAACAAATTCTGTGACCAGAAGAAATACATCATTTCAAGTATAAAGGAAAAGAAATTTAAATAACACAAGATAGTTCTGCACCCACCAGAAACCACAAGAAAGAATGGAATAATATATTCTGAAGAGTACAGGACTTCAAGATCAAACCCAAGGAGGTATACCAGACAAACCTACACCTAAAAAAGATGGGACATCCAATAAAATACTGGTTTTTGAGTCATTATTAACAAAAGAAATTATCCTGGGGGGGGCAGGAATAAAAAACTAAAAAGAGAAAGAAACCTATGGGGTTAAAAAGTGACAATTAAAAAACACCCAAAGAACAGAAGAAGACAAGAGTGAAAACAAAGAAATGATGGTAGTAGAACGGGTCTGAAACATGGCAGACTGAAACTCACAACATCTTGCCTTCAAGTTAATCAGTCTTTCATGTGGAACTCAATTAAGAAATAGAAAGGCTTGTAAAAGAGGAGGAGAAAAGGAGAATGTGAGATATTCACTAATTTGGTCAATGGTAAACAATGAAGGGATAATAACCCCTGTTTGAGGCTCTCAGGAAAAAGAGGGGTTGTGGGAGAATGGGTGGCAAAGAGAGAGGACTAAAACAGGTGGAAAGAAGAGGAAGGTTTTAATTCAGTAGTGGGACAAAGTCCCATTGAAGAACATTCCCATGGGGTGAGATAAATATTCTGTCATAGGAGATGGGAATCTTAAATAAATATAAACTGCAAGAATTTTGGTACTATCTCTGAGTATTATGCTTCTTAGAAGACCATGATACTTAAGGAGAAGGGAAATCAGAGCTCCTGGGGGCAATTGAAATCCAGAAAGGCAGGAAGACATGGTCCCAGAGAAGTTATTTCATGGTAAAAAGGAAAAAAAAAGTAACATAGGGAAGGCAGGGAGTAGAAATGGACCACACAATCAGGGATACGGGAAAATTTCTACCATTGTACAATGCTTCTAACACCTCTCTCCCTTTCGGGAATCTACACTTCTGAAAGTGGGACACAAACAGAAAAAGATAGAGGAGGTAAGTGCTACAAAGCAATAAATAATCTAGAAATTGCTTTGAAAGGGGAACTCAAAATGAATACTTTAAAAGCTTGATTTCTACAAAGAATACAGAGACTAAAGAAAGAATAAGCAAGTATAAGAACCATGAATAAAAGAACAAAACAGAAAAGGAAGAAAATTAAGAGAACAGGGTAAAAATTGATTTTTAGAAAAAGGCACTAAAAATTAAGATAACACAAACTAAGAAGCTAAAGAAGAGCAGAGGGGATTTTAATTAACTATCTAATGAAGAGGAAAGAAGAGCTTTTTCTGTCCTTCAGTCATATCTGACTCTTCACGACCCCATTTGGGGGTTTCTTAGCAAAGATACTAGTTTGCAAGTTCCTTTTCCAGCTTATTTTTAAAATGAGGAAACTGAGGCAAATAGGGTTAAGTGACTTGCCCAAAGTCACACAGCTAGTAAGAGTCTGAGGCCAAATCTGAAGTCAGGTGTTCCTGACTCCATGCCCAGTGCTCTATCCACTGCACCACCGAACTGCTACATAAATGCCAGGTCTTTTATTGTTATTTTTTTATTGGTCTCCAGCTATGAGGCCTACAATCTGATATGGCTTTATTCCCTAAGCACCTGTTTCATTGCTGATGGGCTCAAGCAATGTTTATAGAACAAAATAAGGGAGTGCTGTTGTATGTTTAACAACTGTGTTCTCTGTGGGGAAAAAATGTACACATGACACATCTTTTAGTTTAATCTGCATTATTAACATTATTCCATCACTTTCTTAAGTCTAGACAATCATCAAAACAATAAATCAATTCCTAATTTGTAGCTATCATCTTTTTCTGGTGTATTAATGCTCACACTGAAAACGTAACAATCTACTCTTGCAAGCTGGTTAAAGCTGGCACCAGATGGTATTTTCCAGATGGAAAAGTACTAGTAGCACCCTTGTTGCACTATCTGGGGATTTAACCAGCCTCATACACTGATTTCTCCCCCGGTTGACTTTCTAAAGGGTGTCTTTGGGGGAAGCAGGAGCTCAGGATCAATCATATTAGTATAATGTACTTAGTCTAACTCTGGATAGAGTAAGATAGGAACGCAGGACAAATGTTATATACCAATGGCCTCTGCTATTTTCTTTGGTCAATTAACTTCTCTGGTCCTCAGTTTCCTCATCAGTAAAATGGTGAAAAGCAAGTAGATTATATCTTTTATAAATCTCCCTCTCTGTCTGTCTCTCTGTCTCTCTGACTCTGTCTCTCTCTCTGTCTCTCTCTCTCTCTGTCTCTCTGTCTCTGCCTCTATCTCTGTCTCTGTGTCTTTGTGTCTCTGTGTTTCTCCCTCTCTCACTCTCTCTTTCTCTCTCTCTCTCTCTCTCTCTCTCTCTCTCTCTCTCTCTCTCTCTCTCTCTTTCTCTCTCTCTCAATATCTGTCTCTCTCTGTCTGTCTCTGTCTCTGTCTCTCTCTCTCTCTCTCTCTCTCTCTCTCTCTCTCTCTCTCTCTCTGTGTGTGTGTGTGTGTGTGTCTGTCTGTCTGTCTCTCCTCTCTGTCTCTCTGTCTCTCTCTCTCTCTCTGTCTCTCTCCCCTCTGCCCCCAGGTACAATAAAATGAAGGCAAAGTAGCTTTTAGAAGTGGGGGAAAAGAGAGAGAGAGAGAGAGAGAGAGAGAGAGAGAGAGAGAGAGAGAGACAGAGAGAGAGAGAGAGAAAGCTTCCAGATATAAGGCAGACATCCCTATTTAGCAGGATGGAGTTTGAGCATACTCTTTACTCTTTTTTAGGGCCTAGATAATATAGGGGAGAATATATCACTAGTTTAGTTTAGGATATTTTTATACTTCTGTATTTTCTATTTTTACTGATACCTATATCCGTCTATGTATTTATTATATCTGTATATGTCAAATATACATATGTTCATAAATACGCATATATGTATATACATACATATGTATAAATAATATACAATATATTATATATGTGTGTGTGTGTTTGCGTTATTGGGAAAACACACCAGAATGGGCTCAAGCCAATAGCATTAGAAAGAAACCCCATAGCCCCAGAGTGGCAAAGAAACCTGAAAGGAAAAGCTAGCTTTGCTCTCGGGAAATTGACCTATTATTCTGAATGGAGGTTGGCTATTGATTCTGTAGATTTTATATGGCTACACCTACTTAATACTAACCTGAATTAAGGTTGTACAACTCTTTAACAGTTGAATGTAAGCTCCTTAAGGGAAATGGCAGTCATGGGTTGTTGGTTTGTTTGTTTTTTTTTCCTTTTTCCTTTCCTAAGCACCTAACACAGTACTTCAAAAATTCTAGGCAATATGTTTATTGAATTTAACTGAATGTATATGAAGATAACACTACTAAAGTATGTACCTTATCACTTTTAGTATGTTTCATATTACAGAACATTGTAAATAAGTATAAGGAATATTCAAGGAGGAGTAGGTTACCCTCAAATGCACCAGAAAAGTATCTAAAGTTTCTTTTTTCTTGAATTCCTCTGTGTGCCTCACTAGTATCCAAATTATAAAATGGTTTGCCTCACTTTGAGTTAGTTGAAAAAACTATAAATGTTCGGGATATGCGGCAGAGATTTTATTTCTGTTGCTTTGTTATTCATTCCTGTTCAGATGAAACGTTTTTTTTTTCTTTCAGTACTGTTCCTTGCCAAGGTCTTTTAAATGAGGAGAAACTGAATAATCAGACCTATACAAACCAACAGTAGAGATGTGAGTTAATCACTTTTTGTTTTTTCAGGCTCAATCTAAAGTATCAATTTTATTTAAGTGTTCTTTTCCCCAAAACCCCAGGGAGGAGGGATTAATGATAGAGAGAGAGAGACAGAAAGAGAGAGACAGAGAAACAGAGACTCAATCTAATTAGTTAAAAGCTAAAAAATTAGTCAGAGACCAAGATTTTTTAAACTATATCTATATACACATATAAAAACACAGACATATATGAATATACACGTATAATATATGCATGTATGATATATATATATATATATATGAACATCAATTGATTAACAAGCATTTATTGTCTACTATGCACCAAGCACTAGACTAGGTACTAGGTATACATAGACCAAAAACAAACAAACAACAAAAATCAGTGTCTGTCTTATTCTCTGGGGGAGACAACACATAGAAATAAGTATGTGCAAAATAACATATAAGCAAATACATATACACACCATGATTAAAGTAATTGGGGGTAGAGACACTAGCAAGTGGGAAAACCAAGAAAACCTTCATAAGGAAAATGGCACTTGAGCTGAGTTTTAAAGAAAATAAGGGACCCTAAGAGGCAGAGGTGAGGCAGGAGAACATTCCAAACAAGGAGGAAGAGCCAGTGCAAAGGCGAAGAGATAAAGAAATGAAGAAACAACAAGACCAGCTTGACTTGATTGTAGAATACAGGAAGGGCAGCTAGATGATGCAGTAGATAGAGTGCTAGGCCTGGAGTCAAGAAGATTCATGTGACCCTGGGCAAGTCTCTTAGTCCTGTTTGCCTCAGTTTCCTCATCTGTAAAAAGGCAAACTATTCTAGTATCTTTGCCGAGAAAATCCCAAATAAGGCCACGAAGAGTCAGACACAACTGAAAATGACTGAAAAGCAACAACAGAGTGTGAGAACGGGAATAAATATAATAGGATCTAAAAGACAATTTGTGGACAAGGTTGGAGAAGGTTTTAACAGTCAAAAAGAGTTGATTTTTGATCATAGAGGCAATAGGGAGCCCTTCAAGTTTGTTGAAGAGGAAACTGACATGGTCTAACCTAGAAAAAAATCTGTGGGAAAATCACATTAGCACCTGTGTAAAGGATGGATTAGAATGGGGGAGAAACGAGGCAGAGACACTAATGAGGAGGTTATATCTAAATTTTTGCTAATATTATTGCACAAATTTTGTATTTGGTATCATGTACATATAACCTGAATTAAGATTTAAAATTTAGGCTTAAAACATTTTAGTAAAATCATAAAAATTTAAAGCTTTAAGAAACTTTAGCAACTACCTAGCTCATCTATTCATGTTATAGATATGGATATTAAGGACTAGAGAGAAGTAGGACTCACCTAATAATAGGATAAGGACAAGACCTATAATTTCATTAATATGAAGAACTCCTGGGTGAGGAAACTCTATACCAATGTAGGCTGACACTTTCCCTGGAATGTATACTCTTAGAATATTACCTAGAACCCTAAGAGAATAAGTGGGTTACCCAGGGTCACAGCCACTACATGTCCGAGGCAGGAGCTGAAGCTGAGTCTCCCTGGCTTTGAGACTGGTGTGTTATCCACCACTCTAGGCTGCCTTTCTCTAATGATAATAGCTGACATTTACATAGGCCTTTTAGGCTTTGCCAATGTCATACAGCTAGAGTGTGTTAGAGAAGAGATTATAGCCCCAGACTTCTCCAGAACCCTCAGATTCTAAATTCTGGGCTTTTCATTCTGATATTCTGCTTCACTTGCACAAAATCATATGAGTTAAAAACAACAATAGTAATAAAAAATATCACCTATAGCCCAAGCAAAGCACTCGTTCCCACAAATGGGACCTAACTCTGGGCTCAGAGTTCAGTCTCACAGGAGCACAACACCATCTCTCTCTCTCTCTTTCTCTTTCTCTCTCTCTCTCTCTCTCTCTCTCTCTCTCTGTCTCTCTATCTCTGCATGTGTCCGTCTCTTTCTGTCTCTGTCTGTCTGTCTGTCTGTCTATGTCTCTGTCTCTGTCTCTCTGTCTCTCTGTGTGTCTCTCTCTCTCTCTCTCTCTCTCTCTCTCTCTCTCTCTCTCTCTCGTTAAATGACTCCTCCCTGAGGTTTTTGGGGAAAAGATAGCTTAAATAAAATCAGGCATTGCTGATGTTAATGATCTCCCTGGAAGGGATTAACAGGGTCCCTTCTACAAAAAAAGTTACTCAGTATACAAGGTAGTACATATCAGACATAGGACAGCCATTTATTTCCTCTCAAATACTCAAATGGGTTTGTAATATTATCAACTTAAGAATTACTGCCAATGATAAGGATCCCAACCCATTCACACCTGCCTCACCATCCATTGTGAGATCATCCATGTACTACCTGAACTTTGCCATAGGTTTGATGTCTTCTTCACTGGGGTATCAAGGTGCTTTCTGGTCATCCATCTGTCATCTTTAACTCTTATCATGTGACCATCTTCTCTCTCTGTCATAATATTCTTTGATGCCAGTCTTTATTGCTGTTTTTCATAGTTTCTTGCTGGCTATATTTTGTAGCATGCTCACATCCACCATACAGCTCTCCATTGACCTCTGTGAGATACTTGTCTTTAGTTCTTCAGAGGCAATAACACTATAGGTCTTACAGCAATGTTGATAAAAATGTCTGCATTGCAAAGATGTGCTTTTTGCTTTTTTGGAAAGCTTTAGGACTATAAAAACGCTTTTCAATTTTCCCAAAGCATGCTAGCCTCTTCTCCTCCTTCTTTTCAACTCTAGGTCCAATTAATTGCCTGTATGTATTGTCTGTCTTGGACATACTGCTGAACAAGCTCTGCAGGGTATCCATTCAGATGGCTGTTTTAATATGGGTGACAGAGGGATGGGTAAAAAAAGAGCAGTCATGTATTAAAATGCCTACTATGTGCCAGCACTGTGCTAATTGCTTTACAAGTATTATTTCATTTAATCCTCACGCCAACCCAGAGAGAGATAAACCCTGCATTTATTATTCCCATTTTATAGTTGAGGAAACTGAAACAGGCAGATAGATATTAAATGACTTGCCCACAATCAGACAGCCAGTAAATGTCCAAGGCTAGACTTGAAGTCAGATCTTTTTGACTCCAGGCCCAGAACTCTATCCACTATGTCAGCTATCTGATAAGCTGACAGACTTCATCCATTTGTTATTTCCTCTGTGGATGGACAGGCCAAAACCTCTGAGAGATGACAGATTTCTTCTTAGACACTTCTGTGGCTTTGGATATGATGCAATCAGCACAAAATCATACTCAACCAGAAGCATCTAGAGGACTTAGACATCTAGAAAGAACCTTCATCCTCAAGCTGCCCTTTGTGCTGAATCTCCTCCATCACAAGGATGAATACTTCTGGAGAGAGAATATCTCCCTGTTTTATGCCTTCTCATGAAATAAATGTTAAAAATACAAATGACTCAAAAATGTACATTGATAAATACTTAAAATGTGGATTCCTGCTATTATACTCCTTTGGGAAGTAGGAAAGAATCCCTTAGACTTTTGGAACCACTAAACAGACTATGTTTGCCTCTCTCTGCATGGTCTGAGCTGCATGTCAAAGATCAGATCTTTTTGCCAGCTAGGACACAGCTTACACTTTCAAATTCCAAGATAATGCTATTACTGTCATCTTCTGCTTAGAAAATTATCACAGTTGCAACAAGCTCATTCTCAAGCTAGTCAATATCGAGAAACTCATGAACCCTTGGGCTCACAAATTATCCCCCATAGCTAACAACATAGGTGTCTCAAGATCATTGTCTAATCACCCAATTCGAGGGAAAGGAACATAAAGGAAAAGAGATAATTGAGGACTTGATGTCTGTCCTGGAGGTCACCTAGGCAAACACAGCTGTCATTGCCATGTGGTCATATCACATAATGGGTGGGAGATGGGAAAAGAAGGGAAAGGGAAAGAAATCAACCTTCTCCTCCCAAAGCTGATGTCCCAATAAAGAGGCTTTTTCAAAGAAGCAAGAGCCTTTCTCCTTCCTTATTACTCCCACTAAAGGGGCAGTTATTTTGGGCTTAATCAATAATCTTGTTCAACATAACCCCTGGTCACAGGGACCAGGAAGAACTAGCCAGGAGTTGCTGGAGGCTCAGTCCTTTAGCAAGAAATAAGAAAATATGTTCTTCCTCATGGGGCTGAAGCACACATATTCTTTAGAGCAAATCCAGGGATTCCTCAGATTATACCTGTTCCACTAATATCCGACAATCCTTTCAGGCTTCCAAAGCTCTTTGTCAAGGTCATATAACTAATAAGTGTCAAAGGTCAGATTCGATCTCAGTACTCTCCCGTTGCCAAAACCTATGTTTTTCATTCCACCGTGTTGCCTATTTTGCCCATATTACAAAATGACAATTATAATTCACATTTATATATTTGCTTTAAGGTTTGCAAAACAATTTATATACATTAGAACATTTGACATCCTGTGAGGTAGGTGCTATGATTAATTCATTTTACAGAAGAGGAAATTGAGACTTGGGTAGATTGTATAACATGATGATACTAACCAAAGTAGGAAGTATCAGAGGCAGAATTTGCATGCAGGTCCTGCTGATTCCAAGTCTAGCATTCCTCCCACTCAATTAGAGAGCCAAGTCTAGATGCCAAATCTGCTGGCTTCTATTTCATTTATTTTCCCATCCACTCCAGGTAAACTGCCCAAAAGCACTAAGCGTCCCACGGAGTTCTTCAATCCATGACTCTGTCCATGACTAATGTTCTATTACCTGAATTTGTGGTTTTAATTTTTAAATGGACAAAGATGTCTTGAGTAAGCAGGTTATAATGTCAATCAATGACAAAATCAGAGCTTAGAATATACTCTTTTAAGACTACAATTAGCTTGAAGTAAGTAAACTTTGGAAAAATGAAAGGAAAAGAACAATTCCAGACTTCAATGTTTCCCAAAACCAGCAGGAAGGCTTTAATAGGGGGCTTGGGGTTGGCAAGGTGAGGCCTAAGAATCACTTCGAAGTGAGTGAAATCTTAAAGTCCATAGCACTACTCCTTCCCTATTCTGCTCCCTTTTTCTCTTTTCAGAATCTTTTCAGAACCCTCAAGAATCTCTTCAGAATCTTCCCTTTTCAAAATCTTCTTCTTCAAGATCCCATTTATTCTCTGCCATAGGTGAATGAAAACACTTGTTTAAAAATATGTTCATTTTAATATATTTGTAGATTTTCATTTTTAGTCTTTGTATTCCCCAGTATCTAGTACAGTTCTTGGCACTTAGTAAATGCTGGTTGATTGATAGCTATCTAATCCCTCTCCCTCTCTCTCTCCTATTGGACCATCCATCCCTTCTCCCCGCCACCCCCCAGTTCAGGTCCTAGCCAGGGGTGGGGAACCTGTGGTCGCAAGGCTACATGTAGCCTTCTAGGTACTGGGTACGGCCTTTTGACTGAGTCCAAGTTTTACAGAACAAATCCTTTTATTAAGGGGATTTGTTCTGTAAAGTTTGGACTCAAAAGGCCACACTTGAGGACCTAGAGGGCCATATATGGCCTGAAGGTGGCAGGTTCCACACTCGTATCCTAGATTATGACAATAGCTGCCTGATTTGTCTCCCTGCTTCTATTTTATCCCTTCTCCAATCAATTCTCCACATAGCTGCCAAATATAATCTTCCTAATGCACAAGTCTGAATATATCACTCCCCACCTAAAACAACAACAAAACAAAAAATTACTTCAGTGGCTCAGAGGCAGCTAGGTAGCATAGTTGATACAATGCTGTTCCTAGAGTGAGGAAGATGAGTTCAAATCTGGCCTCAGATGCTTTTTAGTTTCATGACCCTGAGCAAGTCATATAACCACTATCAGCCTCAGTTTCTCAACTATAAAATAGGAGCAGCAGATCTTACCTTGCATGGGTTATCATAAGGATTAAATGAGATAACACCTGTAAAGCATTTAGCACAGTGCCTGACACAGAGTAGGCATTTATTGAGTTCTTATTTTCTTCCTTCCTTTATTTCTAAATTACCAAAACTTCTATAGCTTCTGCTGTTGCTTTCTCAAAGTCATGTCCCATTCTGCATTCAATGTTAGATGTATCATAGCATTTGTCATATGCAAAATGGCAATGATTTCAATAATTTATAAAATGCCTAAAAATTCCCACCCTCAGATCTTTAGAGTTAGATGCAATGAGAATAAATCTATCAATGGCAACAGAAAAAAAATTCCTATAATCTCTCTACGGCCCTGACCTTGTTTGTAGGCAGTGAAAAGTTCAAGGTTTGAATTTCTGAGTGTTCTGCTGCGATGTGTTCTTTTAACAAAGTTTGTCATTTCCTAGCACAATGACACAAATTACAACATTTGGCTCCAATTTCTTCTTTCCTATTAGATTCACAAGGATAGTTTTGTGCCTCTAGGATATCAAATCTTCATTTTGCACATCCCTTTGCTTCAACTTTTTAAAATCATGAGCCTTGTGACCTAATTATCTCCTTTAGCTCAGGATCTCCTTGGTTTCTCTGAGTGGAGCCAATTGCACTCTCAGTGACCATTATGACTTTGCGAAGCCTTGAACTAGCGGTCGAGACATCAGCCACCTAGTGCAATCAGTCAAACGTACAGCTGAAAGCAGGGAGAGAGAAGGGATAAATATGTTCAATATAATTAAAAACAACAACCAGCAAAGCTTCTTCCCTGGTTTAATGCTGAAATGTATCAGTTCAAACTAATTAGTTTTGGAGGGACTACTAATAAATCCTAATATTTCTCAAAGAGAAATGGCTTGTAATTTAATTTTTATTAAGCTGTTACTAAAGTTTATGCTAATTAAATTTGGACTTCAATAGCAATTAATCCAGAGTACAATTTAAAAGTGTAAATAATGCCATAAAGTAAATAATGCTGGGTTTCTCCCAAAGAAGCTTTCGGCAGGGTAGGAATGGGAGACAAGTGCACGTGTGCATCCGTATGTGCAAGAATGTGTGTAAAAGAATGAGGACTAGTGAGGCAATCTTGCTGGAGGACGGGGTATTTAATATTTTATGAGCATAGCTATGTTCTGCATGTATTTCCTCCAGAGAATGATTCCTCCATTGTAAATGTTGAAGGTTAGCTCTTGAGGTGTCTTCTATGAACAAATGACTTGTCAAGGCCTGCCCCTGGGAACAAGATGAAATAAACAGCATGAAGGAGCGGGAGAGTCTGCAAGGACGACGCTGGTACTGTTGAAGGACATGTTAGCTTTGTATGCTCCTGGAGTTGCCTTAACCAATTTGCATTCTCATTTCTCTCTCACACGTAAAAACATACAAGCTCACAAATGTATATACTCTTCCAGGGAGAAGAGTCTGGCTGTCTATCAGCCGATTCCTTTCAAGTCTGTCTATGGCACACGTAAATATTTTAAAGCTTTGTTACACAGGTTTAAAAAGTCTTTCCAGGTAAAAATTCATTCAGGTAACAATAGGGGGCTAAAACTTTTAAAGGCAGGGCTAAATAGACTGTACTGCCAAAGTAATTAGGTTTTGTAGCCTATCTCTGGAGTCCTACAGCAGATGATTAGCTTAAGAGGCAGTCTTTATGTTGCTTTGGTATATAAC
The DNA here is from genome assembly GCF_011100635.1 of Trichosurus vulpecula. Classification (NCBI taxonomy): domain Eukaryota; kingdom Metazoa; phylum Chordata; class Mammalia; order Diprotodontia; family Phalangeridae; genus Trichosurus; species Trichosurus vulpecula. The sequence goes on along the minus strand of NC_050580.1, from coordinate 240,071,800 downwards.
TCCCAATTGCACAGAATTCACATAAGATAGTTATGGCATTAACCATATCTCCTCAGGGACAAAACGAAAAAAGTCTCAAATATTCACAGAGGTTCCTATCAACCCCAAGATTCCCACTGTTGTTTTTTAGTCATTTCATTCATGTCTGACTCTTCATGACCTCATTTGGGACTTTCTTGACAAAGATAGTAGAGTGGTTTGCCATTTCCTTCTCCAGCTCATTCTGCAGATGAGGAAGCTGAGGTAAACAGGGTTAAGTGACTTGCCCAGGGTCACGTAGCTAAGTAAGTGACAGATTTGAACTCAGGAAGATGAGTCTTTCTGACTCCAGGCCTTGCATCTACTGTGCCGCCTAGTTGCCTCATACTAATGAGTTAACATATGGAAAGCTCTCTGCAAACCATTAGGCGCTGTATAATTGCTAGCTATTTTTATTATTGTTATGCACCCACGTCTTTTGTTGAATTTCCCATTTTTAAAATATAACAGGAAATGGAGAAACAATTTTCCAAAATGGATGTGATGTTTTGAGGGAATTTCATAGCAGAGAACTGATGGCTTTTAGATGGTCAATGTCTTGCTATTTTAATGAATCTGTGGTTTCATCAATGTAAGTACTCTCTCCAGTGATGAAGAGCACAACCAATTCATGCCTGTAAATCCTATTCAATTCTATTTGTCAAATACAAGATCAAGATTTGAAGGCCTGTCTCAGACCCAAAAGATCCAAATTTGAATCCTGGCTCTGACATTTTTTAGCTGTATGACCCTGAGCAATTCACTTTTTTTTTCTTTGAACTTAGTGTCTTCTGACATAACATAGTGATAATAATCTTCTCATTCTCCTCTCAAAGGAGTGTTCTGAGGAGAACATATTGTAAACCTTAAAGTATTACATAAGTGGGAATTATTATTGGAGAGCCAAATAATTTATCTACAAATTAGACATATTCTTGGAGGAACCTATAATGGCTACCACCACTAGTCTAGCAATGGCCCCCAAGGATCTGAAAGCAATAACTGGCCTGTTAGGCCACTTACCAAGCTCAGCCTTCCCTCCACCTGCCCAAATCCTATCAAATAACACCTATCAAATGTGGTTTTCTTTCATGAACCCTTACCCAACCATTCTTGTTCAATTCTGTCATGTCAGTCAGGATTCCTATGAGATGGTTCCTTTAAAAAGGCTGATTTGGTGTCACATCCTCATACCTTGTCAGAAAGAGGCCAGGCACTGGCAAATCACGTTACTCAACACCTTAAATTCATCATGAACTAACTTCATGTAATTTTATACAACTTCCCTAAGTTTTGATCCCTAAATTCTCATACTGAATTTTCCCAGTTTATCCATCCTTTTTGGAGTGGCCTATTCCTCCAGTCTCCCTAGAGTAGGGAAGGAACAAGCATTTATTAAGCACCTACTATGTGCTAGGGATTAAGGGCTTTACAAACATTATCTCATTTGATAGGGCAGGTAGGGGTCAGTGTGAATATTGTATTAGGCTTGAAGTAAGAAAACCCAAGTCTGATTTCTGCCTCAGAACCTCAATTTTCTCATGTATAGAATGGGAAGATAATAGCATCTATCTCACAGCATTGTTGTGAGGATTAAATTACATGACATTAACATATGTATACTGCTATAAGAAATGGGGAAGATACAGACTTCATAATAACCTGGAAAGACCTACACGATCTGATGCTGAGTGAAAGGAGCAGAACCAGGAGAACGTTGTACACAATCACAGACATATTGATTCTGTGATGACTAACTTTGATAGACTTGGTTCTCCTCAGCAATACAAGGCTCAAACACAGCTCCAAAAGGATTCATGATGGAAAAGCTAGCTACATCCAGAGAAAGAACTGTGGAGACTGAGCACAGATTGAGGCAAACTATTTGCTCTCTTTTTTTTGGTTTTGTTTCTTCTCTCTCATGATTCATTCCATTTATCATAATTCTTCTTTGCAACTTGACTATTGTGTAAATAAGTTTAATGCAAAGGTTTATGTAGAATCTATATGGGACTACATGCCGTCTTGCAGGGGACAGGGGAGGGGAGGGAAGGGAAGAAAATTTGAAACTCAAGAACATGTAAAACTAAGTGTTGTAAACTAAAAATAAAAAATCTAATTAAGAAACACATACACTGCTTTGTAAACTTTAAAACACTATAGCTATTAATTCATCTTCCACAAAGCTGTCAAACTGATATTTCTAAAGCACAGGTCAAGCTAACCATGCCTTTCCCCAACTTGAAGCTCCAATAGTTCCCACCAGGATAAAATCCAAACCCTTTTGTTTGACATTTAAAGCCCTTCACAATCTGGCTCCAACATATCTTTCAAGGCTTACACCATATTATTCCTCTTCATGCATTCTATATGAATAAAAGTGGACTAATTGTTCTTTTCCATCTATTACATTCTAATAAAATATAAGTTCTTGAGGACAGGGACTGTTGAATTTTTGGTTTTAGATCCATAGGCTCTAGCAGAGTATCTGAAAATTTTACAAATGCCTGTTGAATGGATGAACGAGTGAGTGAATGGAAAAATTTTGTTACTCTGTGATGGCATTTTACTGAGGAATGGAAATATAATATGAAAGTGAGACAGTCCCTGATCTCAAGGAGCTTGAATTCTAACTAGAGATGACGATACATTTAGTGGAGTAGTAGCCGGAGAAGGGACTTTTGGAATAAGGAGTCACAAGGATGGTGCCTGGATGTACTGGGCAGCCAACTGACATGGCTTATCTATAAACAATATTTGTATGATTACTCTTCTAATCAAGAAGTAAAAAGCAGTGGAACAGTGTGTGCAAGAGGTAAAGGCAATAGCAAGATAGTCCAGGGAAATAACCGGATAGAGGGTGAAACATGGTTTATTCTGGCCCTAACTACTAGGTCAAATTGGGTTGTGCTCACTCACCAATCAAAACAGCTCAGCTCCAAGGTGGGAGTTCCAAAGCTTACTTAATTAACTCTTTCCAAGGGGCCAGTGGTATAATTTATGGAGTTCTAGACTAGAGGGTAGGTAAATGTGCCAGTTGGGAAGAATTGGGCCAACAGCAGGGCCGAAGTCAAGAAGGGCTAGGTAGCTGGCTATGTGGGATATGAAGCATGGTCTGAACTGGGGCCAACTTGGTAAGAGTGGGTTAGTGTATTAAATGAGTGCTCCTTTCAATTTGCCACCTCTCTCTCTTATTTCTTTTAGATAGATAGATAGATAGATAGATAGATAGATAGATAGATAGGCAGACAGATAGAAAGATGTATCTCTGTCTCCTTACCTAATATGCCTGATGTTGAGGACATTCACACACTGATACCTTCTCAGAGAGATATACTTAAATTCCCAAACCTTAGCCTGGCTTGCATATGTCTACCTCTGGTAGAACTTGTTCAATGTACCACTCCTTCTAATATTTAATCATGTATTATCTCCCAAGATTATTTAAATATTTTGTTTACATATGTCCTGCATTCTTAACAAAACTTCAAATTCCTTAGACTGTCTTTTACTTCATTTTACGTAGTCCTATCAGGCCCAGAGAAACAGTAAGCCTCAAGCTGAAAGAGAAGAAGCTGAACCTAAGACAATGGATGTGGATTGATAGTGCAGCCCCACTGAGCCCAAAGCTGCTTCATTTATAGCATCCAAGATCAAGAAATAGGAGAATGATGAGTGGTCAGAGATAAGAATAGGTTTGTCAAAGGCATAGTTAAAAGGTCTATAACTGCTTAGCCGAAAAAAAGAGTCTGAGGGGCCAAAAGCAAAAGACATGTCTGTGTAACATAACAAAAGGTCAAGGAATCAGACAAGCAAACTGTATCTGGAAGGCAAAGACAAATTCAAGATTAAAGTCAAAAGAGCAACTCAGTCACTAGGAGACAAAGCAAATCAAAGGCAAAGATCCAAAGCAGTACCATAATCTAGAGGGTGGGGTGCGATTTGCTCCACTCAAACGGTGGGAGCATCTGCTGCTTTTAAGCTAGGGGGTATGGAGCTAGTCTTACTTCCCCAATCTAATTGATGGACCACTGCTGCCTTTGGTATACATTCGCCTGTGTAGTCTACTAAATGGGAGGCAGCTGTGTTAGGACCAGCTCCAGATACTTTTATTTCCCTCCTAGCACCTAGAATAGTACTAGGCATACACCAGATGGTGAATAAATATTTGTTGTTGCTGTTAAATGCTGCAGAAAGCTATAAAATGAAAGGTGCCCAGAAGGAGCCCCTGACCTTATAGTCCCACTTCTTGGGTCTATATTTCTCATGGAATTTGGGCAAGTTATTTTCACATTGTTAAATGAGACCCCCTCATGCCAAATCTGTTAAGGACTGATTATCTCAAGGTCTTCCAAGACATCTTATAGACAACTTGACTAATTGAACAAACACAGAGTTTTTCCCATGTGTGCAAGCACATAAAAAGACAGACCCAACAGGGACCATCAAGCATGTGAAATACCAGAGGAAATTCCTAGCACAACACAAACATAAACACATCAAAAATATGATTTTTGTTGGTTTTGATCAGATGTGATTTTCTTCTCAGATTATCTGGAAGATACTCCTGATTATCTGGACTTTTTTTCCCACTGTGTCCAACAGATTTATCACCTAGGAAGAAGCTTCTGCCAACATATCTAGCAGCCTTCTCATCCTGGAAGGTCTCTCTACCTTTCAGACCCTTCCTCTCATTGGTCAGTTCTTCCCAGAACCTCCATTTTAAGGGAGTGCCCCAGCCAGCCATGTTCACTTTTTCATTCTTCTCTAGGCTCCACTCCTGACTCTCCAGACTTATTTCTCCACCATGTTCCAACACAAATGCCTTCTTTCCCCCATACATTTCAGTTTCCTTTTATGTGTTGTTTTGCCTCATTTGAATATCAAGGACAGGAACTGTCTTTCTTTTTGCTTAATACTTGTATTGCTAGTATTTAGCACAGTGCCTGGCACATAGCACTCACTTAATAAAGGTTTATTGACTTGATATAGACAGACATCTTCCCTGAAACCTAATAGTGTTAGAGAGTTGTCTGAGGCATTGTGAGATTCAGTTATGTGTCCAGAATTATACAGTCAGTATAGGTCAAAAGCCAGACTTGAACCCAAGTCTGCCTGACTCAAAGGCTAGGTCTCTATCATTATAATGAATTTTTATTTATTCATGAAAATCTTTTTTTAATGAGACACAAATTTCTAAAACGGAGATGATAAGGGATCTGATCTATGTCTAGATGGGTCTACCTTGACACAAGGTCAAGTGGAATTACCAATGTATCACAGAGAGTAAAGAAAAGAAAGAAAAGGCAGGTTGGATTGCCTCCCTGACCATCAAAAGAGCAGACATCTATATCCTGCTGACCACAAAGAAAGTAAGGAACTGTAGTGCTTCCACAGAATTCAGAGTTAGAACTAAACTCAATTCAAGAAAATGACCTTTTAAAATGTCTTCCTTGACAAGTCAGCCATTTATTACCACCTGTCTATTATTATCCTCATTTTACAGATGAGGAAACAGGTAAACAGAAGTTAAGGGACTTGAGCATGACTACACAGAGTAAGCGCCTGAGGTTGGATTTGAACTCAGGTCTTCCTGATTTCAGGCCCGGTGCTCTACCCACTCTACCACCAACTGCCTTACTATGTGATTCTGTGTCCATATCGGGAGTGTTGTATTCAGATCTATCTGCAAGGTCCACTTGGAGTTTTAAGGAAAACAGTTACTTTGGCTCAGAGTTGTGAGAAATAGATTGCTAATTTCTAAATATAACAAGCCATAGTAACCTACAGCAAATGGAGATACACTATATGCTTCAGTGGTGCATATAGATGAAGACTTGAACTGACTTTTAGGTTAATAACTGGGGAAATATGGACCCCAGAACTCTCCTATAATTACGGGACAAAATGAAATTTGTCTGTCCAGAGACAGAAGATGAGAATTTGGTTACCAACCGCAAACTTGTCTACTTAGAAGCAGAAAATCAGAGAGGTCACCCAACAGATTAGTTTGATGGAGACACTGTGCCCACTGAGGTGTTAGTCAAGCACAGTATGAATCAATTCAGCTTAGCAGTGGAAGCATCTGTTCAGTACAGAAGCCACATTCATCATGAAACTTTTATGTACAAATCCCGAGACAGAAAAAAAAGACAATGAAGTTTTCAGTTTCAGAGTTGTGAATTAGCCTGAGTGCATGGGGTTTCTTCATTTATATACTTCCTCGAAACATCTTTAAATGGGTGTCCACTGGGGAGCAGAACCAGGAGAACATTGTACACACAGCCACATTGTACAATGACTAGCTTTAATAGATTTAGCTCTTCCTAGCAATGCAAGGTTCTAAGATAACTCCAAAAGGCTCATGATAGAAAATGCTCTCCACATCTGGAGAAAGAATTATGGAGTCTGAATGCAGATCGAAGCATACTATTTGTTCTCTCTTTTTTGTTTTGTTTTGCATCTTCTTTCTCATGGTTCATCCCATTGGTTATTATTCTTCTTTGCAACATGACTAATGTGAAAATGTGTTTAATGCGAATGTATATGTACAGCCTATATCAGATTGCATGATGTCTTGGGGAGGGGGGAGGGGAAGGAGAGAGAGAGAAAAAATTTGGAATTTAAAAGCTTGTGGAACTGAATGTTGTAAACTAAAAATAAATATTTTTAATAAAGTAAATAATAAGAAAAAAGAATTGCAGCAAGAACAGCAGTGCTTAGATTCATCCATATTTTTAGCTTTGGAACAAAGGAGAGTGTTACACAGTCCCAATTTTAAATGAAGTCATTTTGATGAAAATTGTCCCACCCCAATAGAAAAATCTTTCCTTGATTCTTTTTATTGTTCTGCACAGATGTAAGTGAATATGCGTCCATTCATACAGCTAATGCATACTTATTGGTTACCTCTATCTATAGCTCATTAATAAAATCTGGCATTCATTTAAAAAATTAATAAATGTGTGCCCACTCTTCCTCACAGAGGCTAAGTGCATTGGAGGGAAAGGATGACCCAGATTGATATATTAATTTTAATATACTTATTATTTCTGCATTTCCTTTAATGAGTACTTGTGATTTTTTTTACCTTATTGTTAAGTATATTATGTTTAAGATCTACAAGTGTGATTATTGTGAGTGACTGGTTTGCATAGATAAAAGCACTTTGGTGAGGGTTCAGAAGTTAAAATTTTAAATAAGGGGAGTGGAGGATGGTTTGGAGAGGGGAAGTTTGGGGCAGTGAGATCGACCAGAAGGCTATTTCAGTAGTCCAAAAGAGAGATAATGAGGGCCTGCACCAAGGTAGTCTGGAAATAAAAATAAGGGAACTATGCAAGAGATTCTGTAAGGGCAAAAACAGCAAGATTTGGCTGTAAATTGGATATGCAGGGTTGAATGAGAGTGAAGAGCTGATATTAAAGGAGATAACTTCTTCTGATATAAAAGCTGAATTGATAACTCCAAGTTTGTAAGCCTGGCCACCTAGGAAAATGGAGATATCCTCAACACCAAAAGAAAAACTGAGATCAAAGAACAATTTGAGGGTAAAGATAATGAATTATGTTTTGGACGTGTTGAGTTTGAGACATACAAAAGATGGTGTGAGACTGGGATTTAAGAGAGATAGGTTACAAGTTCTTTTAACCCATCTTCAAATACCATTAACTAGAGAAACTTCTCTATCTTTAGTGAGCCTCTCTGGATAGTTTCCCGTTTAGCAGTGCCCTTATTAAGATACTGTCTTCAGAACTGCACACAGTTGGGGCAGCTAAGTGGTGCCGTGAATAGAGCACTGGCCCTGGAGTCAGGAGAACCTGAGTTCAAATCTGGTCTCACAAACTTGACACTTACTAGCTGTGTGACCTTGGGCAAGTCGTGTCACTTAACCCCAATTGCTTTGCCTTTCCCCCCTCCAAAATTAAAAAAAAAAGAACTGTACACAGCACTCCAGCTATAGATAAAGAATCACATAATAAGGCAGTTGGTGGTGTAGTGAATAAAGTGCTGGGCCTGGAGTCAGAAAGACTTGAGTTCAAATCCAGTCTCAGGAACTTACTATAACTGTGTGGCCATGGACAAGTCCCTTAACTTCTGTTCGTCTATTACTTCATCTGGAAAATGAAGATAATAATAACACCTACCTCCCAAGGTTGTTGTGAAGATTGAATTAAGTATTAATTGTAAAGCACTTAGCACAGTGTCTGGCACATAATAAGCACCACACAATTATTAATTATTATTATTATTATTAATTACAGGATTTGCCATTTGGAAAGGACCTTATAGTCATCTCATTTACCGTACATTGAAGGAATCCCCATTACAACATATTTGACAATTGCTTATCCAGTCTCTGCCTGACTACTGCCAGTGAGGGAAAACTTATCTTCTCTTGAATCACTCCATTCTACTTTCTGACAAATCTAAGTATTAGGTGGTAGTGGTTTTTTCCCCCTAAAAAATCTAAATTTTACTCTTTGCAATTTCCATCCATTTCTCCTAATTCTTCCATCTGGAATTAAACAGAACAAGTGTAATTCTAATCCTTCTTTCCCGTGACAGCCCTTCAAATACTTGAAAACTTATCCTCTTCCAAAGTCGTCTTTTCTCTGGTTCCTTCAATCAGTCCTCATATGACATGGCCTCAAGGCCCTTCTCTATTTTAGTTGCCCTCCTTGTTGAATACTCTCCATTTTATCAGCATCCTTCTTAAATTGAAGTGCCTGGAATTGAACACCATACTGAAAACATCATCTGACTAACATATGGTCTAGAGGGAATATAACCTCTTCATTCCTGGAAGCTATGCCTCCCTTAATGAAATCCAAGATAACAAAAGCTTTTTTGGCTTCCTTATTACATTGTTGAATCATATTAAGATTGTTATAAGCTCTCATACCTTATTCATATAAACTATTGTCTCCTGGTCCATCTCACCTGCTCTGTCTACCATTCCCTCCTCCCACCCCCAACTTGAAACTGAGCTCTAGAGGGTGAAATCTTTTTATGCTCTGAAATCCCACCCTGGCCTCCCATGTTCCTCATTAGTGGTTTCAAGGCCTGGACACCAGCCATGCTTCACTTTATTCCCCATTCATCTCACCAGCTTTTGTGTTGCCATATGCATACCCCTTCTCCCCACACAAACCTCTAGTTCTGGAACCATAAGCAGCCTATCAATAAATGTTCGTTAAGCACCTACAATATACCAGGTACTGTACGCTAAGTGAAGATACAAAGAAAATCAAAAGATAGTCCTTGCTTTCAAGAAGCTCACAAGAGGCAAATAACTACATGCAAGCAACATACAATGTAAACTGGAAATAATCAACAGAGAGAAGGCACAAGAATTAAAAGGAATGAAGAAAGATACTCTGTGGAAGGTAGAATTTTAACTGGAACTCAAAGGAAACCAAGAGGAAGAGGAGGAGGGAGAGCATTTCAGGCATGGAAAAAATCAAGTTAAAATGCCTGGAGTTAGGTGATGGGGTGTCATAACTGAGGAGCACCAAGGAAGATAGTGTCATTAGATCACATGTATATTTGGGGGATGAGAGGGAAATATAAGAAGACTGGAAAGGTAGGGGTGGAACAGTTTATGGAAGACTTTGAACACTAAACAGAGGATTTTATATTTGGTCTTTGAGTTGAAAGAGAGCCTCTTCTAGAGTTTATTGAGTAGGAGGGTGACGTGATCAGACATGTACTTTAGGAAGATCATTTTGAGAGCTGAGTGGGAGATGGATTGGAATGGCGTGAGACTTGTGGTAATAAGACCAACCAAGCAGGCTATTCCAATAATACAGGCTTGTAAGGTGATGAGCCATTGTACCAAGGTGGTAGCAGTATCAGAGGAGAGAAGGGAATGTAGTTGAGAGATGTTACAAAGGAAAAATCAATAGGCCTTGGCAACAGATTCGATATGGAGGGTAGGAGAGAGTGAGAAATCAAGGATGACACCTAGGTTGCCAACTCTGTCACTGCTCCCGGAAAGGATATGTAAATCTATTCCCTAAAGTCCCATTCACCATCCCTATAAGTTTCCAAATCAAAATATCCCTCCCTGGTCACCACTTCCCTATAACTACAGTTGTCTTCCTCAAATAAAATGTAAGCTTCTTGAAGGCAGGAGCTCTCTTCATGTTTATATTTTACCAGTAGTTAGCATAATTCTTGGCACACAATAAACACTTACCATATACTAACATATGGAAGTGATATTAGATTTATTCTTTGGGGCTTGTGGACAGAGCTAGGATCAAGAGATGAAAGTTATAAAGAGGAAAATTCTACTCAATATAAGAAAGAAATTTCTAGAAATATATATCTAAATTTCATAAATACACATACATATACCTATACCTATACATGTGTAAATATGTGTGTATATGCATATGTATGTATGTGTGTGTATATATATATATACACACACATGAGTGTTCAAACAGATGCTGGATCAAGAATGTTATAGAATGTAATTGATAAAATGAAATTACTATTAACAATGTTTAAAAAAAGAATGAAGGATGAACAACAACACAATATCCAAAACTTAGATTTTCAGAATTTCTTTTTGTACTTACCTTTAGTTTTGTGGGTTGTTTGTTGTTTTGTTGTTGCTGTTTTTTGCTTTCTTGTTATTTTTATTTGAATACTGAATTGATCATTCTGTTGTTGGAAAAATGTTTAGATATAGACATTTCCCCAAAAGGACTTATTTGATTGCATTCCAAAAGAATATGGTGTGGAGTGTAAAACTGCATGCCATAGGAAGGTAGACTGGATGACCTCTAAATTCTTCTATCTCTCTGACACTATAAGAATCAAGGAGGCAGACATACTTCATCCTTATTAATTAGAGTAACTGGAAAAAAACTTGGGAAATAGGTTCTAGAAACCCTAACTTTGAAGTCCTGGATCCATGTCTAACTTTCTTCCCTCCCCACTAAGTGTCCTATTAAAAAGAATATAGCTAAATAATTCTAAATAAAAGTCAGATAATTCTTCTGTATATTAATTTTCTTTTATCTAACCCTTTCCTATTAATGATAGTTCTGCTTTCAACATAAGCTTAAGACCTCTTCTGCATGATCAAACTTCACATGTCTGAAAACCATTAATATCCACCATCCTTCACTCCCAAGTTTTAACTTTGCCAGGTTAAATATCCCTTCCTGATATTCCCTGGTTTCCACACTTCTCCCTATGTTGGACATGTTCCAGTTTACCAATGTCCCTTCTAAAGTATGTCACCCAGAACAAAATGCAGAATTCCAGATGGGCTCTATTACCGAACCTTATATAAATACATAAAGGATCTATGCATCAGAAACATTGCCAAATGCTTTGGGATACAGAAATGCCTACTTTATTCTTTTAACTCATGTAGTTCAAAGTTTCTTCTAGACAGAATGCTTTCCATTTACCTACATAGACCATTTAATCTAAATCAGTAAGGTCTAAAGCAAAAAGAAAAGAAAGAAAAGAAAAGAAAGCTTAATTGAAGTCTTTGAATCCAAATTTGGTTCCAGTTTTCATTTTTTAAATGTCTAGACATTTGGGATTCAATGAACTGAGCTCTTCCTAACTAGTTTTAACTGTGCATTCAGAGGATTTATGTTATAACAAGGTGGTTGAGTTGATTTTTTTAAAACATCCATATTTAGCATCATTAGGTTTTATAGTCTCTACAAGTTCTACACTTATGAAACTTTGACTCTTATATTATCATGTGTATTAAAATATCTTCTAATTAGAGTTCAGCCTACTAACAGCCATATTAGAGCTCTGTGGTATTTACCTAATGAGAAGAACATATTTTCTAACACTGATCCATCACTTAATACCTTTTCATCACATTTTGTGTTCCAAGAGGAAAACCTGGTCTGTGTTTTCAAAAGCCACATTCCTTGAAAATGGCAGAACATATCCCAGATACATATCAAAATGAAAACATACTCAACTAGCCATTTAAGGGAGTTTTCTAGATTTCATTCTGCAGGACTATTCAACATATAGAAGAGTAAAGGATAAAAATTATGAGACCATGCACAATTAAATCAGGGAAAGAAGATGTCCAGAGATGTAAACATTGCAAAAGCGTGTCAATGGAACAAGAAAAATAAAATTTTGTATGACATTTATGTTTTTATAGTACTGTTTGGAGAGTTAACAAAAGTCAACCAGATGTATATTGGGGGGTTGGTGGGGATTTTTAACTACTAAAATATTCCATTTTTCCCTCTCATATTTCTCATTTCTCAGAAATAATTATACAAACTGTACTGCAAAGCCCAAAAGGGAAATTCAACTTTTATGAAGAAAACATGAAAATGTTACACAAGAAAAATATATTCAAATGTCTTTCTCTGCTTTCCTGTTTCTCATTTATTTTAATTAAAGCCCTCTATTTGGGGGAGAAATGGCTTCATAGACTGTGAAATATAAACAAAAATTTATCCTTTCCCTAGTTTTGTTTTTTTCCAAATCTTCATCGAATTATTTCTAGCAGGTCAAAAAAGCCTTTTACAAAGGCAATTTAGAAAAAAATAAAACAAACCATATGCTTTAAGGACAAACATTTTTCAGTCCTGAAATACATTTTTTCTCTATATATTACTTATGCTCCTGTGCTTTCATGAATATAGACAGTACCTATGATTTCTTTCAGCAATATTCCTCAAATTACCCAATGGCAGATTGGTCCAAAGGACAAACAACATTATTTTTAGAATCTTACTGACAACTTTCTTCACAATTCTCTCTCTCGCTCTCTCTCTCTCTTTCTCTCTCTCTCTCTCTCTCCCTCTCTCTCTCTCTGTCACTGGGTCTGGGTCTCTCTGAATTCTGTGTGTGTGTGTGTGTGTGTGTGTGTGTGTGTTATTCTGTCTCTCTGTCTCTCTCTCTCTCTCCTGAGTCCTTTTACACAGATTCCCATTGGTTGTACCATCAGTTCACAGTGGTTTAACCATCATCCTTATGCAAATGACTCTTTCCTTAGCCTCAGCCTCTTTCCTGAGCTTCATTTGGGCATTTGCGTATTGGTCATCTTAAAGCTGCATTTTCTGTAAGAATCCCAAAACAGAACAGAACTATTTTTCCCAAAAATAATACACCACTCTTCCAAACTTCACAATTTCTACCAGGAGCACTACCATCCTTCCAGTTACCTAGACTCACAACTTTAGCATTATCTTCCCCTTCTCAATCTCCTTGTTCCCACTTATCCAATCAGTTGTTACTGTTTGTCATTTCTATCTCCACTCTCTCTCTACTTAGTCACCACCTGAATCCAGGTGTCACCTCTTACCTGTAGCCTCCTACTGGTCTCCCGGTCTCAACTCCCTCCTGTCTTCAATCCATCCTCCATTCAGCTGCTAAAGTCATTTTTCTAATGTGCAGGTCTGACCAGGTCATTCTCTTACCTAATAAATTCTAGTAGTTCCCTATTGACTCTTGGATTGAATACAAAGTTCTTTCCTTGGCATTTAAAATTCTTCACAATCTGATACTAACATATTGTCCCCCCTTATTATACATTATTGTCCTTCCTAAACCCTAAGGCCTAGCCGTGTTGGTGTTCTTGCTCCTACCCACACATGGTACCCCATAGCCTACTTCCATGTCTTTGCTCTTCTCTCCACTTGGCATGAATTCTCTGTTCATTTCTTCTGCTTAGAATTCTTCATTTTCTTCATAACTCAGGTCAGACTCCACTTTCTACATGACACCTTTCCTCATCCTCTCAGGTGCTAGCGTCCTTGCCCCTCTCACAGAAAACTGCTGTCTTTATCTCGTATAAAATTAAATGTGTACATGTCTCCCTTGATAAAATTAGGATCCTGAAGGGCGAGGACTGCTAGTTTTTATCTTTGTATTTCAAACACCAAGCCCAATTTCTGGCACATAGTTGGTACTTAATAAATGTCTATTGATTAAATAGTTTTCCTTCCTAATTTTCCCCAGTCCCACTAAAAAGCCCTCACTTTATTAGCTTTTACTACCCTCTCCCTCTCTACATTCTACTATCATTCCATTACATGTGGAATATGCAAGCCTGTCAGGGCGGATAGGCAGCAAAGTGGATAGAGCACCAGTTCTGGAATCAGGAGGATCTACATTCAAATTTGGCTTGGGTACTTCCTAGCTTTGTGACCCCAGGCGAGTCACTTAACCTCGTTTGCCTCAGTTTCCTCATCTGTAAAATGAGCTAGAGAAAAAAATGGCAAACCACTTGTTTCAACAATCCAGCTAGCAGCTTCTGTGGGGGTGCAAGATCCACCAACAACCAGCACCCAGAAAGCTGCCAACACACTGCAAAAGCACAGGTTCTTTTGATCTTCTTAACTAAGGAAAGCTATGTGAAGGGGTTGACAAGCTTACTTTTAATTCAGCATACAAATATCTTTCACCTAGTTCAGGGGAAAAAGCCAGCACCCCTAACTTCAGAACAAAATACAAACAAAGTACAAACATCAACAGACAGACCTTGTCTGATTCAAATCCCAATACATAGTTACCAGAGTTTAACAAAGTCCCAGCACCTGAGTTACAAGCTGAAGGGCTCCTTAGCTACTGCTGCCCAGAGTCTCTGCATCAGCACCATCACGAGTGAGAGCTCCCTCACAAATGGCTCTGTCCTTTCTTCTTATAGGGCTTCAGACATCATCAAACGTCATCCGAATGACCAGAACTTAGGCTGCTATGATTGGCTTTTGAGTTAGCCCCTCCCCTTAGGACCCTGGGAGGTTCACATCCACATAGGTTAGGTTAACACCTAACAGGGGTTAGAGCCTGGGACTTAGCACCTAGTAAGACTCAACGAAATACACTGAATTACTCAAAGGAAACAAAGCCAAACTATTCAAGGGCACTTGGTTGAACTAAGTGCTAAGGAGCCCATTTTGCTTACCAACACACCACTCCAGTATCTTTTCTAAGAAAACCCCAAATGGGGTCATGGAGAGTTGGACACAACTGAAATGACTCAACAAAACAACAACAATGATGCATGCCTATCACTTTTTTAAATCAATGGTCATTCATTAAGCATCTAATATATCCCAGACATCAGGCTATCCCATGAGCCAGGAAGAACCAGCCTCAAGCTCCATCTATGTCATATTGGCTGTGTGACCCTGAGCAAATCATTTAATGTCTCATTGTCCTAGACAACTCTATCAGACCATAAATTACAGGGGAGATACCAATCTACATTGATAGAAGATGAGTTTCCCACTAGGGGAATTCCCATTACCAAATATATCACAAGCTTAGTTCTTATTTCTTGTTTGTTTGTTTTAAAATTTTTTATTGATATTCTTTCCTGTTTAAAATTTATTAATTTTTAACATTCTTTTCTTTTTAAATTTTGAATTCTAGATTCTCTCCCCTCCCTCACCCACTGAGAAGGCAGGTAGAATGATATCATTTAATTATACATAGGGAACAGAGCCAAGATGGAAGATTAGAGGCAGCAACCCAGCTGAATTCTCTCTCAACATTCCTCCCTAAACAACTTAAAAATAATACCTCAAATCAAATATTGAAGTGGAAGAATCAACAAAAGGTTAGGGTGAGAAATTTTTATGGTGTAAGAAAACTTAGGAGGTTCACAGGAGAGTTCTGTGACACCAGAGTGGAAACCTATCCAGAGTGCATACACATGGTGGCAGCAACAGTGGCCTCAAGAGCTTCAGAAACTCTTAACCCAGAGACAGTAAAGGAGTCAGACAACTGGTCAGAAAATGGTTACAGGGGACCTGTTGCTGGCACTAGGTACTTCTGGCACTGATCGGCAACTCTATTGTCCATACACAGTTTGGGTCACAGTTCCAAAGCAGAGACAACTGACCACTTGTGGTAAGTCATAAGACAGCAGGGGCCCTAGTCACACTCCCAGGGCTAAAAGGAATGCTAGTGCTTGCAACAGCAGGGAACAGGGGACCTGGTAACAGTTCCAGGGCCAAGTGGAGCAATAATACTTGTGGCTAGAGGGGAATAGGAACCCTTCCTGAGTAAAGACTAGAACAAAGACTAGACAGTGACCACACCTCTCACCAGATCATACCACCATGGAGGCACCAAAAATCTGTAGACTTGCAGAACTAGCTCTGAAAATAGAAGCATGAAAAAATCTGAAACTTGAGACAGTGCCTCCCACCCAAAGGTGAGCAGAGCCAAACTTTAACATAAAGATCAAAGTCAAGAAATAGGCTGTAAAAATGAACCAACAACAACAAAAAAGAATGACCGTAAAAAGCAACAAGAGGGGCAAGGAAGACCAAGATGAAATTCTAAAGAATACAATAATGTGAAAACAGCTACAACCAAAACCTCAAAGAAAAAAAATTAATTAGAGCCCCGCCCAGCAAGAATTCATGCAGAAGTTAAAGAAAAAAAAATAAGACTGGGAGAGGAAAAATTGAGAAAAGAAATCAGAGTGATAGAAGAACATTATGAAAAGAGAATTAATATCTTGGTAAAAGAGGCACAAAAATTCACCTGAAGAAAAGAAATCCTTATAAAGTAGAATAGACCAAATGGAAAAAGAGGTACAAAAGCTCACTGAAGAAAAGAATTCCTTAAAAATTAGAATTGGGCAAGTAAAAGCACTCTACCTACTGTGCCACCTAACAGCACAAAATAATACTGAAGAAAATAACACCTTAAAAAACAAAATCGGTACAATAGTGAAAGAGACACAAAAAAATCACTGAAGAAAGAAATCCTTAAAAATTAGAATTGGGCAAGTGAAAGTTAATGACTCCATGAGACATCAAAAAACAATAAAACAAAGTCAAAAGAATGAAAATAATAAAAGAAAATATAGAATACCCCATTGGAAAAACAACCTACTTGGAAAATAAATCAAGGAGAGATTATTTAAAAATCATTGGAGTACCTGAAAGCCATGATAAAAAGAAGTGCTCTTTCAAGAAATTATCAAGGAAAACTGCCCAATATCTCAAATCCAGCAAGTAAAAGAGAAATGGAAAAAAGCCACTGATCGCCTCCTGAAAGAGATCCTGAAACAAAAACTCCCATGAAAATCATAGACAAATTCCTGAGCTCCCAGGTCAAGGAGAAAATATTGCATGCAAGCAGAAAGAAAGCATTCAAGTTTCATGGAGTCACAGTCAGGATCACACAAGACTTAGTGTCTTCCACCTTAAAAGAGCCAAGGGCTTGGAATATGATATTCCAGAAGGAACTAGAATTAGAACCAAGAATAATCTACCCAGCAAAATTGAATATAATCCTTTGCAGGGAGGGTGGAATAAGGTATACAGAGGACTTTCTTGATGAAAATACCAGAACTGAAGAGAACATTTGGCATTCAAACACAAGACACACGAGAAGTAGAAGGTAAACAAGAAAGAGTGATTATAGGGGACTCAATAAAGGTAAGCTATTTACATTCCTATATGAAAAGATGATTCATGTTAGGTCAGCTAAAAGGAATTTAAATAGACATAGGGCAATGGGTGTGAGTCAAATATGCTGACATGATCTCAAAAAAAAATGAAAGGATGAAGGAGAGGGATGCACTGGGAGAAAGAGGAAGGAAGAGGGAGACTAGGAAAATGTTTCTCACACAAAAGAGGTAAATGAGGAAGAGCTTTTATAGTGGAGAGGAATACAGTGGTGTGGTGGGCAATGCTTGAACCTCACTGTCACTGGAAATGGTTCAAAGGAGAAGAAATATATGCATGTGTGTGTGTGTGTGTGTGTGTGTGTGTGTGTGTGTATACACACACATACTATCATATCATATCATATCATACTATACTGTACTATACTATACTACATTATATTATATTATATTATATTATATTATATTATATTATATTATATTATATTATATTATATTATATTATATTATATTATATCGTATCATATCATATCATATCATATCTTATTTTATTATATTATCACAACTCAATTGTGTATAGAAAATCTGTCTTACCCAATAGGGAAATAAGAGGGAAAGAGGATAAGAAATAGGATGGGGAATGATCCAAAAAAAGGACAGTGTATTAAGGGAGGCAGTGGTTAGAAGAAAAATAGACTTCTGAGGAGGGACAAGATAAAAGAGAGAGAAGAAAAAAAAAACAGAAGAAAATGGGATGGAGGGAAATACATAATTAGCAATCATATAACTGTGCATGTAAATGGAATAAGCTCACCCATAAAAAAGAAGTGAATAGCATAATGTTTTAGAAACTGGAATCCAAAATGTTGTTTACAAGAGACACACTTGAAACAGAAAGACAAACACAGAATTAAGATGAAGGGCTGGAGCAGAATCTTTTAGGCTTCAGCTAAAGTAAAAGCTGGGGGGGGGGGGGGCATAGCAATCATGATCTCAGACAAAGCAAAAGCAAAAATAGACCTAATTAAAAAAGATAGGAAAACTACACTTTGCTAAAAGGCACCATAGACAATGAAGTAATATTAAAAAAAATACAGCAAGTTTCTCACTTTTTTCTGTCTTTTTTGCTATGTTTTGCATGATTTCATGTGCATAATTGATATTACTTGTTCACCTCCTTAGTGGGTAGAGGAGATTATGAGAGGGAGGGAAAGAAATTTGGAACTCAAAAGTTTTAAAAACTGTTAAAAAATCATATTTTATTATATGTGTGAAATTATTCTAAACATTTTCATCTTTGACAGGCAGCCAAAAAAAGCCAAAAATAAAGTGAGAAAATTCTATTTCAATTTGCCCTCAAAATCCATCAGTTCTTTCTCTGGAGGTGGGTAGCATTTTTTCATCATCTATCATTGGGAATTATCTTGGATCATTGCATTGATGAGAGTAGCTTAGTCTTTCACAGTTGATCACTATTACAATATTGCCGTTGTCATGCACAATGATCTCTTATTCTCCTTTCTTCACTTTGAATCAGTTAATATTAGTTAACAATAAATGTTTCCTTTTCTCTGAAATCACCCTCCTCATCATTTCTTATAGCTCTCACAATCATATGCCATATCTTATTGAGTCATTCCCCAATTGATGAGCATCCCCTCAATTTCCAGTTCTTTTCTGACACAGAAAGAGCTACTATAAATATTTTTGTACATGTAGGTCATTTTCCTTTTTTAAAATCACTTTGGGGAACAGAATTAGTAATGGTATTTCTGGATCAAAGGGAATGCACAGTTTTATAGCCCTTTGGGCAGAGTCCCAAATTGTTCTCCAGAATGGATGGACTAGTTCACAACTCTATCAACAATTTATAAGTATGCCTATTTTCCTCATCTCCTCTAGAATTTGCCATTTGTAATAGGTGTGGGGTAGTATCTCAGAGTTGTTTTAATTTGCATTTCTTTATTAAATAGTTATTTAGAGCATTTTTTCAAATGAGGTTAAACAGTTTTGATTTCTACTTGTGAAGACTGCCTGTTTATATCTTTTCACAATTTATCCATTGGAAAATTGTTTATTTTTATAGTTTTTACTCCATTCCCTATATATTTGAGAAATGAGGGCTTTATCAGAAAAAAACTTGCTGTAAAAATTTTTGGTATTACTTCATTGTCTATGGTACCTTTTGGCAAAATGTAGTTTCATTGATTACCTCTTTTAATTAGGGTATTTTTGCTTTTGCTTTGTCTGAGGATATTATTGCTATTCTTGCGTTATTTACTTCAATTGGAAACTAACAGATTCTGCTCTTTATTTTAACTCTGCTCCTTTCTTTCTGTTCCACATGTGTCTCTTGTAAATAATTTGTCGAACTCTGACTTCTAATCCATTCTGCTATTAGCTCCCACTTTATGGGTGAACTCATCCCATTTACATTCACTGTCATGAATGCTAATTGTGTATTTCCCTCCATCCTATTTTTTTCTGTTTCTTCTTCTTCTCTCTCTCTCTTTTTGTCTTGTCCTTCCTCAAAAGTCTGTTTTGCTTCAGACCACTGTCTCCCTTAATCTGTCTTCCCTTTTATCACCCCCTACCTCGTGTCACTTAACCCCCTCCTTTCTTATTTTCCTATTAGGTATGATAGATTTCTATACACAACTGAGTGTGTGTGTGTGTGTGTGTGCGTGTGTGTGCGCGCGCGTGTGTGTGTGTGTGTGTGTGTGTGTGTGTGTGTGTGTGTGTGTGTATGGAGAGAGAGAGAGATTCTTCCCTCTTGGAACTAATTCCAATGACAGTGAGGTTCAAGCACTGCCTGCCACCCACCCACATGTTCCCCTTCACTATAAAATCTCTTTGTTTCTCACCTTTTGTGTGAGAAAATTTTCCCCATTCTCTCACCCCTTTCTCCTTCTCCCAGTGAATCCTTTTTTCTTACCCCTTAATTTTTTTTGGGGGGGGGGGAGATAATCACAACATAATCAACTCACTCATGCTTTCTGTCTATATAGACTCCTTCTAAATAAATTAATAATGATAAAGTTCTTAACAGTTACATGAATCATCTTCCCATATAGGAATGTAAACAGTTTAACTTTATCGAGTCCCTTATGATTACTCTCATGTTTACCCTTTTTTTCTTCTCTTGAATCTTGTGTTTGAATGTCAAATTCTCTATGCAGCTCTGGCCTTTTCACCAGGAATGCTTGATAGATGGATAGATAGATAGATAGTGTGACCAGAATGGCCTTTGTTTTCTTTGAATAACTCAGCTTTCCTCATTGAGCCTTGCGGGGTGCTGGGGCTTCTCTTCTGGGGCAAGAAGCCCAGAGACCATGCCAGGAAGCAAAGAACTTCCTGTGTGATGAGTCATGGGGCTGGCTGAGGGGAGGTGTTAACTCCAGAGCCATGCCCTATTGGGTGTTAACCTAGGGGAAGGGGCCAACTCAAGAACCAATCAGACCTGGTCATTCAGGCAGTGCTTGATGACGTCAAAAAATCTATAAGAGGGGAGAAGATGGCTTGAAGATTTCTCTTTCCTTTTCCGGTTGGTGTGGGAGCAGCGGCAAGCATGACTCTGGGCCAGCCCTTGCTCTCGGGCTGAGCCCAGATGTTGGTAACTATGAATTGTATTGGGTCTGTCTGTTGATATTTGTAATTTGTATTTTGGTTTTGAGGTTCGGGGTGCTGGTTCATTTCCCCCAAACTAAATGAATGTTCTGAACCTCAGGGTGCTAGCTTTTTTCCCCTGCAGTAAGTGAATGAATCTCTATTTGGTCTGTCTCTTGATGCTTGTCTCTTTGCTCCCCTGAACTAACTGAATGCTGGCGTTTTCCCCTGAACTAAATGAATGTTGTCTGTATGCTAACCGAATGCTGGATTAAAGTAAGCTGGTCAACCCCTTCACCGTGCTTTCCTTGTTTAAGCAGATAAAAAGAACCTGTGCTTTCCCAGCGTGCCAGCAGCCTCCTGGATGCTGGCTGTGGGGGGATCTTATGCCCCCACAGGAGCTGCTAGCTGGGTTATTAAAACAGATAGATAGATAGATAGATAGATAGATAGATAGATAGATAGATAGATAGATGGATAGATGAGAGTTTTTAGCTTTTGGAATGAGTACTAACCTCTAGAGAAGAAGGTTTAATGTCCAGTTCTATTTCTGCTGTGAAGTAACTTGTAATGCTGGATGAATAGAAAATAATACTGATTTCCCTCCTTCATTCTATGTATAAATCTGGAAATAAAAATGGGTACAGGTAGACTGACAAGTTTTTCAGTTTATTTGCGTCAGTGAGCAATGCTATACAGCCACATTAAATTCAATTAAATTTAATAAGCATTTATTAAGCACTGACTTCATTGTCCAGAGGCTGTGTGGGAGATAAGGAAGACAAGAGTCTGGTACTTTTTAGATAGGTACTGAGATGATCATACTACAGACAGATCAAGCCATGAAAAAAGTAATCATCTCAAATCCCATAGCAAAGGTGAGAAAGAAACAAAAGCTGAGTTCCAGGAAATTTGTCAAACCGGGGGAAATTGGGATATTTGCTGGATCAGTTTCAGGCAAAGAGGATCCATGTCTCCATTGGTCTCATTAATTATAGCTTGGCAGATTTGGCTTACTATTGACAAGAGTAGTTCTTACATGGGGATCTGGCTTCCCTGCCTACTTGACACTGCATCTGTACCCTCCCTTAGTCTGTCTCTTGAGTTTTTGTCCTGTATCACCAACTGCCTTTTGTACATCTTGATGTAGATGTCCTATAGACATCACAAACTCAATGTTTCCCTCAACTATCAGTTCTTCCAAATATTCCTATTCCTGCCTAGTCAATCTAGGCTTTTATGGTGGCAAGCACAGTGGGACTTTTTGCTGTTTTTTCTTTTGAAGTGTTTCTCAGCACTAGGGCAATCAAGTGCCTTTGATTGAGTCTTCATTCCAATTTGATTGAATCAAGAGTCTTTCATGACCTGCTTAAGACACAAGAAAGCCTAAGTCACATGATTCCAAGTCACATGGTTGTGATGCCCTCTGACCCTGAAGAAGTATACATATATGTATGTGTGTGTGTATATATATACTTAGAGGTTAGCATTTTGCTTAGGGGCTCACTCATTGGAAGAGCGTTCCTGTCATTTGGCCAGAAGAGAGTCTGGGTAGCATTAAAGAGCCCTTCCCACTCCACCCCACCCCTACTTTGAAACCCAGATATTGGTGCTTCTCTTTCTGCTAACTATGTATGCATGTATTGCTATGGAAAGACAGTTAGAAGCTCTGTCTGCTGATTTGCGTTATTTGCCCTGTTTATATAATTTCTGCTTGTAATTTCTGTTTGTGTTTTCTCTGAAGTTCAGAGTGCTGACTTTTCCCACTGAACTAAGTGAATGATATATGTATGTTTAATTAAAGTGAGATTGTTAAGCCCTTAAAGTTGTGTTCCTTAGAAAAGCAGATCAAAGAACTTGTGCTTGCAGCCCTCCTGTGTGCTGGTGTTACTGGTCTTACACAGCCATAGTAGCTGCAAGTAACATCATTATTACAGCTAGTGGCCTCAGTATCGTGCTCAGCGACTCGCGCATACTCATTCTTCTTATCCTATTTATTGTCACTTCTATCTTCATGCCATGTCTTCATGATAGCTCTCAAATATGTCTCCTTCTCTCCTTACATAGCAGTCACCCTAGCTCAAGCCCTCATCGCATCTTGCCTGAACTATTACAATAGCCTTTTAATTAGTCTCACTGCCTCAAACCTCTCTCTATTCTAATCAATCATCCTCTCAGAACCAAAGTGATTTTTTCTCTAGCGTAGATCTAACCAAGCCACCCTCCTTCATGCCCCCCAACTCAATAACTCCAATTGCTTCCCTCCAGGATCAAATATAAAATCATAAAGTCTTCTACAATTTAAAGCTCGTCACAGCTTTGTCCCTTACCCTTACACTTTACTTCACACACTCTCGATTACATTTACACTAGCCAACTTACTGTTCTTTGCTCATGACTCTCCCACCTCCATGCTTTTACACTAACTGTCCCCTGTGCCCAGGATGCCCTTCCTCTTCCCTGCCACCTCTTAGCTTCCCTGGCTTCTTTCTGGACTTGACTCCATTCTTGCCTTATTCAGGAGGACCTTCTTTATCTGTCCAGTAGCTAGTGCCTTACCTTTTGACATAATCCTTCATTTGTTTTGTATACGTCTTGTAACTTACTTGTGTGTTATTTCCCCATTAGAATGTGAGCCCCTTGAAGTCAGAGGCTTTTTCCCCCTCCCTTTCTTTGCATACTTATCTCTTAGCAATGTCCCTGGTGTGTGGTAAGTAATAAATAAGTAGTTACTACCTATGATATCTATTTTTTGCACACAAATCTATGCCCTGAAGTGGAGGGTGGGAGAAGAGGAAGGGAAAGGGAATAAGTATTATTAAGTACCTACTATGTGCTAGTCACTGTGCTAAGCACTTTACAATTATTATTTCATTTGATGTTCACAAGAACCCTGGGAAGTAGGTACTATTATCATCCCCATTTTATAGTTGAGGAAACTGAGGCAGACTCAGTCATATAGCTAGTGGTACCTGAGGAGAGATTTCAACTCCAGCCTTCCTGACTCTAAGCAGAGCACTCTATCCACTGCACCATCTACCTGCCTACATTGACATTACATGCAAGTTACTGCTTTGGAACATCTTAAAATTTAATGGAGGGGGGAGATAGAAGAGGTGGTCATAAATAAATAAGGCTACACAGACAAGGTCCCTACGATCCACAAAATGGTTACCTGAGTCTCAATCATCTTTACCTCTCCCTCTATAGTGTTTGATTGTACCTCTAGAAAAGTCATGACTAGGGCTAGGCAAAATAGTCTGATTATCTATCTGATATCCATATACGTGTGTGTATGTGTGTGTGTGTAGGGGGTACCAATACAAGGTATACTTTTCAATATACTTTCCACAAATGACTGAATGTTAACACCATAAAATTCTTCTTTTAAGAGCACATAGATATTTAACTTTCTATGTCAATTCAGATATAAGAGGGACTCACCTGAGAGAGGGGTCTGCCATTTGCCATAGTACAAGTCTCCTGAACCCCTAGGTCATCCATGTATCATAGGATCATTGCCCCTTTGATTGTTTTTCTCCAAAGCAGCCACTCTAACCTAAGCACAAACTCAGCAGTCTTTTCTCCTTCCCATAGGAATATCATTAGGAACTTTATACATCTGTTCTTGATTCTCATGATGCCATTAAATTGGCTGTCCCTCACCCACAAACACTTGAAAACTGCAATCCCCAGGAGCTACATTTTCAGGGTGTACCTGATGTTAAAGGCAGGTTCTCTCTATTGTAGTACTGTGTGTTTGTTTTTTGTTTCTTTGTTCCTTTAATATTGGTGTCCTGTCGTGACTAATATTCAAAGTGTTCTTCATATAGGGCATATTCCCCTAAAATGACTATAGCATTTTCCACCGAGTTCATTCTGAATAAACTCATTGACTGGCAGCTTGGCCCAAAAACCCAGTTCGGAGCCTGTTGGCACACTGTCATTAATTGTGGAGGAGACCTATCTTTCATCATCCACAGGACATCCTGATGTCACTTCAAAGCTTTTAAACTTGCCTGGCAACACCTGGTTAACAATAGAGGGCTTAGTGATGAATTTCCAAGGATTTATTTTTCTAGACATGTCTCTGGGGCTCTTGGAAGATTTCAGGGCATCAGATAGCCTGCACAGTACAAGCCTGAGCATTTTCCTCACTAGGGACTACATGTATCTTATTTGTGAGACCTGGATGGTCAATTTAATGACATCATGAGCACAATGAAGAAATATGTAAAGTTTCTAATAACCTTCTGAGGGGAGAGAGAAAAGACTTCTGAGTTTGTGTTAAGCTTAGAGTATTTGCTTTGGAGAACTGCAATTATCAGGGCAGGGACAGTAAGGTGTATGGTATTACCATATGTCATATTAACTTCATTATCTTTCCTTAAAGCATCCCCCGATTTCAGCTAGGTGGCATAGTGGATAGAGTACCAAGCCTGAAGTCAGAAAGTCTCATCTTCCCAAGCTCAAATCTGGCCTCAGACACTAGCTGTGTGACCCTAGGCAAGTCACTTAATCCTGTTTACCTCAGTTTCCTCATCTGTAAAATGAGCTGGAGAAGGAAATGTCAAACCACTCCAGTATCTTTGCCAAGAAAACCTCAAATGGGGTCACAAAGAGTTGGACTCAATTGAGACAACTCAACAACACCACCAAAATATATCATGCAATGTGTTTTCAATGCTAAGTATCTTGTGGGAACCCATAACCCAATAATCTTTGCTAAGAGTGTATTCCTACTACTGAGTACCAGTTCTCTAGCAACTGAGTAGTTATTATTACTATTTACCCTAACACCTAAGTATACAATGCATTTTGACATAATTTTACAAGGATCAAATTTTCGTGGATGGCTAAGAAGGTTTATACTGAATAGAATGATGCTAAATATGGTAAGCCAGGACCACATTTAAAAAAATATCCCTGCAGTCCAAGCCCCAAACTTCAAAAGACTCAAAAGAATTAAGAGCAAAACCATTCAATAAAGGCAACCATGACCTACTATATCAAGGTTATCAACATATTAGCCATTTACATTTTAGACCAATAGTGTATTCTCCTTCACGTGTTTTGCTCACGTGCTAGACAGTACTAACCACTCACAGATTTTTGTTTTCTGATAAATGTAATTCACTTGGTTTGCTTCTCATACCAGAAACTGGGAGTTTCTAAAATCTGATTCATCTCTATATGGTTTGGCACCATACTAAACAAAAATCTTTACAAACAACTCCATAGAATCAGGAAAAAAATGGAATAGAAATGGGAACATAAAATAATAGTAGCATTCTCAGCATCCATTTCTCAACTGAATTCCTTCTTATTTCCCTGTTCTCCATCATTGCCTTGGAACAAAGCTTCTTTCATCTAGATTGCCCTTTGCAAAGTGGGGACAACTAGTCAAGGTCACAGCAGTGCCCTTTGCTTTTTAACTTTTGTCAATCAATGCCCCTTGCCAGCAATTATCTTCAACCTCTACAAGTTACTGACAGAATCTAATGGTTTCTGCATCTCTGCTGGCTCACCTTCTTGTAATTTTGGCCCTAGACCACTGTTCAGCTAGCCCATCTGTGTTTCTTTCACTAATTAGCTCTTTTCTCTTGCCCCTGAATCTGTCTCTGTTTCTCTGTCTCTGTTTCTGTCTGTCTGTCTCTCTCTCTGTCTCTCTCTGTCTATCTCTGTCTCTCTCTCTCCCTCCCTCACTCTTACACACACACACACACACACACACACACACACACACACACAAACATGCATATACTCACTCAGTTTTAATGATGTTTTCTTTTTGCATTACATATATTTACAATTTACTCCTGCTCTGTGAGAAGTCTCTTGTAACAAAGTAAAACAGTTAAGCAAAACTTAATACAGTAACCTCAACTAAAAGTTAGTGCAATGGCTCACATCTGTAGGACCCCATCACCCTCCTGGTGCAATCACCCTGTGTTACAAGTCTATTGTCCCACGGGAACTGAAATTCCCAAAATCTTCATCTGGCCCAGCTCTGCAAAACAACTTTATGGGAAAAGTAATTCTCTCCTTCAGATATACCTTCATTGTCTCCTCATTTTCCACCTGGCTACATGATGCACTTCTCTATTGTGCACCCAGAAGCAACTTCGACCTGCAAAGTCACGTCAGCACTGAAACTCACCCCTCCTCAGAACCCTCTATGCCCACATCCCTTCTTTTGCTCTCTTTCAATGGAGCGTAGAAATCTGAGAGCTTCTCTCCAAACCTCCATTTAAGGGGTATGCCCAGGCCAGTCATCTCTTTAATGCCAACCCAGCTGCACTCCTCTGAACTTCATCATGCCCCCGTGCTGGGTGCCTTCTCACCTCTTTTCAGCTTCCTTCTAAGTACTGTCTTAACCCAGTAGATTATAAACTCCTTGAGGGCAGAAACTATCTTTTGCCTTTTCCTTGTATCCCTAGCATTTAGCACAGTGCCTTGAACATGGTAGATGCTTACTGACTCGAGTCTCAGATTTGCTGGTTGAAAGTAATGCACAGGGGTGAACAATTTTCAAAAGTTTCCTAGATTTAAAATGTCTTTTCTAGTTTCCTAGATTTAAAATGTCCATACATAGAATTTCATTCTTCCTATCTCTCCTTCAATAATTATATTTTTCCAAAATGCGAGAGTTTAGCTCTACATACAATAGATTCAAAGAAAATAGGCAGAAGAGAAGGTCTCAACTTTGAAAGACTACTTCTTGATTGTTACAGGACTTTGGAATCCTAGATTTTGGAATTTTGATTTGTATTTTGTTCAGTCTTAGTGATTTGTTCATGATGGATATGAATATGGAGGCAGCAAGAGTGCAGCTAGGGCCCTTTGCCAATTCGTATCAAGAGATTTACCCATAAGTATGTTACAGAAGGAGTAAGTATTTAAAATAGTGACCTTTCCTTCAGTGCTGGTTGGACCAGACAATCTTTTGCATAAGACCAATAATATATATACAACCTACATTCTGATTTGTTTTTGAAGGGGGAAGGCAGGGCGATTAGGGTTAAGAGACTTGCCCAAGGTCACACAGCTAGTGTGTCAAGTGGCCGAATTTGAACTCAGGTCCTCCTGAATACAGGGCCGGTGCTCTACTCGCTGTGCCACGTAGCTGCCCCCAGCCTACATTCTGGGTAATTCTTTGTGTCAAAAGTTACATGTCCTATGCTCAGGTCACATTTATTTGCTATCTCTGTGACTGAATCTCTTGACCAAGATCCCTATGACTTATTATCTACCTTTTTGAAAATTGAGAGGTGAAATTATAACTTCTACATACTGTTTTTATTAGATTTAATTCTGATGTTGTGATATGTTAATAATCAAAAATAGCCCACTTTGTAATGAAAAGCTGTCTCTTAAACTTAATCACCCTGCTCATACACTCTCGAGCTTTAATTCTGGCAAGCTGCATGATGGATTTGATGTTTCGAGGAGGAAGGTAAGGGAGAAGGGAGCATGGGATGTGACCCGCTGAATATAACTCCAAACAGTTAACATGTGATACGTTAAAATTGGTAACAATAACACTACTGATATATCTATTATCTAGATAGATGGGCTCCAAACATAATGCAGCAAGTCATTATCAGTCACTGAATCCTTAGATAGCTAACCTGAACTAATTCAAACTGATTGCCTAAATAAAAACCAAGAGAAAAAGATGCTATAGAAACTGTTGATAGAAGGTTAAAATCTGGAAAGGAGTATAGGGTACTCCTGAAGAGAGTAGAGAAACCCTGAGTAGCCGGGGGCAGATTGAAAAAATTCAATGCCTGAGGATGTGGAGAAAGCATAAAGAACAAAAGAAATAAGGCAAAGGCCCCTGAAGAAACATCTACTTCATAATTTTACCTAAGGACAGTAGCTCTACTGGACTTGAGGCTCTCATTTGACTCCAAATTTAAACTTAGCCTGAAATAATGGAATTGGAAATGACTTTGGAGGTCATCTAATCTAGTCTCATTTTCCTCTGGAGAAAAGAAATTACTTAGTTAAGGTCTAATTAGAGCCAAGCTGGACTAAAACACAAAGTATCCTGATTTCTAATCTAGTACTTTTTTCCATAATCCTGCTTGAATCCTTGAAGCTTTTGAATAGGAAAAATAGAATGTCTATATTGAGACCAGCCAGAACTAATCTCTTCAAACATGTTTACAAATCCAGAAAATGCTTCATTGATGGATTTCCATTTGTGTTTTTACTACCTTCTCCAACTCTGAATGCTCTGTTTCACCAGGTCATCTCACCTCTAAGTTTGCATAGCGCAAGGTTTTACACTAATATTCTCTCACTCGGCCCTACCTCATGGAGCAGCTTCACTCCTCTGGCCCCACACCATGTCAATGCTGATTGCAGAGTACGCACAGTACCCCTCCCAGTGTTATAGTTTGAGTCCTAAGCCAAAGTTGTCAGTCCTGTAGCAACTGAGCAAAGTTGCAGAGAATTCTTAGGACTGAACATCCTGCCCTACCTGGTATAAAACAGAAAGAGCTATTCAAAGTCTATGGAATTAGTATTATCCAGATGGACTCAATACCTACTCAGGCCTATGTGTATCCACTTGAGGCATATTTATCAAGTGGCAATTACATACAAGGCACTGTACTAGCTATTGAGAGGGATACATGTAAGAACAAACATGAGCCCCTGTCTTAAAGGATTTTGTAACCCAGTTAAATATATCCAAATAGCCATATGAACAAAGTACCATGAAAATTTCCAGGAAGCACAGATTAGTAAGATCATTTTTGTTTGGGGTGGGGAAAGGTAGGTAGCGATATGTTGGCATTTGACTTGGGTGTTGATGGATGGATGACAATTAAACAGGTACAGGGAGGAAGAGCATTCCAGCTAGTAGATACAGTGGGAACAACACAAGGAAAGGCATGGACATGGTAAATTGTAAGATACACTCAGACAATAGGAGGTTACAGTTTGGCTAGATATGGAGTATGTGAAGGGGATTAGGGAAGATAATACTATAATGATAAGACAGAACAAAATTATGAAGAACCTTGAATGCCAGACGAAGGAACTGAAACATTATTGAAGAGGTAATAGGGAGCAATTGGAGGGTTGTTGTTTTTTTTAGCATAGAGATGGTATAAAAGTTGTACTTTAGGAAGATTGACCTCACACCAAATGTATACAATGCATTGGAAATGAGCAGAATCTGAATCGAAGCAGGATCACGAGTATTGAGGCTACAGCAATACCACAGGCAAGATCTCTTGGAAGAGAAGCAATGGCCTAGAGGTACAAAAAGAAACTTTTTTTAACATTTAGTCAATGTGTTCATCCATTTTGCTTGTCTATGTTGTTATTCAGCCATTTCAGTTATTTCTGACTCTCTGTGACTCTGGGATTTCTTGGGCAAAGATACTAGGGTGGTTTGCCATTTATTTCTCCAACTCATTTTACAGATGAGGAAACTGAGGTAAATAAGGTTAAGTGACTTGCCTAGGTCACACAGCTAGTAAGTGACTAAGGCCAGATTTGAACTCAGGAAGATGAGTCTTTCTGACTCCAGGCCTGGCATTCTATTCACCTTGCCACCTAGCTGCTCTGTTTGACTATACTTACTGGTTATAAAGGAGGGCTGGAATTTGTGGGACATGGAAGGTAAGCTAATAGGAGGAAAGAAAGAAAGAAAGGAAGAAAGAAAGAAAGAAAGAAAGAAAGAAAGAAAGAAAGAAAGAAAGAAAAGTAAAGAAAGAAAGAGAGGGAGGGAGAAAGAGAGAAAGAAAGAAGGAAAGAAAGAGTGGGAGGAAGGAAGGAAGGAAGGAAGGAAGGAAGGAAGGAAGGAAGGAAGAGGAAAAAAAAGAAAGGAGGGAAAGAGGGAAGGAAGGAAGGAAGGAAGGAAGGAAGGAAGGAAGGAAGGAAGGAAGGAAGGAAGGAAGAGGAAAAAGAAAGAAAGGAGGGAAAGAGGGAAGGAAGGAGGGAGAGAAAGAGAAACAAAGAAAGAGCATCAGTAAAATGTTTAAAAACAATCACAAGGAAACAGAGTAGTTCGGACAGAGTTAAAAACAAACAGAAATTTTATTGCTACCACACTAAATTTAATACACACTTTTGAAAAATAGCTACACATAATAGAAGTTTGTTTTCATACACAAATGTCTTTTTGTTTATCATTATATATGTTGATATGTTCATGTGTTACAAGTTCATCATTAAAAAAATTAATAAGGATATATGTAATGAGTCTTAGTTCATTCTTTACATTAAGGGAAAGCTTTCTATAATTCCAAAGCCCAGTACACTGTTTTGAATAAAGGAAGCATTTAGTATATGAGATTTTGAATAAATGAACAGCTACAAATCATCCTTCACATAACAAAGAGTCAAACTAGATTTGGACTTTATCCATGACACCCAATCCCTCTCAAATTCCTCTCTGATTGCCCACCACTCTCTTTAATCTATACACGAGCTCACCTAGACCCTGACAAAGTTCTACCAGACACATCTGAAATGGCAGACCTTTGTATAGAACAGTCAAAGCCCACAAAACTCAGATTTCCTCTGAAATAACAAAGCTGAGAAACATGTTTTGTGTTTTCATCTCTGTTCACTTTCCCAGTCCAAACATGGATCTAAACTCTATTATGTTTACAGTATATATGCCTAGGCCTTGAAAGAATTCTGGGCCAGATGCATCAGGGGTTTTCTCTAGTTGCGTTATTCTAAGGTCAGCATTCATAGTGAATGTCAAACACCATGTCCAAGAATCAGCAGTCAAGGAAGGATGTCCCTTCTTCCTTGAGATGGATCAGAAACAACTGTCAAGAGACCATTGGCAGGGGTTCTGAGCGCTAAAAGAAAAGAGGGGGCATGAAAATAATATTTCACTTTTACAATTTGGGTTTCTCCTGTTAATTTAAATGCACACATATAAATCAGATTCCTCTTCTTTCCTGGATGATGATTACCATATTTGACATTCGCTAGCACTCAGCAGTGTGTGGGAATTGTGAATAATTTAGGAGTACTGGATTGCTCAGTGGCAAAAAAAAACCCAATTGTATGGTAATGAGATCTGGAAATGAACATGGGTGGCTTTCCCAGTGAACAAATGCATTAAAATTATGGGAATGATGGAAGAATGTGGGGAGAAAGTTACATTCCCACCATAAAATACTGTCCCTCTGATGTTCATCATAAACTTACAACTACCAACATTACTGATCAGAGTCAGTGCAATCCAATCCAACGAGCACTTCATAAGCACCTACTAAGTACAAGGTGCTGTGCTAGCCACTCGGGATACAATCTCAACTTTTATCCATCTCTACTCTTACAATCTTTTCCATTCTTCAAGATCCATCTTTCTGCCACTTGCCCCATGAAGTCCTAGCCCGATACCATTTCTAAATCTGAGACCTCAAATAGTTTCTTCCCAAAGCCCCTCTCCCTTCAGAAACCTGAAGAGAAGGTAGAATCAAGTGTCTTCTTTTCTCAAAGCTGGAAGACAGAAGACCAGTATCTTTCTTATCCTAAGCTTCACCAACTCTCAACCCGACATAGGAACAGAGTACAGAGTAATCAGACTCCACTAAAAAGTAGAGTCTCATGCAAATGATCTTTGAGCTATGGGTAAAGGTGGGGAAAGAGGGAGGGAAAGAGGAAGGGAGGGGGGAAAGGCAGGGAGGAAAAGAGAGAAGGAATGAGGGAGGGAATGGGGAGAGGAGAAAGAGAGGAAGGAAGGAAGGAAGGAAGGAAGGAAGGAAGGAAGGAAGGAAGGAAGGAAGGAAGGAAGAAGGAAAGAAAGAAGGAAGGAAGAAGGAAGGAAGGAAGGAAGGAAGGAAGGAAGGAAGGAAGGAAGGAAGAAAGGAAGGAAGGAAGAAGGAAGGAAGGAAGGAAGGAAGAAGTAAGGAAGAAAGGAAGGGAAGAAGGAAGGAAGGAAAGAAGGAAGGAAGGAAGGAAGGAAGGAAGGAAGGAAGGAAGGAAGGAAGGAAGAAGGAAGGAAAGAAGGAAAGGAAGGAAGGAAGGAAGGAAGGAAGGAAGGAAGGAAGGAAGGAAGGAAGGAAGAAAGGAAGGAAGGGAAGAAAAGAGGAAAAAGGGAGATAGGGAGGAGAAAAGGGAAGAAGGAAGAATCTTTATTAAGAGCTTACTATGTCCCTGGCACTGTGCTATTTTAAGGATGCAGATAATAGCAAGCAAGACCATCTCTGACTTTAAGAATATGTAACACATACATATAACACATGAAAAGAAATAGGAAAGGAGAAGAGGGAACTGCACACATAGGGTCATTATACAGAGAGAGTCAGGAAATAAAGTGAAAGATGGACTCAGGTAAAATAAGTTAGAAACTCACAATCAGAGAACAGGGAGATTTCATAGTAAATGTCCAAGATCTCTCCATCCTTGATTCTTTCTTATTTCCTCCACTATATTGTATCCACCTAAAGGACAACAATTGTTTCTACCTCATCTTTCTATCACATACATTCCTTAGCACATTCCCTCCCACATCAGAAGATAGATCAGAGTTGGAAGAGAACTTAGAGGCTATCTAGTTTAAGTCCCACATTTTAAACATAAAAAAACTTAGGCCCAAAGAGTTCATGTCTAAGTAGCTGATCCAGAATTCAAACTTGGTGCTTGTGAATCCAAATTTGATGTTCTTTCCACTGCACCAACCTAAGACAATTATATTCAGTTCAATTCAACAAGCATTTATCGAGCCTTAAAATGTACTATGATGGTACAGCCAACAGAGCTAGTCTCTCAGTTGGATGACTTGGATTCAAATCCCACTTCTGACTCAGACTGGTTGTGTGACCCTGGGAAAGTCATTTAACCTCACAATATCCAAGGTAGGTCTCTAAGGCTATAAGTTTCATCAAAGGTGTTGGCAGCAGCAACAGCTACTCCTGGAGGTATCAGCCCACAGTCTAAAGGTTTGAAACTCACCTTCTTGAACTTCCAGGAGCCATGATGACCTAGTAAACTCTAATAGCTCTAGTGCCTCCCTCGAATAACCTAGAGAATACTGCCCTAGGCGAAACCCTGGAATAGAGAAGGCAGAAGTGGGAGTTCAGTAATCTTTTAGCTTGGGAAGCTAAAGAGACCCCCTCTTGCAGTGACTAAAGAGACCAGTGCAGGAAGGGAGGCATCCCAGCAAGCCCCACCTTAGCAGACCTACAGAAGTTCCTGAGCTCCAGTGGGGTGGAACTGGCAGGAACCATCACTAGGACCCCAGGAGTGCCTTTGGACACCCAGGGGAATTTGCAGACACCAGTGCAGACAATAGCTGAGACCACCCATGCTATATAGCACAGCCCTAGGGGAAGAGGAGACTTCCAGCAGCCAGACCACCCTTACCCCATACCTCATTCTGTGACCCCCCAGGGGAAACTCAGAAAGATTTCACTGGACCTCGATCCTTGGCACACACCAGCTAGTTTCAGCTCAGCATAAGGTGAGCTGCAGCAGTATGTAACTTCTAGCTGACAAAATCAGAGGCCACAGCTCACAAAGCCAGTAACCAGGCCCCCAGCTCCCAACACAAGAAGTTTGGGACAGAGCCCCCTAGGCCCCAGAAGCAGAGGTCCACTTAAAAAGTCAGGAAAAGGGCAACTACCATTAAGAAGTGAGCTAGAAAAGTAAAAAAGACCATTGAATCATATTATGGGGACAGAGAAGATCTAAATACAAATTCAGAAGAGGATAGCATTGACACTATACACACATCTGAAACCTCAAAAGGGAACATCATCTGGTCTCAAGCCCAAAAAGCATTCTTGGAAGAGCTCAAAGAGGATTTTTCCAGAATTATCAAGTCAAAGAGAAAATACTACAAGCAGCCAGAAAGAAACAATCCAAATATCAAGGAATGACAGTCAAGATCACACAGGACTTTGCAGCTTCTACATTAAAAGATCAGAGGGATTGGAATATGATATTCTGAAAGGCAAAGGAGTTTGAACTACAACCAAGGATCAACTATTGAGCAAAACTGAGCATAATCTTTCAGGCAAGGAGATAGACAGTCAATGAAATAAGAGGATTCCAGACCTTCCTGATGAAAAGGCCAGAGCTCAATGGACAATTTGATCTTCAAACACAAGACTCAAGAAAGGCACAAAAGGGTAAACAAAGGAAAATGTATAAAAAAAGAAAAAAGACCTTGTTATTCAAGAAGGGCAAACTGTTTACATCCCTATATGGGAGGATGATATTTGCTAATTTTGAGCATGGTATAGTTAGTATGACATCTAAAAGGGATATACATAGACAGAGAATGTGGGTATAAATTAACTGATTTGGTGATAAAAAACTTAAGGGATTAAAAGGGATTGTAATGGGAGAAGAGGTAAGGAGGAGGCAGAAAAGGGTAAATTACATTACATGAGGAGGTACAAAAACATATCATACTAGAGAGAAAGAAGTGGGGAGAAGAGCACTGTCTGAGCTTTACTCTCATCAGATTTGGTTCAAGGAGGGAATAACATACTCTGTTAAGTATAGAAATCAAACTTGCTCTACAGGAAGTAGGAGGGGAAAGGGGAAAGAAAAGAGGTGGGGGGGTGATTAGAAGGGAACGAAGAAGTAGTAAGGGAAACAGATAAGATAAGGGGCAGGCTGAAAGGGAGGGAATGTGGAGGGAGGTAGTGGTCAAAAGCTAAATTCTTTTGAGGAGGGGAAAGGAGAAGGGAGAAATAAAACTGTAAATGGTGGGGTAGGAAATGGGGTGGAAAAAAAGACACAGATAGTAATCATAACTGTGAATGTGAATGGGAGGAACTCTCCCATAAAATGGAGGCAGATAGCAGAATGAATTAAAAACCAAAATCCTGCCATATGTTGTTTACAAGAAACACACTTGAAACAGGGGGATACACACAGGATAAAGGTAAAAAAGCTGGAGTAGAATATATTATGCTTCACTTGAAGTAAAAAAAGGCAGGTGTAGCAATACTAATCTCAGACAAAACAAAAGCACAGATGTAAATAAAAGAGACAAGGAAAGAAACCATATCATGCTAAAAGGCACCATAGACAATGAAGTAATATAAAGACTTAACATATATGCATCAAATTCTTAGAAGAGAAGTTAAGGGAGTTACAAGAAGAAATAGACAGCAAAACTTTAACCTCCCCCTCTCTGAACTTGATAAATCTAACCTCAAAATAAACAAGAAAGAAGTTAAGGAGGTGAATAGAATTTTAGAAAACGTAGATATGATAAACCTCTGGAGAAAACTGAATGGGGATAGAAAGGAATATACTTTTTCTCAATGGTATATGGCACATACACAGAAATTGACTATGTACTGGAGCATAAAAACCTCACAGTCCAGTGAAGAAAGGCAGAAATAGTCAATGCATCCTTTTTATAGCATGATGCAATACAAATTATTCATAAAGGACCATAGAAAGATAGAGTAAAAATTAATTGGAAACTAAATAATCTACTCCTAAAGAATGAGTGGATCAAACAACGAATCACAGAAATAATCAATAATTTCATTCAAGTGAATGACAATAATGAGACAATATACCAAAATGTATGGGATGCAGCAAAAGCAGTTCTTAGGGGAAGTTTTATATCTCTGAATGCTTACATGAATAAAATAGAGAAAAAAAGAGATAAATTAATTGGGTATGCAACTGAAATAGAAAAAGAACAAAGTGAAAATCACCAATTAAATACCAAATTGAAAATAATGAAAACCAAAGAGAGATGAGTAAAATTGAAACCAAGAAAACTACTGAACTAATAAATAAAACTAAGAGCTGGTTTTATTAAAAAAAAAATCAATAAACCTTGGGTCAGTTTGATTTAAAAAAAGAAAACCAAATTACCATTGTCAAAAATGAAAGGGATGAATTCACTTCCAATGTAGAGGAAATTAAAACCACAATTGGGAATTATTTTGCCCAATTGTATTCCCATAAATTCGATAATTTTAGGGAAATGGATGAATGTTTACAAAAATATAAATTGCCCAGATTAATAGAAGAGGAAGTAAAATACCTAAATAACCCCAACTCAGAAAAAGAAATTGAGCAAGCCATCAATCAACTCCCTAGGAAAAAATCTCCAGAGCCAAAGGATTTACATGTTAATTCTATAAAACATTTAAAGAACAATAATTGGGGGCGGAGCCAAGATGGCGGCTGGTAAGCACGGACTAGAGTGAGCTCCGTACCCGAGTCCCTCCAAAAACCTATAAAAATGGCTCTGAACCAATTCTAGAACGGCAGAACCCACAGAACAGCAGAGGGAAGCAGGGCTCCAGCCCAGGACAGCCCGGATGGTCTCTGGGTGAGCTCTATTCCACACGGAGCTGGGAGCTGGGAGCTGGGAGCTGGGAGCTGGGAACAGAGTGGAGGAGAGCCCAGCCTGAGCAGCGTGGACGATCCAGACCGGAAGCCGGGCGGAGGGGGCCCTAGCGCCCTGAATACATGAGCAGTTACCAGACCCCTCGACCCACAAACACCAAAGACTGCGGAGAAGGTTAGTGGGAAAAGCTGCGGGAGTGGAAGGAGTTCACGGTTCGGCTTCCAGCCCCGGGGGCAGCGGAGGTGGGGCAGCTACAGCTGTTGTTACTTCCGGCTCCAGGCCCACCTGGTGGGGGGAATTAAGTGGCGGATCACAGCAGGGGTGCACAGCCTGCCGAAGATCTGAGCCCAGTCTGGACTGGGGGTCCTTGGGGAAGGAGGAGTGCGACTCTGACAGAGCTGGCACCTCCCCCCCAAATGTAGAACATAGAACTCTGTAATCTACAAGCAGTCATACCCCACTGAAAAGCTCAAGGGTCAAGTTAGTTGGTTGGGAATATGGCCAGGACGCGAAAACGCGCCCAGATTCAGTCTCAGACTTTGGATTCTTTCTTTGGTGACAAAGAAGACCAAAACATACAGCCTAAAGAAGACAGCAAAGTCATAGAGCCTACAACCAAAGCCGCCAAGAAAAACATGAACTGGCCCCAGACCATAGAAGAACTCAAAAAGGATTTGGAAAAGCAAGTTAGAGAAGTAGAGGAAAAATTGGGAAGAGAAATAAGAAGGATGCGAGAAAACCATGAAAAACAAGTCAATGACTTGCTAAAGGAGACCCAAAAAAATACTGAAAAATACACTGAAGAAAACAACACCTTACAAAATAGACTAACTCAAATGGCAAAAGAGCTCCAAAAAGCCAATGAGGAGAAGAATTCCTTGAAAGGCAGAATTAGCCAAATGGAAAAGGAGGTCCAAAAGACCACTGAAGAAAATACTACTTTAAAAATTAGATTGGAGCAAGTGGAAGCTAGTGACTTTATGAGAAATCAGGATATTATAAAACAGAACCAGAGGAATGAAAAAATGGAAGACAATGTGAAATATCTCCTTGGAAAAACCACTGACCTTGAAAATAGATCCAGGGGAGATAATTTAAAAATTATTGGACTACCTGAAAGCCATGATCAAAAAAAGAGCCTAGATACCATCTTTCAGGAAATTATCAAGGAGAACTGCCCTGATATTCTAGAGCCACAGGGCAAAATAGAAATTGAAAGAATCCATCGATCGCCTCCGCAAACAGATCCCAAAAAGAAATCTCCTAGGAATATTGTTGCCAAATTCCAGAGCTCCCAGATCAAGGAGAAAATACTGCAAGCAGCCAGAAAGAAACAATTTGAATATTGTGGAAACCCAATCAGAATAACCCAAGACCTGGCAGCTTCTACATTAAGAGATCGAAGGGCGTGGAATGCGATATTCCGGAGGTCAATGGAGCTAGGATTAAAACCTAGAATCACCTACCCAGCAAAACTGAGTATCATGTTCCAAGGCAAAATATGGACTTTCAATAAAATGGAGGACTTTCAAGCTTTCTCAGTGAAAAGACCAGAACTGAATAGAAAATTTGACTTTCAAACACAAGAATCAAGAGAAGCATGAAAAGGTAATCAAGAAACGGAAATTGCAAGGGACTTACTAAAGTTGAACTGTTTTGTTTACATTCCTACATGGAAAGATGATGAGTATGATTCATGAGACCTCAGTATTAGGGTAGTTGAAGGGAATATGCATATATATATATGCATATATATATGTTTATGTATATATATAAGTGAATGTGTATGTATGCATGTATCTATGTGTATATGTATGTGTATGTGTGTGTATATATATATGTAAAAGAAAGAGAGCAGACACAGGGTGAGTTGAGGATGAAGGGAAGATAGCTAAAAGAAATAAAATGAAATTAAGGGATGAGAGAGTAACTTACTGAGAGAGGGAGATAGGGAGAGATAGAATGGGGTGGATTATCTCCCATAAAGGTGGCAAGAGGAAGCAGTTCTAGGAGAGGAGGGGAGTGGGCAGGTGAGGGGGGAATGAGTGAACCTTGCTCTCATCAGATTTGGCCTGAGGGGGAATACCATACATACTCAGTTGGGTATCTTACCCCACAGGAAAGAAGAGGGAGGAAGATAAAAAAAAAAATAAAAGGCAGGGGGATGATGGAGTGGAGGGCAGATGGGAGTGGAGGTAATCAAAACAAACACTTTGGAAAGGGGACAGGGTCAAGGAAGAAAATTCAATAAAGCGGGATGGGTTGGGAAGGAGCAAAATGTAGTTAGCCTTTCACAACATGAATATTGTGGAAGGGTTATACATAATAATACATGTGTGGCCTAGGTTGAATTGCTCAACTTCTTAGGGAGGGTGGGTGGGAAGGGAAGAGGGAAGGGAATTTGGAACTCAAAGTTTTAAAATCAGATGTTCAAAAACAAAAAAACTTTTTGTATGCAACTAAAAAATAAGATACACAGGCAATGGGGCGTAGAAATCTATCTTGCCCTACAAGAAAGGAAGGGAAAAGGGGATGAGAGGGGAGGGGGGTGATAGAGGGGAGGGCTGACTGGGGAACAGGACAACCAGAATATACGCCATCTTGGAGTGGGGGGGGAGGGCAGAAATGGGGAGAAAATTTGTAATTCAAACTGTTGTGAAAATCAATGCTGAAAACCAAATATGTTAAATAAATAAATTGCATTAAAAAAAATAAAGAACAATAATTCCCATACTTTATAGACTCTTTGGGAAAATAGGGAAAGAAGGAGTCCTACCAAATTCTTTTTATGACACAAATATGGTACTAATAACTAAACCAGGAAGAGTCAAAACAGCGAAAGCAAATTACAGACCGATTTCGCTAATGAATTTTAAGTAATTTTATAAATTTTAAATAAAATATTAGCCAAATATTACAGAAACTCTTCACAAGAATAATACACTATGACCATGGAGGATTAATTCCAGGATTGCAAGGCTGGTTCAATATTAGGAAAACTATCAGTGTAATTGATTGTATCAAGAACAAAACTAGCAGTGACCATACAATTATCTCAATAGATGAAGAAAAAGCTCTTAACAAAATATAACACCAAGTCCTATTAAAAAATACTAGAAAGCATAGGAATAAATGGTGTCTTACTTAAAATCATAAGTAGCATCTACTTAAAACCATCAGCAAGCATTATACATAATGTGGATAAGCTAGATGCACTTTCAACAAGATTGGGGGTGAAACAAGGATGTCCATTATCACTCCTATCACTCAGTTTGGTACGAGAAATGTTAGCTTTAGCAATAAGGGAAGAAAAAGAAATTGATGGAATTAGAATAGGCAAAGAAGAAATTTAGTTATCACTCTGCAGATGATATGATGATTTACATAGAGAATCCTAGAGAATCAAGTAAGAAACTACTCGAAATAATAAAAAACTTTAGGAAAGTACAGGATATAAAATAAATCCACACAACTCCTTGGTATTCCTATATATTACTAATAAAGCCCAACAGCAATATATAGGAAAAGAAATTCCATTTAAAGTTACTGTAGACACTATAAAATATATGGGAGTCTACTTGCCAAGACAAACATAGAACTTATATGAACACAATTACAAAACACTTTTCACACAAATAAAGTCACACCTAAATAAACAGAAAAACATCAGTTGCTTGTGGTTAGGCTGAGCTAATATAATAAAAATGACAATTTTGCCTAAATTACCTTCTCATTCAGTGCTATATCAATCAAATTACCAAAAAATTATTTTACAGAGCTGGATAAAATAATAGCAAAATTCACCTAGAAGAGCAAAAGGTCCAGAATATCAAGGAAATTAATGAAAAGAAATGGTAAGGAAGATAACCTAGCCATACCAGACATTAAACTATATTATAAAGCTGCAGTCATCAAAACTACTTGATACTGACTAAGAAATAGAGTGGTGGATCAGTAGAATAGGTTAGGTACACAAGACACAGTAGTCAATGACTATAGCCATCTTCTCTTTGATAAACCCAAAGAGTCCAGCTTCTGGGTTAAGACCACTATTTCAGAAAAACTGGTGGGAAAATTGGAAAATATTATGGCAGAAAGTGGGCATAGACCAATATCTTACACTGTATACCAAAATAAAGTCAAAATGGGTTCACAATTTAGGTATAAAGGCTAATACCATAAGCAATTTTGGAGAGTAAGGAATAGGGAATAGGGAAGAATTTATGACCAAACGAGATACAGAGAATGTTACAAAATGGATAATTTTTATCATGTCGAATTGAAAAGTTTTTGTACAAAACCAATGTAACTAAAATTAGGAGGGAAGCAGAAAATTGAGAAAGAATTTTTACAACCACTGTCTCTGATAAAGGCCTCATTTCTAAAATATACAGGGAACTGAGTCAAATTTATAGGAATGCAAGTCATTCTCCAATTGAGAAATGGTTAAAGGATATGAACAGTCAGTTTTCAGAGGAAGAAATTAAAGATACCAGTAGCCATATGAGAAATGCTCTAAATCACTACTGATTAGAGAAATACAAATCAAAACAACTCTTAGATACCACATCTCTCCTGTCTGATTGGCTAACATGATAAAACAGGAAAATCGTAAGTGCTGGAGAGGATGTAGGAAAATTGGAACACTGTTACATTGTTGGTGGAGTTGTGAATGGATCCAGCCGTTCCAGAGAGCAATTTGGAACTATGCCCAAAAGGCCATAAAGATGTGCATACCCTTAGTCCCAGCAATACCACTTCTGGACTGTATCCCAAAGAGATCATAGAAGTGGGAAATGGATCAGTATGTACAAAAATATTTATAGCAGCTTTTTTGTGGTGGCAAAGAATTGGAAATCAAGGGGATACTCATCAATTGGGAAATGGCTAAACAAG
Source organism: Trichosurus vulpecula (assembly GCF_011100635.1). Taxonomy (NCBI): domain Eukaryota; kingdom Metazoa; phylum Chordata; class Mammalia; order Diprotodontia; family Phalangeridae; genus Trichosurus; species Trichosurus vulpecula. Next base: position 240,029,591 of record NC_050580.1, on the reverse strand, counting down.
TTATGGTATATGAATGTAATGGAATACTATTGTGCTATAAGAAATAGGGGGCAGATGGACTTCATAATAACCTGGAAAGACCTACATGATATGATGCTAAATGAGGGGAGCAGAACCAGGAGAACATTATACACAATTACAGACACATGGTATCTGTGATGACTAACTTTGATAGACTTGGCTCTTCTCAGCAATACAAGGTTCAAAGACAGCTTCAAAAGACTTATGATGGAAAAAGCTATCTACATACAGAGAAAGAATTGTGGAGTCTGAATGCAGATTCAGACAAACTATTTGCTGTCTCTTCTTTTTTTCTTTTTTCTTCTTTTTTGGTTTTATTTCTTCTTCCTCATGACTCATTCCATTGGTTATAATTCTTCTTTACAACTTGATTATTGTGTAAATAAGTTTAATGCAGAGGTATATATAGAACCTATATTAAATTACATACTGTCTTGGGGGAGGGGGAGGAGAGAGAGGGGGAGAAAATTTGGAACTCAAAAACTTGTGGAGTTGTAAACTAAAAACAAAAAATAAAATTTAAAAAAAAGATGCCCAGTGGCCTCTCAAATAGCATAAAATGGACTGAAGACAAAGGTACTTTCACTATACACCAATGTTATGGTATGACAAAATTTTAAATATATTACCAATTATAGACAATGGTTTTGTAACATAACTCCAAGTCTTACAATAATGTATTGCTGACAGTGGAAGGCAATAATATGAGTAGGAAATAATATCATCCTTAAGACAAGATTGGATAAAATAAGAACTTAAAGAGCTACTATAGTCCAAAAAACAAAAGTTAAAGAGCCTGAGGTCAGTGAAAACCTTCAGTCAATGCAAACTCCAGGAGTTCTATCTAAATTGAAATGGATACAAAAATATTGCCAATGTATCAAATGGTTTTGAAAGGGAGATGGACATACTTAGACCAGAGTTTTGAAAGGCTATTTTGGAGCTTGATAGCATAAGTCAAGCTAACAAACCAACCAAAAAGCTAGTATTGGTGGTAACTATCAAAATTAATATTCTTACACTTTTCTACAAAATTTGACAGAAAATAGAGCAACACTTGAGGACTTGTACACACCAGTATATATGGCCAGTGTACAGTATATACAGTTCTATGATCAGAATCAATAGAGGAAAATTAGAGCTATCAAGGACTACTAAGAAAAGGAAGTGAATATCATCATGGCAGAAACTACTTAAAAGAACTATTCAATACAAGTCATTCCCCAATTGGTAAATGGTCAAAGAAGATGAACAGGCAGTTTTCAGATGAAGAAATTAAAGCTATCTATAGTCATATAAAAATGTTCTAATTCATTACTGATCAGAGAAAAGCAAATAAAAAACCTCTGAAGTAACACATCACACATATCAGATTGGCTAATATGACAAAATAGGAAATTGGAATGCCAACGCATTGTTGGTAGACTTGGGAACTCATCCAGCTATTTGGAACTACACCCAAAGGGCTAAAAAACTCTGCATACCCTTTGACCCAGAAATAACACTCCGAGGTCTATACCCTAAAGAGATCATAAAAATGGGAAAAAGACCCACATGTACAAAAATATTTATAGCAGCCCTTTTTGTGATGGCCAAGAACTGGAAATTAAGGGGACACCCCTCAATTGGGGAATGACTGAACAAGTTGTGGTGTATGAACATAATGGAATACTATTGTTCCATAAGAAATAATGAGCAAGAAGACGTCAAAAAAAACATGGAAAGACTTACATGAACTGATACTGAGTGAAGTGAGTATCAGCAGGACAACATTGTACACAATAATAGCAACCTTGTGTGATGACTAACTTTGAGAGACTTACCTCTTTTTAGTAATGCAAAGATCTAAGACATCTCCAAAAGACTTATGATGGAAAATGCTATCTATATCTAGAAAAAGAACTGTGGCATCTGAATGCAGGTCAAAGCATACTACTTACTTTCTTTTTTTGTTTATTTCTTCTTCCTCATAGTTCCTCTCATTGGTTCTAATTCTCCTTTACAACATCACTAATGTGAAAATATGTTTAATATGAACATATATGTAGAGCCTATATCAGATTATACACCATCTTGGGGTGGGGAGAGAGGAGGAAGTGAATGTTGAAAACTAAAAATAAATATAAAAAGAACTATTCAAAATCTATGGAAAAGCATTGGAAGTTTAAACCAATATCTAGCTGCCACATGCACTAGAAAACTTGGGCACCAATACCATGTAAATTATACTGCTTGGCACATAGTAAGCACTTAATAAATAATTTTTCATTCATTCTTATTGCCAAATTAAAGACAATGAAATAAAACATGCAGAATGAAATCAAGAAAACAAAAGAGCGGTGGAATTCTAGATTCCTTTAATCAGCAATTAGAAGCAAAAGTCACAAGATTAAGGTGATGCAAATAATTAAAGCAGTGCAAAGAACAAAATAAACAATTCCACATCAATAAAATAAATTACTACAGACGCCTAAGAAAAGGTGATAGAGAACTGTCAAAGGTGGATGTTAAAAATATCTGCTTATCTATATGGTCACAAAAAGCCCAACAGAGCAAAAATGAAAGTTGGATCTAATGAGAAATAGAAAGCTGAGACATTTTTAACATAATGAATGGTGGAATAGTTACCTCAAGGGTAATAATGTAAACACTAGTTTCTCTACAAAACTGGAAAAACAGAGGGGTTGGATAACATCCATAATTATTGACTCAAATGCTTCACTGAATTACATGAATTATACTAAAGTACTTCACCAGCTTCCTTATCATATGTAAGCTTAATTCCATTCTTCATAACAGAAGTCATGACATATCACCTATGAAAAGTTCAGAATAAGAGTGACCCCTGCAAATATAGAGGGAAGGGAGGGGAAAATAAAAGGCATTATATATAGCATACTATGTACCAGGCACTGTGCTGAGCACTTTACAAATATTATCTCATTTGATCTTCATAATTCTAACATATAGTTGCTGTTATTACCCACAGTTTACAGCTGAGGAAACTGAGGAAAATAAAAATTAAGTGACTTGCCCAGAGTCACACAGTTAGTAAAAATCTGAGGCCAGATTTGAACTCCTGTATTTCTGACTCTAGACCCAGAATTCTATCCATATAGGCTAATTACATATTTATGTACATTATGCAAAAAATTCAAAACTTGAATCAGAAACAAATCTACAGTCACTATCAAAAAAATTATATTGTCTGATTAAAGTAAGATTGTTGACCCTTTAAAGTTGGGGACCTGGGATAAAGTGTCTGGTAAGACTCCATGATGGAGAAGTCTAAAGCCTGGTGAGGAACAAAGAAAAGGCTGACCTGGGCACCCAAGGAGTCAACCAATCAGAGAAACAGGAAGAAGGTACTTCCTAGGTTTTAATTCCATGGCTGAAGTGCTTTTCCTATCAACCAATCAGCATATATGGAGCACCTACTATGTGGCAGGCACTGGGGATGCATAAAGAGACAAAAGACAGGCCTTGCCTTCAAGAAGCTTGTAATCTAAAGGGAGAGACAACAAACAAATATGTACAAACAAGCTATATGTAGGATAAATAGGAAGTAAATAAGGGAAGGAAGGCACTAGAATTAAAAGGAATTGGGAAAACCCTGTAGCCAAGAGATGGAGTGTTTTGTTCATGGGACACTCAGGAGGCTAGTGCCACAGGCTGAATATGGTGGGGAGTAAGATGTAAGAAGACTGAAAGGGTAGGAGGGGGCTGGGTTTTGAAGTGTTTTGAATGCCAGATAATTTTGTATATGATCGTGGAGACAATAGGAAATTACTGCAGTTTATTGAGTAAAAGAGTGACATGGTTACACTTGTGCTTTAGGAAAATCACTTTAGAGGCTGAATGAAGGGTGGATTGGAGTGGGGAGAGACTTGAGGCAGGCAGAATGCCCAGTAGGCAGTTGCAATAGTCTGGACATGAGGAGATGAGGGTCTGGACCAGAGGGGTAGCAATGTCAGAGGTTATTTGCTTTGAAATTGTCATTGTGAGACTTCAGGGCTCATTCAGCAATTCACAATCCATAGCTCTTATTCCCATTGGACTACCAGATAAATCCCAAGCCCAGGGCCTTCACCCTTATTTGTCCAGTGGTAGAACCGGTTTTGTCTATCTTTCCAGTCTTCTTCTATAATTTTACCCTCCATGTACTCTATGATGCGACTACAGTGAACTACTTGATTTGCTTCACACTTCATTTCCCCATTGCAAAGATTTGCACTGTCTGTCCCCTAGCTTAGAATGATCCCCCTCTCCACCTTAGCTTCCCTGGCTTCCTTGGACTCAACTTAAATCCCACCTTCTGTAGGAAACCTTTCCCATACTTCCTGCTACTATTCCATTTCATCTCAAATTACCTTCCATTTAGACTGTATATGTCTTGTATGTACATAATTTATTTGCATATTTTGTCATTCATTAGAATGCAGGCTCCGTGGGAGTAGGGCCTATGCTTTTGTCTTTCTTTGTATTTTCAGCACTTAGGACAGTTCCCAGCACAGGTAAGTGCTTATTAACTGCTTGTTGACTCACTGAAATATAGAGCTGCAATGTGATTAAAAAGGTTCAGTCACCTTAACCTGGTTTCAAACTCATAATTGCCTGGTTAGCATAATGGGAAAGTGTTCAGAATACAATCCATACTTGTGATCGGTGAACACAGCCCGCACTTTTCACCCTACTGTCCTGATGCTCCAGGTGAAGGAAAAATTCATTTTCCAGAGCTTCTTCCAACAGTGTGAAGAGCGGGCAGCCAGAGATACAGGTGTGGAGCTCATTAAGAGCTGAATAAAGTTCAGAGAAGCAACAGTTACAGGAAGTGGAGTCTCTCTCTCTCTCTCTCTCTCTCTCTCTCTCTCTCTCACACACACACACACACACACACACACACACACACACACACACATAAAATAGATCCCATATGATTAAAAGAAGTGAATTCATTTTCTTTCCCAGTTCTCCACATTGTCCACACATCAGAGAGGTTATCAAAGTTTCCTGTCATTTGACCCAGAACAGGACAACCAATGATTATAATGAACCTACAGTCTTAATTTCTTTTCCAATATAGAAAACAGCAAGAGAAGTTGATCAAATGAGCTTTAATCCTAAAAGGCTTTGGAAAGTTATCTCTATTAAATTTATACTTCTTGTCTGTTCTTTAAGGGGTAACAACAGAGCATTTTGACAATTATTTTTTTAATTCTCTCTACACATGGTTTTGGAATCTATAATAAAGGATCATACTTTGGAATATTGAGAAAAGCTCTCCATGTCCACATATTCTGTTGCAAAAGGTAATAGTCATGTCAAGAATGCTTTCCATCAGTGGCCAATTGCTATACTTTAGTCTGGTCTTTTGTTGTTCTTCCTTAATGGTGACTCCTAGGTAGACCAATTCTCAAACATGGCTTTGTACTTGAAAAGAAAAAACAATAATTAGCATGCATAGTCCAGAATTTCTATAAAATCATTTGCAAACATCTAATTAGTATAGAAATTAAATTTTGTTAAGAAAACTGGCTTTCAATTCTAGATTTTGTCACATCAATATTTTAGTCAGTTCTGTGCAGTTATTTCCAGAGTACTTCTGGATTGCTGGGCTGAATGATTAGACTGTCACTGGAGGGCTTGCTATGGAAACTATAGCAGAGTTGACAGGGAAAGGGAGTGAAAGGAGGAAAAAATAAATGCAAACAAAAAGTAAACTAATGAAATACAAAATAAAAGAAGTCATTCCTCAGAGGACTAGAATGTGGTATATGTTAGTAGAAAGAGAATTAAGAATAAAGAAACTTGAGTTTTAGTCCTAGTTCCATTAAACCTAATCTGTTTAACCTTTAGCATATCATTTCACTTTTTTTCTTTGTCAGCATCATTTTTGTAGCAAGTAAAAATTTCTGAGAGACAGAGTTTCTGGGTAAATTATAATTAATTTTATCAACTACAGCTAGTGGGTATTCAACAAAAAGGGCTCATTTGTCCTCTCACCCATCAAAGAGACCTAACCTATGGAAACTTCAATTCTTATGGAACTTTTGGAAAAAGGGATGCATCTGAGGGTGGAAATCAACTCTAATAGGTTAACAAATAATGGGATAATATTATAATGAGAGATGGGCTTGTTCTAATGAGGGCCTGGAGGACACAACTTTGATCATTAAGCCTTTGTCAAAGAGACTTATCTATATCCATATCGCCCCATTTATGGTAATCTAGACAAAAAGTGGAATCCACTTTAACCAGACCTTGCTGAGTAAAACACGTGGGCCAGAATCCATCAATTCACCAAAACTGAAATTTCTTTACCTTTTGAATAGATCTGAATTTTCCCTCTCATTATCAACCCTGCACTTCAAAGGCTGCCTGAAAAACCTATAGGGGCTGATTTCTAAATGAAAAAATACAAAAGGAGAAAAACTTCAGTACTAATTCAATAACAGTTATTAATATGAGAGAAATAATCATTTTTCTTATTTTCCTTAACCTTTTGGTTCTTCTTGGTCACTTCATTATCACTACCAACACACCAACAATCCAGTGGACCTGTGACCTCATTCATTTAGATATTCCTTTTAATGATGTACATCAAAACCTATTTATGTCTGCTCTTTCTATGCATCTGTCCTCCATGACCTCCCACAAATTCACCACATGGGAGTTTGCTCTACCTGTTGGGGCCCTTCCTCAAATTTCTTTTTTTTTTGAAGTAAAAAAGTATTCTTCAATCTGTATTCAGACATCATCAGTTCCTTCTTTGGGGATGGATAGTATTTTTCATCATAAATCCTTCAGAGTTGTCTTGGGTCATTGTATTACTGAGAATAGCTAAGTCATTCACAGATGATCATCTTACAATATTGCTGTTACTTTGTACACAGTACATTTCACTTTGCATCAGCCCATGCAAGTCTTTCCAGGTTTTCCTGAGAACATCCTACTCATTATTTCTTATAGTACAATAGTATTCCATCATAATCACATACCACGACTTGTTCAGCCATTCCGTAATTGATGGGTATCCCCTCAGTTTCTAACTCTTTGCCTCCAGAAAAGAGCTACTATAAATATTTTTGTATATATAGTTCCTTTTCCTTTTTGTTGTTTTTTTATCTCTTTTGGGATACAGACCTAGTAGTGGTTATGCTGGGTCAAAGGGTTTGAATGGTTTCATAGCCCTTTGGCCACAGTTCCAAATTGCTCAACAGAATGGTTGAATCATCCCACAATTCCACCAACAGTGCATTAATGTCTCATCCCTTCCACATCCCCATCCCCGCATCCCCTCCAACATTTGTCAGTTACCTTTTCTATCCTATTAGTCAATTTATTAGGTATTAGGAAGTACCTCAGAATTGTTTTAATTTGCATTTCTGCAATCAATAGTGAGTTAGAGTATTTTTTTTTTCGTATAACTATAGAAAGTTTTGATTACTTCATCTGAAAACTATTCATGTCTTTTGATCATTTATCATTTGGGGAATGGCTCTTATTTTTATAAATTTGACTCAGTTCTCTATATGTTTGAGAAATGAGGCCTTTATCAGAGAAATTTGCTTCAAATTTTTTTTTCACAATTACTATTCCTAACTGTATTTTCCTGCATCCTATCCCCACCCCACTATTCTGCTCTCTCTCTCTCCTCTCATGCTGTTCCTCTTCAAAGGTGTTTTGCTTCTGAATACCCCTCCCCCAATCTGCCCTGTCTCTTATCAACCTCCCCATTCTGTTATCACTTCTCTTTCTATTTTCCTGTAGGGTAAGATAGATTTCTATACCTAATTGAGTATGTATGGTATTCTGGTGAGAATAAGATTCACTCCCCCTTTCCTCCTCCCTATTCCCCTCCACTGTAAAAGATTTCTCTTCCCTCTTTTATGCGAGATAATTTGCCCCATTCTACCTCTCCTTTTCTCTTTCTCCCAATATGTTCCTCCCTCTAACTCGTTAATTTTATTTTTTAGATATCATCCCTTCATATTCAGCTCACACCTGTGCCCTCTTACTATGTATACTCCTTCTAACTACCCTAATAATGAGAAAGGTTTTACGAGTTATAAATACCATCTTTCCATGTAACAACATGAACAGTTTAAAATTGTTAAGTCCCTTGTGATTTCCCCTTTCCTGTTTACCTTATTATGCTTCTCTTCAGTCTTGATTTGAAAGTCAGATTTTCTATTCAATTCTGGTCTTTTCCTCCAGAATGCTTAAAAGTCCTCTATCTCATTGAATGCCCATCCCCCCCCCCAAAGATTATACTCAGTTTTCCTAGGTAAGTGATTCTTGGTTGTAATCCTAGCTCCTTTGCCCTCTGATCGTTTAATGTAGACACTGCTAAATCTTGTGTTATCCTGACTGTGGCTCCACAATACTTGAATTGCTTCTTTCTGGCTGCTTGCAGTATTTTCTCCTTGACCTGGTAACACCAGAATTTGGCTATAATATTCCTCATAGTTTTAATTTTAGGATCTCTTTTAGGAGGTGATCAGTGGATTCTTTCAATTTCCATTTTACTCTCTGGTTCTAGAATAGTAGGACAGCTTTCCTTGATAATTTTTTAAAAGATTCTGTCTAGGCTTCATTTTTGGTCATGACTTTCAGGTATTCCAGTAATTTTTAAATTATCTCTCCTGGATCTGTTTTCCAGGAAAATTGTTTTTCCAATGAGATATTTTCACATTGTCTTCTATTTTTTTCATTCTTTTGGTCTTGTTTTATTATTTCTTGATTTCTCATAAAGTCATTAGCTTCCATTTGCTCCATTCTAACTTTTTAAAATTATTTTCTTCAGTGAGCTTTTGGACCTCTTTTTCAATTTGGCTAATTCTGCTTTTCAAGAAATTCTTCTCCTTGTTGGCTTTTTGGACCTCTTTTGCCATTTGGCCTAGTCTGTTTTTTAAAATATTTTCTTCAATTTTTTTGTGTCTCCTTTACCAAGATGTTGATTTTCTTGATTTTCTTGCATCACCCTCATTTCTTTTCCAAATGTTTTTCTACCTCTCTTACCACTTTCTTGGCCTGTGCTCTGGTCTGGTCTACACAATCTTCTCTGCCCTGGCACTATGAGGAGGGTTCCCCCTCTACTGTGGCCACAAGTTCTGCTATGATAGTGTTTTTTCTTGCCCTGGGACTGCCACCCAGGACTGTGATCCAGATGCAAGTATGAGCAAAGTAATAGAGTCTTGCCTCAGTTGTAGCAAAAAAGACCCCTGTAATCTTCAAATCAGCTGTTTGATTCCCTTACCAATCCATGGGCTGAGAGCTCTGGAAGCAGCTGCTGCCACTGATGATTCAGTCACTCCCAAGATCTGCTCCTTGTTTGCTCTGGCCAGGGCTATGCTGGCATGGCCTGTGCTATACTGCACTCCTCTCTTGCCCTTGTTCAACAGACCTTTCCTGCTGACCTTCCAAGTTGTCTTTGGCTGGAAATTTGTTTCACTCCCTCTTTTTGGGGTTCTGCTGCTCTAGAATTTGTTTAGAGTAATTTTTAAAGGTATTTGGCTTATGAAAGTCAATGTTGAAAACTAAAAATTAATTTATTAATTTAAAAAATAGAGGCATTTGGAGGGATTTGAGGGAGAACTAAGGTGAGTCCATGCCTTTCTTCTCCATCTTGGCTCCACCCCCTTCCTCAAATTTCTTGACATCAAATGGAACACATTGGCTGTTCATTGATTGTCTCAATGTCATTGGAAAGAATTCACCCTAGCTAAAGTCTCTGATGACTCCAGTAAGTACTGCTTCACCTAGACCTTCTGCTTTTGCTCCCTTCTCAGGGAGCTACTTCTGCAATTACAAGTTTTTCAATGAGAAAAAAAGAGAGAAAAAAACATTTAGATAAAGTTTACAATTGTGCCTGAGCATGGGTGGAAAACAAAAGTTAAGAGCATAAAAGGAAAAGCTGAACAACAGCAGCAGCAATATGAAGATGGTGCCTCAGCCCCACCCAGTACTTAACAAACCAAGCTGGAAAGAACTGGTGGCACAGGGGCAATAACTGAAAGAATTAAATTAAAAGGGAGGGATGGAAAAGAGGAACTTAAAAAGGAAGAACTGAATAAAAGGAGACCAGTAGAAGAGAAGGGGTTAATCAAGATGGGCCATCAGGTCTTGCAAACATCTTAAAACAAAGGACTTGGATTGAAGACATTGGTTGTACTTACCTCTTTAAGGACTGAAAGAAGTTTCCCAAAAAGGACTGCTCTTACTCTAACTTCCCCTCCCTCCACCTACCTAGTAACAAGCATTGTAATATACTGTTTGCTTCTTTCGTGTTTCCTGTGTCCTGATTTAAAGGAAAAAACCCACTAAGAAGCTATGGGTTAGCAAGAGATAAAAAAAATCTAAATGATGAAAGAAAGCCAAACTTCTCTCTGAATGCTAGAAAATTTCCTGATTGGGTACTCCAAAATATTGTGATTGTATAAATAACTTTTGATCTGATATAAATTCCATAGAGATCACATGGTCATGAGAGTTATTATATTGTCTAAACTAAAAAGCAAACAAACAGTACCAGAAATGCTGTGACTGAAGGGATCACACCTTAAACAAGTCCCAAGGGAGAAGATATAAAAAACCTAGGAATGATTCAGTTCCCTCCTTGTTCAACTGGAAAGAGGGAGCAGGATGGATGGGTCAACACTACCATTTACAATGAAACCCATTAGCATTACATCAAATCAAATGAGGTAGGGCTATGGAACACCTCCTTGCAGATTTTTTTAAAAAATTAATTTAATTTTTTGTTACATTTTAAGTTCCAAGCTGTCTCCCTCCCTCCCTCCCCACCCCAAACTAGAGAAGGCCACCATTTCAAACAGGTGTATATATGTGCATGCATGTGTGTGTGTGTGTGTGTGCGTGTGTGTGCGTGTAAAACCATACTATGTGTACTTCTATTTATCAATTCTTTCTCTGGAGGTGGATAGCATCTTCCTTCACAGGTCCTTTGTAGTTGTTCTGAATAATTATAATACTCAGAATAGCTTAGTCATTCACAGTTGTTCTTCAAACAATATTGCTGTTACTGTAGCCAACATTCTTTTCATTCTGCTCATTTCATTCTTCATTATTTCATGCAAGTCTTTCCATTTTTTTCTGAAATCAGCTGGATCATCATTTCTTATAGCACAGAGTATTCCATCACAATCGTATACCACAACTTGTTTAACCATTCCCCAATCGATGGGCATTCCCTCAATTTCCAGTTCTTTGCCACCACAAAGAGAATTGCTATTAATATTTTAGAATATGTAGGGTTTTTTTTTCTTTTTTCCATGATCACTTTGGGAAGCAGACCTAATAATGATATTTCTGGGTCAAAAGGTATACACAAAGGGTATATACAAAGGGTATAACTCTTTGGGCACGATTCCAGATTCTTCTCCAAAATGGTTGGATCAATTCACAGTTCCATCAACAGAATATTAGTATCCTAATATTTCCATATCCCCTCCAACATTTGTCATTTTGGCTTTCTATCATTTTAGCCAATCTGATAGACATGAGATGATATCTAAAAGTTATTTTAATTTGCATTTATCTAATCAATAATGATTTAGAGCATTTTTCATTTGTCTATATAGAGCTTTGATTTCTTCATCCAAAATCTACCTGTTCATATCCTTTGACCATTTATCAGTTGAGAAATGACTCATATTCTTATAAACTTGACAAAGTTCTCTGTATATTTGAAATATGAGACCATTATCTGAAAAACTGTCTATAAAAATTTTCCCCAATTTTTGACTTTGCTTATAATCTTGGCTACATTGGTTTTATTTGCACAAAACCTTTTTAATTTAATTTAATCATAATTATCTATTTTATATCTACAATGCTCTTTATCTCTTGTTTATTGATAAATTCTCCTAACCATAAGTCTGATAGGTAATATGTTCCATGTTCTTCTAATTTACTTATATCTCTCCATATATCAAGGTCATATATCCATTCTGACTTTATCTTGGAAAAAGAGAGAAGATATTGGTCTAAAATAGTTTCTGCCAGACTGCTTTAATAATTTTTTTTCAAATAGTGAATTCTTATCCCAAAAGTTTAGATCTGTACATTTGCCAAACATATGGTTACTATGATTATTTACTACTGTGTATTATACATCTACCCTGTTCCGTTGATCTACCTTTCTATTTCTCAGTACCAGATAGTTTTGATAATAGTTTTGATTACTGGATTACTGCCTTATAATACAGTGTAAGACCTCTTACTGCTAGAACTCCTTCCTTTACATTTTTTCACTAATGCCTTGAATATTCTTGAACTTTTGCCCTTCCAAATTAGTTGTGTTATTATTTTTTCTAGCTCAATAAAATATTTTTTGTAATTTAATTGACATGGAATTGAATAAGTAGATTAGTTTAGGTAGAATTGTCATTTTTATTATATTGACTCCACTTACCCATGAACAATTATTATTTTTCCAATTATTTAAATCTGACTTTATTTATGTAGAAGTGTTTTATAATTATGTTCATGTAGTTCCTGGGTTTGTCTTGGGAGGTTCAGTCCCAGGTATTTTATGTTGTCTATGGTTATTTAAAGTGGGAAATCTTATACAATCTCTTCTTGCAGAGTTGTTGATGATTTGTGTGGGTTTATTTTGTATCCTGTTACTTTGCTAAAATTATTAATTGTTTCAACTAACCTTTTAGTTGAGTCTCTAGGATTTTCCAAGTATATTACCTCATTAATAGGCCATGTTACCTGCTTACATCACAGGAAGACTAAGTCACATATGCTAGGAGGAGCTTCCTGAGAGGAAAAGGAAGTTGTGTCATGGGAAATGCTGAGAGAGCCATTATGGCTGTTAATGGCCATCATGATAGTTAGAGCTGAGGTAAAGACAGTTGACCTGTGACAGCTGAGCAGACTGTGATAGTTGTACTGCAAGTTTTTGGGAAGGCCCCAGCAGGGGATCAGAGAGGTTTTGGGATGGCGAGGCTCCATGTTGTGATATTATGTTTTAAGTTCCTTGCTGTTATGATAAAGTGAGCTGACTGGTTGTGGGAGTAGATTGCCCTGTTATGGGATATGTTTATCTGGTGTCTGAATAAATGTTTTCGTTCTTTTACCTTCTGTGTGGAGAGTCTCTCATACTTTGCGATACAGAACTACATAGGCATATTTACAATTATCATAGATGTTGTGTTTATTGCCTTGCTGTTACAGGTATTTTATGTTGTCTATGGTTATTTTAAATGGGAAATCTCTTACAGTATCTTCTTGTAGTGTTTTGTTGGTGATATATAGAAATGTTGATGATTTATGTGGATTTATTTTATATCCTACTACTTTGCTAAAATTATTCATTGTTTCAACTAACCTTTTAGTTGAATCTCTAGGACTTTCTAAGTATATCATCCTATCACCTGCAAAAACAGATATCTTTATTACCTCATTGCCCATTTTAGTTTCTTCAATTTCTTTTTCTTCTCTTTTTGCAATCACTAGCTTTTTTATTACAATATTGAATAATATTGGTGATGATAATCATACTTTTTCACTCCTGATCTTAGTGAGAAGGCTTTTAGCTTATTCCCATTACAAATAATGCTTGCTGATGGTTTTAGGTAGATGCTTCTTATCATTCTAAGGAAAAATCCCTCTAAACCTATGCTTTCAAGGGTTTTGATAGGAATGAATGTTGTATCTTATCAAAAGCTTTTTCTGCATCTGTGAGTATGATCATATGAATTCTTTATTAATACAATCAATTATGTTAATTATATCAAACCATCCCTGCATTCTATCCTTACAATTTTAGGAACAAGTCTGACATCTCTCCTATTCAGTCCCTATTTCTCCACCTTCATACATTTTCCCTTCTCAAGAATAAGGTTTGTGGGCCCTTCTAAGTGTATACCTGGTCACTGGTTCTGTGAGACAAGAAAAGGTAGCTTCTGCCACCAAGCTCCCAGAACCTGATCACTGCTCCCTGTTAAACAATCCCAGTTACTGTTAGTACAGTGGTGCAGTAAAGGCCTTAGGGTCCCTCTCTCTGGACTCATGTGCAATCGTCCATCATCCCTGCTTGGGGAGAGCTAAGCAAGACAAGCAGAAATTGAAGTGAAGCAGGGAATGTGTTATCTGTAAATATAGGGAACTGCCCAACTTTCAATGGATTTGCTATTTGTGAGGGAGGGTTTTCCCCCACCTACTATCTAATTCCTCTTAGAAGATATAGGGCAACTAGTAATTATTTAGAATATAATAGGCAAACTTAATTGTGGCTTTGCTACAAACATGCACACACCCATATATGTATGTGTGTGTATATATATATATATACATATATATGTATGTATATGTGTGTGTGTAAATGAATTGAGCCTAAAATGGATTTTACATATTTTGAGAGATATATAATCACACTTATCATTTATGTACACAAGTTATTTTCAAAGCACTTCATTAGGCATTAATTAATTATTCTATCCTATCCCAACTGTGAGATAAGTACAGAACATAAGCCTTTCCATTCAGGGGACAGGTTAACTAGGACATGGGAGGGAGGGTTTCTAAGGATTTTCAGATGTTGAACTGCCTGCTAGACAAGGAGTAAACCCAGCTTCCAACAGCTGTTGAGTTTGCTTCAACTCCAGCTCATTTTAAAGGTTTGGTTATACAGGGTGTCCCAAAAGTCTTAATGTGGTTTTAAACTATTAAAGCTTATAACTGCACTAAAGACTTTGGAGACATACTGTATAGTTTCTGGGAAAAAAAGCCCCACAAAACAGATATGAAATTTTGTTAAGAAGGAGAAAGATTTAGGGGCAACTATAAGAACACAAGTTAGAGAAATATAAATTCAGTAACAAACATACAAGTCTGATATGTTAAACTACCAAGCATAGAGACTATTAAGGGTACCATTAATTTAGTAATGTATATATAATTATGTAAAAATGACCCCTATGTAATTAAAAATAAAAATTTTTCAAATGATCCTAAATCTATGTGGCATACAACTATTCCTGTAAAGAGGATTGTAATGGATTACTTCTCCCAGAGTCGATTGACACCAAGCCATGCAGATTTCCAAGTGCCTTAGGCTCCTCTACTGCTCCATCTTTCAGGGGAGGAGTAATTCAGAACAAATACTGCTAATATCTCATGGGCCATCTGAAAGGAAAAAAAGAGATAGAAAGGTCAGAGAATTGCCAGGAGGTAACTGTTTTTGTCCCCTGCCAGCAGCAAAGAGACAGGAAGCCAAAGCCTATGCAAGATTCTGAAGCTAAATCTCTCCAATTTACTGGCTCATTGCCTACAACTATACTCTCTTCTGCAATCTCTCCTATCTACTAGTTCATTCCCTGCTGTTTATACATACTCCTAGATTTTCCCATCCTTAAAGAGCCCTTAGTTGACCCTACAATCTCCCCTAACTTCCTATGTCTCTCCTCCCTTTCACAACCATAATCCTAGAAAAAGCTGTTTACACATATCTCTACATCTTCTCTCACTCCTCCACTTTGTGCAATCTGGCACTCAATCTCATTGTTCAGCTGAATCTACTCTCTCCAAAGTTATTAATGATTTCTTAATTGTCAAAGTTAAGGCCCTTTCTTATCAATCCTTATGCTTCTTGATCTCTCAGCATATGACACATTCTCCTTTAGGAAACTTTAAGTTTTTGTAAGTTTCCTCAAATCTATACAGCTACTCCCTTTCAGTCTTCTTTGCTAGATCAATCTTGTTAAGGACGCACTTATGATGTATTCATTTATTAGCCAATTATGTTCAAGCAACTGGATAAGTTGTTTGGAAAACCAAAGAACTAAGCCAAGACATGAGGCTTACAAACAATCTTAATGACATATACATCCCACTCCAGGCACTTATTAAATGGATGACCTTAGGGTAAGAAACTTAACCTCTTTGGATCTCAGTTTCTTCATCTATGCAATGAGAGAGCAGGATTAGATTATCCTTTCTAGCTCCAAATATATGTTTCTATAATTTTATGACATATATAAACATATGACTAGAGAACAGTGCTTTCATACTTCAAAAATTACAAAATTTTATTGCTATGGTGATCCTTTCCACCAATATATAGAGGATATTCATGAACTGCTATAACCAACAAAAAAAAGTTAACCCATCTTCTGGCAACAAGCTTCTCTGAATTTTGGAAAGCCAGTTCTCCAGTGTCCCATATGGAATCTACTGCTACACCCTTATTGATAGCCTAGTTAGCTTAGTGTGTAAGAGATAACAAAGCTTGCTTGCACTTGATTTCCTACTCTGTGGAAACCTAGACAATTGAGAGTTGGGTTGCAGAGTGAACTATATAAAAAGAGAAAGACCATCAAGGTGCTGTAGTTCAAGTTGCAAGCTGTCTCACTAAACCTCTACTCAAGTTTATGTCCTCTCTTGCCAAAGATGCTAGCTGTGTTTGTGGTAAAGTGCACCCCCAAGTTTAGTGGAGAAATATTTTGTAGCTACTGTTTTCATTCTGCCTTCTTATTAATGTGTCTTTCAACTGACTGTTGATCACAATGCACTAGTGTGCATTTGTGAGCTATCATTTTAGAAGGAACTATTCACAGAGTGAGTGGACCTGAAGAAGCAACTACCCTCTGGGGATACAATGCAAAAGTTCAAGTATAAATCAAGGGAACGATCCAGTTTTTTTTGGTTGTTTGTTGTTCAGTCATTTTCAGTTGCGTCTGACTCCTTGTGACTCCATTTGGGGTTTTCTTGGCAAAAATGCTGGAGGTACTTTGCCATTTCCTCATCTAGGAGGAACTGAGGCAAACAGTTACGTGACTTACCCAGGGTCACACAGCTAATAAGCATCAGAGGCCACATTTGAACTCAGGAAGATGAGTCTTCCTGACTTCAGGCCCAGCACTCTATATGCTGTGCCACCTAACTTCCCTTCAGTATTCAGTATGATTCAATTCTAGATCAAGTGAAATTTAAGTTTCTCTAGGAGGGGAAGTTCAATTGTATCCCTAGGACAGTATCTTGCATATGGTAGGTGGCTAATAAAGGCTTATTGAATCAAGTTTTCAGGGAAAAGTCTCATTTCGATTTCCTTTTGCTTCTAAACCTGTTTTCCCATACTCAGTTTTCACCAGTTAGCTGCCTCTGCCTTTGAAAGTAAATGGCCCAGTCATTCCTGAACAGTTTTCTTTTGGACAAAAGCAGCAGGAGACAGAGAATGTCTATGAGAGAAGGATTTAAATCTCTTTAGGCGTTGTTCTTTACTATAGTGGGAACACCTGGCACCACTACAATAAGTGGGGAAAGAAACAAAATGAAATTAGAGAAATAAAGGATAAAAGGAATCAGTCTCCCAATTACAGCACAGGATGAAACTCTGATTGACCTTATTCCAGTGTTGAAAGTGTATAACTTCTCCAAGTTCCAGCTGGAAACCAAAGTGTGTAAATTCTACCAGAGAAGCTGCCCCTGCATCATTTCCAGCTGTGACTGGAAGCGGAAGTGGCAGGAATGCTGTGAAAACTGCCTGTGCCTGTGAGATTATTTTTTCAGCCCCAATTTCTGCAGACGGGAGAGGTGTTTGGCCAATTCCAAAGAGCTTTTACAGAAACACGTGAACTTCAAAGGCTGTGCTGAATAGAAAGCAAATTCCCAATCACTGGAGACTTACCCAGTGGTATTTAAAACAATAATAACCCACTATAGCCCACCTGAGACCTCTGCTGTGTGAGAAGGATGAAACAATCCTACCGGGGGGCAGAGGGCAGGGAAGGAGAAGTGCCAAATGATTTTTATGGGCCACATGAGATAAAATAACAAAAGTTCACATGCTTTGAAACAAGTTCATTAAATAATGAGCCAAGTTATACGAGAATTTGGTGCAAGGAACTGTTATCAAAGCTTAAAATGGATTCAGGTAGAAGGAGACAAAACAACCTCTCTGGCTCTTGTACTGTAAATGTTTAAATGTTTTGTTGTTGTTTTAGTTGGGTTTGGGCTTTTTGTAATGGGTTTATCCAGGCAATTTTTCACTGGTAGTTTCAGAGAAATGGAATCAAAATCTTTAAACATCTCCTGTATTAGAAGGTTAAAATATAATTACAATTAGAATCATGAAGCAGCTAGTGCTCCTTCAATGGCATTAACTGTGGACATGCAGGGATGGAAAGGATTACGAGATGATCAACTGACATGAGGCCTTAATTGACAGTTCCAAATTTCAGTCTCCAAGGTCCATTTTTACAGACTGATCTATTTTGATTTTAAGGGGTTTGTTTTGTTTTGTTTTAACATTCAGAGAATAAAGTTGAGTTCCATGGATTAGATTCCTATTGGTATGAAATATTCTTTGAAAAAATAGTTTGGTGGGGTTTTAAATAAGGAGGGGCAATCAGCACTTTGCCTCAAGTGCTATATTTAGACAGCAAAGACATTTGCAGTCCTTCAGCATCGCAAGAAACAAATGAGCCTAGCACCTAGTTAGCAAGAATAATTAAAATAAGAAGTCATCAGATGTCAGGTTAGGATGAATTCCTTTCCTAACTTACTAGGCTTCCTCTCCCACTCCTACCATTTCACTGGAACTCTAAGTATTGCCCCAAAACAGGGGCTTACTGTTGGAGTGGAGACCTCAGCAGGAATGAACAGTCAGGAAAATGAAACAGAATTTGCAGCTGGTATCCAGAGCTTCTGAGTAAATTGAGAATTTACTTAATGTAGGGGGGTAAAAGTGTTAAGTGTTATCTAAATTGTGCTTGACGTCTAGAAAATGGGCACTTTAATCTCATCCCAAACTTGGAAAGCAATAAAAAGAGTGAGGCCAGAAAATATCCCCAGCTGCACTTTCATCCCATCCTTTTCTACATGATAGGTTAATGGGGAGAGCTGGAAAGAGCACCAACTTAAAATCAGAAGAATTGATATCCCTACAACAAGCTTCTCCCCACTCCAAGCCATCCTTACAGGTCTGATCATATCGCTCCCTGTCAAGAAACTCCAGTGGCTCCCTCTTACCTCCAGGATCAAATATAAAGACTCATGTTAGGCATTTAAAGCCATTCACAACTTCTTAACTTTCCAATCTTCTTAGAATATAAGATCATTGAGGGGAGAGATATGTTTTTGCCTTTCTTTGTTTGCTAAATATAATTTAGCAAAGTGCTATGCCTTTAGTAAATACTAGTAAGTGCTAGTTATTATAATCTACTCCTCTCCACATACTCTGTGATCACACTTCTTGCTACTCCTCCCATACTTCATGTCCCACCTCTTAGCATTCACATTGGCTGCCTCCCATACATATCCAAAATGTTCTCCCTCCCCAAGGCCATCTTCCTTGGCTTCCTTTTAGACTCAGCTTAAATCTTGCCTTCTGCAAAAGGCCTTTTCTTCCTGTGCATCCAGCTAGTATCTTTGCTATGAGATTACCTTCCATTTATACCATATAAGTTTCATATATACAATTATTTGCATACTCTCTCCCTCATTAGAATGTGATCCATTTTGCCTTCCTTTGTATCCCCAATGTTTAAAACAATTCCTAGCACATAGTAATCATTTAATAAAGGCTTATTGCACTAATTAACTGACTCACTAGTCACTGCTCCACAGTTAGGGACAAATCCTTTAATTTCTCCAAATTTCATTTCATTCATTTTTAATGCCTATTCTGTCTCACAAATATGTTGGTAATAACCACTGACGGGCTCCCCACAGGTTTTTTAAACCATAACATACCGGAATACTGAAAGACTAATACCAAGATCATCAAATTAGGACTTTAAGACAGCTTGGAGTCCATCAAGTCCAATCTCCTCCTTTTCCAGTTGAAGAAATTTGCCTGAAGAGAAGTGATTTATCCCAAGACCCCACAAGTAATAAGTAGCAGTAATCATTTGAACAAAGGTTCTCAATTCCCAATGCACTGGTTTTTTTCATTATACTAAAGAGTATCTAAAAACTGTGTGTGTGTGTGTGTGTGTGTGTGTGTATGTGTGTGTCTGTGTGTGTGTATGTAAAATGTTTCCATTGGGGAAACAAACTCAGATTTCTTAATCAGGATGCTGGGAACACACTACCCTCACTGTTGTGGAATCAGATGCCTCCTACCCCCAACTGTCAGATTGTGGAAATAAAAGCCACCCAGCTCCAGACTGTTGGTGGTGACTCCCATGCAAAGCTAGATTATGATATGGTCAACAGGGTCTGTGCCCCAGGCCACCAAAATTTAATAGGCACCAAAAAATTGAACACAGACAATCCTTCTGCCTCTTGTAAGGCATTAAAGTAATAATCTTCCCCTCATCTAGTTGAATTTTTCATAATTGCTTTTTCTGTTGTTTTCAAATTACAAAGTTGATTTGAAGGTTTGTTTCCAGTGTATTTCTCATTGCTTGCTCTGGAAATTATCATGTAGGTCGTTAGGAGCCAAAATTGCAAACTATAGCTCTGCTCCTTTGTCCCAAGGTGCCAGCAGCACATAGAGCTAGGGAGGTGGTTAGTGAGGGTTGGGGCCTTGGACTTCATACACGAAAGTGTAACTCTCATTGAGGAAACATCTCATATGTAAGCATTGTAATGAGCTTTAAGGATAAAAAGATGACTAAAGTTCTTGCCCTCAAGAAGCTCACAGTGTGCTAAGAGGAACACAACATGTACAAAGGTAAGTATTAATTAGGGTGGAATGGGATGAGGGCAAAGAAGGGATCCAAACACTGTCCCCAGGAAATTAAAAGCTATGCTTGCAGGTGGAAGAAATTAATGAAGGATTTAAATGGTTCCTTGCACAAGCCTTCAATATTCATGAAGATCCATGAATATTTTCAACTATCCTAATAAAGGAAGTTTACTTGAGTGTATATAAATTTTGTAAGGGTTGAACATGATGCACAAGATACAACTTAAGCAGGAAATTTCACAGGAGGGAAAATTCTAGCCTAAGAAAGATATGATGTCCCACTGGATAAAAGATTAAGTGGTGGAACAGACTGCTGTGATCTAACAGGAAACTTAGAGCAACTAGTGAGGCTTGAAATATGAGAGGAGTAACAAAGGGTGTACAGCACAGTGAAAGGTAACATTAAATGTTTTCCACCGTGATTGAAGTAGCTCTAGGTTTCCCCATGACACACTCTCTGTGGTTAAAGGGAAATCTAAAGATGGGGCTGTGTGATGAATATCAACACTGCCTTAATTTTGAATGGAAAAGACTATTTTTAAAAAGTGGCATATCAACACACACACACACACGCACGCACGCACGCACGCACACACACACCAAAGCATTAAAAACTTTAAAAAAAGACAGATATACTTGATTGTAATGGTTCAGAAACTAGACAGTAATTTGAGACTTTGTAAGCCAAATGACACTGTCAGGAAAGAATATTTCCAATCGCCAACTTAAAGCAAAATATTGGGAGTGGTGACAGGAATGGCTGAGCTCTTTGAAAGAGATGCTGCTACCGGGTATTGGTACTCACTCTTTACCAGTACCAGGTCTAGAATGCACACTTGACTTTGTCTTTTGGACAGCTCCAGTTACAGAGACTGGCTTGGAGCCTGGGCCACACCCTTAACTATTTCATGAAATCATGCTGGCCACTGAGAAAGGACAGAGCCCCATTTTGTGGGCTAGGTTAAAACACAAGAAAGAAAAAGCTCTTGAGCAGACATCTTTGATTCAATTCAATAAACGTTTATTGTGAGCCCCTTTTAGTAGGTGTGGTATTTATATTCTATAGACCAGGGTAGTTACTCTTTAAGGAGACCAGGCCAACATCCTGGGGACTTAGTTGATCTGGAAGACTAGGAGTATTAAAAAGCCCAACCTATATGCAGTGGGTCTGGGAAGTCTCAATGGGGAGTTAAGCCATAGGGCAATGAAGTGACACAATACTCTTTCCAGAAGCAAGGGTAATTTTGATTTATTATTCCCATAGCAATGATGAAAATGTGCGGGAAGATAGGGAATATATTGAGAAATTACTTGAATGTAAAAAGAATCAGTACTTTTTTTACAATCAAGGGTCCTAGTGATGACATGTTGCCTTTCTATAAGAAAATGAAATTCTTAACAATATTATATGCCTTGGGGCAGCTAGTTGACACAGTGAATAGAGTACCTAGTCTGGAGTCAGCAAGACTCATCTTCCTCAGTTCAAATCTGGACTCAGACACTTACTAGGTGTGTGACCCTGGGCAAGTCACTTAACCCTGTTTGTCTCAGTTTCTCATCTGTAAAATGAGCTGGAGAAGGAAATGGCAAACCATTTCCCTTGTCTTTGCCAAAAAAAAAAACCTCCAGTGAGGTCACAAAGTGTTGGACAGGACTGAAAAACAACAAAAGCATGTGCCCTATGGGCTTTTTTTTCTCCCCAAGGCTTTCAATGGGTTTGCTTTGAGTAGTCTACACCATATCAATTAGTCTTCTTTATGATCCACATTTACATTTAAAAGTTTATTCTTTGGGTGAAGGACACAGTCCAAGCCTGTGGACCCAAACACTACCCACCTTTGCATCTCAAATTTAAAACCTTATTCTGCTCAGTGGGCTATCGGCCCCTTCAGGGCACAAACTGGTTCCTTTATTTTTTTTTTTTTTGGTCTTTGTAACCATAGTACCTAGAATGGTATTTTGAATATAGTAAGTGCTTAATAAATATTTGTGGAATTAAATTTGTATTCATTCATTTATTCATTAGCACGATATTTTAACTAGCAAAATTAACCAACCACAGGCAAATAACATGATAACATCATAACACATACAATAATATCATAACATCAACTCATCAAATTTTATTCTCCCCCTACCTTTCCTGTTTCTTTTATGGACATCACAACTATCCCAGTTATTCTGGTTCAAAATTCCCAAGTCATCTTTGGCTCTTCCCTCTCTCTCCCCCCATGTCCTATAGATTCTATCTCTATAATGTTTTACATATTTAGCCCTTCTTTCCCTTCTCATTATCCTTACTTAGTTCAGGCCCTAATTACTCTCTTGTATCACTATCATAACTTTCAAACTAATCTCCCAATTTCCAATCTTTCTCCTTTATAATCTACCCTTCACACTGCCTGCTGCCAAAGTAATCTCCCCAAAAGTATAGATCTTATCATGTTGATCCCTTACTAAAAAACAAAACAAAACAAAAAAACCTTCAGTTGTTCTCATTTCTTACTGAGTAAAAGTTAAATTTACTAACCTGCATTCAAGGCCCTCCACCATCTCACTAGAGGTAATAAATGGTGCAGTGAAGAGAGCATTAGAACTGGCATCCAAGAAGACCTGAATTCAAATCCAGCTTCAGACACTTACTAGCTGTATGAGCCTGGTACTTAACCTGTCTGGGAGTCAATTTCCTCAAATGTAAAATGGACATAATAAAAGCATTTAATGAGAAAACATTTATAAAATGCTTTACAAACCTTAAATCCCTATATAAATATCATAATGATTATTATCTAGTTCCGATTTGTCATTCTAGCCTTATCACATACTCTGTATTCCAGCCAAACCATACCCTTCATGACTTTCAATACTATCTTATTGTTTTCTGCCTCCAGGACTTACATACATCATTCCTTAAGCCCAAAATACTTTCCCCAATGTCTCTCAGTCTATTGAAATCTGCCATTTCCTTTAATGCCTAGTTCAGTTGCCAATTCATCCATAAACCTTTCCCTTATCTTGTAAGGTATAGATGATCTCTCTCTCCTCAAAACTCTCATACCATTCTATTTGCATCTCCATGTGCATTTATCATACATAAATCTAAGCATAGATACAAAGGCCCTTAGATTTATCATTGCCAGAACTCTGTCTCCTAACACAGATGACACATGACTTGTCTGTTACTTAGTAGATAAGACCTAAGATAGCATGGAATTATCAGAGTTGGAATTTGAACCCAAATCTTCTTTATTCTAAGTATAGCACTCTGAGGCAGCATTATATGGTTGATAGGGAGCGTGTTGAACTTGAAACCAAGATACTAACTTTGTGATCAGGCAGAAAGGTGGCTCGGTGGATAGAGCACTGGGTCTGGAGTCAGGAAAACCTGAGCTCAAATCTGGCCTCAGCCACTCAGTAGTCATATGATCCTGGGCAAATCACTTAACCTTTGTTTGCCTCAGTTTCTTCATATGTAAAATGAGGATAATAATAGTAGCTAGTAGTATTACTAACAAAATAATAGTGCCTACCACCATTACCACTAAAATGATGGTGTTGTTTAGTCATTTTATCAGTTGTATCCAATTCTCCATGAACCCATTTGAGGTTTTCTTGGCAGAGATAATGGGGTGGTTCGCCATTTCCCTCTCCAGCTCATGTTACAGATAAGGAAACTGAGGCAAAAGAGGTTAAGTGACCTGCCCAGGGTCACACATCTAGTAAATGTCTGAGGCTGAATTTTAACTCAGGTCCTCAGGACTCCAAAGCCCACACTCTATCCACTGTACCATCTAGCTGTCCATCTCCCTGAAAAGTGTGCTGGAATGGAGCACACTGTTTAAAAGACATCACCATTAATCCTTGTATATTTTTAACTCTAGTTACTGAAAGGACTGAATGGAAGACTAACCAAATATTACACATAAGCAGAAGACCTGTAGGTTGGGTGCAGAATAATTGTTGGAGGGACTGAACAGTCTCACAAAACAATTGCATTCTCCTTAGGAAGAGAAACTCACTATCCTGCTGATAAAGCTATAGTCTAAAGAAATGACTCAAATGCACTTTGTATGCTTAGAGACACGTTACATCTGATTGGCTGTGATTTCCCTACTTCTTTCTCTTCCCCTGGCCCCCCAAAAAATAAAAGAAAAAGGTATTTTTTTAATTTAAATGACAAAAGGAAGAACATTGAACTTCGGGTTTGAAGATGTACATTTAGATCTCAGTTATGTCACGTAGTAGTTGCACAACTCTAAGCAAGCCATATGACTTCTCTGAGCCTCAGTATCCTATTTGTGAAACACAGAAAATGGTGTCCATCCTACCTTTCTTACAAGATTTTTGTCAAAATCAAGATGACGATATATGCAAGGTGTTTAAAACAGTAGCCATACAACACAGTGTAACCGTAAGTTACTATAATAATTATCAGTAACAATAACCCAAGACAGCAAATCCCAACAAGTGGGATTTATTAATCATGGACCACAATTTCAGTGAAAGAGCTTTTAAGGACCTGCTGACAAGGGTAAATTTGAAAATGCATGCCTTCAGTTATACATTTTATATAGAAGTAAATAATTCAAGCCTAACACAGAACTGCAGAATTTGTCAGAAGGTATCTCTGACACTAACTAGTCCAATCTTCACCTGCAAAGGCATGCCCTCTACAACAGAATGCAAAGTGGTCAGTCAATTTCATGTCATCTCTTTTAGATGTTAAGCCCCTTGAAGGGGGCAGCTAAGTGGTGCAGTGTATGGAGCACTGGAGTAGGAACCAGAAAGACATATTCCTGAGTTCAAATCTGGCCTCGGACATTTACTAGCTGTGTGACCCTGGGCAAGTCACTTAATCCTGTTTGCCTTAGTTTTCTCATCCACAAAATGAGCTGGAGAAGGAAATGGTAAACCACTCCAGTATCTTTGCCCAGAAAATCCCAAATGGGATCATGAAGGGTCAAACACGACCGAAAAACCACTGAAAACACCATATGACCATTTGACCTGAACTTTCTTATGCCCAAGCAAACCACAAAGCCAGAACTTGACTTCAAGCCCAGGTCTTTTGTATATGAAGCCTGGGATCCTTCTATTATCCCACAAGCAGTGTTTGCCATATTTTAGAAAGGATGTTGACAAATAGTAGTGTATCCAGGAGATAGTATAAAGGGTAGGACTGTAGTTTTGGAAAATTTGGAGGTATCCTATTAGGTTGAATGATTCTTGTTTTGAGGTAATAAAACTGCTCTATGTATGTATTTCTATTCCTTCATTTGTCCCTTAGTGGGGAGGAGGTGAAGTTAAGGTATAATGGAGTACTAGGGTGGAGCATCACAGGATCAAGATGCCATCAAAGAGCCTTTGGGGTTTGAGAGCAAACCTAGAATTAGAAAAAGGGCCCTCGGTCATCTAAGGAAGTGACCTTCAAACCTGGCTTGGGTATATGCTTCTCTGGGAACATGAGGGGATTGAAAATAGCTGTGTCAATGGGGCATGAGAGTAACCGAGCAAGACATTCAATAAGGTAAAGTGAAATATATGAGCAAGGTGGTTTGCAAAACTTAAAGCAGTTTGTAAATATCAGGCAGTTAATCAACACGTATTTATTAAGCACAGATTATAAACCAGGCACCGTGCTAAACACAAAGAAATGGAAGAAAAAATATATGATCCCTAGTCTCAAGGAATATGTATTTATTCCCCATTGGAGGGGACAATGTGTAAATATCAAAATACATACAAGCTACATGTGGAGTTCATGAATGCAATCTGAAAGGGATTAATAATTGGAAACACATGTCTCTCCATCCTGTTGGAAGAAGGGAAAGGATTGTGGCTTCTTTCCTACTTAGCTCAAAGGTATATTTTTATACTCCCATGAAAATCATTAGGGGAAAGCCAAGCAGATCAAGGGAAAATTTGGTTTCAATAATTTGTTTAAGAATACACTGTGCTAAATGATCAAATATTCATGATGTAACAGTTTGGGGAAAGGGGCTGCCCAAATGTCATCCCTCTCAGATAGCATATATCTATTGCACTAGAGGGATCAAGATACCAGGTGAATTTTTACTGAGCAAACCAGAGTATATGCATAGCATTTCACATTTCCGTGGGATGACATTTTGAGAACTAAAACTTTTAACAGTAAAATGAAGTCAAATTGCTTTTAACTTCCATACAAATTTCAGGTTGTCTTACAACTGATAGCTTTCACTGTTCACTGAAATGGGACATTACAGGCCTGGGGTCCCAAAGCAAATCAGGGCCAAAAATCTAAATTCCCATTTATTTTTTTTTTCTTGAGTCAAAGTCATCCATGATTTAGGAGCTTTAAACAGCTGACAGGAGAATAGGAATAGTACTGCTCATTGATACAAGTTAAGGGAGCTGAGGAATATTTCAGGCATATCCACGAAACTATTGAGGATGACATTAAGGTTAGTAATCATGATGAATTATCAAGCTTCCTTTGGGTCAGTATCACCTGATACTCATGGACAAATCAGGTTCAAGCAGTTAGAACAATCTAAGATACTCAGGCTCCCACTTTCTACATGCTGAACCTCTCCTAACAGCAAGTATCCTCTTCCCCACAACCACCACCTGGTTAATCAATGTGGTACATCCATATGGGTACCTTTACCAGAGATCCCTCTCATGGCCCTTATGTTACTCCCGTAAGTTGATCTCTTGCCTCCCAAGTATAACCTAAAAATTGGTGGGAAATATTGTCTGATCCTTTCTAAGCACATCTTCTCATTCCCTTTCTATGAACTGGTTCCTGACAGGAACAAAAGTAGATACTTGGAACTTGACACTGCATGGTGCTACCCTCTAACCATGACAGTGGTCAAACCAAGTCAGCCTTTGACACCCTGGTGCCACTATCAAGAGACAGAATCCTGAGCTAGGTATACTATTAGTCTGATACATTGTGATATTGCTTATATTCTTATGTTCACATTTTATGAGAGAAAAATAGATATTAAATAGGTTTGGAGGAGTGAGGTCAAAGGTTTGGATTCATCACATGATGGTAGCCCCTGAAGCACTGACTGTCAGTGACTTACAGCCTTAGAGGGTCACACAGGTAGTACGTGTATCTGAGGCAGGAGCTGAACCACTACCCCCATTCTGCCTTTCATTACTTAAATAGACAGTGTTTGGAAATGCCAACACAGTTTGACAAAATCCACAGCATTTTAGAGTTGGAAGTGGCTTCAGTGGCCATCAAGTCCAACCCCAAACCCCCAAAATCTCTCCACCACAATGTACCTGACAATTGTTCCTCAGTATTAGTTCGAAGGCTTCCAATGAGGGGGTACCCATTTCTTCCCTAGACATACCCATGGCAGTTTTGGATAGCAAGAGGCAGAGAGGGAATAAAACCTGCAAAGGAGATTCCAGACAATATTTTTCTTCTGTAATTGATTTTTTTAACTATCCCTCTGCCCCCAAACTAGCAAACAATAATTACTCTAGTGAGATTTTCCTTTTCTTCCTGGCTTACTGACTCTTGTAAATACTGACTTGAGCCCCCAGAATCTGCTCATGGCAGCAATTTATCTAATGTCAGTCCTGTTTTTATGATGGGAAGCCAAAAGCAGTTTACGGACCCTTTCACAGTCTGTGCCTTCCTTGACTGATGTTACAAGTTTTGCTAGTTGAACCCCAGTCAGGAGGAGGCTTAAAACAGAACAACAAATGACAAATGAACATAAAAGAAACAGCCCATTAAAAATATATTTCCTATCTTGTTCCTGGTCCAGTGTGTTCCTTGCCATGTGAACCTCAGAAGCTTGCTGAGGTGAGGAAAATAGGAACAGCTTTCTTTTTGAAATTGGGCACAGTTTGTCATGAAGCTTCCAGCTAGCTAAACTGCATTTTTTGTTTTGCTGTTATGCTTGGATTTCAATAAGACAGAAAAAAAAACCCTCTCTCTCAATCTCACTCAAGCAACCCACCCACCAAAGCCCTCCTCAGACTCCCTGGGATACATAGTCTACTGGGCTTTCTGTTAATAATGCCCTGAGGTGTTCTCTTTAACTGAACAATTAAGAGAAATTTCTAAGAAACTGAACCATGTGTGACCTAAATTGGCTTCATAAGTGCCTTTCAGAGCAAAGAGAGCAGCCTTCACAGGCATAATCACCTTCCACCTTGACATTAATTATGCTCTGCAGTGTTCAGAAAGCAATGCTCTCGGCCAGGAATATAAGCATTTGTAAAGTAAACATGTCAAGCAAGGCATAAAATTGTAAAAATGAAGAATACAGTAAATCCTATGCTGTTGCCATCCTTTTCTCCATTTTTTTTCATGAATTTTGAACCACAGCCTAACAAAGGGATGGCACTTCTGTCTTCAAAGAGATTTGAGATGACTCAACAAGGCTGTACTTTGGGTTCTTGAAAGAGAATAAGAGAAAAGGAGGCATTCCCCCCTCCTCTTTGTGACTGAAAATAAAAGGGCCTACTGATTTAAAGGACTGCTAAAGCCTCCAGGAACCTTTAAAAAGCATTCTCTGTAGGAAGAGTTCGGTTTCTTTACAACCATATGATCTGTAGTTCCCTTCCCCTTTCCTCATTACCCAGGACATTTGCATGACAGCAGGATCCTGGTTGCCTGTGAGCTCACCGATTCCCACTTTTTATTTTCTAATTTAGTATCATCATCCCTTGTAGGTGACATTCCTATTAATTGCTATAAATGAAGCCCCAATGTCACAAATAAAAGATCCTAACATTAACCAGAGGTTAGGCTTAATGAAAATACCTTGTTAATCATCTGAAAGAACCCCATATAATTCAGAAGGACCATTTAATCCACTAATGAAAAATGGTTATCTTAGAAATAAACTATTTCCTCTTGATGACAACAGCCTTCTAACTTTTACTCAAGGCTATTTATTGGCAAGCTGTTGGCTTAACCAGCAAGGGATAATTGGCTGGGAGATTTTTGGTGAAGTCAAGAATCTCTAGATTAAAAACAAAAATTGGAATTGTCAAATTTTAGAAAGAAGCTCAGAGGTTTTCTATGCCAATGTGTACCACCATTCACAGTCCCTGGTTTATTACTTTCTTGTGATTAATTAATCGATTGATTGATTGATACAAATGATCAGCCTTTCTCTCAAACATACTGTCTTCTGAGGCAGCCCATTCTATCTTCTATTGGACATTTCAAACTGGGTGTCCCAGTTTGTCATCTCAAACTCATCATGTCTAAACCAGAAACTCATTGTCTTTCCCCCCAAGCCAATCAATGAGCCCTATTTCTGTCAAGGGCATCACAATTCTTACAGTCTCCAAGGTCTGTAACCTCATCGTAATCCTCAGTTTCTCATTCTCCTTCACCCCACCTTGATAAATCAGTTGTCAACTCCCATTGTTTCTGCCTACGTGATATCTCTCACATCCAATCTCTTCTCTCTGTTCATAAAACCACCACCTTGGTCCCTCATTACCACTCAACTATACTATTACAAGTCTCCCTGCTTCATCCTTCCCCCACTCCAAGCCATCCTCCATACAACTGCCAAAATGATTTTTCCTAGACACAGATCTGTCCATATCCCTCTGCAATACAATAAACTCCAATAACTATTTATTATTTGCAGGATAAATTCCTTTGTTTGGCTTTTGAAGAGATTCACGACTTAACCCTATCTTTCTAGACTAATTGGACATTACTCCCCTTTATTCACTCTCTTCTCTAAACAAATTGACTTTCTATCTGTTCCTCACACACTGCTTAATCTTCCATCTTTATTCCTTCACTTTGGATTTCCCCCATCCCTGAAATACCCTCCCTCCTCACCTCTGCCTTATATAATCCATGATTCCATTCATGACATAGCTCAAGCATCATCTCTTTTCCTGATCAACCTAACTACTAGAGCCTTCCCTCTTTAACTACCCTGTATTTATTTTGTATTTATTCTGTATGTACATACATGTATATACACAAACACATATATCTGTGTTATCTTTCCCCTAATGAAATGTAAGCCCCTTGAGAGCCAAATACTGTTTTGTTTGTCTTTGTGTTCCCAGCACCTAGCATAGTATCTGGAACATAGGTTCTTGAAAAGTGGTTATTAATTGATTCTTTTTGTTTTACTATTTATAAAGTCTTAATCTGCCTTTCTGCAACTTCTAGCGATTGTACCTTCTTGCACTGACCTCAGGGGACAAGAAGAATATATTTAGTTCCTATGCCACGTGATAAACTTTCAAATACTTGAAGACAGCTATTATGTCTTCCATAGGTTAAACTTCCCCAGTTGCTTTACCTGATCCTCACATGGAATCAATTCTGGACTTTAGTGCCTTCTTCTTGACTTTCTCCCAAATATTGATGTCCTTTATAAAGTGTTATGTTCAGAAGTAAACCAAATGCTATGGATGTGGTCTGGATAAGGCAGAATACACAGAGAAACCTTCCTAGTCATGGGTGCTCTGTCCCTCCTATGGCAGTCTAAGATTGCATTAGCTTTTCTGGACATGAGGTCACATGGCAGACTCATGCTGAGCTTCTTTTGCATTTAAATCCCTAGTGTGTTTTTTCTCATTTGACTCTTGTCTAGTCACATTTTCCCCCTTTTATATCTGTGAAATTGATTTTTTTAACCCAAGGGTAGGATTTTACATTTATCTGTCAATACTTATCAACATCTTTTTAGATTTTGACATTTCTCTAGCCTGTTGAGATTTTGCTCGATCCTGACCATCATTAAATCTCTTAGCTATCCCTTCCAGCATTACGTTAAGAAATGAAAATTTTTGAAAATATGTTATATCTGCCTTTATCCAAATTATTGGTTAAAATGGCAAGGCCACAGACAGATCTCTGGTTCCCTCCACTAAATACTGACCCTGCCCCCATGTTTGCCTCAATACATTAAGGATAAGTTTTTAGATCTAATTATTCCAACTAGTCACAAATATGACAAAATGTATTTTCATCTAATCTGCATTTCCATCTTTTTCCATATAAGACTCCATCAAATGTCCAGCCAAAAGTCATGACTTCTGAAATGGGCACACTCTTGGCAGAAAAAGAAAAGGCTCAGTAGAAAGCTTCAGACTACCAGCTGCCCAATGACGACGTGGCATTAACATCATTCCTGATTCCTCCTTCTGCCTATTATACTTGAATCCCAAAATGCTGGCCTCCAGAGATAAAACAAATGATAGTTCCTCAGCTGTGGCTGGTCAAAAAGAGCCTCTGTTTGGCTCTTCAAAAATGATACTAATAATAAGGAACAATTTCCTGGTTTTATGGTGAGTCGAAACCTAGAGGCTCATTTTGGAAATTTGCTTGTCTTGAGGGGATTCTGACAGTAAGAGTTCCTGATTGGCTTGGAATATAGTCTGTTATCAGAGCTGTTTTGGTGTGAGCCTCTGCAGGAATCATGTGCTGAATCAGCAATTGGTGAGGCCCATTTTATACCCCATTGGCATCTGGTTCTCTCCCCTATTCAAAGTCGTTCATTTCCAAATAAATCTGCTGAGAGCAGAGATCAGTCGCTGACAGCTGGCTTTGCAAGCATATCTTTTTTCATCAACCACACGACTTCCAATGTGGTTAGGGGCATAAGTGAAAATCAATGCAGTCTTTCTTTGCTGGTGTCTCATAATATAGCAAGGGCAGAAATCTGAAAATCAACGTGCAAATATTTTGTGAAAACAAAATGAAATTGGAACATACCAAATGTAGTAATGAAAGTAATCAACTAGAAAACTAGCTCCTTAAAATGCCAAGGCTCAGGCCTGGTCCTTGGATGACCTTATATCAATCAAAGAACTGCAATATGCAAAGTTCTTTTTCCATGAATTTTGCTTTTATAAAATCACAGAAGCTCAGGTTATGAAGGAATTTGAGAGGTCATCTAGTTCAACCCTCTGCCCAATGCATAAAGAGAGGTAAAAATGTTTGTTTCTCTAGTCGATTTTATTCATGTTTGGGTCCTTCTATGACTTAGCAAGGCAGCTGGCACACTGGATAGAGTGCTGAGCCTGGAGTCTAGAAGACTTAAGTTCAAATCCAGCTTCAGACACTTATTAGATGTGTGACTCAGAGCATGTCACTTAATCTCGATTTCCTCATCTGTAAAATGGGGATAATATAGCATCTACCTCCCACGGTTGTTGTGAGGATCAAATGAAATAATGATTGTTGAATGCTTAGCATAGTGCCTGGCACATAGTAAGCACCATATAAATATTAGCTACCTAGTGGTAGTAGAGGAGGAGGAGGAGGAAAAGGAGAAGGGAAGTAGAGGAGGAAGAAGAGGAGGAGGAGTCGATTATAAGCCCAAGGGAATTGTCTGGCACAGAGATGAAGTAACTTTTACAGTCATATAGCTAGAAAGTGTCAGAGTATTTAAATCTAGGCCTTTGTGGCTCCAAGTCCAGTTCTCTATAAGACTTATAGCATATTGAATCTGTTGAGTCTATATTGTTTGTTGGCCTGCACATAAGGTTTACAAAGTGTTATATAAATGTGAGAGGGGGGTATGCCCCATAGAGAGTAGACTGAAGATTTCACTGGTATGAGGCACCACCAGATGAATGAGTTCCCTTTATGATGCAAATCAGTGCCTGAAATGTTATTCATAGTCTTTATAAAGATGCCTGGAGAATGGAGAGGTTGTGACTTGCCCAACATCATATAGCCAGTATATGTCAGCAGCTGGACTTGAACCCAGCTCTTCCTGACTCCAAGGCTGTCTGAGTAGCTACTTTCTTAAATTTTAAGGATAATGTACAAAATTTTAAGTATAATGAACAAAAGCATAGTGAGCAAAAATCTATTTCAAAATTATTAGATACAGCTTGGTGGCTCAGTGGATACAGCACTGGCCCTAGAGTCAGGAGGATCTGAGTTTAAATTTGGCTTCAGACACTATGTGACCCTGGGCAAGTCACACACACACATTACAATCTCATTGCCATACTGAGTGTTATATTTGTAAGCACCTTAGTTTTCCAATATTTTCATATACACTACCTCTTTTAATACTCTCAACAACCCTGAGAGGTAATACAGAGCAAGTAATATAATTCTTATTTTATAGAAAAGGAAGCTGAGACTCAAAGACACAAAGTTATTTATTTGGAGTCAAAAAGCTCTTTCTCTTCCTCCTTATCCTCCTCCTCTTCTTCCTTATCCTTTTCCTGCTCCCCTTCTTCCTCATTCTTCTCCTCCTACTTATCTTTCTCTTCTTCCTTCTTATCCTTCTCTTCTTTCTCCTCCTTCTCTTCCTCCTCCTTTTCCTTCTCCTCCTCCTCTTACTCCTTATCCTCCTTCTCCTTTTTCTCTTCCTTCTCTTTCTCCTCCTTCTTCTCTCCCTCCTCCTCCTTTTCTTCCTCCTTATCCTTCTCTGTCTCTTCCTCTTGCCCCAGAATCAAGCTACTATTCTCTTTCCTTTCCAGATGATAGCTCCCACAGATAATGTGGCTGTAACCTCTTAACTGACCTAAGGGTATGTGTGTGTGTGTGTTTCTGTACATTTTTATGGCATTAATTAAACTAGCAGCATGAAATTCACTCAAAAATATTGTGTGGCCACCTTTGACCTGAGTGCCAGATGTTACCAATTTTTATTTTCTAGGATTGGCAGGTGGGAAAAGAGTGCTAAGTTGAAAGTTCTGATTTGTGTGTACTGGGTATAGTGAAGAAGTAGGTAATCCAGGCCATTCCACTTTGGAACCTAAGTTATCTATCTAGAATTCTTTCTACGTTGATCATCCCAGTCACTAGTGTATATCCAACAAGTATCATCTTTAAGTACTACATCTATGACTTATGACCTAATTGGGGAGTAGGGGGAACTGCCTTGTTGATTCTGCTATGTAGTATTGGATAAGTCATTTATGCACACACACACAAACACACACACACACACATTTTTCATCATCTGGAAAAAAGGAGTTAGAGCTAATGATCTAAGGTCATTTCTAGCTCTAAATTCTAAGATTTTTGACAAACCCAGATATCATTTTGAATCCTAAATCCCAAAAGCATAGAGACACATGATTTTCAAAGCTGATGGCATAGGGAGCCACAAGAGAGAAAATTTTGAAAAATTTTGCCATAGCTTTAAAAGATGTAACTTTCACACAAATACTCTTCAGTAAGAAGAAAATAAAAGTTGAAACTTGACATGTTGATTGACTTAGCTCTAAATACAATAATGATCAAAGGATTTCACAAGATGCCAATCGTCTTTCCCCTCTAGAGAATACATAGGCCTATGTATGGTTTTCCTATTAGAGAACAGTTACATTATGCCTTGCGAAACTATGCTAAACTATGAATTCTCACAATGACAGGTAAGTAATGCTATACATATGCCATTGCATTAGAACAGGAGACACAGTATGTCTAGAAAATTCTGTTTTTGGTCTTGATTTCATCACATCTGACATTGAAGTCACTTAACACTCAATTAGATTATACAAACAGGTAACTAAGAAATTTCAGCACTATACAGTGGAAAGAACACTGGGAATGAGAATGAGTGTGAATCCTGCTAACACTTAACTTAAACTGAGCCTCAGTTTCTACATCTGTAAAATAAATTTCATAAAATTGCAGAGCTGGAAGGGACCTCAGAGGTCTCCTAATCCAAGGCCAGGGAAATAGCATGATGTAGTCTACAGAGCACTGACTTTTGGAGTGAGAGAACCTAGGTTCAAATCCCACCTGTGATGTTTGTGATTTCTGTAGTTTTGGGCAAGTTACTAAACTTCCCTGCATCTCAGTTTCTTCATCAGCAAAAGGAGAGACTCAGACTGGATAGCCTTTGAGATTCATCCCAGCTCTAAATCTGTGATCATGTGAGCCCAACCATAAGGGAACAAATGTCTCCTATAACTCCAACAAGTGAATATCCAGCCTTCGTGTTTCAAGATTTCCAGTTGTCTCCCACGTCTTCACCCAAATTTTGTAGTATTTACAGAGAGCTGAATTCTGTCTTTCTGCAAATTCCCTTCATTGTTCCTAGGTCTGCCTTCTGGAGTCAAGTAAATAAGCATAAATCCTGTTCTTCATGACAGGCCTTCAAATACTTAAAAACTACTAACATGGATAAGAAGGTTGTTGCAGGTATTGTTTGTTGTTGTTCAGTCCCATCCAACTCCTTGTGGCCTTTGGTATTTTCTTGGCAAAGATACTGGCGTGGTTTGCCATTTCCTTCTCCATTTCATTTTACAGTTGAGGAAATTGAGGCAAACAGAGTTAAGCGACTTCTGCAGGGTCACACAGGTCGTAAGTGCCTGAAGCCAGAGCAGAATAGGGTCTTCCTGATTCCAGGCCTAGTGCTCTATCCACTGCATCACCTAGCTGTGTTACTAGCACTTCTACCCAATTACCTTGTTTTTACTTTCTATATATTTTGCTTTTATTTATATGTATACATTTTTCCCACTAGACTATGATTCCTTGAGGGTAGAGACTTTCATCTCTATCTTTGTCCAAGCTTAGCACAATGCCTGACACAATGTAGGTGTTTAATAAATGTTTATCTCAATAAATAAGCATTCATTAAGTGCTTTCATAAAGGCGCTTAACAAATGTCTCTTGAATTTAGTTGGATTTCCTCCCCTTGCCTTAAGCTATATAAATGTGTTATACAGAATGGAGTGGAGACATAAATAGCTAACAAAGATGGCAGATTAGAAGAAACCAAAGATGGAGGATTTGAGGCAACTTAGCTGAACTTTCTCAACATTCCCTTCCAAACAACTTTAAAATAACACCTCAAATCAAATTCTGGAGCGGCAGAGACAATAAAAGGTCAGGGTGAGACATTTTCTGACCTAAGAAAACTGAAGAAGTCAGTAGAAGTTTTTAACACTAGCATGGAAGTCTATCAGGAGCCTATACACATAGCTGTGGAAACAGAGGCCACAGCAGTAGCAGCAGATTTGGGAGTCCTCTGAACAGTGAGAGCAAGAGGGTCAACAAACTAATCAGGAAGAGATTACAATGGGCCCTTTGCTGGCACTGAGTACAGCTAGAACTGAGTAGCAATCTATTGCCCAAGAGGGCAGGGTGGAGAGGAATGCTGGGGTTAGGCACAAGTGAACAGGGGCCCTGGTCGCATTTCCAAGGTAAAAGAGGAGCACTAGAACTTGTGACTGCAGGGACCCTTTCTGGGTAAAGACCAGAGCACAAACCCAGAAAGCAGTGACCACACCTCTCCCAGGATCACAATACCTTGGAATCACTGAAAACTTAGAGACCCCCAGAACTAGCTCTAAAAACAGCAGCACAAAAAAACCTAAAGCTTGGAACAGTGCCTTCCCACCCAAAAGTGAGCAGAGCCCAGTGTTAACAAAACTTCGAAGTCAAGAAATAAGCTAGAAAAATGAGCAAGCAACAAAAAAGAATTTAACCATAAAAAGTTACTATCATGACAAGGAAGACCAAGACATAAACCAAGAAGAAGACAACAATGTGAAAACACCTACAAAAAAACCCTCAAAGAAAAAAATCTAATAGAGCCCAAACCCAACAAGAATTCCTGGAAGAGTTAAAGAAACAAAGGAGTGATAGAAGAAAAATTGTAGGGGGAGGGGAAATGAGAGTGATACAACAAAATTATGAAAAGAGAATTAACAGCCTGATGAAAGGGGCACAAAAATTGTTGTTTAGTCTTCTCCAACTCTTTATGACCCCATCTGAAGCTTTGTTAGCAAAGATATTGGAATGGTTTGCCATTTTCTTTTCTAGCTCATTTTACAGATGAGGAAATTAAGGCAAATTGGGTTATGTAACTTGCACAGGGTCATACAGCTAGTAAGTATCTGAGCCCAGATTTGAACTCAGATCTTCCTGACTCCAGGCCTGGCACTCTATCTACTGTGCCACCTAGCTGCACAAAATAATGCTGAAAAAAACACCTTAAGAAAACAGAATTTGCCTAATGGTAAAAGAAGCACAAAAATTCATTGAAGAAAAGAACTGCTTAAAAATTAGAATTAGGCAAGTGGAAATTAATGCTTCTATAAGACAACAAGAAACAATAAAACAAAGAGAAAGAAAGAAGGAAGGAAAGAGAGAGAGAGGGAGGGAGGAAGGAAGGAAGGAAGGAAGGAAGGAAGGAAGGAAGGAAGGAAGGAAGAAAGAAAGAAAGAAAGAAAGAAAGAAAGAAAGAAAGAAAGAAAGAAAGAAAGAAAGAAAAAGAGAGAGAGAGAGAAGGAAAGAAAGAGAAAGAAAGAGGGAGGAGGAAGGAAGGAAGGAAAAGAAAATGTGAAACATATCATTGGAAAAACAATTGACCTGGAAAATAGATCTAGGAAAGATTATTAAAGAATTATTAGATTACCTGAAAGCTATGATCAAAGAAAGGGCCTAGACACCATATTTCAAGAAATTATCAAAGAAAACTGCTCTGATATCTTAGATCCAGAGGGTAAAATGGAAATGGAAAGAATCCACCAACCACCACCTGAAAGAGATCCCAAAATGAAAACTCCAGGGAATATTAAAGCCATATTCCAGAGCTCCCAGGTTAAAGAGAAAATCCTTCAAGCAACTACAAAGAAACAATTCAAGTACTGTGAAGCCACAGTCAGGATCACACAAGATTTAGTGGCTTCCACATTAAAGGAGCAGAGGGCTTGGAATATTATGTTCCAGAAGACAGGAGAGCTAGGTTTACAATCAAGAATAGCTTATCCAGTAAATCCTTCAAGGGGAAAAATAGATATTTAGTGAAATATAGGACTTTCAAGCATTCCTGATGAAAATACCAGAGCTGAATACAAAATTCAACATTCAAACACAAGGTTCAAGAGAAGCACAAAAAAGGTAAACATGGAAGAGAAATCATAAGGGTCTCAATAAAGTTATACTGTTCACATTCCTATATAAGAACATGATACATGTAACTCCTAAGAGTTTTTAGAGAAATTAAAAGGAGTATAAGTAGAAACAGGGAATTGGCTGTGAGCCAATTATGTTGGAATCACTTCCCAAAAAATGAAGGAGTGAGAAAGATAGATGCACAGAAGGGGGAGGAAGGGAAAAGTAGAATAACATAAAAGAGGCAAAAAAGAGCTTTTATAGTGGAGAGGAAAATGAGGGGATGGCAGGCAATGCTTGAACCTCACTCTCATTGGAATTGGTTCAATAAGGGAAAATATATCTCTATATATACACACATACATACACATATAAATATGCACACACACATATATACATATACACATACATACATATACGTACGTATATATGTATATTGTGTGTATGTGTATATGTATATATACATATATGTATACACGTGTATATACATATATACATACATATGTATATGTAGAGAGGGTGTATATGTATACATATATAAATTTATACATGTATATACACACATACATATTTACAGCTGTATGTGACTTACCCAATAGGGAAATAGAAAGGGAAGGGGTTAAGAGAAGGGGAAAGAGAGATGATTTAAAAAAGGAGTTCAGATTAAGGGAGGCAGTGATTAAGCACAAAAGAGACTTGGGGTGGGACTTTCAGGGTTAAGTGACTTGCCCAGGGTGACACAGTTAGTAAGTGTCTGAGACTGGATTTTGAACTCGGGTCCTCTTGACTCCAGGGCCAGTGCGGCAAAACAGACTTGTGAAGAGGAACAGGATAAAGAGAGAGAAAGTACTTCAAGCAGCTAGAAAGAAACAATTCAAATATTGTGAAGCCACAATCAGGATCACACAAGATTTAAGGGCTTCCACATTAATGGAAAGAGAAAAGAAGAAACAGAAGAAAATGCGATGTAGGGGAAAACACAGTAATCATAAATGTGAACGGGATGAGCTCACCCATAAAAGGGAAGCAGATAGCAAAATGTATCAGAAACCAGAAGCCAACAATTTACCATTTATAAGGGACACACCTAAAAAACACAAAGTTAAATACAGAGTTAAAATAAAGGACTAGAGCAGAATATTTTATACTTCAGGTGAAGTAAAAAAAAAAGGCAGGGGTGACAATCATGATCTTGGACAAAGCAAAAACAAAAAAAATAGACCTAATTAAAAAGGATAATCAAGAAAACTAGATTTTACTAAAAGATACATTAGACAATGAAGTGATATCAAAAAATTTCACAAGTTTCTCTGATAAAAGCCTCACTTCTCAAATATATATTGAGTATAGAACTAAGCCAAATTTATAAAAATAGGAGCCATTTCCAATTGATAAACAGGCAGTTTCCAGAAGAAGAAATCAAAGCTATCTCTTGCCATAGAAAAGTGTTCTAAATCACTATGGGTTTGAGAAAGGCAAAAAGAAGGTAAAAGTCCCTGCCCTCAAGGAGCTCAGTGTAATGGAGGCTATACCATGCAAACAACTATGTACAAACAAGCCGTATGTAAGATAAATTGAAACTAATAGACAGAAAGAAGGCACTAAAACTAATGGGGATTTGAACAGGTTTCCTTAGCAGGGACTTAAAGAAAACCATGGAAGTGAGTAGGTAGAGACAAGGAGAGAACCCATTCCAGGCATGGGGAACAGCCAATGAACATGCCCTGAATCTGGAGATAGAAGGTCTCTGGATCATGGAGTACTGATGAGCTGAGGGAGTAGGGAAGAGAGTTTAGAGTTCAAGAAGACTGGAAAGGTAGGGAAAGAAAATCACCCATATAATCTGGGGCTTCTTTGAAACTACCTTCACCTAACAAGCACTAAAACTCTTTTAAGATTTAACTATCCAGGTTTTAC
Source organism: Trichosurus vulpecula (assembly GCF_011100635.1). Classification (NCBI taxonomy): domain Eukaryota; kingdom Metazoa; phylum Chordata; class Mammalia; order Diprotodontia; family Phalangeridae; genus Trichosurus; species Trichosurus vulpecula. The sequence continues at coordinate 239,989,167 of NC_050580.1, read as the reverse complement.
TTTAGCTCTTTCTACCACACGATTTGATCTATCCAAAGGTCCTTAGAGGTTCTTTAGTCAAATCCATTGATATTGCAGATGAGAAAACCAAGGTCCAGTTAAGAAAATGGCTTGTGCAGTGCCTTAGAGACAGGATTCAAATCAAAGTCCTCTGAATATAAATCCATTACTCTTTTCGGCATACTACAGTTCTTATCAGTGAATTTGTCCTGTCTAGTGCCGTAATTACAAAAATTACAAAGGGCCTCAAGTGTGGCCCTTTGACTGAATCCAAACTTCACAGAACAAATCACTTTCATAAGAGGATTTGTTCTGTAAAACTTGGACTCAGCCAAAAGACCTCACCCAAGGACCTAGAAGGACACATGTGGCCTCAAAGTCACAGGTTCTCCCCCACCCCCGACCTAGATCTAGGGCCAAAGGGACTTGAGAGGTTATCTAGTCTAACCTCCTCATTTTAAAGATAAGGAAACTGAAGCTCAGATACAATAACCTCAATGCCAAAAGTCACATAAATACTAAGTGCCAGGTCCAGGATCTGAACATGGGTCCTCTCCAAATCCAGCACTCCTATTATTCTAGTCTGCCTCTGTGGTAGGTAATTATTCCCAGCATGGAATTAAATCAGAATTGCCAATGAAAGGTGGTTTTCATGATGGTATAGGCTGGTTATCAAGGTGAATAGAAACAGGTCCTTCAGTATAAGTAGACAGAATAAAGAACTGCCTACATGATGTGACTCTAAAGATACTAGGAAGACCCACATTGTCCAACCCTCACTCTAGCCTAACACCTGAAATGTCAAAAGCTGTGGCTCTGATCCTTTAAAATGTGTGAATGAATATTGAATACTTCCTTGAAAATAGATTTTAATGAAAAAAGGATAGAGGTCCCACAAGGACATTGAGCCTCTGGGGAAAGGGAAGAAGAAGCCTCACAGGAGTAGGAACGGGATGGTCCTGTCCAGGGGGGTCCTGGGCCAAAGATATACGACCTTCACAAAATTGGGAGGGATTTTCAGTAGCTATTCATCAATGGGTAATCATGTTATAAAATGAGAAAAGAGTTAAATTTTCATCCTGGATGCTGTCAATTTGGCTACTCCATGACATAAATTCTAATTTTTCTCTTAATTCAGTGTCAAAAAGTGAGATAATCCTTCAACAGTAGTTAATTGCATAGTCAGGAGGTCTTTTCTTGCAGCTTTCTAAATCAAACCACCAAAAATATGTGTGCTTGTAGATGTATACGTACATAGTACCACTCCCACCTAGCCATTGTAGCTGTAATTCATGTTTCCAATTGGATTGTCCTGATGGGTCATAAGAGAATGTGCCGGGGCGCTAATGTGCACTGAGTTGGACTAAGTTGAAACTGCAGGGGTAATCTGTCAGTTCCAACAAAGATAAATATCCCAGCTGCACTGCCATATTTCACAGTATGTAATGTTGACTGTGGGTCTACTGACATGATAAATTTTATGGTCAAGTGTGGTGGCATTTTGCAACCCCTGGTCTACTAAAGATGGTTGGTCCTTTCTGATGGGGTCAATTATGATAAATTGCCCCTCTGAACTCCCCATGAAATATGACATTTCAGGTTAGCCAAAATTCTCCATGATGTGCATGCCCCATTTAGCCTCAAAACTTTTACCATGGGAGACTTCTTAGTCAGAAGAATGAGCTGATAACAAGTTTGCCCTTTGAGATTTTGCTATTATTTTGCTGACAGTATAAGGAAAAGTTGCAGCATCTTCTTCCTGGAAATAGAGTGGGCAGAGTTCCCTCTGGAATGGATAATGCTGGCCTCCCTGGGAGCTGAGTATTGGACCAGATGACTTCTCTGCCTCTTTCACCTTCCTCTAAATATTCTTGACCTACATCTTTCCTTTTCTCCCAGTCTTTCCACACGATTAGGAAATTTAAGTTAGAAATGAAAGATGTCAAGAATATCACTTGAAACTTTGGAAACTGCAATTTGTCCGAGTGAGTGAGAAAGAATTTGAGTCCATTCATTTTACTATCTATGTGCCTCTCACAGCAAGGAGTAGCTTATCTTAATTGTGCAATGGCTGGTAAATTGTCCCAACTTATTTTCAAGACTGGATCATGAATGACAGTAGCAATAATGGTGCATGTCAGTTACAGGCTAAGCATGTGTCTGTCTATCTTCAATTAATTCATCCATACACATCAAAAATATTGAGAACCTTGCTCTTGCCATCACCCACAAGTGTGCTACTTCTTTGATCACAAACCCCAAAATTCTTTTTGCTTATCATAATCTTTAATCATTCCACTTTTCCTTATGCCTTAAGACCCCTAACCCTATTCTTCATGCTCCCTGTGACTTTCTGCTACCTCTCTTTTTCACACTAGCCAATACTTGTGCTCATAATACAGTCTCCTCACTTCCATATCTAAACCCTTTGGTGAGTCAACTCAACTCTATGCTGTCTTCTATTCCCAAATCCCTTACGACCACCCACCCCCAACCACCACTTGCTAAACCCTACCCTTATATTATTCACACCATTCAAATTCTTGGTAGCTAGGTAGCACAGTGGATAGAGGATTGGGCCTGGAGTTAGAAAGACCTGAATTCAGATCCAGCCTCGGACATTTACCAGCTGTGTGACCCTGAGCAAGTCACTTGATCTCTGTTTGCTTCAGTTTCCTTATCTATAAAGTGGGAATAATTATAGCACTTATTTCCCAGGGTTGTCGTGAAGATCAAATGAGATAGTTCTAAGGCACTTAGCAGAGTACTCCACACAGCTGTATGCTGTATGTATGTAAGCTATTATTATTATTACTCCAGCTGCTAAACAGAGCTGGAGAACATCAAGAAACTGCATTAACTAGGTCCATTAAAAATGTTTGTTATCTAATCTCTAACTGGGCCTTTATTATAGCAAAGAAAATGTTCTAGTACCCCTTAATCTAACTCTCTTAGCTGAAAACTTTGCCTCCTACTTCTCTCTCTCTCTCTCTCTCTCTCTCTCTCTCTCTCTCTCTCTCTCTCTCTCTCTATCTCACACACACACACACACACACACACACACACTCACACACTCACAATTGAATTCATCATCAAGAGATCATCCCTCTCCCCTTCTCTTCATCCCATATCATATCTTCCCCAACTATTTCCTCCTTTAGGTCAGGCTCAGACACAGAGATGCTCTAGTGCTCTCCTCTCCTCTCTGTCTATCCCTCTGTGTGTGTGTGTCGGTCTGTCTGTCTGTCTGTCTCTCTCTCTCTGTTTCAGTCTTACTTACCTATAGGCTACTCACCTGTTGCCTCCCCTATGATAAAAGAAAAATTCAATTTATCATAGCATCCCTGCTATCTATAATCCTGTACCTCTTTTCTCCCTTTCATGACTACATTCCTTAAGAAAACTATTTGTAACCATGCCTCCACTCCCTCTCTTCTCACTCTCTTCTGAAACTGTTGCAACCTAATTTCCAACCCCATAATTCAACTGAAACTGCCCTCTCCAAGTTTAGCAATGATCTGTTTTAAATGTATTACTTTTTACTTCTTTTCTTCCAAATTGTCCTTTATTTCAGTATATTAGTATTTCTGTTCCATTGTTCTGCCTTTCATATAATTGGTGAAACTCAGCCTAAGATTGAGGTTTTTCTATTCTGCTGCCTAGGCCATACATTCTGACATTTGTTTCCTTCCAACTTCTCTTAATATACTGATTTTTTCCTTGAGCCATTATGTAACATTCTGCTGAGGACCCATGCTGTCTTGGGAATCCAAAGAGTTCTGTGTTTTATCATAGATTATATTGCAATATTTATTTAGAAAGATTTGCAAGATCATGTATGTTTTGGCACTAATATTCCTTTCTAATTTTAGTATTTTCTTTGTTCCTTTACCTGCATGTACTCAAGTTTTAACTGAATTTTCTTTTTCTTGAAATTATTTATGCTTTTAAACTTAAACAATTTTGCTAGTGAGTTTACCCTCAGTTCTGTACTACAAGACTCTTTCACACTCCAACACTGGGGAATTTACTTTCCATTGGCTTCACTTCCTGCCTCAAGTATCTTTGGGAAACATAAGACAGGCTTCAGCTAGATATCAGTCCTCTTTCTTTCAGTTCAGGTGCAACCATGCAGGCTGGCCTCCCTTCCGAGTTCCTTCTATTCTTTAGTTCTCTTACTCAGTTGAATCAACTTCCACTATTTTTTCCAAGGATGGAAAAGAATAGAATTGGTTTTCCAGGCAGACATCTTCCACCTTGAGGTTTCCTAGGCTAGGTCCTCCTCCCCAGGCAAAGGGAAATAAGGGTTCTCTCTCTGTACTTTCCCCTCTTCTTCATAAAACTGAATAGAACTGGCACCTGCTATTTGTTGCAAGAAGATCCTTGGGTAAGGGCAGCAGTGAGGTGACGGAATTCTTTTTCTTGCTTTCTTGTCAAAATGTTTAAGTTCTAATTGCTAGTTGCTCTAACGCTAGTGCATGTTTTCTCTTTGACGTTTTTGTTTGTTTGTTTGGGGTGGGTGGTAATAGTGTAGACTGGAGATGTGTCTCCAACTGCCTATCAGACATCTCAAAATGGAAGTCCAATAGACATCTTTTAATTCAACATGTACAAAACAGAATTCATTATCTTTCCTTCTAAACTCTCCCTATGTCCTACTTTTCCTATCCCTGGAGAGGGCCTCCCTCAGGTTCTCAATCTAGGTGTCATCCTCAACTCCTCACTATCTCTCACTCTCCATACTCAATCTGTTGCCAAGGCCTGTCAATTTCGCCTTTGCAATAAGTCTCAGATGTACCCCCTTCTCTTCTTTTACATTACCACCATTTTGGAACAGACTCTAGTCACCTTATGCTTGGATTATTGCAATAGCCTCCTTGTTGATCTGCCTGCTTCATGTCTCTCCTTTCTCCAATTCAACCTTCATTTAGCCACCAGAGTGCTTTTCCTAAAGCACAGGTGCAACTATGTCACACCCTACTCAATAAACTTTAATGGCTCCCTCTCATCTCCAAGATCAAATATAAAATCCTGTTTTGTATCCAAAAGCCCTTCATAATCTATCCCCCCCATATTTCCAGTCTTTTTACACCTTACTCCCCACCACCTACTCTTTGATCCAATGGCACTATCCTCCCCACTGTTCCAAGAACAAGATACTCCATCTCTCAATTCCAGGTATTTTCTCTGGCTGTTCCCCAGGCCTGGAATGCTGAGCCTTCTAATGTCTACCTACTGGCTTCCTTAGCTTCTTTTAGGACCTACCTAAAATCCCATCTTCTATAGGAAGCCTTTCCCAAACCCTCTTAACTGTAGAGCCTTCTCTCTTAACTATTTCTTATTTATCCTATATATCTTTTTTGCATATATTTGTTTGTTGTCTCCTCCATTACATTGTGAGTTCCTTGACCTTTTTTTGTTTTGTTTTGTTTCCCAGTATTGAGCACAGTATGTGGCACATAGTAGGTATTTATTAAATGTTTATCGACTGACTAGTTCTCCATCTTATTTATCATATGACATGGAACCTCCAATGATCTCTTAATTCCCATATCTAGTGTCTTCACCCTTCCCTATTCCTCTGTAGCATTTAGTATTGTGGATTATCTTCTCTTACTAGATACTCACTCCTTTCTAGGTTTTGTGACATTTCCTCATATCTGACCATTCCTTCTCAGCTTCCTGTGTTGGTTCTTTCTCTATGTCATGCCCACTAACTATGAATGTAAGTGGATGCATGGAAAGAGAGAGAGAGAGAGAGAGAGAGAGAGAGAGAGAGAGAGAGATCTATTATATCTTAAACAGTTGTCAGAGAAATGTATTGCAATGATTTATGCCCAGTTAATTATATACATCCTATTTGTAATGGCATTATGTTATGTAAAAACATGTCAATTTATATACATTTTATCTTTTATGGCCATCTCTATACATTTATTGGTGGAGAAATTTCCTTTTATCTATAGCTAAGAAATGTATCTCCTTTTCTCCTCTAATCTGATTATATGAACTTTGTATCTAGATCATGTGCTCACGTGGAACTTATTGTGATATTGTACAGTATGCAATGTTGGTCTAAGCCTAATTTCCCCCCAACCACTCTCTAATTTTCCATGAAATTTTATTGAATAGTAAGATGATATTCCAACCCTGTAGTTCAAGTCATTGGGACTACAGAGCACTATGCTGCTTTTTTGATTCCTTCTAGGTCTTAGATACCTAATCTATTCCACCGATCATTGTTTCTGTTTTGACCACAACTAAAGATCTTTGAAGATTACTAATCTGTAGTAAAGTTTTAGATCTAATTTACCTGGGTCCCTTTATTCCCACCTTTTTTTCAGTATTTCCCTTGAGATTCTTGTTTTGTTATTTCTCCAGATTTTTTTGGTCTTCCTATATTAAGTAGCCTGCTGGTTACTTGATTGCTATGACCTTGAATCCATAAATTAATTTAGGTAGGATTATATTGTATATAGTATTATATGTGTGTGTGTGTGTGTGTGTGTGTGTGTGTGTGTGTGTGTGTATTATTAGCATGGCCCAATCATGAGCAATTAGTATTTATCCAATTATTTGTCTTCCTTTATTTCTAAAAAAAAAAGTATTTTATGTTTGTAATACTATAATTTCTGTATGTAATTTGGTAAGTTAACTTCCAAGTATTTCATACAATCTTTGTTTTTAATGGAATTTATTTTTCTGTCTCTGCTAGGTTTTGTTGGTAATACACAAAAGGCTGATGGCTTTTGTGATTATATTTTATAGACTCCTATTTTGCTCAAGTTATTGTTTCATTTAATTTTGCTTGAATCTCTAGGGTCCTCTAAGTAAAGCATTATATAATCTGAAAAAGGCTAGAATTTTGTTTCTTTCTTAACTACGCTCAATTTCTTTTTCTTGTATTATTTCTATAGTTTGCTTTTCAACAATGATATCAAATAATAATGATGAAAATGGACATCCTTCCTTTACCCCTGGTCTTATAAGAAATGCCTCTGGCATTTCTCTAGTACAGACAATGCTCACTCTTCATTTTAGGTACTTATGGTTTATTATATTAAGGAAAAGTGTATTGATTCCTATGCTTTTTTAATGCTTTTAAGAAAATACAAGTGGGAGCTACATTTTGTGAAAAGCTTTTTTCTGAATCTATTGAAATAATCATGTGCTTTTGATTGCAGTCATTAATATCTTTATATCATAAATACTTGTTATGCTTATGATTTTTCTAATATTGAATGGTACATTCCTTGTATGAATACCATTGTATCACTTTGTGCAATCATTTCATATGTTGCCAAAGCGTCTTTGTTACTATTTTATTCAATATTTTGACATCTATATTCATTAATTATATTGGGGTATAATTTTCTTTCTCTGCTTTATATTTCTCCGGTTTAGGTATCAAGACCATATTTGTCTCCTAGAAGAAGCTTGGTGGGATGACTTTTCTCTTTTTTCAAAGCATTTATGTAAATAGTGCTCTACTCATCAGGAAATCTTATATTTTTATAAATATGTATATTATTTAAGTTATCAGGATTTTGTCATATAATTGAGGAGAATAGTTTCTAATAATTTCCTTTATTTCCTCTTTATATGTTGTGAATTTTTATTTTAGTAATTTGGTTTTCCCCTCCCCTTTATATCAAATTACCTAATGATTTATCTTATTAGGATTTTTTTAAAAGTTTCTCTTTTAACCTGTGATTTTTCAAAGTTGTTATATAATTTGTCTCTTCTTTGATATTTAGAATTTTCATTTTTTTGTGTTTAATTGGGTTTCTTGCTTTTCTAGCTTTTTAGTTTCATGACCACTTCATTGATTTGTTCTTTCTCTTTTTTGATTGATGAATGAGTTCAAGATATAAATTTTTCCCCAAGGACTGTTTTGATCATAGCCCAAAAAATTTGTGTGTCATGTCACTGATGTTATTTTTATTAAATTATCTATTGTTCACTCAATGAACAAGCATTTACTTAGCTTTTACTGCTACTAAGCATTGTGCTGAATTGTTTTTATGATTTCTTCACTGACCCACAAATTATTTAGATTTATATTACTCTCCATTCAAGTTTTAATCTTTTCTTTACATGACATTTGTTGACTAGTTCAAAACTGCATTCACAGCAATTAATATACTATTTGGCCCAATGTCTTAGAATGTCCTTAAAGAATGACCATGTCCTGAGTAGTCTAAGGACTTAAAGAGAGCATTCCCCTAAGAAGCAGTCTTCTCCAGGACATCATTTAATTTTCCATGCAGAATGCATTAACACATATGATTACTCATGCAAAATAATAGGCTGTCCAAAGATAGGGAATATTTTGGTGGAAAATTGTTTGGATCAGCAGGTCTTTCACAATCAGCACGCATTTGAGTGTGCAGGATTTTATATTCTGGGTTTCAAGGATTCCTCAACTCACCCAGCTACAGCTCTACCAAATTGCATTTGCCTACCTTTGGCCCCCTAAATTTATGAGCTGTGGAATCCTATGACCACTAACAGCTATCTTGGTTTTTCATCAGAGCCGGTCATGGTTGAGTAGAAATTCATAAGGGTTGGACTTTGGAAGAATCAGGAGGTCTTAGTGAGACTCAAGTTCTATGGTAAGAGAAAACAAAAAGATTTATTTCTTTAACAAAACTTAACGCAAATTATTTTACAGGTAAAGAATGACCTTTAGTTGCTGGGATAATGTGATTTTTTAATATTTTATTTCAATTTTGCATTTATTGTGTACCAACTACAAACAAGCCATGTGCTAAGTGTTGGGGGAGAGGAGGATATAAATAAATATGCAAAAGGTATACTTCCTGCCTATCCTTAAGGAGTTTGCAACCTAGTAAAGGAGATAATACATGTGTGAAAGAATAACTTATAGGAAAGTAAATGATTAAACAAGTTCCCTTACCCTTGGAAAAGAAGTGGATGATGACCTATAGAGAACATGTCATATTCTGTCTTCATGTGTAGAGATTTAAGGCTTAGAGAGCATCTTTTCCAATGCCCTAATTTTGCAAATGAGAAAACAGAGGCCTCTGCATATCACTTGCCTAATTTTACACAAGTAGTAAGAAGCACAGCTGTGATTTGAACATAAATCCTGGTTCTTTGTACTACATTACACTACATTGTTCTCATAGGATCATAGATTCAAAGCTAGAAGGGTTCTCAAAGCCCACTTAGTCAGTCAATAAGCAATTTCAGTCAATAACTATTTATTAAGCTCATACTATGGGTCATGTGCTGTCCTAAATAAACACTGGGGAGACAAGGAAAGGCAAAAGATAGCTCCTGTTCAAAGTCTAATGGAAGCAGGTAGGATGCAGGGCACAGGATGCAGGGGAGAGAGAAAATGAAAATAACTATGTACAAAAAGAGAAAGAGAGACATGGAGATAGAAACAGAGACAGAGATAGATGGAGAGAGACACAGAGATAGGGAAAGGAAGTGAGACAGAGATAGAGAGACAAAGACAGAGAGAGATAGAGAGAAAGATTGGAGATAATCAACAAAGGTAAGAAACTAGCATTAAGTCAGGGTTGGAAAGGTTTCTTATAGAAGATGAGATTTTATCTTGGACTCAAAGGAAGCCAGGGAAACCAGAAGGTTGATATAAGGGGGGAAAAATTCCAGGCTAGAGAAAAGCCAGTGAAAATGCATGAAGTTTGGGAGATGGATTGTCTTATGCAAAGAACAATAGGAAATTCAGTATTACTTATCAGAGAGTAAAAGGGGGTAAGACATTTGAGAATTTCTGGGAAGCTAGGAGCAAGACATTATGAAGGATATTGAATGTCAGACTGAAGATTTTGTACTTGATCCTGGACATGACAGGGAGCCACCATAGTCAATTTAAAAGGGGAGTAACATGGTCAAACTGTACTGTAACATCAATTTGAGAGCTGAGTCGAAGATTTACTTACATTGCAGAGCCATTTGTGGCAAGGAGACCAGCAAGCAAGCTATTGCAATAGAACGAGCATGAGGTGATCAGGGCCTGTATTAGGTGGGTGGTAGAAATGTCAGAGGAGAGAAGAGAGAATATATGAATGATGTTGTGAAAATAAAATAGACAAGACTTGGCAACAGATAAGGGGAGGGTGGGGTAAAAGTGAGCAAGGAATTAAGGATGATGTTAGAATCCTGGATACCTGGAAGAATGGAGGTAAGCTTGACAGAAATAAAAAAGTTAGGAGGAAAGGAAGCTTTGAGAAGGAAAATGATTACTTCAATTTGAGCCATGTTAAGTTTAAGATGTCTACAGGACATCTAGTTTCAGATGTCCAACAGGCAGTTAGAGATGTGAGACTGGAGGTCAGGAGAGAGGTTAAGGCTGGATAAGTATATCATATGCATAAAGTTGATAACGGAATCCATGGGAACTGATGAGATCACCAAATAGAATACTATAGAGAGAGAAGAGAAGAGGACCTGGGGGATACCGAGTTTTTAAGTGGATGAAAATTCAGCCAAGTAGACTGAGGAGGACTGCTCAGATAGGTAGGAGGAGAACCAGGACAAAGTAGAATCATAAAAATTTTATGGGCAAGAGAGTATCCAAGAGCAATTAGTGACTGACAGTGTCAAAGGCTGCAGAAAGGTCAAGAAGGTTGAAGATTGGGGAAAGTCCATTAGATTTGATAATTAAGACATCCTTGGTAACTTTAGACAGAGCAGTTTCAGTTGCATATTAAGGTTGGAAAGCCAACTACAAAAGTTTGGAGGGTGAAAAAATTGTATTTGGCCTTCCTGAAGAGTTTAGCCACAAAAGGCATTCAAGATATGAGAAAATGACTAGTGGGGATGGATGGATTTTTCTGAGGTGAAGGAACACATGGCCATGTTCGTATGTAGTAGGGACGCAGCCAGAAGAGAGGGAGTTTGAATATAAGGAAGAGAGTGAGAATGATAGAGAGAACAATAAGCTAGAGAAGGCAGGATACAATGGGATCACTTATTTCTACAGATGCAACAGTAAGGGAATGGTGTGGGACTGGAGTGAAGGAGATAGTTGCAAAAGGCATCTCACCCATGTGAGATGAAGAGGACAGGAATAGAGGGAGCTCATGGTGAATGTCCTCAATTTTGAGTATCTTCGAGGGTCCAACTAATATTAAATTGGTAGTGGCTCCAGTCAGCATAGTTACTTGATCTTCTCCAGCTTTGTTCAGCAGAATATGAGTAGGGGCAAGAACAGCAGACAGCAGGGATGATCTAAAGCTGAGGTTTAGCAGGACAAGATAGGCAACAGGAGAATGAGGCAAGGAAGAAGACAGTGGGAAGTCACACTGATTTATCAAGGGAGCAGAAAAAAGGGGGTGAGTGTAGAGGGTGCAAGAGGAATGTTCTGGGAAAGAATTGAGAGGTTGAGGGATTGGAGGCATAGTGAAGACAATGAACAGGTTTGAGGGTGCAAGGCAGAAGCAGAGGTGAAATGATTGTGATCAAAAATGGGAATTTCTAGTGTGTTCCTCTCATTTTACAGATAAGGAAACTGAGGCCCAGAGAATTTAAATGACATGCCCAATGTCTCACAAGTGATAAGCAATAAGAATAGGATTGGAACCCCAAACCTCAGACTCCATGACCAGCATTCTTCTCAACGCACTAGCCTGCCTTCCTTGCAATGTGAGATGGTTTTTGTTAGTAGGTTTTGTTTAACTGTTGTTGCTGCTGCAGCTGTCATCATCATGGTCATCATCATAATTGTCGTCATCATCATCATCATCATCATTATTCTGGTAGGTAATGCCAGGAAACAACCATGATGGTAAAAAAAATGTCACCAACAAGTCATCAATAAAGCTTCTATATAGAAGCACTAAATGTCTACAGACAGTAAGTTCTACGAAGTTGAAGGGAAGGAGAACTCTCTGTAGCCTAGAGTGGTCTGTGAAGGTATCACAAAGGAGATAAGATTTAAAATGGGTTTGGGCTGGCAGATAATATAGTCAAGGAGGAGGGAATTCAAAGTGGAAGAATGACACATTACATACAGACTGTGAAAATATATACCAGATTATCCAGAGCTAAGGATTACTGTTATGAGAATTAATGTTTGTTAAATTGAATTTAAATGAGATAATGTGCCTAATGCCCTTTGTAAGCCTTAAAGCACATTAAAGATAATGAACAATACAAATAGTATTATAATATATTATATTATTATAATTTATTATTATTATAATTATAATATTATTATTATAATAAAGAGACTAGGTTCAAAAGAAAATAAGAGGTCACTATTTAGAAACCAAATAATACTACCAGTGAATTTATCCAAGAAGTCCTGGGACAAGACACAGAAAGCATTAGGAGCACAAGACAGTACGTTAGAACTAACAAAAAGGTATAGATGATTGACTAAAAGAGCAGTTAGCAAAGTTTTAAAATTATGCCCAAGTCTGTCCTGTGCATTTCTCTTCCCAAACACAATTGCCTGGTCAAGAAATGCCATTTGTCTTAATGAAGCAGGTGGCAGTGGTTGTTGTCCTACATTCCTGAAGAGGACCAAATGACATCACTAGGTTGGAGTCAAGGCACAGTGTGTCCAACTGTGGCTGATCAAACCCATATGAGCTTGGAAGGCTCTACCACAGGTCAGACACAAATAATTCACATAAACAGAGTTGAGATGTCTCTAAATTTGCACATCCCAGCTTTCTTTTGAGCTACTATGATTTGGCTTCACTCATAGAGCACCCCACCTTCTTTGATATAGGCATACTATGCTGGGTAGTCTTTTGCCAGTGTCTCCCACATCATGTAATTGATTCCAAAGTTCTTCAGAGAAACCTTGAGCGTGTCCTTGCATCATTTCTTCTGAACTCGATGTGAACATTTGCCTTTTGTGAGTTCTCTGTAAAACAGTTGTTTAGGCAAATGTACGTTTGGCAATTTTTCTCTCTGCTTGGCAGTTTAGCTAAAGAAAGGACCTCAGTATCTGGTATCTTATCTTGATAGGTGATCTTCAGAATCTTCCTAAGACAATTCAAATGGAAGCAATTCAGTTTCCTGGCATGGTGCTGGTATATTGTTCAGGTTTCATAGGCATATGACAATGAGGTCAGCAGCATGGCTCTGTAGACCTTCAGTTTGGTAGGCAGTCTAATAACTCTTCTCTATCACTTTCTTTTAGAGCCTCCAAAACACTGGACTACCTCTGGCAACACATGTGTCAAATTCATCACCTATGTGCACACCCCTGGAAAGTACACTGCCAAGGTAAGTGAATTTATCCACAGGATTCCAGATTTCTCAATTTGCTATAATGGATGGTTCTACTTATGGATGGTAGGTAATGAGACAGGTAGGTGGTACAGTGGATAGAGTACTGAACATGAAGTCAGGAAGACCTGAATTCAAATCTGGCTTCAGATACTTACTAGCTGTGTGACCCTGGGTAAGTCACTTAACCTCTTCCTTATTTCCCTCATCTATAAAATAGGGATAATAATTTAATAAACTTGCTGTTCTATCAATGTGGGTAACCCTTTTACCAATGCAGAAAATATGTGCTTCATGCCTTCTCGTCCTATGTAATGTGTTCAATATAACAAAGTTCTTCCATTAGTTCTTTGACTAAGCCAGGTTAACCAATGTGCCAAATGAACTGTAACCTATTGTCTCTCATTGATAGAGCAGCCAGAGCTGGAAGTGAGCTCAGAGGCCATTTAACCCAACCTCTACATTTTGTAGATGAGTAATCTTTAGCCCAGAAAAGTTAAGTGACTTGCCCAAGGTCACACAGGTAAGCATCACAGATGGAATTTAAATACAGGTCCTTTCACTGCAGAGCCAATGCTCTGTCCTCGTCTTTTTTTCTGGTGATATATGACCTCAATAACATCTTTTCCTAAACTTCAACTATGCAACTGTGCAAGCCATTGTTACTAATATGTTATGCTCACCATGTGTCTTTGCATAATATAGGAATAATACTAGTAATTTTAAGACACACCTCAAAGGGCTGTCGTGAGCAAGCTCCATGTTAACCTTGAAATACGACGTAAATGTATTACTGCTGCTGCTAGGATTTCCCTTGCCCTTTGGGTCACTTGCAATTTGGATTCTTTACAGTGTTGTATGATTTATAACCATATAACATTAGTGGAAAAATATTCGTGTTCAAAAGATGAGTTTTTGTGGCATTCGTCCCAAATGCAGGGCATTCTAATCTCTTCCCATTCTCTTTCTGACCAAGGTCATTGTTATAGGGACCTCCGAGGTCATCTGAATGGCATAGTGAATAATGTGCTGGACTTCGAAATAGGAAGAACTCAACAAGGCTTATACCCTGGCTCAGACACTTGTTAGCCCTATGCTCCTGGGCAGACAATTCAAATTCTCTTGATCTCGGTTTCCTCATCTGAAGAATGGGGATGCTGATAACAGCATCAGCTTCACAAAGTTTTTATTAGGACCAAATGACATAATACATGTAGAATACTTTGGAAACCTTAAAGTGATATATAAATGTTAGTTATTATGGTTGTGTTGTTATTTACTGCTGAAGAAATAGAAATCCAAGGTTGTATACATAGGTAAGCATGGAAGCAGAGTCTGGATCCACCGTCAGGGCTCCTTCACCTACACCAAGCTGCCTCTACCCATTTAAAGAACCCTGACAGTATATGCATATAATGAATAGATAAATAGATCAACAGATAGATAATGCAATATCAGAAAACTAGAAAACAGAACAACTCAAAGAATTTCCCGTCTAGCCACAGGCCATAGTGTAGGGAGTTTGTGGTTTTTCATTCATTTTTTTTTCCACTGTGGATGGTGAGAGCAATCTCTTTTGCATTTCTATAGATTTCACTAAGGAAGCTTTACCCTGAAGCTCAGTGCAATTACTATAATGTGAACTAACATTTGGAGAATCTTACCCTCAACAGGGAATCTTTGTTTTGTTTGGATTCGGTGCTGGATTTCTTAACTGACATTGGTGAACATCTTATGTAAGCATGTCTTCCCATTTTATACTTCTCTTGATGTCAACACTCAATGACTCCTTGAACAAAAGTTATCTCTGTAGTCGCGTTTTAATTTTAACATCTGTGTGGGAGATAACTCATTTTAGGAGAGTATTTAAGGCTGCATTTTGTTCTACAAAGTCAGATGCCCTTTAAAAAAATTCAACAAATAGACATAGTGGTATCCTAAGAGTTTTAGATCTCTCAGTTCGCATAACTATAAGCACTCTACTATAGAAAAATTGTATGTAGAAGTCTGTCAATTCTCTTTTCGTCTGTTCTTCTAGGACCTTTTTGATATGTGCATAGATTTTTTTCTTATAAAGACATTATAGAAATAGGAAAATCAGCATGCACTTAGTGAATTGTTCTATGTTTTCAGTCACTCTGTGGGGAGGAGGGTAAATATATTGTCAATCATCTTTCCTATTCTTTTGGAGTCTTTTCATCTTTGTAATGTCTTGAAAATCAATCCCCAAGAATCTTAAAAAATGTATCAGCTCCAGCATGAATTTCCTCTGTACATATTTGGTGGGATTCAATTGCCTTTCTGACTTTTATCTTTTTAAGTATCATTGTTACTTCCTTACATGGTATTTTGTAGACTGAGGTTGTAGGGGTCCATTGGGCTAGTTTCACTAACATTGTCAACGAGTCACTATGACAACACTGGATTTAGAAACAAAGGGGGTGATTTGCATCCCGGTTCTATTTCTTGCTAGCTGTGTCAATTTCTCTAAGTCACTTCAGCTCTCAGTTTCCTCATCTTTTAAATAGACTGACTGCGATTGCCAAGAACTCTTCCAGATCTAACACCTATCAACATACGATGGAAACAATAGCTTATCTGTCCTATTTGTAACGGGTGCTTGACATATGCTCAGACTCCTGTTATGCTTTCCTCCTGTTTGATAAACTTGCTGTTCCTGCAAATAGGCAGGGGCGTGTTTTGAACACAGTCCGTGTCCCCAATTCAGAACAGTGCTTTGGAGTCTCTGGGAGGCATAAGTATTGTCCTTTTACTTGCTTCCCCAGTGTCATACAGAAAAGAGTCTCAAAATAGTCAAAATGGAATGATCATCTACACTCCCACATGTACAGATGGAAATGACAATTTTCCCCCCAATATTTCAAAGTGTTTCACATTTAACAAACAAAGAACATTTCACAAAGCTTACCAGGTTACTGCTTGCTTAGAACTCAAGACCTTTGTCAAATCATAAAAAAGAAAAAGCAAAGGCAAAGAAAATTAGCTGATAAGAATCTAGTCCACACTGGACCGCTCCCTACAGGGAATTAGGACCTGGGGTCTAGCAAAGCCCCACCCCTCTCTCAAATGACAAAACTGTCAAGCCGAAGTTACATGATTCTTTCAATGTAAAAGTCCTTCCAGGAGAGGTCTGGACAAAATTTTCCAGGAGTCCCTGCACGGAGTCTAAGCCACACAAAACAATCCCCAAAGTTCTAGGCACCCCTAGATGATCCCCTAGAAGTTGAGACTTCCTCTGGGTCCCTGTTCCCTACGAATGTGAAGGGCCTAATTTTATCCCAGACAAAACCTTACTTGTAATTGTGGGTTCTCTAGCCACCACTACCTGAAAGCCAGGTGTGCTACCTTTTAGCCCTCACCCAAGGTTCTCACTCTTGAGAGGGAAGAAATGTAACGCCATTCTCTGCTACTGGCTGAAGCCTCCACTGATTGTGTTCCCCCCAATTTTAGGGGTCTAAATACTTCAATTCTATTTAACCATTTACAATTCAGATTTTCTTTTACAAAGAAATACTTACTTCTCAAGTATAGCAAGAACAAATATACAGAAATTTCCTACCATACCCTAGGGCAGGCCTGCACAACATAAGGCCACAGTCCACTTGCGGCCCACCAAAGGATTTCAGGCAGCTGGGCAAAAAAATATAGGGTTGCCACTGACTGTGCATTCTCCAGTTTGTCTCCAGTCTAACCTATCTGTGGCCAGAAGAAATTTAGCCTATTTAAATTTTGGCCCCTACTTATTGCCAAGTTGTACAAGTCTGCCCTAGGAACATAATCCCTCCTCCCCATTTCCATCTGGGGAAGTGAGGGGATTAGGTTCACACTTAAGTTCAGTTCCAAAACATTAGTCCCACCAAGTTCCAAGTCCAAAGTATGCCCTATTCCTTACCTTAACCTTGCAACCTGCACCCTGTATTCTCAGGGCTTCCCTATTGGACTGATTACAACATCCAGCCTGAAATACTAGGCTCCAAGGTCCCCATGGCTTAAATTCCTGGGTATGGAACTCCATTCCCTGTACCTAGAACAAACAAAACAAGACCAAAACCCCAAGCCCATTTCTTGGGGACAATGGACCCTCCAGACCTTCTCTACTTACTGCATGGGGTCCTAGCGGTGGATGAATTAGTTCTTCACCCCTGGATGGAGCAGGAAAAGGGTGAGACTATACCTCAGTCAGGTAGATTTAAGGATACAGGCAGCTCTGGTTATGTAGCCAATGGAAAGAGGCTGCTCTCACTACCTAGGTAAGCTAACAAAGAATGTCCATGCCTGTACTAGTCCTCTATCTCCCAGAAGGAAGTCCTCGGCATCTCCCATATGAATGCATCCATCTTGGGTGATCTGGGCGTATCCCAAACACCCATTACATGAAGTCTGAGCACTTTTAGCTCTTGTCTAGTCCCTTTATAAAAGTTAATCTATTACATGGTTAAATAGAATTGGGATTCTTAGGCCCTGAAAATTGAGAGGAACATACTCTACGGAGACTTGAGCAAATAGCAGAGACAGAGAGATCCTCAGTCCTCTAAAGGTGCTAGAGAACCTACCACTGTCCCAGAAGAAATAGAAAGAGTCTACAAAGGGATAGAGATTATTGTATATTTTTGCTCATCAGGGATTTCTAGTCAAAAACGCATTACCTGCTAATTGGCTTTTCTGACACAAGACTCTTCAGACCTAGCTAAGCTGCTCCTGAAATAACATACATAATTTGTAGCTGGTCCTGTATCTGAAGGCTTTCTGACTTGATAGATGCTGATAGTCCAGGCTTGTACTTTGTAAAACTAGGATTGTCTCCATGCTATAATAGGATATTAGAGCTAAGATATTTTGGTGGAGGATTTTAATAGAATAGTAAATGACTCCATGTGTGTGTGTGTGCACATGCACACTCATGCATGCACACGCTCAACACGCCCACATAGGCATCATGATGTTCTTGATAGAACATTGGATCAAGAGCCAAAGTGCTCTGGGTTCAAATCCCCCCTCACTACTCACTAGCTGTGTGACCATGGGCCACACTGAACACTGACCCTCAGGTTCTTCATGTGTAAATTGAAGGTTTAGATTAGTTGGCCTCTAAGGTTGCAACTAGTTTTAAATCTATGATTCTATGGACATGTTTGGATTGGTTAAGTCTTGCATTTCATGCTAGGGAACAGTCCATCAACACTCTCATTTCATGACAATGTGTACTATTTTGAATAGTATTGTCTAAGTCTTTTGAGAACTGAGAAATAGTGAGATGTAGTAGAAATGGATCTGAACTTTGAATTAGAAGAGTTGATTGTAGATCTGTAAATTATCAACTACAGGCCTTAGGTAAGTTACTTAAATTCCTTGAGTTTCAATACTTCCAAATGGGTAAGGGTTCTTATCCGGGAATTCAAAAACCACTAAAAGAAGAGGTCTATGGGCTACATCAGGTCCATGAATTTGGATGAAAAGATTATTTTTATTTTCACTAACCTATACCAGAAATTTAGCATTTTCTTCAATTATATATGCAAGAAACAAAACATTATTCTGAAAAAGAGTTCAAAGGGGCTTCACCAGGGATCCTAAGAGATCCATCACACAAAAATTGTTTAAGAACCCCTAGTCTAGAAAATGGTGATAAGAATATTTATATATTCTGCCATACAAGGTTGTTGTAAAGAAAAGACTCTGAAAACTAGAGAATACTCAAGAAGTGTCAAATATTATTTTTATTAGCCATGTTCTCTCCCTGTGTCTAACTGCATACATACTAGTCCACTGCAGAAGGCAAGGACATTGAGAATTTCCAGTGGAAGATGGCTACCTTGCACTGGAAATATCCCTGGCCCTGGTTCACTATATGCTTTCAATAAATCTAGTTTAGGTGACTGCTCAGAAACTAATGAAGATTAATTACACAGACGTTCTCTTGCATTTGGAATAATCCACACCAATAATTTGTCTATTTCCACATGGTCAAATACAGATACATTTAGGTGGCCTCTTTTACTCATGAGGTTTGTTTCACTCTCTTTTGCCAAGAATTAATGGCTATATCACCCACTCCCTCCTTTTCTATTTTCTCTGATCCTCACTACCTCCACAAATATGACTACACATGCACTACATGAAATGAATGTATTCACTTGCCAGAATTGTCTTCCTTAGTGGCCACTGACTCTCATGATCCAGTAATCCCTTAGAGGAATGTGTGTTTGTGTATTATGTATGTGTTATTATGTATTTATATATGGAGAGAGGAAAAAAGAGAGAGAGAGAAAGAGAGAGAGAGAGAGAGAGAGAGAGAGAGATCCCAAAAGAAATCAGAGTAGATTTTATTAAAAAAAAAAAGCATCAAGCCACCTGAGAAGTATTGAACATTGTGCTCCTGTTCTCTAATCTCAGCCTTTGCTTTAAGAGTCTATGGAAGTCCTCTGAGTATATATGATGTAGGTAGATGATGTGTTCTCTTAGTCTACTGTTATGGAGAATGGGAGAAGGATGCCTACTTTCCTCATCTATAAAATTATGGTGTTGAACTAGATTAATCTAGATTTTCTAGGTCTAAATCATATTATCTTATCAAATAGAGCTAACCAAGAAATAGAAGAGGAATTGCCTATGTTACCGAGAGCAGGGGACAAGTGTTATGGACCAAATCAATATTTTATAAAGTTATGGTTTTAGGTTTTTTCAAACTATTTGTAAAATCTAATCCAAATCACATTGAATCTTCTATTCCTCAAAATGTAATGATATATCAGCTAAAATAATAGTAACTATTTTCAAAATTAAAGGTTATTTTGGCATGCATTTGTTTATATTTAAAGAGTTTGGTTAGCCCATTTGATCAGAGCATGATGTTGTTGAGATCATGGTTGTGGACCAATTAGCTTTGCTGTATTCTGAAACTACAGATCAACTTTCAACCCCAATCTGCTGTTCGGCGAATGTACAAGCCATTGGTCACCAAAGAGATTGGTCAGAGAGAATGTGGATGGTCAGCACAATTCTATAACCATTAGAAACCAACGTATCATCTTGTTATTAAGGACAGAATGTTTGTTAATCATTAAGATGTCATGAAATCCATTCTTAGTTATGAGTAGGAATCAGTAGACTTGGGCACAATCACTAACTGTAATTTAGGTAAACCACTCAGTCTCTCTATGCCTAAATTTTCCCATCTATTCTTTCCCTCACCCAACATGTCTTGTCAACTGTCAAGTCTTGTTGATTCTACTTCACATCTCTTGTATCATTCTTCTCAATGAGTAGATGACCAATAATTATTTCGACAATACTCAATTCAAGAATTTATTAAACACTTACTCTGTTTCTCTCATTACAGCCCAAGACTGCATGCACTTTTGAGACTGCACATTATACAACTGACTCATATTTAGCTGGCAGTCCACTAAAACCCTCAAATTTTTTTTTAGAATAATTGCCGTATATCCATTCCATTCCTATCTTATACTCACGACAGTGATTTATTTGGGGGGGAGAGAGAACCTGAGTGTAAGACTTTATATTTATTCCTATAGAATTTTATCATTTTACTTATTTATAAGTTATTTATTTATAATATTTACCATATTATTTTATCAGCCTAGTACTAGCTTGGGAGGTGTCAAACTTGCAGCCAGCTGAGGCCTGAAAAACTCCCAAGTGCTTCCTAAACAAGATTAAAATTGGGAATTGTTTAATAATTTATTTGAGAAATGTTTAATAAAATAAATAAACATACAATGAAACATAGATAATGATAATTTGTGGCTTTCTAAGTCATTATACAGCCCATAAAGATCTGTTTCTACTTTGTTTGACACCACGTTCTAGCCTATCAAGACCTTTTTGAGTCCTGACTCTGTCATCAACTGTGATAGTTATTCCTCTTACCTTTGTATCATTTGCAAATGAGATGAAGATATCATATATACCATTATTCAAGTCATTGATAAAAAAAGATAGTTAAAAAAGCATGAGCTCAAACACAGATGCTTATCGTACTCCATTGGAGGCTTCCTATCACGCTAACATGGAACCATTAACAGCCACTCTTTGATTCTGGTCATCTAATCAGTTCTTTTTCTTGTCAAATTCATCTTCTTCAAAGAAAAGCATGAAGTATTTTATCAAAAATTTTGCCAAAATCTAGGCAAACTATATTTGATAAATAGCAAAAGCAGAGGATGGGTTGTATTTAGGAAACCGAATAGCACTTTTAATAATCCCAAGATGCTTCCTGGCATATACATACAAGCAATATTTTAACATATTTCATTTTGTGATTCTATATTACTGCAACTTATCAAACACCACAATCTCCAAAGAATCAGAATGGTGAGTGAGCCAAAAAATAATGGGAATATACATGAAGGTTGTAAGTAGGCTACATCATATGACCAATAGTGTTGGGTGCAAAAAGTGGCATAACATATATTACCCAGGAAGTGATGATCAGAAAAGGAAGTGGCCAGGTCATCAAAGAGCAAGAGATCCCAACAGTACATACTGAATGCTCCTGCAGTACTACTCAAAAAATTTTAATGACCTATAGGAAAGTCTCCAAAAATCCGGTAGATTTTCTAGGTCAGACATGGACAAGAATCACACAGGATGAGAAGGAATATGCACTATTGGCAGAAGTCTATATGTCAATGAGATCAGGGATCTGTTGAAGTATTTATCCACATGGGAAAATCTATCCTTTTTAGGAAAGGGAGATAGCATACCAGGCAAGTATTGAGACTAAGGAGAAGCAATTTTTGATGGATAACTTTAAAAACATGGGGAAAAAAGAATCAATAGTTGCTTGCTTCTTCCCAAACTTAACAGCTTTGCTTATTATTTTGAAAATATGGTGACTGTTTATGGAACCACTGTCACCAATCTACATGATAAAAAGTTACAAAAATGCATATTTATCACCATCTCTGCTCAAGAGTTGTATAACTCCCTATTTATTTACTCAAAAGAATGTCCTACCATTTCTGTGATTTATTTCTTTCCTGCAATAAAAAAAGCCAAGAGAATTTGGAGATAGGCACATTTTTCGGTATAGAGAACCACACACTGAATAGATATTGAGCAGATGGTACTTTATGTTAAAGAGTAACTGTGGGAAGAAAAATTCATAAGATGTTATCTTTTTCCTGCTTTTTAATGCAAAAAAGGCCCACAGGTGAATCTTTGTGTGTTATGCAAAACGACAGTGATGAGACCATCACTAAGGATTAAATAGCTTAGTCTCAAAGAACATGAGATCTGGCATTTGACCAACCAGAAAGAATCGACAGCTATACTACCTAAATCAATCCTTGTGTCTATGGGACCTCGAAGACTTATGAAAGCTGAAATGCACATCATGTAGAAATAATTTACATGTTTTGCCCTAAATTTGCTAAGCATACAAATGGGTAACATAAGGACATTTACAATGGAAAGTGAGCACACTGGACATGTATTCAAAAAGTGAACCAAAACAATGTGCTTCTATTGACGTGCCCTAGAAGCTCCAATTTCTTCCTTTTCTTGTTTTTTGTTCTAGAATTGTGATTTCATTGGTGAAGAGAGATCCCTGTGAGAAAACTCCCCAGTGCAGATCAACAATTGTTCCACACCTTCAATATTCAGAGAATTGCACAGGGTCGCTGAGAGATAGCAGTAATAGCCCATGTTCACACAGTCAGTATGCATCAGAGGTGGAATCTGAACTTAGACCTTCTTGAATTCAAAAGTGGTTCTCAATCCAAAGTCCTAGCTCATCAAATGAGTTAACCTGTGCAAAGTGTTTGCATTCCTCAAAGCATCATATTTAGCATTATTATTATAGCCCTAAATAACAATTAAGAAAACATTTCATTTTGTTATTCCTCATTAGTTTCACTGGACATTTGGCATCTACTCCCAAATATTAATTCTCGCAGTTTTCAAGTCAGTTTGAAAATCTGTAAGATGACTTCAGGGAACACAGGGCAAACAAAGAACTTTTGCCTATCCCCCTGATCACAGTGAAAAAAGTATCCAGCCTAAATATACTAGGAAGCAAAGCACTCTCAAAAAAAGGATATGCTTTCTTTCTTGTGTTGTTTTGGAAACATCTCATATCAAATTGTATTCCCTGGATCTGACCATATTCATACGTACCTATTGCTTCAGCCTGCTGCAACCAATATAATTTAATTTCCTAGCAATTCTTACACACAGATATCTTACAAGCTACATCACTGACAGTGATAAAAATGCTCCAATAAGAAGCAAGGAGAGGTGATGAAAATAAACCAAAGGAGATCAGGTTAATAGTAACCTTGAAATTATACAGGCTTACTGAATAAAAAGGAAGGAGTTTCATAATTGCTTCTGGTTGATTGATAAGGCAGCTTTACCAATACTACAAGCCAAAATAACTATGTCACACATTTCAACACTACTGAGTATTCATACATTTTTGCTTAAACTTAAGAGACACTATTAACTGCACAAGAAATTAAATTGAATGCATTCTCTAGACCAAAATTAAAATATAATGGTTATGCATTCCCTTAGCTGAAGTGTAATAAGGATGGATATTTTGCATATAATATGGACTTGCAAAGAATTACTAAAATTTACCAGCCTGAGAAGCAGTTCCCCAATTTACCCTTCCCCCATGTAGCATAATATAGATGGCAAAATCCTTAAAATAAGAATTCTTTCCTTTTGAACCACCTCAAAACAGCTCTACCTCATATTCTCCGAGGAAGTCAGAAACAAAAAGAAATATCCTATATTCCAATATATTCATAGTAGCACTTTTGCTATACCAAAAAAACTGAAAATAAAGTATCTATTTATTGGTAAATACTGTAGTTTAATATTAATACTAATATTAAATATTAGGCAGGTAGGTTGATCGAGAGCTGGGCTTAGATAAAGAGATTAGACACAGTATATAGAGAGCTGAGTCTGGAATCAGGAGGACCTGAATTCAAATCTAACCTCAGACACTTACTAGCTATGTAAGGGGCAAGTCACTTGACCTTCTGCTCTCCTCAGTTTCCTCAACTGTAAAATGGGGGTGAGAATAGCATCTATCTCCTAGGGTTATTATGGGGATCATATGAGATAATATTTTTAAGTGCTTAGTACAATGCCTGGCACACAGTAAATGCTATATAAATGCTAGCTGTTATTATATTATTATGTGAATATTATTAAATATCATTGTCTCATAATAAATGACAAATACGAGAAATTCAGAAAAATGTGGAAAGACCCATATGAATTGATGAAGAGAGACGTAAACAGAACCAGGAAAATAACATATGCAATGATTACAACGTGTGACTGAAAAAGAAAATAAAATGAAGCCAAAGGCTATGTAGTTACATCCAACATTGGAGCTAGAAATGAAATGAATAAATGAAATCTCGTTGGGTGGAGAAGTGGGGGGATAATGGATATGTAAAGTTATGTTGTAAAAGAGGAATGTGAAATTTTACATACACTGTCAGATGCTTCTGATTACTTTGGTTCTAGTGACTGATTGGTTTTATTTAATTCCAGGACTGGGAAAAGCTTAATGGATTGTAAGAGCAGAGAAAAGAAGGATTTCAGGAAAAACAAAATACAAAATCAAACTTTTTTTAAAAAAAATTCACTGTCAAGAACTTTATTGAATTTTGATGAGTCATTTAATTTCTCACCACCTTAATTTCATTGTCAGACATACACACAACTGATAATTCTTTCTCAAAAATATTTACTATTTCAAATAATGGAAAAGGACCTGTAAGTACAAAAGTATTTGTAGCAGCTCTTTTTGTGATGGCAAAGAATTGGAAATTGAGGGAATGGCTGAACAAGTTGTGGTATATGATTGCAACGGAGTATTATTGTGCTATAAGAAATGATGAGCAGGATGGCTTCAAAAAGCCTGAAAAGGCTTACATGAACTGATGCAAAGTGAACAGAACCAACAGAATATTGTCCACAGTAACAGCAATATCATACAATGATCAGCTGTGAATGACCTAGCTATTCTCAGTAACACAGTAATCCAAGACAATTCCAAAGGACTCATAACGAAAAATATTATTCCTCCAGAGAAAGAACGGCTGAAGCCTGGTTGCAGATTAAAGCATAATATATTTTACTTTATTTTCTCATGGTTTTTTGGTCTGTTTTCTTTCATAATGTAACTAATATAGACATATGTTTTGCATCATTGCACATGTATAATCTGTATCAAATTACTTATCATCTCAGGAAGGGGAGAGGGAAAGGAGAGAATTTGGAGCTCAAAATATTTTTAAATGTTAAAAATTGTTTTTATATGCAATTGGGAAAAATTAAAATATCATTTTAAAAATAATTACATTTTTGAATGTTGAGAATATTTCTCTATATTTCTCTTTTGATCATAAGTGCAAGATTTGGAGGGGCAGGACCAGGGGGCACCCTCAACTCACAATCATTGAACAGACATTCCCAGAAGACTATTACCACACGTTCAAGGTACTCTGTAGGTCTGCACACCTAAAAGCTCATGAGTTCCCACTAATGTATTTACCTTTCAATAGTCATCCAAAGGACACAAATAGCTCAAAACAAAGATATTTGCTAGAATACCCTAGTAAGAAATGTTATTGGAGAAATATCTCCTGAGATCATGTGATAGAAACTCCTGCCAAATATATATATTTACCACAATGATGAAATTATAGAGGTAAAAACTGAGGAAGATGATGATGATGATGATGATGATAATTTTTTTCACAAGCATAGGTTCAGGCCTCAGAGAAAATAATCATGAGGATTCGAACAAGGATTCATATAGGCAAAATTATACCAGAATAACAGAGAAATACATATTGTAATCTTGTACATTTCTCTTAAGGCATAAAAGTTAAAGAGAAGATGGATCTATAATCCCACATTTCCTTCGGTGTCATAAAAAATGAACTAAGTTAAACAAAGTCATAATAAGGAAATAAACTTCAAACATAAGACAAACTAAAACAGGTTATAAATGAAACTGCAATGAAAGGTTTCGCAAATAGGTTGACTGAGGAGGAGGATTTGTATGTCACCAAGGAGTCAAGGCCAGTTGAGATTCTTCCTCTAGCTTCTTATCTAATGAATGCTTAAGGTTTTTAAGTAAATTTTTATATGCCATAAAATAGCTTAACCTTGAAAGGTACTAGTAGCTGTACAAGAAATTAAATTAAATACCAATTTAATTTAATAGCACTTTGAGGTTTGCAAAACACTCTATGATGAATGGAGAAGATAGAATACAATAAAATATTAAACCGTATGTTATAATCAGAGAATAAGAGAGTACCTAGAATGCTCTCCTTCCTCATCTCCATCTCTTAACATCCCTAATTTCCTTCAAAATTCAACTCAAATGCCACCTCCCACTTCTTGAGACCTTTTCTTAACCCCCAGTCTCTAAGACAGGACTCCTCCAAAAAAATTACTTTGTATTTATTTTGTGCATTTGTATATGTTCTCTCTCCCAATAGGATGTAAGCTCCTGGAGGCAGGAGCTGTTTCATTTTTATCCTCCTATCTCCTGTGCCTAAAACAGTGCCTGGAAGATAATAGAACTTTTTACAAATGTTTACTAATTGGTCTATCAATATATAAGCTGCTAATTATTCAGTATGCTTAAAAAGTGCAAACCAAGTTTGAATAGGCTAAGATTAGGACCAGGAAAGGTTTCACAGAGTAGGAAGCTTGTGGTTTGAAGTAAGGGTTGAACAGAGTTAAGAGATTCTTCCATAGCTCATTTAGGGTAGCATTCTCCTAGTTTCCTGGTGGGTTGTTCCTACCTGATTACATTGTATTTAATGTGATACTAAAATTAATCAAAGATCATTTCTGAAAGGGCTTATAATTCCTTGTAAAGGACAGATATAATACATAGCCAAAGACAGAGCCACAGAATTGTTGCCCAATTAATTTTAAACACAAAACTACCAGCTTAAAATTAATCCTCTAACTAATGACTGATCAGGGCTTCTCTAGAAATAATAGGGAAATATGAGTACAATGAGGCAGTGAGAAAGTTACAAAAATCCCTGCTGCATTTTGACAACTTTCAAGTAAAAGGAACAAGAAGATCCCCTAAAGGGCTATTAGAATAATTTAAATTTGAGCTCACTAAAGCGTGTACTAATGTTTTAACAGCTGGGGTGGTTAAAGATTCTTCTGCTTAAGCAATATTAAATAGCTGACAACAAGCAGGCCAGGTGAGAAAGACTCAGAATAAAGCCAGCAGTCAGTAGTACAAGCAACACCTTGAGTCCATGAGGGTCTGTTTGACTGGGAACTGTACACAGTCTCATAAAAATGAGTGTGACTAGAATTGGCTTTCATAATTTAACATGAGCCAATTTTATCCATCATTGAAAGCTCACCATGCAGACTGAGACCACACCAAGCAATAATTTAGACCATTGTAAGAATCCAGAAAAGAAATGCCTATACTTAACAGCAGCAACACCAATGAATGCTGGGCTAATGACTGTAGGCTGTAAGCAGTGTCTTGTACCAAAGGAGTATTAGGGCAGTAACTACATGATGCAAGTGAAAATGGAGATTTGTCAATTATATGGTTCATTGGTTCTATATAGACAAGCAAGCTGGAAAATTCAGAATCAGATTTTGGAACCTGCATTGTTAGACCCTTTTCTTCCTCCTCCTTTTATGCAACTATGCACCCTAGTGGGGTCATTAGTTTATTCCTTCATTCATTCAACAATTATTTCCTGCAAACCTATTATGGACAAGACACAGTACTAGGTGAGATAGGGAATTCAAAGCTCAAAGTGCCTGTATAACTTTATCATAAGGCAGATTGTATTATGTGTCACAAAAGAGTATGCTACAAGGATTGTCTTGTATTTATTTGTATATATGGTATAAGCCTTAATAGAATTTAAGCTCCTTAAGAGCAGAGAATTTTTTGTCTTTATAGCCTCTGCACTTAATATATAATCATTGACTAGAATCAAACATAGAAGAGAGACAGTTTACTTCTGGCTATTTATTCAAAGTCCATATTTTTCTTATATATTCTTCTTACCCTTTCTGAAGGGTAAGCCAGCAGTGTCATGGATTTTTTAATGGATATGTTGTCTTGTTTCTAAGGCTGATTAAAAATACATTTTCACCCATTAAAGTAGGGACTATCTCAATAATTCTGATATAAAAGGTCAACCTAACCCAGAAACTTAACCTCTTAAGAGAACAGTAACAGGTAGATAGGGCACTGGCCATGGAGTCAGAAGACCTTGGTTCAAATCCTACTTCACATGCTTACTAGCTATGTAAGCCTAGGAAAGTCATTCAAAATCTTTGGGCTGTACTTTCCTTATCTGTGGAATGAGGAGGTTGGACTCAATGTCTTCTGAGGATCCTTCTAG
Source organism: Trichosurus vulpecula (assembly GCF_011100635.1). Classification (NCBI taxonomy): domain Eukaryota; kingdom Metazoa; phylum Chordata; class Mammalia; order Diprotodontia; family Phalangeridae; genus Trichosurus; species Trichosurus vulpecula. Next base: position 239,960,500 of record NC_050580.1, on the reverse strand, counting down.
CTATAAATCTGTGATTCTCTGACTTCAGCCATCCATTTCAGCTTCATATTACACAGAGATGCAAAGGCAGAACAGGCTCACCCTTATGCCTAGTCCTCTGGCACTATTTATTCCTCTGTAAATCTAAACATGACATATGAGTATGGTGAAGTCAGAGGCCCAGGGTGCAAATCACAGTTCTGTCACTTAACTATGTGATATTGAGCAAATCATTTGTGTGAGTTTCATCTTCTTCATCTATAAAATGTTGAGTTGAACCAGATGACCTCCCAGTTCCCTTCCAACACTAAATCTTTCCTCTTAAATATATTACTTGTAAATACTTCTTCTTATTGTTGTTTTTAACTTCATTCTCATATTTTAATGACATTCAGTTAAAATGGTCCTGGGACTATTGTACAGGTAAATAAATATAAATAAAATAATTTTTTCTTTGTTATTCGTTTGTTTCCAACTCTCTGTGACCCCACTTGTGGTTTTCTTGGCAAAGATACTGGAGTATTTTGCCATTTCCTTCTCCAGCCCATTTTACAGATGAGGAAACTGAGGCAAACAGGATTAAATTATTTGCCCACGGTTACACAACTAGTGTCTGAGGTCAGATTTAAATTCAGGAATATGAATCTTCCTGAATCCAGGCAGCACTCTATCCACTGTGCCACCTGGCTACCAAGATAAAGTAATTGCTCTTCCTAATTGAATAAAAGTATTAGGATATAAGTTCACCTTCTGTTGCTCCTCCAATAACTTATTTTCCTTTTTTGTCATCTTTGTCAGTCTGAGGAGTGCAAGGTAAACTCAGAATTATTTTAATTTGCATTTCTCTAATTTTCAGTGATTTTGAATATATATATATGTATATACATACATAAATTCATATATATGTATATATGACTCTTGATAGATTTGATTTGTTCCTTTGAAAACTGCCTGTTCATATCCTATGAACATTTACCAATTGAAGAATGACTCATGTATTTCAATCAATTCCTGATATATCTTGGATAGCAGAATTTTATCAATAGTCATTTATTGCCTACTATGTGCCAAGGGCTGGACGCAAAAAAAATATGAAAAAATGTAGTCCCTGCCCTCAAGGAACTTACAGTCTAATAGAAGATAACATACAAAAGGAAGCTAAAAGCTAAGAAAAGGCTAGGAAAGAAGTCAAAGAAGTCCAAAATGAGTACAGTCTTGTGAGAAATAAGAAGTTTGAATAGATATCAGAAAAAAATACTGCAAATATTTCCCCCAGTTAATGGTTTCTCCTCTGTCAGAAGCAGGACTAATGCCAACATGCTCTTTGCTTAGGCTTGATGTTAGGACAAAATGTGGTACTGATAAGTCATTGAACAGTTAGCAAAGAGAGGTTTACTTTGACCAAATATAAGAAAGACATACAACAAGGAAATTGTGGTATTTAGCTTCTCTGGACATAGCTCCCCTCAATCTCCATGTGACTGGTCAGCATGGCAGAGTATCAGGACTTGTATAATGACAGAGTATAATAACTTGTGTTGTCTTCAGAAATTCAATTAATCTGAGGGGGCCCAACCTCACCTGGGTAGGATTTTTTTAATGTCCTTAGGTAACCAGGAAAAAGTAGAGAAACAAAGACCAATCAGGGTCTCAGTGACTGCTATGTCTCTTTTTTAAGGAAAACTAATCCTTGCCACAAAAGAGAAGGAGGAAGCCTTACCTATGTTACAGAGGAAAGGTGAGAAGAATGGACCTACCCCATGTTGTGGGGAAATACTTGTAGACGTTAGTCCTATCATAGCTTCTAATTTTAACTATATCCTTTTTATCTTGTGTGATCCTTTCTATCACTTGAACTCTTCCTCATCCATATTTCCAAAAAAGCTTTTTCTTCTTTGCTTGATAAATTTGATTACAATATGACCTTTTATATATCTAGGTCATGTATCCATTTGGAGTTTATTGTGGTATATTGTATGAGATCTTGCTCTAAACCTAATTTCTGCCAGACTGCTTTCCAATTTTCTCATTAATTTTTTGTCTAATAGTATGTCCTTACCCTAGTAGTTGGGGTCTTTGAATTTATTGAACACTGTTACTATGATCATTCACTTTTACAGGTAATATAAATAATCTGATACACTTGTCAACTTTTCGGATTTTTAGCCCATATCAAATACTTTTGATGACTACCACTTTATAGTAAAGTTTGAAACTAAGTACTGTTAAACCCCCTTCTTTCTCACTTTTTCTTTCATAATTTCCCTTAAGAATCTAGACCTTTTGTTCCCCCAAATGATTTTTATATATTCCTGGTTCTCTAAAGTAATTCTTTGGTACCTTGACTGTTATGGAACTGAATAAGCAAAATAATTAGGTAGCATTACTTTGTTTAATTATATTGTCACATTACAAGGCAGCTGAAGTTTTAAGAGAATCTGTAAGAAAACAAGTTCATACTTTGAAAACATTATTGTGGAACAAAAAGGGAAAGCAGAACTCAAACAACAGACATAAAAATGCTTTTTTGTTTTTAAGGGAAAAGGAGACTGAATAATTTCACAACTTAACTGTTGCATGAAAGTAGCCAGAGGCCCTATGTTGTAAGCATGAGGTGACCAAAGAAAGTGATGCAGATTTTGACTGAGAGATTTAACTCTGGAAGCCAGAGGCAGCAGCATTTATAAACCAAACCAACTCCCCAAATTTAGCTTGTGCTTCCAAATTGAAAATTAGTCACCTTACAAAGAAGATGGGGAAGGTCGACTGCGTAGTTTAAGGAGTAATGATTTTCACCCCACCAAAAAAAAAATCAGCTCTCTCCCATCACCCTGATTCCTGACCTGACATCGATTACAATTCAAATTAATTTCCCTTGCAACTTCTCCCCCAATCCCTTTGCAAACCCAGTAAACATCATGTCTCCTCAGTCACAAAATACTTCAGCAAGAGTGCGTGACTCCATCAGGGCTTAATAACCTTTCTCCCAGCAAGAATAATAGAATGGTGGCCTTCTTGGGCTGCTTCCATCAATTTCTATTAAACTTATCCTTCAAAGCTGTCAGGCAACTCAATTCTACATCCACCGATGGGGAGCTCTAGCAGATGTGAAGAAGGAGGGGGCAGGGGCGGGAGGTGAGAGAACCTGGGAGCGATGGGAGGGCGCTGCAGGAGTGGCTGACTCGGGGGAGGGGCCTCACCAATGTGACCTGTATGTAGCCACTGCAATCAGGGAAACGCCACTTAATCTCACCAAAGCTATTAGGAGATACATTTCCAGGTCGCATCTAGCTCGCTCAGAAAGATAACTGCCTTCCAGACTTCAATATACCTTGAGAGAATTAGATTTTTTCTAAGCCAGGCATTGAATTTTCCCCCCCATTTCTTCATTGTAACCAGTGTCTCACGCAAGCAATTCTGTTTTTCAGTGTACTGATGGAAAATGACCTGGTGCTAAGCATGCCACAGGCAGGACCGCTTCCATCTAGAAAACTGTTTGAGGGTTCAGCTTTATTTAACTATTTGCTTGATTATTTCCACTAAAAGAGGGGCTGGAACAGAAGCTAATCAGAGGAACTATAAAAATTAAATGTTCTTTATAGTTTCCCTGAAGCAGGCCCGAGTGAGTAAAAGATATGGCCCCTCCTCCCCCACAGAGCTAAATTGCCCAGATGCAACTCAGCTGATTATAATTGTTCCTTCAGGTGTCCAGACAGCATGCTTGATTCCCAAGCAGTCAGATATGGTCTCAAGGTTAGTGGAGTAATAAGACAAGTCAAATTTGCCAGTTTCATCATGGAAAGGCAAACGCCATACTTGTTGAATTGGAGAATTAAAAAACAACCAATTGGGAGAACACCCAACTTTTTCTCATTGATACCCTTGCATACCAAGTAGATTTTGAGACACTAAGACATGAAAGGGAACTGAGGAAATAACAAAATTAGATAATAATAGATTCATAACTTTATAGAACTTCCAGTCTACTAGGGGAATAGTAACAGGCTCGAGTAACTATAATGGACAATATCATACAATAAACAAATTAGAGGATGGGCAAAACAGCCACCACCATCCTTACCTAATTAGGAGGGATCAGACAGAGGCAGGATTTGAGTTTCATATGAAGAAGCATCAGGGCCTAATAGAGAGCTGGCTTTGGAATCAGAGGGATCTGGGTTTAAGTCCCACCTATGACACATACCTGCTATGTGATTTCTAGATGAGTCACTTAACCTCTCAGTGTCCTAGGCAACTCTCTAAGACAGTTACTTGCAGGGCAGGTGATGATCTGCTTTGGTAAAGCGAGGTTTGCCAACAGGGGCTATCCACACGAATGAAATTACAAGTGTTTCCACACCAGACTCCCTCAAAAAACAAATAAATAAACAAAGGATGTATAAGAATTCAACAAGAAGGGGGAAAAGGGTGTTCCAGGCATAGGGCTCAGCATAAGCAAATACTAAGGATCATATAAGGTGTATTCAAGGGCCAGTTTGATAAGACTATAGAGTGTACGGAAAGATGTAAAGATGTAATATATGCTCAGGCTAGGTAGTTAGGAAAAACTGTGGAGAACTTTCAATGTCAAATGAAAGAGTATAAGCATTATTCAGTAAACAACATGGGACCACTTGCAGTTTTGATTTTTTTGTTGTTGCTGTTTTGGGGTTGTTGTTGCTTAACAGATGTGTGACAGTACCAGATCTGAGTGTAAGAAAAATGATTCTGACAGTGGCAAGAAGGAGAGATTAAAGGGGGGAAGAGCATGGAGACAGACAGAACTGTCAGGAAGAAACAGTCCAAGCAGGTGGTAATTGGGGTCTGTACTAGGATGGCTTCTATAGAAATAGAGAGGGCTGATACAAGAGATATTGCAAAGGTGGAATGGATAGGGCTTGGTGACTGATTGGCTATGAGAGATGAGGGAGACAAAAGTCAGATAAAACCCCAAGGTTTCTAATATGAGAACAAGATGAATGGTGGTACAAATATTCTGAAATGACCTAAAGTAATTTAGCACTTAATTGCTCCTGGTGTCTCTCTAGATAGATAAGTGTGGTCTCATAGGAAAATCACAGGACTGAGAGACAATAAAACTGATTTTAATCTCAGTCTGACCTCTATGATTTTGTGAAGATTAACTAAATAGTAAAAATAAAATTTAACATTCATATATATTTTTAAGGTTTGCAAAAATACTTTACATATATTATCTCATTTGATCCCAAAAGAAAACAACATAGAATCTTACTTCTGGAAGGGACCTCACTGTGCCAACTGCCTCAGTTTACTGACGGGAAAGGGGAATCCTGGATACATAAATTACTTGGCAAGGCCATATGGCTAATTTATAATAAATCAAAGACCACAGCCTAGGTTTCACAAATCCCACTTGGCGCTCTGATTATTTATCTTACACTACTTTGTTCTAAACCAAGCCTACAACCCTAGCCAAAATTGGGAAGTAGGTAAAATTTTTCCTTGGTGTCCCAGACTCCAAATTTTGTTCCCCTTACTTGACTCTGTATAGTCCTTTTCCAGCCTCACTTGCTGATTTCTTGTTTTCTTTACATTACAAAGAGCTCTGGACCTGAAATTAGGAAGACCTTAGTTTGAATCCTACCCCAGATATTTACTAGCTATTTATTTGACTCTGGGAAAATCAATAAATTTCTTTATGCCTATTTCTTCATCTGTAAAGAGGGAATAATCTTGACACCTACCTGACAGGATAATTTTGAAGATCTAATGATATAACATATATATATATATATATATATATATATATATATATATATATATATATATAAAATCGTTGTAAAGAAAGCTTAAAACACTATAAATAAAAGCTGTTATCATCATCATTAGAATTCATCTCATTCTCATCTTTTTTGATGGAGTTAAAACAGTCCTGAGATAAACTGTTATCCTGTTAATAATCTTATGTATTTAATGTACTTATAGACTACTCTGTAGATGATTAAAATCGTTGCTTTTTAATTTTTTTAAAAAAGCCTATATGCTAATGGATATAAGCTTCTATAAATTCACTGAAAACATCTTCCAGAAAACTCCAATATCAACCTAGTGATTTTCCTAAAGCACATGTCTAATCATGTCACTCTCCTACTCAATAAATTCCAGTGCCTCCAGGATTGTAATGGTAATTTAAATTTGATTGATTTAAATTCCCACCCATTAATAGGCCCATGTGATCTGCTTATGTCACGGGAAGCCTAAGTCACATGTGGTGGGAGGACCTTGCTGAACGAGAGGAACTGGAAGGGTGGAGCAGGAAATTCTCAGAGTGGTTAGAGGGGAGGAAGAGAGCAGATGTGTCCTAGTTGTGCTGTGAGTGTATTTTCTGGTGGCAAGGCCCCAGCAGGGATCGGGGAGGTTACAGAAGGGAATAGTTCTCTGCTGTGATGATGAGTATTAATTTCTTTGCGGCTATGATGGATTGGGCTTATTGGTTTTGGGATCTGGTTCTCTGGTGTCTGAAGAAATGGTTTACTTCTCCCTTCTATACGGAGAGTCTCTTACATTTTGCGATATAGAACTACAAAGGCATATTGACAATTATCATTTCTATTGCAATTATCACCTTGCTAATACAAGGATCAAATACAAATTGCCCTGTCCGGCATTCAAAGCCCTTAATAACCTAGCTCCCTCCTACTTTTCCAGTCTTCTTACATCTTATTCCCCATCATGTATTCTTTCCAGTGACAGTGACCTCCTGGCCAGTCCCTACACAAAATAATCCATTTCTCAGGTCCAGGCATTGTCTCCGACTTTCCCCCGTGTTTGGAATGCTCTCCCTTCTCATCTCCACCTACGTTTTTCAGGTCGGTCATTTTTCAGCCACATCCAACTCTTCATGACCCCATTCAGGATTTTCTTGGCAAAGATACTGAAGTGGTTTGCCATCTCCTTCTCCAGCTTATCTTACAGATGAGGCAACTGAGGCAAACAGTGTTAAGTGGCTTGCCCAGGATCACACAGCTAGGAAGTGTCTGAGGCCAGTTGAGCTCAGGAAGATGAGTGTTCCTGACTCCAGACATGGCACTCTATCCACTGTGCCACCTGGTACTTAAGAGTAAGTGCCAACTAAATCCCATGATTTACTGGAAATCTTCCCCAATTCCTCTTAATTCTAGTTCCTTCACTTTGTTTATTATTTCCTATATATCCTTGTGAAGGACAGCTTGCTTTGTATATATTTTTCCTGCATGTCTCTGCCATTAGATTGTAAGCTTCTTGAGAGCAGGGACTGTCTTTTGTTTCTTTTTGTATCCCCAGCACATAGCACAGGGCCTGGCACATAATAGTCACTTAATAAATGTTTATTGATTGATTAATTGGACAATGGAGATGAAATTAATGTCATCCTTTCCCCGTATGACTTTTATTTGTTCTGATAGATCTCTGTATGTTCTATGTAGCTTGGAAACTATAAGCATTTAGTATGAAATTTGCTAAAATTTTTATCCTCATATTTTCATGGATCAAAGTTAGTTCTGGGCAATTGTGGGTGACAATTCTACCTGTGATAATGCTCCAGGTTCAGTAATTTATTAGTTGAATTCTCAAAGATTTTGAATTCTGCCTTTACAATCTAAGGAGTTTATTGACTGTTACTTTGTAAAAGAGAGAGCTTCCCATGTGTAATTCTAGCCACCAGACCATGGCCATTACCATAATGATCATCACCACTATCACTATCATCATTGTCATTATCATTGTAATCTTCCTCTTTTTCTTTTAGTTTCTTTTGATATCTATTTATTGTTTCTTAATATTTTTACATGACTGACAGACTTCCTTTTTCAGTCACATACATATTCAATTTGTGATGATGGCAAAAAAATCAAATTAGATATAGGTCAATTTCTCATTCAGTTTGTTAACTCATTTGTAGTCAGTCAGAGAATGCCTATTTCAAGTACTAACAGTTAAAATAATATTTGTCGATGGTCTAAGGCTTACTAAGCTTTTCCCCAACTGGAGGCAGATAGGTGGTACAATGAATGCAATGCTAGGCTTAGAGTCAGGAAGACCCAAGTTCAAATCAGGCTTTGGCCACTTACTGTGACCCTGGGCAAGTCGCTCAACCTCTGCTTGCTTCAGTTTTCTCAACTGTAAAATGAGGATTATAATAGCACCTACTTCCCAGGGTTGTTTTAATGATCAAATGAGATCATATTTGTAAAGTACTTAGCACACACAGTGGGAGCTTAATAAATGCTTATATCTTTCATTCATTCCCAAAAAAGAGATATAAGAGAGCATGCCACCTGTCATATCATTTAGCTTAATTGTTTTTCTTTGAAAGACCTAAGGTTGAGGGTCAGGATAGGGGGGAAGTTTCCAAAATAATTGTAATGTAAAAAATAATAATAATAAAAGGTATCAATAAACCTTCGTGAGAAGAAAACAAAATCCAAATGTCACTTCCCTGACATAATAAAGAATTAATGCAGGACTTTTTTTTATTCTGAACTTTACAATCAAATAAAATTTACATTTCTGTAAACAAAGCAGAAGAGGAAAAACTGATTTTACATGAAACTGTGGATCTCTATTAAATAAATGCAAATTGTTTTTCTTCCACAACATATAACCTTCAAAGTTGTCCTGCTTGTCTATGTTGTCTTCTGACCTTTCTTCTGTTCTCTTCTATGAATTTTTAAATGGCTCAGTGACCATTTTTTTTTCTTTTTATACCTTTTTCGACCATTTACCCTTTGACGGGCAACGACTTAAGTTGCCAGTTTTTCACTTTAACAAGAAGAGTTGCAATAAACATTCTTGTACATATGGGTATTTTTCTTCTTTCCTCTTTCTTTGATCTTTTTTTGGGGTATAGACTTAGTAGAAACATCAAAGGTACACAGTTGCAATTGCTTTCCAGAATAGCTGCACCAATTCATAGCTCCTCCAGCAGTTCTTCAATGTGTCTGTTTTCCCACAGCCCCCCAGTAACATTTGTCATTTTCCTTTTTTGTCAATTTTCCAATCTCATGTGTGAGATGGAACCTCAGAGTTGTTTTAATGTGCATTTCTCTAATTATTAGTGATGTGAAGCATTTTTAAATATGGATAACTTAATTATAACTAAATAACTTAGATTTTTTCCTTGGAGAACTTGTCTGTTCACATCCTTTGATCATTTATCTAATGGGAAATGACTCTTGTTCTTATAATTTTGAATTAATTTCTTAAAGATCTTGGATATCAGGATATATCAGAGAAACATGGTCTAAATTTTTTCCCACCAAATAACTCTTTCTCTTCTATTTTAAAGGCATTTAGGTTTTTTTATACAGAAACTTACAATGTTATGTAAACAAAATTGTCAATTTTATCTTCTTTGACCCTTTCAATTACTACTTTGGTCAAAAATTTTTCTCCAGTTTAGAGCTATGAAATATTTTTCCTGCCTTGTTCCCCTAATTTTTCCAATGAAGTGACTTTTTACATATAAGTTATATATCCATCTGGAACTTATCTTGGTCTATATGTGAAGTGTCAGTCTAAATCTGACTTCTGGCAAGGTTCTTTCTAGTTTTCCCAGCAATTTTTGGCAAATGGTGTGTCCTTATCCCAGTAATTGAAGCCTTTATATTTATTAAGCTCTGTGTTACTATTTTGTATGATTCTGTATGTTGTGTACTTAAATTGTTTGACTAAACAACTGTTCTGTTTTTTAACTGATCCCTAATAGTTTTGATGATTCTTTGTTATATAGTTTGATATCTGGTATTACTAGGTGTCCTTTCCTATTTTTTTCATCATTTCCCTTTATATTTTTGACGTTTTGTCCTTCCAGTTGAATTTTTACGTGTTTCAGTCATTTTCAATTATGTCTGACTTTTCATGACCCCATTTGCCATTTCCTTCTCCAGCTCATTTTACAAATGAGGAACTGAGGCAAACAGGGTTAAGTGACTTGCCAAGGGTCACATAGCAATTAAGTGTCTAAGGACATGTTTGAACTCAGGAAGATGAGTTTTCCTGCTTCCAGGCCTGGTACTCTATCTACTGCACCACATATATACTATTTCATCTAATTTGCTACAATTTTTAGAAGTTTGATTATTATGTCCCTGAAATACTTTAGATAGTAGATTCGTGTATCCAAATCATGAGCAATTAATATTTCTCCATTATTTACAGCTGTCTTTATTTCTGTAAAGAGTGCTTTCTAGTTGTATTAATAAAGATCCTGTGTGTGCCTTGGTAGGTGGATTCCCAAATATTTTGCATATAATTTAATTTTTATGTAATTTCTCTATCTCTTTTTGTTGGGCTTTGTAATATACAGGAAAGACTAGAGATGTGTGAATTTATTTTGTATCCTGCTCTTTTGCTGAAGTTATAAATTGTTTCAATTAATTTTTAGTTTATTACCTAAGATTCTTTAAGTAGACCACCATATCATCCACAAAAAGAGATTGTTTTGTTCCCACTTTGCCTATGATTATCTTTTTAATTTCTCTTTCTTTTCTTATTACTATCCCTAGGATTTCTAGCACTTTATGTAAAAAATAGTAGTGATAATAAACATCTCTGCTTTTTCTTCTGAATATATTTGAAAGGTCCCTAGTTTATTTCCATTGCATAAAATTCTTACTCTTGGCTTAGATAGCTATTTACCCTATTAAGAAAGGATTTATTTATCCTTTTTAGTGTTTTCAACCAAAATTGATTGTATTTTGTCAAAAGTTTTCTCTGCATGTATTGAGGAAACTGATTATATGTAGTGTATATATATATATTATATATATGTACATATTATAAATTACATATATAATATATATTACCATGAATATGGTATATTATCTTTGCTGTTTTCCTAATTGAAACAAACTCATGCACTCATGGTATAAATCCAACCCTATAATAATGCGCAGTCTTTTTCATATTTTGCTGTGCCCTTTTTCTGGTTTTTGAAAATTTTTTGTAGTGATACTCATTAGAGACATTGATTCACAGTTTCCTTTCTCTGTGTTTTTGCAGTTTATGCAATTAAGCATTCTTTGAATTTTTGCTAGAATTCACTTATAAATATAGCTAGGTGGCATAGCAGATAGAGCACTGGGCTTGGAAACAGGAAGACTCATCTTCCTGAGTTCAAATCCAGCCTCAGACACTTATTAGCTATGTGACCCTGGGCAAGTCACTTAACCTTGCTTACCTCAATTCCTCATCTGTAAAATGAGCTAGAAAATGAAATGGAAAACAACTCCAGTATCTCTGCCAAGCAAACACCAGATGGGGTCATAGAGAGCTGGACACAATTGAAGGGGAAAAAACCACCAACAACTCATAAATACATCAATTCCTTAGCTTTTTGGCTTTGAAAGATCATGATGGCTTCTTCAAATTCTTTTTTTTGAGATTAGATTATTTAAATTCTATTTTTCTTGATCGGTTCGTCTGAGTATTTTCATTTTTTATAGATATTCACCGATTTAACTTAAGTTGTTGGTTTTTCTATATAGTTTGGTAAAAGAGTTACATGGAGTTATGATTGTTAACTGTATATTTTCTCTTCACCCTATCTTGTACTTTTTTTCTCTCTTTTTATAATTTCTTGATTTCTCATAAAGTCATTAGCTTCCATTTGCTCAATTCCAATTTTTAATGAATTATTTTCTTCAGTGAGCTTTTGGACCTCCTTTTCCATTTGGCCAATTCTGCTTTTTGAGGCATTCTCCTCACTGGCTTTTTGGACCTCTTTTGCCATTTGGGTTAGTCTATTTTTTAAGGTGTTATTTTCTTCAGAATTTTTGGGCTCTCCTTTAGCAAACCGTGGACTCGTTTTTCATTATTTTCTTGCATAACTCTCTTTTCTCTTCCCAATTTTTCCCCTGCTTCTCTTTCTTTATTTTCAAATTCTTTTTGAGCTCTTCCATGGCCTGAGACCAATTCATATTTTTCTTGGAGGCTTCGGATGTAGGATCTTTGACATTGCTGTCTTCTTCTGGTTGTATATTTTGATCTTCTTTGTCACCAAAGTAAAATTGTATAGTCTGATTTTTTCCCACTGCTTGTTGTCCCAACCAATTACTTGACTTTTTAACTCTTTCATTAAGGTAGGACTCTGCTTCCAGTGTGGAGGGTATACTGTCCCAAGCTTCAAGGGATTTGTGCAGCTGTTTTCAGAGATATTTCTAGGGACCTGTATATTTTCAGTTCTTCCAAGGTAGTATGATCAAAGGAGAGATGTTTACTCCTCTCCTGGCCTGTACTCTGGTCTGTAAGTGACCACAAACACTCCTTCCACCTTGGAACTGTGAGGAGGATTCCCTCTCCACTGCTGCCACAAGTTCTACCACACCAGTGCTCCTCCTCACCCCAGGACCACCATCCAGGACTGCTACCCAGATCCAAGCACAGACAAAGCAAGAGAATCCTGCCTCAGCACCAACAAAGAGATCCCTGCAATCTCCCTCTGATCAGTAGCTCAATTCCTCCCACCATCTGTGGGCTGAGAGCTCCAGAAGCAGCTACCGCTCTAGCCACTGCCACAGCCACCCCAAGACTGGCTGCACCACGCTCCTTTCTCACCTAGGTCAGACCTATCCTATTGACCTTCTAAGTTTTCTTTGGCATTTGTGGGTTGAGAAGTCTTGAAACTGCGACAGCCGCCAGTGATTCAGTCCCCTGAGGCCTGCTCTGGGTGTGCTGGGGCCCAGAACATTTTGCCCTAGACTGTGCTCCTCTTTCAGCCTGGTTGATGCAACAGATCTTTCCTGTCGATGTTCCAGTTGTCTTGGGCTGGAAATTTGTTTCACTCTGTCATTCTGGAGGTTCTGCTGCTTTACACTTTGTTTAGAGTCATTTTTGTAGGTATTTGGAGGGGTTTGGGGGAGAGAGCTCAAGCACGTCCCTGTTTTTATTCCACCATCTTAGGTCTACCCCGTTTTTTCTCTTTTTGCCCCTTATATTCCCCTTTATAAAGAAAAAGGTGACAGTGAAAGAGTATCATTAGACATAGACTTGATACAATCAATTTTTACTCTATTGCCCTTCTTCTCTACCCTTTACCCAGCCCAAAGATTTCTTTTCATTTCTTCCTTTTCTTTTAATTCCCCTTCATGATTCACCCTTCAAATTTGAAATTTGTTTTGCTTTTGCCTAATTTCTCCTTGAATCTATCCTCCTTTTTAACCTCCCCCTTCCCCTATTCACACCTATTTCCCTATTAAGCTATATTAATTTCAATACCGAACATTTTTGTGTGTGTTTGTGTGAATGAGTGTTTTCAAATCTTTTTCTAGTTTGAATGAAGTAGGTTCATGAATAGTCCATTTTCTCCATTCCTTCCTGATTTTTCTGTATTATCTTTTCATTTGTCCCATTTATGTGGATTTCACTGCCTTCCTCCATCTGTCTTCCCTTATACATTTCTTTTTCCTTCCCTTTTCTTTCTTAGATCATCTCTCTTTGGCCTGTTTCCTAAATCAGTTGTTTTTTATAGAAGTCATATTACATTTCTGTTGCTGTTGTGTGGTTTTTTAGCTTTCCAATTTTGTCTTATTATTTCTTCTGTTATTAAGGATTAATAGATTTCTGTTTGGTCTCCTATAGTCTAGGAATCTGTTACTTGGGCAAGGTTTTATACCTCTTTTATGAAGCTATTTATTCTTTTTCTAGTTTTCCCTGCTAGAGCTCTTATTTCATTTATAATATTTTAATCCTTGCTTCATTTCTTCTAAGAAGTCCAGTAAAGTTGTAACAAAGCTATATTTTTGTTTGAGAGGTTTAGGGGTTTTTTTGGTAGATATTGTGGTAATTCTTTTCCTTTGAATTTGTGCCTTGGGTGTTCTGGCTTCATCATATTCCTTTGTCAATGTATTTTCTTCTGTTTACTCATTTTTCCAACCTCACTTCTTGAATCAGAGCCAAGCTCTTCTTACTTCTGGAAAGAATTGTGAATCATTTTTGTCCTGATGGGTATTATTAGGGGTTCTGCTACTCTTTTTCTCCATATACCAAACATTGTATTTTTCCGGAACCTTAGGGGTAGCTCATGAACTATGCCAATACAGTCTGATCATTGTGTTCCTTTCCACAGTAGGTTCCTGATTCCCAGTCCAAGACCAGAGAGACATAAGTGCAAAATCCAGGTGTCTCTGCCTTACCCCAGTTCATAATCCTGGATCCCTGCCCCAAGTGCCCTGCTGCAAGCTTCAGATCTCCCTAGATTACTCAAGGTCCGTATTCTGGAAGGCTTCTAGGTTTTTCTAACTATGCCCTTCCTCTGGAGTGGAAAAACACTACTTACTGTAGTTTCACTTGGGATTTCCTGGCATTTACTCTATCACGTATTCTTTTTTTTAATCTTTGAGTAGTTGCGTCAGACAGCTGGGCTGTTCTGTTCCCATTTACTCTGCCAACTTCACGAAGTATCTCTACAGACTTCAGTGGGACTTATATAGTATAAGCTAGCTTAATTGTTGAAGTTAATTTTGTAGTCTCAATTATTTTCTATACCTTGACTTCAAAAAAAAAAGTATAGCAGAAAGTACATCTAAAGTTTTAGCCATTCAAAATTTAGAAAAAGTAATCATTTTTTTCCTCACAAATAAAAAAGATGTCAATGAAAAATGTATTTAAAAGATAGACAATTGGTTATCATTAAAATGTCCTCCATTCAACTCAATGTCATAAGCAAAAATAAAACTTCCAGCCTCCCACAATTACCGATTACAAGCAGCTGGTAAGAGGGGGCTGGAAGTATGAGGGAAGGTTGCCATCTACAGAACCTCTAACAACTCCATCAAATGGAAGGTCACCTTGGTAAATACCTTACCTCTACAATAGGCATAAGATACTTCAGCATCCTTGTTCTTGCAACATAGGATATGCAAATTATCCGTGTTTTTTCCCTTACAAGTTCTGTCAAGTTTGTATTATTTATGAGCTAACAAACTTCACAGTTTGCCTTTTGCCTGTCATATTTTTTCTAGAGTTTTCAGAGCTAATCCACCTCAGCCTTTCACCTCTCCATTCCTCACTGTATAAATTTAAAACTAAGCTGCCCAAGTCACTGTCTTTGAGAATAGGGAAGACCATACCTTAGAAAGGAGCCAAGCAGAGAAAAAAAATCATGATAATAAAGAAAAGACTGAGGTGATTCTTAAATTCAGTGACACTTCTATTCTTCCTTTTCATTCTTTCTCTTTTTTTGGCTTTGTTATGATGTAAAGCACTCAGATTGATCTGTGAAATAAAAATAGGCAGACTTATTTTCCTGATCAAATAAAGACACTTGAAGGGTCATAAAATTTAAAACTCAGTGGGACATTAGTACATCTAGCTCAACCTCCTAATTTTATAGATACTAAGGCCCAGAGCAAAGGGCTTTGCCTAGGGGCACCTAAGTATTAAATGACAGTGTTTCAGTTTCAATTGTAGATTCTTTCTACCCTCACCTTGAAATCCAATTCTCTTTTCACTACATAGCACTTATTCTATAAGCAAATCAGTTCTCCACTGTTCAGACCCATTAATCCTCTCAAGTCAAAAAGTACTTCACAATTGTTGAATCTATAGACCTAAGGAGGCCTGAAAGCCAACCAAAAGTCTATGGTGGCCAGCAACATTTTAACAGTATTTCTAGTTTACACAACTCTAAGTGTCTGGTGGCTATTAAAGTTACTAATCTTATCCTTTTGTAATGTTAAGTACGAAGAAAGAGAAAAATGCAAAAAAATAGGATTTGTTTCTTTTCTTTGGGACAAAGGGTCAAGGGAAAAGCCATAGTAGAGTATTGACTATGATTGTTTATAAAACAACTCTAGTAAAAAAGAAAACAAACAAAACTTTGAGCTATGAAGAGTCTTTGTGAACTTTTAATGGGGGCAGTTGCTAAGGAGATAATGTGACATAAAAAAAAAAGTTGGAGGATTTGGAGTCAAAGGATCTGAGTCCCAATCCTGGATCTAATTTCTTACTACCTAGATGAACTTGAACATCACTTTCTCTCTTCCCTAAGCCTCAGTTTCCTTTTCTGTAAAATGATAGGATTGGGCTTGGTGATTTTTCACAAAGCTATGAGCCTATGAAACCATGGGCATAAACAAATTCTTATTCTCCCAGTACCTGCTCAGAAAGACTAAACTAAGACATGTGTAAATGGAATGCCAGGGCCAGGATGAAGCTAAGGGTTATTACTGATTGTCTAAGAGTGTGACACTGATTATCAATCTACCTACGAGAAAAACTGAAAGAACAGAAAACTCTGAACAGACACCATGCTACCTGGGGCCCCACATGAGAGATATAGATTAAGCACCCTAGTTCCCTCCTTGGGTCATGGCTGATACCTCCAGTCAGATGGTAAGCCCTGAGAAAACAAAGAGAGATTCAGGAAAATTGTGAGCTATCTACTTAGTCACTGAGAGGTGGTCTTTCACTAATGTTTTAGATTTTTTAATTTCCTCTGTATAATTTATAAATATGTATTACCACTGCAAAAAATATCCAATTTCAACTCCAAGTTGGTTCAACTCTGGAACTGGAGAGAGGGAGAGAGATTTCAAGTGAGGCTGTCAGAGATGCTATCAGACAGACCTTTAATGAAGGAAGAGAAGTCTCAGAATCCTTTAAGGGATATGCATACAAACACTCAGTTGCCAAATCCTGTCAATTTTACAGCCACATTTCTTCCATCTGCCCCCTTCTCTCCACCCACAATCCCATCACCACACTCCTGGACAATTATAATAGTCTCCTAATTAGTCCTCATTGCCTCTAATCCTTTCCCTCTCCAATCAGTCCTCCACATAGTTGCTGAATGTCCTAAGGAACAAGCCTTATGTGTTATGCCACTGTTCAAAGCCTTTCAGTATATGTTTATTGTCTCTAGGATAAAATATAAACTCCCTAACCTACGATTCAAGATCCTTTATATTCTGACTTCTATGTGGTATCTGTCTAATGATCTAGCCTTCTCACTGCTTCCCATTCATGCACTGTCCTGCATGTTTCGGATGGACTGAGCTATTTATTGTTCTCTAAATTTGACGTGCTATCACCCATCCCCATGCATTCACACAGGCTATGACCAATGCCTAGAATGCACATCAGCTTTAGTTCCAGATTCCTTATCTTTTTTTTTTTGATATTCATCTCAGACATCAACTTTCTATTACTTACCCCACCCCCAGCTCCACAAGCTGATAATGTTCTCTCCATTATCCAATATTCCTAGGGCATTATACTTATGTCTTTCATTTGCCTCCATGATTCCCCACCTATCTTGTATTATATTTATTTGTTTATATGTCATATCCTCTACAATAGAATGTAAGCTCTTGGAGGGCAACAACAGCCTGACACAGTGCCATTTCATAGTGTACTTGTTGTTCTTCAGTCATGTCTGACTCTTCATGACTCTATTTGGGGTTTGCTTGGCAAAAATACTGGAGTGGTTGGGATTTCCTTCTCCAGCTCATTT
This sequence comes from Trichosurus vulpecula, assembly GCF_011100635.1. Lineage (NCBI taxonomy): Eukaryota > Metazoa > Chordata > Mammalia > Diprotodontia > Phalangeridae > Trichosurus > Trichosurus vulpecula. The sequence continues at coordinate 239,943,045 of NC_050580.1, read as the reverse complement.
TACAGATGAGGAAACTGAGGCAAACTGGGGTAAGTGACTTGCTTAAGGTCACACAGCTAGTAAGTGTCTGAGGCCAGATTTGAACTCAGGAAGATTCATCTTCCTGACTCCAGGCCCAGCACTGTATCCATTGTGCTACCTAGCTGCCCCCAAAGTGTTAGCATTCAATAAATAGCTGTTGAATTAAATTAAATTTGAATTACATATTCACCAGAAACTCACTCTTATGGTATATTCCTTAGATAATATTGCTTAGAGGATAGGTCACCAGGTTAAGGATCAAGAATACCTGGGTTCAAATCTCACCTCAGACATCTATGTAACCCTGGGCATTCACAACCTCAGTTCCTTCATTTGTAAAATAAAGGAGTTTGATTAGTGCAGTACTGTCAAATTTAAGTAGAAAACAGGGCCACCAAACCTTATATAAGGATCCTTACCTGTAGATGTTCACTTAGAAAATCATATGTTAACATTACCTTTGATTTATTGTATTTTTATCTATTTTGCCAAATATTTCCTAATTAAATTTTAATACGGTTCCAGCCACACTCAGGAGTTTTATGGGCCACATGAGAGCTGAGTGCTTAATACTTCTGGATTAGATTATCTCAGAGGTCCCTTCTAGCTCAAGAACTGTAATTCCTATCCCAAACTCACCAAGGCCATCTCTCCAAGTTCCAGATGAAGTAGGAAGATCTTTGAGCCCCTAGCCCACTGGTCTTGACAACAACTGTGACAGCAGTCCTAGCCAGAATTACGTCATCAGAGAACCTCTTCCTTCTCTGCTGTAAGGGAGGTGGACAGAGTCTTTAAAATATCTAGTGATAAACAAAATGACACATGTGGCTATGTCAAGAATTCTTTTCTTATAAATACAGTTTTTGGACCAGACCTGCAGGTTGATTAGCATAGAGAAATGCTAGTAAAGAAACCCCCTTTACCACTAAAGAACAGTAACTACTCTGTAAAATAAGCTAAAGAAGTAAACGGCAAAGCACCCCAGTATCTTTGCCAAAGAACCCCAAATGGGGTCATGAAGAATCAGACATGACTAAAAAAAAACCTGACAACAAAAAAAGCCCACTACTCTGAACCTGAGTCACTGAAAGATTAAGGGATTTGCCCAGAGTCATACAGCCAGTATGTGTTAGAGGTAGGCTTTGAACCTAGGCCTTTCTGAATCTAAGGCCAGTTTTCTATCTGATATACTACATTGCTTCTACAAATGCATGTGCATGTATGCACACTTACATGTGTAAATGTATTTATAGTTGTATATATACACATATGTGTATGCATATACATTTATTTCTATGTAGCATACACAAGAATATGTGTGTGTGTGTGTGTGTGTATGTGCGTGTATGTGTGTAAAAGATGCATTTAAAGGTATTTAGTATAGCTGAAAGACCCTGATGCCCCAGAGGGAAGACAGCTCTGTGAGGTCATTTTGTCATTAATGAAACTCCGTTACCATGGGGACATCACAGCTCTATCTCATACCAGCACTTAGTTCTGACAACTGAAGAAACTAGAGAATTTCAATCAGGTCAGTTCAATGGCACTTCCCAGGCAACAAAGACTCTGAAAAGTATCAAGTTATGAAACACTTGCAAAGCTGTCTGGGAAGATGTATGCTTCAAGTCATGCTTCAAAGACGTATCAATAGAAGTTATTTCTATAGGATTCTTTACCTCCAAGAGCCAATAACATATGCATGGTCCATAGACATAGCTCAGTCCCCTTTACTCAAGTCTAATTGTCTCATGGAACCAACTGAATCTTCTCAGTTCCTCTGCTCATCCGAGATGCTTATCCTTCTACAAAGTTGTTAACCAATTGTCATACAAGCGGACATGCCAGCCTAGCTGAAACAGCAAAGCACCTGAATGAGAAAAAAAGGAAGTAGTATGTGTCAGGCAAGTCCAACCACCACAACCACTTAGACCATTATATCATTTCAAACCATGATGGAGATAGACTAGGACCCTAGCCTTGGGACTAGCAGTGATCCACAAACCACTAGATCTGCTTCTAGTCTAGACCCCACAGCAATTATTGGGGAAGGAAATCATTGTAGAGGGGGGCCCAACCTTCCTCTTCCCTACCAGCAATAATTGCTAACCAACTGCCACCAACAGTCAGATAGGCACAGAAGCCCTGGAAGTAGAAATGCACCCCAGACCACCAGCACTGCTTCAGCCCAGTTGTCACATTCATCATGTGGGATAGCTACTCCTGTGGAGAAGAGCCCAGCCATCTCTACCAACTTCCAATCATCTGGCACGCACACAGGGCAGACAAACCACTATAGTGCAGCAACAAATCACCCTGAGGGAGAGGCAGTAGGCAGCACATGCCAGGCAAGTCAAACACCCATCACCACCTTGACCACCATTTTCCCTTAGCACTGATGGAGACAGCCCAGAATCCTGAATCCAAGTGCCTTGGGTGTAGCATTGCTTCCAGACCAATGTCTTCAGTGGTCATCCTGGAAAGCAACACCTATGTAGATCCTGGAGGTGCTACAGTCTCAGTGACTGAAGACTCAGAAAGAAAAAATGCTTGCCACCAAAATCTTTGGCACTGTCAAATAATTTAACATCAGAAATTCCCTCAAAGGAGGGAATACCATACACACTCAATTAGGTATCTTACCTACAGGAAAGAAGGAGGAAGAAGATAAAAAAGGGGGGACAATAGAAGGGAGGGCAGACAGGGGGAGGAGGTAATCAAAAACAAACACTTTTGAAAAGGGACAGGGTCAAGGGAGAAAATTCAATAAAGGGAGATAGGTTAGGAATGAGCAAAAAATAGCTAATCTTTCACAACATGAGTACTGTGGAAGGGTTTTACATAATGATACACATGTGGGCTATGTTGAATTGCTTGCCTTCTTAGGGTGGGTGGGTGGGGAGGGAAGAGGGGAGAGAATTTGGAACTCAAAGTTTTAAAAACAGACGTTCAAAAACAAAATTTTTTTTTTGCATGCAACTAGGAAATAAGATACATAGGCAATGGGGCGTAGAAATTTATCTTGCCCTACAAGAGAAGGGAAAGGGGGATGGGAGGGGAGTGGGGTGATAGAAGGGAGGGCTGAGCGGGGAATGGGGCAACCAGAGTATACGCCATCTTGGAGTGGGTGGGAAGGTAGAAATGGGGAGAAAATTTGTAACTCAAACTCTTGTGAAAATCAACGCTGAAAACTAAATATATTAGATAAATTAAAAGAAAAAAAAGAAATTCCCTCAGAAATTGATATGAATTTTTCAATGAAAATGACATTAAAGAGGCATTAACATCCTCTTTACCACCTCACTATAAGGACCATGAGACTTTTCCATCTGACTTCTATATGTATCATGTCCCCCATTTGAACATGAGCATTTTGAGAGTAGGAATTAACTTGCTTTTCTATTTGTATCCCTAGTTCTTAATATGGTGTTTTGCATATATTAAGTGCTTAATAAATGTTTTATTCCTTTGTTCATTCAAAACACTCAGCTGAAAAGCTAGGAATTTTGCAGTGATACACTAAATAGGTTAAAGACTAAACCTGTTACTATATTGATACAAGGAATGCCTGAGATGAAACACCCAAGTTAGCACCTTCTCTACAACTTATAGTCTTAAAGAGATGTCTGGCACAACAAAAAGTTAAATTACTTGCCCAGGGTTACACAGTATGAGTCAAAGATGGAACTTGAACTCAGGCCTTCCTAGTTTAAAGGTCAGCTCTCTATCTACTATAGGGACCAAACTAAATTTTCACCAGCATCCCAGGAACCTCTGCTCCTATTCCTCGCTATTACTAAAAAAGCTTTTAAAGATCAAAAGGCAATCATCGACCAATGCTACATTTTGGTCTTGGCCATAAGTTCTGACATCAAGAATCATGATTTCTCTGAGTCTGTCTATTTCAATATTTTGATCTTGCATTTGTGGACTCCTCTTCCAAGGGTGCTAATTACAATCTCTCCATGCTTATCCATCTTTTCCTCGCATAAATTGTCCACAGGTAGTCCACCCAATAGGCCTTCCTCTAGATCTCTTGACTTTACATGGATTCCAATGGAAACACAGATGGTTCACTTCTCCTAAGCAAGTGTTTATATATACTGTGCTGGAATCTACTCATGCCAACCATGTGCCATTCTATCATCCATCAGGTGGTACTCAACTTGAATTCTTCAGAGATTGTAGAATGTAGGCTGGATTCTATTTGGGAAACTGCCCATTGCTTTTAATGACTCTAAGCTTCTCCATTAAACAAAGATGAAAAAGCTGATACTCATTTTACAAGTGAGAAAAAAATCTGAGACACAGGGTAGTTAAGTGATAAAAGTCTTCCACAGGAGTCTCAACCAGTTATGCCCAACAGATCTGTGTTGTTCCCTGTGTTATCCAACTTGTGAGCAAATCTATCTGAATGGTCTATTGCTTTAAAGGACTATTGAAAAATAGGAGACATTGCAACAGGATGCTACAATCTAAAATTTAAATTTAGTTTTTCAGATGATGGGTGCAAAGGCTATTACTTCTGTTCTCTCACTGTTGAATGTGTATGAACCATGGCAGAGCACGTATCTTGTCTTCCTCTCTGATCTTCTGCCCTTCTGTTCCTAATCCCCTAGTCCAAATCTCATAATCTTAGATTGGGGAAAGAGAAGAAGGTATAATCATGGTCAAGAGTGGGTTATGATAAAAAGGAACCATTAAAGTCAACTTATTCTCCTATTTTAAGCCCGGGGATATGTGCTTCAATGGAAAGTGATAATTTTTCCCAAAAACCAGTATAGCATGGGCACCATCATGAAACAGCTTCATAATTCAGTACAATAGCATCTTAGACTCACACTCAGAATAATAGAATCTAAAGAAATCTGGAATGTGTAGATATTAGCTTCTGTGGGTGGAACTGGATTTTGCCACCTGTTCTGTTGAAGGTCTAGAAAACCAATGATGCAAAATGAGCCCTGAATGTCCACATTATATTAAGTATGGCATGGTAGGAAAAAAAAAACATGACATTAGGATCATACATTTGGAGTTAGAAGAGACTTTAGAAATCATATACTACAACTCCTTATATCATAGATGAGAAAAGAGAGAGTTGAACTAACTTATCCAAGGTCATATTTGCAGCAGAGCCAGGCAAATGACCTTTCTACTGTGCTATAATAATAATGGCTAAATAAAAATAATGATTAGGTAATGTTTATGTAGGACTTTAAAGTTAAAACAGCTCTCTCTCTCTCTCTCTCTCTCTCTCTCTCTCTCTCTCTCTCTCTCTATTTACATATATATATATATATATATATATGTATGTATGTATGTATAATCTTATTTAATCTTCACAACAATCATGTTAAGTGGGTATTTTATCACCATCATACAAAGGAGGAAACTGAGGTTGAGCAAAGCCAGTGACTTGTCCAGGGTCACATAACCAGTGAGAGTTTAAGGCAGAATTTGAATGAGATCTTCTAGATCAGCTCCCTACCCACTATGCCATCTGACTGCCACACATTCAGAGAGTTTTTTTGCTATTTGAAACAAGTTAATGGACTAAATTTCTGTTAAAATGGGATGGTTGGACCAGATAAGCTCTAAGGTCCAGTCTAGTTCAATGATCATCTTGATTCCATAAATTTCTTTTGACCTCTCATTCCTTAGTTATAACCTGAGAATAATAAAAAAAAAAAAAGCTTATCCTTAGATGTTGTGAGCATGGGGTTCATAAGATTTAGAGCTAAAAAGAAAAAAGATTTAGAACTGGGGGGGACGGGCCTTAGGGATCCAACTCCATTATTTTAAAGGTAAACTGAAGCCTAGTGAAGTTAAGGGACATCGTCAAGGTCATTAGGGTCCATAAAAACATCCTTTGACTAAACAGAGCAATCTCCACTAGAAAAAGGGAATAAGGGAGAGACTAAGACCTTATATATAGGTCTATAATTTCTAGGACAGAGGCAATGTCCCAGGAAAGTATGACAATAATAGTCTCAAATTCTAGTGCTCAACTTTCTCCACTCTTTCTTTGCAGCTGTGGGGCTCAGAAAGGCAGAACACTCCCATGTCCAACAGTCTTGTCCCTTACCTGGATGAACAAAGAGCTTAAACACAGGGCCAGATCTGAAAAATTAGTGGCCTCATATCCTTACAATCTAAGATCTAACAAAAGGGAAATTCTCAACCCTAGAAAAGATAAAAGCTCACTCATCACTGAGTAGAATTGGCTGCAGTTAAAATTTATCTTGGTTCTCACTGAGATAAAGCGATTTCATCACAGATTTGTGGAAATCAGAGACGATCTAGTTTCACACAATTCATTTTACATATGAGGAAACAGAGGCTTAGGTAGGAGAAATTATTTGCATAATGTCACACAACTAATAAGCAGCAGAGCTAGAAGTCTAAGTCTTTCTGACTCCAAATCAAGGGACTTTTTTGATGCTTGATGTTATTAGCTACAAACATTTTTTTGCTTTATTTTGCTTTAAATTCAATTTTATTTTACTTACAGGTCTAAATTTTCTTCTTCCCCCTATTCCCTGAGAAAACAAGAAAAACAAGAAAACAAAACTTCTAGGTTGCACATCTGTCTTGTGAAACTGAAATCCACATCTTCATTCTCTCCCACCCAAAATATATTTCCCATTTGTATTAATAGCACCTTTATATGGAGTCATTAGCAACTAAGTACTTGCTAAAGCTTCTTAATTATAATAAAACATGCCACTGTAAACTCATCTTGAGTTTCTAGGACAAAATCTAGTACTTCCTTATAAAATTGTGGAATAGTATGCAATGTCCTGTCCATTTATCCAGAGAATAAGGCATTGACTGATAATTAATTATTTTAATTTAGGATGATTTAACTCAGAAATTCCAGTAATAGGCTTCTTTATAAAATGAAATCAGATGTCTATCTGTTTTTCCACTACTTACTTTAAGATCAATCCTCTGTAGGTTCCAAATATGCTTGCTAAGTCGTTGGAAGTTAATATTAGTTTTCAGAAAAGGATGGCAGAATGAACTACTTTTTATAATGATGAGCTTTGTGATAAGATGAATTTATGAGTCACATTTTGCTGTATTGAAGTTCAATTACAATAAAATATTCTGTAATATAATGACATTTTCATAGCACTCTATGGTTTTCAAAGTAGATCCTATACATTTTTTTCATTTGATCTTCACAACTGTGAAATAAGCTACAGGTATTATTCCCATTTTACAGATGAAGAAACTGAAGCTAAGAAGTTAAGTTACTTTCTCAAGTTCACACAGATAATAAATTCCTAAGACAGGATTTAAATCCGGGTCTTCCTCACTCCAAGTCCAGAACACTTTCCCCTCTATACCACATTGCTATTTTGCTGGGATGTCAAAGTTGATCTCTAAATGAGCTGGGCATTGGGTTCACTTGAATCTCAGCCATGATAGCTCCTGATGGCTTCATTTGTCATGAGGAATGCAAAATATCTGAATTGAGAACTGGTGAAAATTTGGAATTTCCATCAGAAGAGCAATCCTAGAACAGGACGACTCTTGGTTTAGTTAGCTAAGGTGTTAGCCTGCCTGAACCTGAGGAAAAGGACAGATGACATTGTAAGAATATATATAGCCTTATGACCCTAAGACTTAGTATTTCATTTGTCCTTCTTTTGATTAAAGGGCTGCATTTTTTTTTCTTTAAATGATTTAAACATATAACTGAGGAATTGCATGTGTGTCAGTTGAGAGCATCATTCCAACCTAAGTAAAACATAATATTCTGGTGACATGGACAACAAAAATGGAAAATATCACTTACCATATTATCTGTGATAGTATAGTCAAGTCCCTTAAGGGTTGTTTTGTTGTTGTTCAGATGTTTTAGTCATGTCTGACTCTTCACAACCCCATTCGAAGTTTTCTTGGCAAAGATACTAGAGGAGTTTTCATGCCCATCTCCAGTTCATTTTACAGATGAGAAAACTGAGACAAATAATGTTAAGTGACTTGCCCAGGGTCACACAGCTAGTAAGTATCTGAGGCCAGATTTGAACTCAGGTCTTCCTGACTCCAGGCTCAGTGATCTATCCATTGCGCCACCTAGCCACCCAAAGGTTACATACTCAATCTTTTTTTCTCATGTTTGAGGGGGACTAATGGAATGATCAGTGAATTGTTCTTAGACATCAAGAGACACGAATTCAAGTCTGAGATCTCCCATTTTCCAGTCATGTCACTTGGAAGAGTCACCACCTCAAGTCCTCACCTGTGAAACAAGGTTAACCAATTTTACTTACCTCATAGTGTTGTTGTGAGGATAAAATAAAATAATATATGTGAATATTCTTTGTAAATAGTGAAATGTTATACAAATGTAGCATATTTGTAATGTAATTATCCAGAACCTAATGGTAATTTATATGTAGTGTTGCTAAATTCATATTTGTTGAATTCTTAGTAATATTATTATTAGTATATAAAAGAAGAAATGAAGCATTTGTATGGTACCTACTATGTGCCAGGCACTATGCTAAGTGCTTTACAAATATTATCTCATTTGATCCTCACAACAACTCTGTGAATGGGTGCTATTATTATCCCCATTTTGTACTTGAGGAAACTGAGGCAAATAGAGCTCAAGTTATTTGCCCAGGGTCCCACAGCTAATTAAGTTTCTGCGGTCACATTTGAATTCAGGTCCTCCTGACTCCAGGCACAGAGCTCTATCTGCTGTGCCACCTGCCTGCGTCTACTTGAGTCAGGAAGACCCAGGAAGACTTGGGTTCAAGCACCGCTACAACTTCGGGACAAATCCAGTTTCAGGCCCAGGTATGCAGTCCATATGTTTTGAGGCTTTGAAAGCTCTCTCTTTCTTCTTTTTAAAAGTATGTTTTATGGATATATTTTGTTTTTACATGCCCTAGATTTCACCCTGTTATTCCCCCTCCCTGATCAGAAAGCCATTCCTTATAACTAATAATTTTTTAAAGAAAAAGAAGAGAAAAATTTAGCAGAACCAATCAATAGATTGAAAAAAATCAAATATTCTATGCCTAGGACCCCCTTCACACACACACACACACACACACACACACACACACACACACACAGAGGAACCAGGGGAGGTATCTTCTCATTTCTCTTCTTTGAGGTTAAGTTCTTCCTTTAAAATTCCGTAACATTCATTTTCAATTATTTAGTAATTTGTGTTCATTCCACTTATATTGTTGAAGTCATCATACATGTTGTTTTCCTGGCTCTACTTATTTTATTTTGTATCAGTTCACATAAGATTTACCATATTTCTCTGTATTCATCCCTTCTTACATTTCAAATAGCCTAGTAATAATCCAACCATTATGTACCACAATTTATTTAGCCATTCCCCAATCAGTGGGCATCTATTTTGTTTCTAATCCTTTGCTACCACGGAAAAGTGCCAGTCTGGATCTCTCTCCAAATGCTCTCATCTACTTACATACCAGTAGCAACTAGGTGAGAAGTCAAAACACCGGGGTTTAAACCATTTAAACCTGAATACAAGTCATTTAAATTCACAGCGCTTCCTATTTGAACAGGATAGATAGTAAAAGGCATCCTCCTACACTGCAGGGATGTTGTGAAAATAAATGAAATATACGTCTATAGAATCTCTTTGAGCTTCTGGAAGGAAAGAGTCATATAGAGATGCAAGGTATCAATAGCTACTGTTGATTTTTAAGACATTATAAATGCCACAGAAATATGCCACCATAGTGTGTTCTGAAGGGTATGGCTTTTATGTCTACCCATACTTCTTTGTACTTTTGCCTCTTCTGTATTCTCAGAACCAGCAGTAATTCTAGCTTGTTGACTCATTGACGTATATCGTATCTGTGGTTTCCTCCCTCAACAAGGAGGGATGGCATCACTCTGCATGGGGCAGACTATCTACCTCCAGCCTGCACACAATACATGCCCCTGCCGTGGCTATGAAGGAAGAGCTAATGAAACAAAGGAATCATGTTACATTGAAGAGGAAGAGATAAATCTCCCAGCCTGGGCTTTGATCTGACAGTGTCTTTAAGTCCAGGGAGATGAGATTTTCAGCTCTTTCTTTTGGGGGAAAAATGTCCAGGATAGAGAATTATTATGGTATGGTGGAGAGAAGATTAGTCATGGAGTCAGGAAGACCCAGGTTCCAATCATAGCTCTAACATGTGCTAGATGTATAACCATGGGCATGTCATTTAACCTCTTAGTTCATCAGGTACTTTTCTAAGACTCTGAGTCTTGTTACATAAATTGCTTATCTGCACCAGTGGAGGTAGTTAACCATACCAGGAGATCCCTGTACCAATAAATTCACAGGTGTGAATCTTTACCCTATCCTACCCTACTCCCTCCACCACCACCACCACCACCCCTGCAAAGAAAAAAAAAAAAACCAAGCCTTGATAGCACTAGAAATCCTATTTGCAAAGTGAATATGGAAAAAGGATAACTAACTGGATGAAATCCCTGATGTGTTCTCAAGTGGACTTTCATAAGATGAAGAGTTGTTGCCAGGTAGTATAGAGAAAAACTTAGTCACCTGTCAGATTATCTTGTTTTAGAGGGTCCACGTAGCTCACAAATTCTGTTATGCCTCTTCAATCCCACTCTGACATTCAGGGGAAACCCAGATGGTGATAGATATAGATAGAAAGCCTGAAGCTGAGACATAATCTAGGCAGCTTTGACCCAGAGATGTATTGCAAAAGAATGTTATGCCTTCAAGGAGTTTCTGTAGCTTTGTGTCTCACCACCTTCCTGGCTGTAAGAGCAGGAAGTAAATTTCCATAGAGAATTAAATTCACACAACCTTCTCAGTAGCAGAGGTAAAGTTAATTTTACTATCAATCCCTGAGAAAAATATCTTTCTCCTTTCAGATTTCCTATAATTATGAGTTAGAAACTGACTGGACAGTTTTCTTCCCTCATGACTCCTCTCTTCCCCCCCATACTCATTTGCATCAACCCCATCCAGCAGTGTGCTATTAAATGTTTAACAAAAAAAAGAGTTTAACTGAACAATAAAGTATTCGTGATACACTTTAAAGTTAAACCTTCATTAACATTTTCTCTATCACTTATTTAAGTTTAGACAATCAACAAAACAATAAATCAAGCCCTGATTTGCTGATTTCTGAGGCATATATGTTCATACTGAAAAATTTAACCATCAGCTCACCTGAGCCAGTTCATGCCATGCACACTTCTAGGCACATCCTTCCTATTCCTTCTTCCCTTCCCTTCCACTGTGCTCTCTAGAACCCTTGTTCTGTTGAAAACAAATTGCCTTTTATGTCAGATCTATATTATTTCAGGAACTACTTTGTATGTATTTTCATTTTCTTATCTATATACATATTGTTCCACAAAATGGAATGAATGTAAACTCCTCCAGGGCAGGGACTATTTTGCTTTGTCTTTGTATCACCGGCACCTAGAGCAGTGCTTGGCACATGGTGGCAGTGATTAAATGCTTATTATATTGAACTAATTAGATGGATCACTCATTTCAGGCCTGTATATATTGGTGTTACCTAAGACATTGTTGTATCCTGAATTCAGAGTGAATTAGCACTGAAGTGTGATTATTCAAATCCCTCTTCTCATGCTTACAACTTGTTTGACATCGAATAAATCACTGGATCTTGGTCTTTCTACCTATAAAATGAGGGGCTTAAACAAGATGGCCTGAGTTGCCTTCTAGCTCTAGACTTATGATCCCATGACTTTACAGAAGGAAGAAACATCGGTCTAATCCAGTGGTTCCTGGCTGCTGATATTGGTGTTTTGCTAATTGAACACTAAGGAGTAAGCACATCGGCACGAGTCAAGAAGATTGTCTCTGTTCTTTGTCAGCAGAACCTAGATTACTCCACAATGCTATACTAATGAGCAGGGTGGTGAAGAGCTCCAAGTCTATGGAAGGGAGAATAAAAGGAAACACACTTAACAAAAGGGATTTAGATTAAATGTACAAACTAATTTCTAAACAAAATTAAAATACAAAGTGACTTTATGTCGGAGTTCTTAAACAGGCTTAAACAGGATAAAGTCAAAGCGAGAATCACGGAGTCTTGTGGTTAAAAGGAAACCAGTTCATTTTACAGAGGAGGAAATGGAGGATTGGTGATTTGCTCAGAATTACACAGAAAGCAAGCTTTAGAGAAGGGATTTGAATAACCAGGTCAACAAATGTTTATTAAGCACTTACTTTGAGCCACAAATACAAACTGGAAGTTACTACCCTCCGGGAGCTTACATTCTAAAAGAAAAAGACAATCCATAAAAAGGGACCTGAAAAGGTGGGATGGAGATGAAAGTACCCATTAAGGGGGCATGGTAGACAAAGTCCAATGGAGAGTTTGGAGCACAGCCTGGAGAGTGGTTGGCCTAAAATGCCTCCTTAAAATAGAAGTTCTTGGAGGAACCAGCCAATCAGTAGGAGAGGCCACAGAGCCAGAGGATACTTCCAACACGAGAAGTAACCCCATAGTAGAGTGAGCTTCCAGAGTAAAGAGGTTTCTATGGCATGGTAGACAAAGTCTGGTGGAGAATAAGGGTTATAGCTGAGAGAGGAATCAATCACTCTACAGGACTCCCCCACTCCTTTCTGGGGGTACAAAAGCCAACTATACCTCAGAAGATACATATACTATCAACAGGGTACAGGCCTGAGCTCCTGGGTGACCCATCTAGTCTTTTCATTTCACTTCAATAAGCATTTATTAGACACCTACTACATGCCAGGTACTGCTCAGCACTGGTGATGCAAAGACAAAATAAAAGTCTCTTGCTCTCAAGAAGTTTAAATTCCACTTGTGGGGAAGCAACAGGTACCCAGACAAGTATATGAATAAAAATAAATATATACATATATATGTACATATATATATACACATATAAATTTCTGAGAGGAGAACACAGGTCTCATACCTAAGACAATTTGTTAACCATAAAACAAAATGAAGGGACTTGGCCATGGTCACTAATTTTATTAGTACTAGGACTCAGAGTTAGACCTGGGTTTTTTGACTCACATACAGTTTTCAACCACAGAGGGAGATTCCAGACAGGCCCAAAAGTGAAATAGTCTCACAGGAAATGGACTTAACAGAGTAAAAAGCAAACCAGTACTATTCACTATCTGGATACACTGAGATAAACTTTATTATTTATTTATTTTGTGTAAGCTACAAATTTATGCTGGGACTAAGACTTAGATGGCAGTTGAGTTAAAGCATCAATATGAAAAATCACTAGCACCAAGGACAGGGGCATTTGGTATTGCTTTTGGTATTGCTTTGATGTCAGTGACCCATAGAAATCAGGTATATTGATGATACTGTCTCAGGTGCTCATTTGAATCTAGATTACGAGTCCTTGGAGTTTAATGTAAAGTCAAGAATCTGACCTACAACTGCTTTTTCTGTTCAGGATATGATTAACTATATTTATTAAAACTTGAGGAGAAAGCTGAGTGGAGTGAATAGTTGACCAGTCTTTGAGTAATAAAATTGTAGAATTTTAGAACAGGAAAGACCTTAAAAATCTAGTTCAGCCCCTTCACCTGAGCCCCAGACAAGGAGAATGCCTTGCTTAATAAATAGCAGAGCCGAGATTGAATCACAGTCCAGTACCCTCTCCATTATACCACCTGGATCCAGTAATGTATCCCTGGCTTTAATTCAGTCAAGGAATTAAGAAGATATTCATGGTTCACAGGCAGAGACAGAATTCATATAGGGTTAGGTGCATAAGTTCATAGATTTAGAACTAGAAAGGACCTTGGAAATCAATTAGTCCAACCCCCTCATTTTATAGATGACGAAACTAAGGCCCAGAGAGATAAAATTATTTGCACAGCTAAGTTTTAGTGCCAGCACATGGGCAAACATGCACGCTAGCACGTGTGCATGCACGCACACACGCACACACACACACACAAATAAATTTCTGTGTATTTCCACTTACCTAGTGGAAATCTGGAATTGAATACTAGTTTTCCTGATTGTTTCCTTATCCTTATATATTATTGTGCATCTTTGATTCTGCTGAATTGTGTTTTTTGACTATTCAGCACGTTATCTAGAATGCAGATTAGATGTGAAGTTTCTCACCACTCATGACCTTTGCCAAAACACCTATGTGGATCTTTTACTTCCTTCTCTAATCTCTTTATGATCCCAGTAGATGTCCAGAATTACCTGCTGCTTCTGATAACTGCCTAAAAGCACTGTGTCTACTAATTTTCCAGTGACCTCTTGTTTCCTGGCATCAAAACAGTAACAGGTGTAAGCATCTACAGGGAGGTACATTGAGCCTGTGATTCAGTGCTGGCACAAGATAGGGTTTGTTTCCCTCAGGAATTGACTCTGACAATGTTTCCATGATGCCAATTTCCAATTAGTGTCACCACTTGCCCTGCGGTCTAATACAAGTGTCCAGTTTATCACCAACATATACCTGACTATTTTCTGAGATGTGCACTAATACCAAAAGGTGAGGCAATGTCAGTCAGAAAGCAAGTTTGCCAAACGAAGAGATCATCACCGCTGTCTAAAGGGAGGTCATTCCATTTCTAAGGGAGAGATTATGGCTTCCCTTACTGAAAGCAAAACCAATAATGCCTTCAGAAGCTGAATCAGATTTTAGATTTAGAACTGAAAGTGACCTCAAGGACTATCAATCCCATTATTTTAAAGATAAGGAAAATAAGACTCATCCAAGGTCGTATGAGTATTAATTATGTTATTTGAATCCGGGTCCTTTGACTCCAATTCCAGCTTGTTTTCTACTACACCACAGTGTCTTTCTAATTATATCTAGTTGTTTGAGAAAGGAAGTAAAGCATAGCAAGAAAAGTTCTTGCTTTGGAGTCAGAGGACATTGATTTGAAAATTCATTCTACTATTTACTAGCTCTGTGAACTTGGAGAATTGATTTTCTGGGCTACAGTTTCAAAACGAGTGCCAGAGTTTTTTCCAACTCTTTTTTTTTAACTTTTTCCACATCTTTTTTTATTTAATATAGTTAGTTTTCAGCATTGATTTTCACAAGAGTTTGAATTACAAATTTTCTCCCCATTTCTACCCTCCCTCCCACTCCAAGATGGCATATATTCTGGTTGCCCTGTTCCCCATTCAGCCCTCCCTTCTGTCACCCCATTCCCCTTCCATCCCCTTTTCCCTTCCTTTCTTGTAGGGCAAGATAAATTTCTACGCCCCATTGCCTGTGTATCTTATTTTCTAGTTACATGCAAAAACTTTTTTTTTTGTTTTTGAACATCTGTTTTTAAAACTTTGAGTTCCAAATTCTCTCCCCTCTTCCCTTCCCACCCACCCTCCCTAAGAAGTCGAGCAATTCAACACAGGCCACATGCATATCATTATGTATCACCCTTCCACAATACTCATGTTGTGAAAGACTCACTATATTTTGCTCCTTTCTAACCTATCACCTTTTATTGAATTTTCTCCCTTGACCCTGTCCCCTTTCGAAAGTGTTTGTTTTTGATTACCTCCACCCCCATCTGCACTCCCTTCTATCATCCCCCCCTTTTATTATCTTCTTCTTCCTCCTTTTTTCCTGTGGGGTAAGTTACCCAATTGAGTATGTATGGTATTCCCTCCTCAGGTCAAATCTGATGAGAGCAAGATTCACTCACTCCCCCTCACCTGACTTGTCTTCCCTTCCTACAGAAGTGCTTTTTCTTGCCACTTTTATGCGAGATAATTTACCCCATTCTATCTCTCCCTTTCTCCCTCTCTCAATATATTCCTCTCTCATTCCTTAATTTGATTTTATTTCTTTTAGATATCTTCCCTTCATCTTCAACTCACCCTGTGCCCACTCTCTCTCTATATATATATATAATACACATATGTATACATACATACACACTCACATATACATATATATACATAAACATATATGTATATGCATATTCCCTTCAGCTACCCTAATACTGAGGTCTCATGAATCATACACATCATCTTTCCATGTAGGAATGTAAACAAAACAGTTCAACTTTAGTAAGTCCCTTGCAATTTCTTTTTCCTGATTACCTTTTCATACTTCTCTTGATTCTTATGTTTGAAAGTCAAATTTTCTATTCAGCTCTGGTCTTTTCACTAAGAAAGCTTGAAGGTCCTCTATTTTATTAAAAATCCATATTTTGCCTTGGAGCATGATACTCAGTTTTGCTGGGTAGGTGATTCTTGGTTTTAATCCTAGCTCCATTGACCTCCGGAATATCGTATTCCAAGCCCTTTGATCTCTTAATGTAGAAGCTGCCAGATCTTGGATTATTCTGATTGTATTTCCACAATACTCAAATTGTTTCTTTCTGGCTGCTTGCAGTATTTTCTGCTTGATCTGGGAGCTCTGGAGTTTGGCGACAATATTCCTAGGAGATTTCTTTTTGGGATCTATTTGAGGAGGCGATTGGTGGATTCTTTCAATTTCTATTTTTCCCTGTGGCTCTAGAATATCAGGGCAGTTCTCCTTGATAATTTCTTGAAAGATGATATCTAGGCTCTTTTTTTGATCATGGCTTTCAGGTAGTCCAATTATTTTTCAGTTGTCTCTCCTGGATCTATTTTCCAGGTCAGTGGTTTTTCCAATGAGATATTTCACATTGTCTTCCATTTTTTCATTCCTTTGGTTCTGTTTTATAATATCTTGATTTCTCATCAAGTCACTAGCTTCCACTTGCTCCAATCTCATTTTTAAGGTAGTATTTTCTTCAGTGGTCTTTTGGACCTCCTTTTCCATTTGGCTAATTCTGCCTTTCAAGGCATTCTTCTCCTCATTGGCTTTTTGGAGCTCTTTTGCCATTTGAGTTAGTCTGTTTTTTAAGGTGTTGTTTTCTTCAGTGTATTTTTCAGTATTTTTTTGGGTCTCCTTTAGCAAGTCATTGGCTTGTTTTTCATGGTTTTCTCACATCCTTCTCATTTCTCTTCCCAATTTATCCTCTACTTCTCTAACTTGCTTTTCCAAATCCTTTTTGAGCTCTTCCATGGCCTGGGACCAGTTCATGTTTTTCTTGGAGGCTTTTGTTGTAGGCTCTTTGACTTTGTTGACTTCTTCTGGCTGCATGTTTTGGTCTTCTTTGTCACCAGAGTAAGATTCCAAAGTCTGAGACTGAATCTGGGTGCACTTTCGCTGCCTGGCCATATTCCCAGCCAACTAACTTGACCCTTGAGTTTTTCAGCAGGGTATGACTGCTTGTAGACTAAAGAGTTCTATGTTCCAAGCTTGGGGGGATGCGCCAGCTCTGCCACACCAGCACTCCTCCTTCCCCTAGAACCCCCAACCCAGAGTGGACTTAGATCTTCAGCAGGCTCTGCACTCCTGCTCTGATCCGCCACTTAATTCCTCCCACCAGATGGGCCTGGGGCCAGAAGCAACTGCAACTGTACTTCTGTAGCTGCCCCACCTCCACTGCCCCTGGGGCAGTAGCTGAACCACAAACTCCTTCCACTTCTGCAGCTTTTCCCACTAACCTTCTCTGTTGTCTTTGGTGTTTGTGGGTTGAGAAGTCTGGTAACTGCTGCAGCTCACTGATTCAGGACACTAGGGCACGCTCCGCCCGGCTCCTGCTATGGTTGGTCTGTGCCACCCACTGCTGGGCTCTGCTCTGTCTGCTCCCAGCTCCGTGCAGGATAGACCTTACCTAGAGACCATCCAGGCTGTCCTGGGCTACAGCCCTGCTTCCCTCTGCTCTTTTGTGGGTTCTGCAGTTCTAGAATTGGTTCAGAGCCATTTTTTATAGGTTTTTGGAGGGATGTGGTGGGGAGCTCACGCTAGTCCTTGCTTTTCAGCCACCATCTTGGCTCTGTCCCCCCTCCCATTTTTTCCAACTCTTGATCCAAAGACCCTAAGAAGTAAAACATCTCTGGGAGAACTTGTCTCTGTTATATACTGGAGGGATCTGAGGGAGACAATTATTCACCAGAGCATATCTAGTGTGAGGATAGGGGCAGGAATAACCACAAAACTGAAGCCTTATTTTAATTGTAGTTTTAACTCTCCCATCATAAAAATGAAACAAAACAAAATATGTAAAGGCCCCCACTGATGACTGTCTTCTATGTGAGAATACTTGGGACGCTTATGGTAAGTTTGAGTCTACACTATGCTTAAAGAACTAGTTGATTTGTCATTTTGTTGAGGTCTTGGGGGCAGGAAATGAGCCAAATGGTTATTTGGCCATGTTTGTTAAGTTCCTGATTTCCAATGAGGTTTCTCCTTTAAGATGTACATGTAGAATTTAGGGTATTGTAGAAGGCAGAATCACGAAATATTGAATAGAAATAGTCAGAAAGCTAGGAACACCAGAAAATTGCATTGTACAGAAAACAAAGAAGAGGAGTTTTCTTTGAGTCTTTTTTTAAGAAGCAGGAGGGTGACCAGCAATGTCAAAGGTCACAGAAAGTCAAGGACTTTCTTTCAAAGACAGAAAAGGCCATTGATGTTTAATAAGGTGTTCATTTGTTGAAGTTGAAAGCAGTTTCTATAGAGTGACAGGAAAAGAAACCAGATTTCAGGGAGTTGATGAATGAGTTGGTGATAAGCAAGTAGAAAGATCTCTTGGAGATTTTTTAATAGAAATTGGACAACAAAGGGGAGCTGAGAGGAAGCTAGTTTGCAATCACTTGATTTTATCACTTTTCAAAATCATGTGCCAAATTATTGGTTAGTTAAATAAACTCTGCAGAAGCAGCTTGGTATATGGTAAATAAAGACCTGGCCTCAGGGTAAGGAAGATGTCTGACCTCTGAAACTGATTTTATTACCCTAGACAAGTCACAATTTCCCAGTGCTCTAGAATTCAAGAATCAGCAAACTACTGCCAGAATGCCAAT
Organism: Trichosurus vulpecula; assembly: GCF_011100635.1. NCBI lineage: Eukaryota > Metazoa > Chordata > Mammalia > Diprotodontia > Phalangeridae > Trichosurus > Trichosurus vulpecula. The sequence goes on along the minus strand of NC_050580.1, from coordinate 239,924,143 downwards.
TTTTAAATACAGTAAAGCTTTATTTAAAAATATAAAAAACATTCTTAGCTCACGTGGCCATAAAAAACAGTCAGCAGGCAGTAGGTCATAGTTTTCTGACCTCTGCTGGTGAGCTCTCTAATACCCTAAAGTCACAAAAAAATGTGATAACCTACATTGGTAGAGGAAATTCCTTATGCTGAGCTTCCTACTCTAAAGAAATCATTGCTTCCTAATCTCCATGGAATCTAGGTTCCATTGGAATCCAATTGGAATCTAATCTAGGTTCAGTTTCCAAACTTAAAAAAGATAAAGAAAAACATGCAAGGGTAGTTATGGGCATCACATTCCAGTACTCATCACGTAACAGCTTCTTTCCACTCAAAGTCCAGGAACATCTGTCATACTTGTGGTTTACAATTTCTGGCTCTTATAGTTTGGTTTTTCCATGCATTTATCCTTCCTGGCTTTAGCTCAGCGGATCACCTTGTTGGATTGGCTTGTATTTGGTCTCCTTTCTGCCTGCTTCTCCCCAGGATATGAAGTTTCCTGCCTTCCTAGTTTTCTGTTTATACAATTAAAATTCCCCAATGGCAATGAATGCCCACCCTTGAAAAAATTTGAACAATTGCTTGACTTAATTGGTTGATAAATGCAGTAAGAATGGTAACCTAGTAAAGACCCAGCTTTGAGCTTTAGGCTGGGGGGAAGAGGGTGGGGCTTGGCTGGTACACTGGCGTCTAGGTGGCACCATGGATAAAATGTTGGATTTGGAGTCAGGAAGATATGCGTCCAAATCCTGCCCCAGATGCTTCATTGCTGCCTGACCCTAGACAAATAATTCAACCTCTCTCAGCCTCAGTTTCCTTATTGTAAAATTAAGATAATAATAGCACCAAAGGGCAACTAAGTGGCATAGCAGATAGAGTGCTGGGTCTAGAGTCAAGAAGACCTGAATTCAAATCCAGCCTCAGACGTTTACTAGCTGTGTGACCCTGGGCAATTTGGCCCAGTTTCTTCATCTGTAAAATGAGCTGAAGAAGGAAACAGCAAACCACTCCAGTATCTTTGCTGAGTCAAATGTGACTGAAACAACTGAAACAACAATAAAGGTCAGGCTTATCTCCATGGAAATGCTTCTCCCTGATGGCTATACACAAAATTAGCTTTAGAAGATAAGTCTGTAGCTGGGGAAGGCTTTTTTACCTTCCTTTTTCTGAAGACCTGCTTCAGTCTTTTTACAAGTTCTAATTTCTTTCAGCATAGGAGCTAGAAGTTCAGTAAGGCACAGAAAAGCTTCATGGAATGCATTGATTTTGGAAATCAAAGATTGTACAACCTTTTGGGCAAGAGAAAATCAAAAGGAAAAAAGCAAGTACATGGTTAAATAGGAGTTAACATATTTCTTCAGATCAAACCTGGGGAGCAAAATTTTAAAATTCATACTCCTTGCCTAAATAATGTTCTTTTCTATGCATCCACAGCCCAGAGGCAGCTGTATAACATAGGAGGCAGCAGCTGAGTAGAGTGGAACAAGGACTTGACTAGCAATTGAGAAGCCTTCGTTTGAATCCCAGCTCTGCTATCAACTATCTGTATGACCTTGAGCAAATCACTTCATCCGTTTGGAACTATTTCCTCTTCTGTGAAAAATCTGGGTTTAAACTAGATGATCTACAAAGAAAAGGGAAAAGGAGCTATTTGTTAAAAAAAAATTATAGCCATTTTTCTTGTGGTGGCAAAGATGGCAAAGAATTGGAAATTGAGGGGATGCCCATCAATTGTAAAATTGCTGAACAAGCTGTGTGAATATGATTGTGATGGAATTACTATTGTGCTATAAAAAATAAACAGATGGTTTCAGAAAAACTTGGCAAGATTTACATGAACTGATGCAAAGTGAAGTGAGCAGAACCAGGAGAACATTGTACATGGTGACAGCAACATTGCACAATGATCAGCTGTGAAAGACTTGATTACCGTGATCGAAATAATGATCTAAGATAATTCTGAAGGACTCATCATGAAAAATGCTATCCACCTCCAGAGACAGAATTAGTGAAATTTGAGTGCAGATTAAAGCATACTTTTTAAACTTTATTTGTGTTGAGTTTTTTGTGTGTTTTCTTTTGCAACATTGCTAATATTGAAATTGTTTTGCATAAGTTCACATATATAACCAGGATCATATTGCTTCCTTTTCCAGGAGGTGATGGAGGAGCATGAGGGAGGGAGAGAATTTGGGAGAGAATCAAAATTTTTAAAATGATTTAATATGGAATTAGGAAATATTTAATGAAATAAATAAAATATATTAAAATTAAATAGAAATCTATAAGTTCCCTTCTACCTTGAACAATATCAAAATCTGTGGTGCTATCACATCTAGGTATTTATTCCAAAGAGATAAAAACAAAAAGGAAAAGGACCTATATGAACAAAAACATTTATAGCAGTTCTTTTAGTGGTGGCAAAGAATTGGACACTGAGGGGATATCTATCAATTGGGGAATCACTGAACAAGCTATTGCATGTGATTATGATGGGATACTATTGTGCTATAAAAAATGATGAGTAGGATGCTCTCAGAAAAACCTGGAAAGATTACATGAACTGATGCAAAGCTAAATGAGCAGAACCAAAAGAACATTGTACATGGTAATGGCAATATTATATGATGATCTACTGTGAATAAGTTAGCTATTCTCAGCAATGCTGTGATCCAAGAACATTTTAAAGGACTTATCATCAAAGGTGATATCCAACTCCAGAGAAAGAATTGATGGAATCTGAATGCAGATCAATGATACTTTTTCTTTACTTTTGTTTCAACCATCTGGCTAGCAGCTTCTGTAGGGGTATAAGATCCACCCACAGCCAGCATGCAGAAAGCTGCCAACAGCACAGGTTCTTTTGATCTGCTTAACTAAGGAAAGCAAGGTGAAGGGGTTGACAAGCTCACTTTAATTCAGCATACAAATATCAGTCACTTAGTTCAGGGGAGAAGGCCAGCACCCTGAACTTCAGAGCAACATACAAACAAATTATAAACATCAACAGACAGACCCAATACAGATTCATAGTTACCAACATCTAGGTTCAGCCTGGGAGCTCACAACAAGGGCTGGTCCAGAGTCACACGCCACCACTGCTGTAAAGAGGAGCTCCAACAGAAAAAGGATCTTCAAGCTGTCTTCTCTCCTCTTATAGAGTTTTTGACATCATCAAGCGTCATCTGAATGGTTCTTGAGTTGACCCCTCCCCTTAGGACCCTGGGAGGTTCACATTCACATAGATTAGGTTAACACCCAATAGGGCATGGCTCTGGAGTTAACACCTCCCCTTAGCCAGCCCCATCTTGGGCCCCACCCCAGTCACCAATCCGCACCCACATAGGTTCCACACCTAATAGGGCTCTGGGCCTGGGGCCTAGCACCTAGCAAGGCTCAATGAAATACACTGAGTTACTCAAAGAAAACAAAGGCCATTTTGCTTACCAACACAACTTTATTTTTCTTGGGTTTTCTTTTGTCTGTGTTTTCTTACACAGGATGACTTGCATGGAGATGTATTTTGCATGACTATACATGTATAATCTATGTCAAATTGTTTTCCTTCTCAATGAGGGTGGGAGGCGAGGGATGGAGAGAATGTGGAACTCAAAATTTGAAAAGAGAATGTTAAAATTGTTTTTACTTGTAATTGGGAAAAAATAATTTTTAAAAAAAATCTGCAGTGCTTATGGGACAAATGCTAATAAATTACAGTCTAGGAGTAGGCCTAAAGTAAAAAGGAATCTTTAAATGATATGATAAATGTTCATACTTTTCAGACTAGTAGAAATTTAGAGAGGGAAGGTACATAAACATAGGATCATAAATCTAGAACCTTGGAGATAATTAGTACAACCTCCTCATTTTATGGATAAGAAATAGAGGTTCATAGAGCTTAAATGACTTTCCCAAAGTTTCACAGGTAAATACTAGCAGAGGAAGGACCAGAACCCAGATATCCTCCATCTCCATCCTTTCCAGTACACAGTGACTTCCAAATCAAATTTATTTAGCTTAACAGCCCAAAAGTGAACTTTTAGCAACCCCTGAAAAAGTCTACCACAAATCAAGAAAAACAAAAAATTGCTCCCCTTTCACCTTTTTGTCATTCCTGATTTCAAAATAGCCAGATCCAGATTTGGCTGACTTGGGGTATAGGATCTGGAGACAGGAGGGAATCCAAATTGCTCAATGGTGCTAACAAGAATAAAACATTTGTCAAACCATGAAATCAGCAGCTGTGACTTAAAGCAAGCAAGAAGGAGCAAATATGCTGAATGAGAAGCTGCTGTTTTTCAACTGTCACTTTTCTGAATAGAACTGCCCCCAAATTCTATAAAATTGATCAGATGACTTGGCAGAAGTCTGCAACTGGCAAGCAGAGAGATTTCCACACCACGGCTTTATCTTGTTAGTAGCTAATCTATTATGATAGACTTACATACACATATAGGCCATCAATTAGACAGCATTGTATCATATAATTGATTGCAGGCTCTTCAGTTGCAGAAGTGACAGTGAAAGTGAGTGTTGACATAAGGATCTGTCTTTTTTCATTGCTGCCAGACATGCAAACTGTTTAAATTGGCCAAGGAACTTTGCTTCTGAAGTCTAAAGTTTTCTTTAATCCCCCATCCACATGAAAATCAAAATTCTAACCACCCATCAAAAACAGTTATATCATAGTAACCTCTTCTTATGGGATGCATGTGTGTCATGTATGGTTATAAGCGTAAGAAATAATGAAAATGGAAAGGAAAGAAAGGAAAAGAAAAGAAAAGAGAAAAGGAAAGAAGAGAAAAGGAAAGAAAAGAAAAAAATTACCAATTGGACCTGAACTAACAGACAAAAATAAAACCCATGTACCTGGAACTATACAATAATAGTAATACTTATAATGATGATAAAATAATATAATATAGTCCTGCAAGATTTACATAGCACTTTACATCTATTATCTAATCTAGTCATAATGGCCACACTGGATCATAACATTTACTCCTAATTCAAAAGGGAATACACTGGGATTCTCTTGATCCAAGTTTTTGCCATTTTCCCCTGTTCTCAATACAATTTCTTGAGGGTCAGTTCTTCCTCTCCTGTGTCTTATATTAATCTTGAAATTTTATCATCCATGAGTGACTCACTCTTGCCCTAATGTTCCTTGCAATGCTATCGCAAGGGAAAATAATGAAGCTTTTGGTCTTTCCTATCCTTGCTTAGAATGTGAGACCTCCTTCAGTGAGAAACTCTCCAAAAAGTTATCCATCTTAGATGTAGTTTTGAAGAACACAGTTAAATTTTCTTCAGTCTTCATTCCTCATTTTGGGAAATTTAGGCTTTTTTCCTCTAGTTGTTGAATGAAAGAGGATTTCAAGGTAGGGACTGAGGAAAGTGAGGCTTGGTTAAGCCTAGCTCTCCTATGGCACTGGAAGAACAGCTTTCTGGAGACATGCTGGTTACCCCTGACCAGTAATTATGCTGCTTTTGCAAATTCCATCTCCATGAGAAAGTCTGTTTTCTTTCTCCATCAACCACACAAACCACAGTTTTTCTTTGCCAAGTATAGGGAAGAGAAATGATCAGTGGGATACAGTGGGGAAAGTTAGGGGGGAAGGAATTGGGAAAAAAAGACTTAGAACAGTTCTTGCTGCCTAAGTGATTTCCTTAAGCATGTCACTCCCTTCCTCAATAAACCTTAGTGGTTCTCTATTGCTTCTAAGGAAAGAAAATTACCTCCTATGTTTAGCTTTTAAAGCCCTTCAAAACCTGGCTCCAACCCATCTTTTGAGTTTGATTGTACATTATCCCATTTCTCCCACTAGGAGATCCAGGCAAACTGGCCTTCTCTCTGTTCCTCAGACATGACACTGTCTCTGCACTCTTGACTGGCCATCTTTCATGCATGCTTAGAAAGCATTCCTTCTTTACATCCACCTCAAAGACTCACTGTCTTCCTTAAAGATTCAGCCTTAAAGATAAAGGCTCAAGTACCAACTTCTACATGAAGACTTTCCTGATCCTCCTTCCCCCCTGCCCACAACTGTTAGTGCCCTCCCTCCCAAAAGATCTTGTATTTAATTGCTTTGTAAGGACTCTCTTTGGGGCAGTTAGGTGGCACAACGGACGGAATGAAACCCCTAGAATCAGAAGGAGCTGGGTTCAAATCTGGCCTCTGGTGTCAGATGCTTACTAGCTATGTGACCCTGGGCAAGTCACTGAACCCTGTTAACCTTAGTTCCTCATCTGTAAAATGATTTGGAGAAGGAAATGGCGAATCACTCCAGTATCTTTGCCAAGAAAATCCCAAATGGGGTCATGAAGAGTTGGACACGACTGAAAATAATTGAACACACATACATATATACATATATTATGTATAAATATTTATTTACTTTGTATTTATTCTATATGTACATATACTACATGTACTACAAGCTACTTGAGAATAAGAATTGTTTGATTCTGTGTATTTATAAGCCCAGTGCTTAAGACAGTTCCTGCAATATTGGTTTAATAAATGTCTTGGAGGTATAGCCTAGGAGTCTGGAAATATGGATCTTAGTCCTCATTCTGTCTCCTACCAGTTCTAACACTTCACAGTTAAAGTCACTTAAAGATTCCCATTGATTGGTGAATGGATGAACAAAATGGGATGTATGGATATAATAGAATATTAATGCACTGTAAGAAATGATATATGAGGAATTAGTTTAGAGAAATATAGGAAGATTTATGTGAACTGATATAGAATGAAGAAAGTATATATAATGAATACAATTAAGTAAACAAAAACGCTGAAAGGCAGCTTTAAGGCATGGATTAAAGGAAATAACAATATGGATTCCAAATGACAGACGATAAAACACATCTCTTACTAGAGGCAAGGGACTCCAGGTACTGAATGTTGCACGTGATGTCAAATGCTGACACTAGAACATTTAGTTTTACTTAATTGTATTTCTTTCTGACAAAGGAAAGAGTCTATGAAGGGAGTGCGATCAGGAAATATCAGCAGTGTTAAAAATAGCCTTACCAAACCTTTTTTTCTCATTTATAAAATATGGGTTATAATAACTTGCTCTTTACAGGGCCATTGGGAGGAGCAAATGATATAATAGACATGACGTACCTAATGACAATAATAATGAAAATATTATGGATATCAAAGTAGTAGTTCTCTTTTTGGTTTAGAGCTATTGCTGCTAAGCCATAAGACCAAAAGCCATGACCCTATAAAAATTTTTTGAGGAAAAAGTGTGTTTTTTTTAAATCATAGACTATAAAGATTACATTGGATTGCAGTGCATTGGATTAGAATCGTTATTAATTGTTTTAATCTGTTCCTTTTTAAGAAGTTATTTTACTAAAAGTAGATTAACTTATTTGCCCTTGATTTATGGACAAAATAACATACAGGTGGGTTCCAAAGGAGAGAAATAAAGAATTCCCCTGAAATGGTAGCATTATTCAAATTTGTATTGCAAATTGCCATTGGACTAGAACAAAATATCTTATCCTACATAATTACAACTTCAAATAGTGTGAGTTAAAATATATGCAACCTCTTCAAAGGACTTATTGTTTGCATTAGTTGGAAAAAGGCAGTATTAATTGTGGCTAATGTTGGAGTCAGAGCCAGGGTGGCAGAGAAAAGGCAGCAACTCCCCTGAGTCTCCCCAAAACTTCCCTGAACACCTTTAAATAATGCCATAAAACAACTCCTAGAGTAGCAGAACCCACAAAAGGACAGGTGAAATAATTTTCCACCCAAAGACAACTTAGTAGGTCAGCAGGAAAGGTCTGTCTCCCTGGGGTAATAGTGGAGCACGTTCTGGTGGGCCCCAGCAAACCAGGAGCAGGTCTTGGGACCCATTGAATCTGCAGTGGCAGTGGCAGTGGAAGTAGCAGTGGCTGCCTCCACAGCTCTCAGCCTGGAAGGTGAGGTCAAACAGCTGATCAGAAGAAGTTACAGGGGTCTCTTTGGTAGTACTGGAGGCAGGACTCTGCTGCTTTGCATATGCTCACATCTGGGTCACAGTCTGGGTGGCAGGCCCAGGGAAAGTAGGAGCACTAAAATACTAGAGTTTGCAGGCCACAGTGAAGCAGGAACCCTCTTCACAGTTCCAGGGCAGAAACAAGTGCTTCTGGTCGCTCACAGACAGGAGCATAGGCCAGGAGAATAGTATATTAAACACCTCTTCTTAGATCATACCACCCTGGAAGAACTGAAAATTTAAAGGCCCACCCTGGAAGCAGAGCCTCACTTTAGCAAAGAGTTAAAAGTCAAGAAATAGACTGGAAAATGAACCACAGGAAAAAAATCTCACCATGGAAAATGACTATGGTAATAAGGAAAATCAAAACACACACTCAGAAGACAACAAAGTCAAAGCTCCTACATCCAAAGCTTCCAAGAAAAATATGAACTGGTCTTAGGCCATAGAAGAGCTCAAAAAGGGTTTTGAAAATCAAGTAAAAGAGAAAAAATTGGGAAGGGAAATAAGAGTGATGCACGAAAATCATGAAAAAGAGTCAACAGTTTGGTAAAGGAGACACGCAAATAATATATTTAAGAAAATATGATGTTAAAAAATAGACTAGGACAAATGGTAAAAGAAGTACAAAAAAATGAGAAAAAGAATTCACTGAAAAGCAGAATTGGCCAAATCTAAAAAGAGGCATGAAAATTCACTAAAGAAAAAAACTCCTTAAAAAGTAGAAATGGCCAAATGGAAAAGGAGAAGATAATAATTCTGAAGAAAATAATTCCATGACATTAGATTGGAGCACATGGAAGCTAATGACTTTATGAGAAATCAAGAAACAATAAAACAAAACCAAAAGAACGAAAAAATAGAAGACAATGTAAAATATCTCATTGGAAAAATTGACCTGGAAATTAGATCCAGGAGAGCAAATTTAAAAATTATTGGACTACCTGAAAGCCATAATCAAAAAAAGAACCTAGACATTAACTTTCAAGAAATTATCAAGGAAAATTGTCATGATATTCTAAAATCAGAGGGTAAAATAGAAATTAAAAGAATCCATCAATCACCTCCTGAAAGAGATCCCAAAACGAAAACTTCCATGAATATTATAGCCAAATTCCAGAGCTCCTGGGTCAAGAAGAAAATATTACAATCAGCCAAAAAGAAACAATTCAAGTATCATGGAGCCATAGTCAGGATAACACAAGATTTAGCAGCTTCTATGTTAAAGGACCAGAGGGCTTGGAAGATAATATTCTGGAAAGCAAAGGAGCTAGGATTACAACCAAGAATCACTTACCCAGAAAAATTGTGTATAATCCATAAGGGAAAAATGGATATTAAATAAGATAGAAGACTCTCAAGCATTCTTGATGAAAAGACCAGAATTGAATAGAAAGAGAATTATAAAAAGGTAAACAGAAAATGGAAATCATAAGGAACTTAATAAGTTTAAACTTTTTATATTCTTACATGAAAGATGATATTTGTAACTCATAAGACTTTTCTCATTACTAGAGTAATTAGGAGTGTATATATATATATATATATATATGTACATATATATGTGTATATATATATATATATAATTAGGTGCATACACAGAGGGCACAGGCGTGAGTTGACTATGAAGGGATGATATCTAAAAAATAAAATTAAGGGATGAGAGAGGAATGTACTGGGAGAAAGATAAAGAGGCAAGAAAAAGCTTTTGCAATGGAGGGGAAAAGGGAGGGCAAGAGGGAGTGAATCTTTCATCAGTATTGGCTGAAAGAGGGAATAATATACACACTCAATTGGGTATAGAAACATATCTTACCCTACAGGAAAGTAGGAGGGGAAGGGTGTAAGAGGAAAGGGTGGGGGGCCATGATACAAGAAAGGGCAGAGTGGGGGAGGGGAGGGCTGACTGGGGAATGAGGCAATCAGAATATACTCCATCTTGGAATGGGGAGAGGGTAGAAATGGGAAGAAAATTTGTGACTCAAAATCTTGTGGAAATCAATGTTGAAAACTAAAATATTAAATAAAAAAATTAATTTTTTTAAAAAATGTGCATACATACACTTTGACCTAGCAATACCACTACTAGGTCTGTATCCAAAAAGAGATATAAAAAAAACAAAGAGGGAAAAGACATATATGTACAAAAATGTTTATGGCAACTCTTTTCTGGCGGCAAAAAAAATTTAAAATTGAGGGGATTCTCATCATTTGAGGAATGGCTGAACAAATCATGGTATGTGATTGTGATGGAATATTACTGTGCTCTAAGAAATGATGGTCAGTATGCTCCCAGAAAAACTTGGAAAGATTTACATGAGCTGATACAAAGTGAAATGTACTGTGTACAAAGTAACAGAAATATTGTAAGATGATCAGCTGTTAATGACTTAGCTATTCTCAGCAATACAATGATCCAAGACAACTCTGAAGGACTTGTGACGAAAAATGGTATCCCTCCCCAGAGAAAGAACTGATTGTGTCTGAATAAAGACTGAAACATACTTTTTTAAACTTTATTTTTCTTGAGTTTTTTGTCTGTTTTCTTTCACAACATGACTGATATGGAAATATGTTTTGCATGACTATACATGTGTAACCTATATCGAATTGCTTGCCTTCTCAATGAAGGGGGTGAAGAGGGAGGAAAGGAGAGAATTTAGAACTCAAAGTTTCAAAAACAGTGGCTAATGTTACAGGGCAACTGGAAAACCTTAAGCATGGCAAAAACTCTTCTGGGGGAATAACCCTAAAGAAAGAATCAAAAGGCCCCCATTAATTTGGATGTTTGCCACTTCATCAAAGAATAAAATGAGGCAGGAGTGAATATGAAACTGAGAGATCAAGCTCAAAAGTTAAAATAGCAAGTAGGAGTTTGAAGGAAGCTGAAAGAATATGAACTTCTGTTTATTTGAATTGAATTGAATTGAAGTATAATTTTGTGCATCACATTGAAAGAAAAACAAATTGGGGGAATTTGGAAAACATCTCTAAACAGGCTTCAGTATTCTGATGACTTCCCAATCCACTCAAGCTGTGTGCTAAGGTCTCATTACCACATAGGAGATGCACATATATTTTTATAATTCACAGACAGCTAGCTTTGAAGCACTCTATATTTAGGATGCTTCCATCATGCTTAATCACCTGTTTTGTCAACCCCAGTGGTTACATTTCCAGATGTTGACTAACTTTATGGATTGATGGTGCTCTAGACATGTCAACTAACTGTATTTCACCTAAGGCTCCGTCAATTCAAAGAGCATTTGTAGACATTCATTAGAATCAGTGACCACTAACAGATCTACCCCAGATGTTTGTTTGGCAATAGTTCTCTCCATCTCTGTGGGAGCTTCCATGGGATTAAAGCATATTCACCCCCAAATATGTCACCAGTTAGCCTTATAGGAATGAAAACCAGATGCAAATTAACTGTGGATGATGCTAGAAGTTGACAGTTCCAAGATCTTTTTTAAGTGATCTCACAGGATGACTTGATGGTATTATAAGCCGTATATTTATCAAAAGGGCTCTCAAAGCTAAAGCCAGGTGAGGTAACTACATGGAGAGATAAGCAGATAAATTGTAAGGAAGTAAGAAACTTCTTGAATCTTTATGGAGAATTCATCCTAAATCAAAACTTTTTTTGAACTTGAAAAGGTGCATCGTATTTTGTTCTAGGGAAAATGATTTTCATTTTTTTCTGCCCCCACACTTCTGAGACCTACACAGAAATGGCAAGGACCATGGGACCTTGCTCTTTGTAGTATTTGAAAAACCCTGAGTCAGACACAAGAGGGTTTGGACAAGGTTCAGACAACAATTTAAGCTTCAGGGTGTTTAGCAAAACAGAGTTTATATTCAGGACCTTTAAAAATCTTCAGACCTTGATAAATAACAGGAGATCCCTACCAGGAATACATTCATAAGAGAGAGTTGGAGTTCACCCAAGCCAAACTTCTAACTCTTCTTTTTCAATGGTAGAGAGACATTTTTCTTTCTCTTTTTTGCATGGCTACAAGCAACTCATTCAAACCAGGGATGAAAATGGAGATAACAGAAATATCTTTCTTTGTAATTATCATATCATTTCAGTAAGATATACTTCAAAGGATCCTACTTTATCCTGTGTTCGATATATACTAGCTGTGTATGACCCTGGGCAAGTCAGTCAACTGCTCTCATCTTGTCTCCTTATCTGTAAAATGGAGGTGGTAAAAGGAGGGTAATAGTATCACCTCTCTCATAAGGTTGTTGCAGGAATCGAATGAAATAACTTCTGTACAGAGCTTCACAAACCTTAAATCACTATATACATGCCAGCTATTAATTTATAGCCTTCTTTGGGGAATATGCAATAATGTATCAAAATTCACAAGTGTTTACTATGTGCCAGATGCTGCACTAAGCACTGAGGTTTCAAAGAAAGGCAGAATCACAGTTCTTATCTATAAGAAGAAATTCTGAAAGAGATAACAGGCAAACAGCAAAGTACATATGTGTGTGATATATGTGCATGTGTGTGTCTGTGTGTGTATGTAACATATATACACATATACAGACACACACACAGAGTATAAAAGGGAGGTAATCTCAGAGGGAAGGCAGTAGGGTTAGGGGGAATGGCCAAGCAAGCCCTCTTCCAGATGGTTGGATTTGAGTTGAATCTTAAAGGAAAACAGGAAATCCAGGAGGCAGAAATAAAGAGTGAAAGTAATGGTGTCAACTAACTGGATAAAAACTGGAAAAATAAATAATCCACATCTCTACAAATTCATTAATTCAACAAACATTTATCGAACACCTATGCAGAGTATCGTGCTAGGCTCTTTCAAATATTTGAGAGAACTGGCTAATTGGGAGACATGATAAAAAAGAGGATCTGAATCCAAATCCCTCTTCTAACACTGTTTGACTGTGGGCAAGTTCCATAGCTTCTCTAGTCTCCAGCAATCTCCTATATGAGGAGGTTGGACTACATGGCCTTTGCAGTTCCTTCCATCTCTAGATCTATAGTGAAGGGTACTATACTAAGAGGGTTCAAGTCCAAGCCTTGACACTACTTGACTAAGTGATGAGTCAAAGACTTAAGCCATAAGGCAAACTCTTTCAAACTGTACTATATGCCTTTCCTCCAAACACGTTTGTTGTTTCTTCCTCCTTTCATACCATTTGTTTACAAAGAATTAAAATCTTAAAGAAAATATAGAATTTGAGTCAGGAGATAGAGTACTATAATGCCAAATCACTGACCATGAATCAAGGAGACATTGGCTAGAATCCTCCCCTGAATATGACAAAAAAGTATTAGAAAACAAAGTCCTTGATGAATTCATCAAGGAAAAGGAGTCAGAAGCCCGTGAAGATGTATCCACATATTTCAGAGGTGTCAGACTCACAGTCTACAAAATTCCCAGTGCAGTCTGAACCAGATTAAAATAAAAATACAATACAATATAATGTTTATTTGTAGTTTTCTAAGTCAATATTTAGCCTGCAAAGATCCATTTCTATTTGAGTTTGACACCACCAACAGATATCAAATTGTGTCTATTATTCTACACACTCTCCCTTATGTTCATCCAATAGAATTCCCTTTTTAAATAAGTCTATTTGATGAAGAAGAAAGAAGCAGAGAATTGTTAAGCTGTTTTCCTCCTCTAGATTTTATTACTGTTTTTGGTCCACCTGAACCAAAAATACCCTCAAATTAGAGGCTACATTGATGAAATTTGGCTCATTCATATTAAAGGCAACATTTGCCTAGAACAGAAGGATCTTAAGCTGAGTTCTATGAAATTTTTTATTTTTAGTATTTTGATAATTGCATTTCAGTTCAATTAATTTCTTTTGTAATCCTATGTTTTTTTTTCATTTTTGTGTGTTAAAAATATTATTCTTAAATGGGGTCCATAGGCCTCACCAGACTGCCAAAGGGACCCAAGACATAAAAAAGGCTAAGACCCACTGTAGTAGACCCCACCTTCCAGATGGCTTGGCTACAAATAGGGCCCAAAGCCTTTTCCCTGATATCAGAGTCTGATCTACCCTGGGTGTTAACTGTCATAGGCTAGGTCTGTGTTGGGCTGGGAAAAGGACAATTCAATAAAAGTCTCATGTCCCTTTTCAAAAGACAATGGCAATTCATGGATACTCAGCCAGCGTCTCTACGGACAGAGGGGCTAACGGGGCCAATCACGGATACTCAGCCAGCCATCTCTACGGACAGAGGGGCTAACGGGGCCAATCACGGATACTCAGCCAGCGTCTCTACGGACAGAGGGGCTAACGGGGCCAATCACGGATACTCAGCCAGCCGTCTCTATGGACAGAGGGGCTAATGGGGCCAACCATGCTCTAAATTATTCCAAAACTATGGTTCCTTCTGAACCTTGCCAGGCTGTTGAGAGGCCTAACGAGTTAACATTTTCAAAGGATTTTCAGGTGGCAATACAAAAAAGAGCTTTCACTGTCCGGAATCCCATCATCATCATAAGTGGGCTTGCAGCTGCAGTAGAGATGAACCTGTACTGAAATAAAAATCCTTAACCAAACTACAATTCTCTCACTTAGCGGCGGTCCCTTCAGGTCCAAACTGAGTCACAAAGCTCAGGAGCTGGCATGTTTCCTGTTCTATGGATGAAAAGGATTTAGGCCTCCTAAGTCTTTCCAACTGGCATCATCATTTCATCAGCCCTAAATCAGTTGTCCACAAATCATATTGGATATTGCAAGAGGTTCTTGGAAATTCAAAGAACCCCTCTGTTGCCTAACCATTGCTACAACTCCTGGTGAGCACTTCATCTACTTGCCGGTCTTATCAATCTTCCATGGCCAAAGACAACTGTTACATTTCATTTGCAGAAAGATATCTCTGATAAAACATTAATAAAAACTTGAAAGCCCTACTTGCTGGTGTGATCCTGACATATCAGACATTTAATAACTGAGTAGAATTTAAAATGCCTCCTGTTAAAGTAGAGAACTGAATGGTGGAGCAAATTACAGTCTGGGCCATTTCCCAGCTTGCCAACACCTGATGTCTAATAAACCACAAATCCAGTTACCCAGCCACCACAACCCTCACTGCTCCTTCCACTCCTGCCTCCTCTTCCTGTTGCCTCAGGAGCCATTGGAGGAATAAAAGTATACCTATTGAGTATAGATTCTGAAATGCAAACAGTAAAGAAACTGAGAATCAGAGCTGTTAAGGAGCCTAGGCTCCCTGGGACAGATTCCCATTCCCAGTTGCCTACATACCCAATAGCCCTCCTGCCCAAACATTTCTTTCCTCATAGCACTTGACTGCTTCCATGTCATACTACATAAAATACTGCCAACCGGAGATTCATTTGGGTTACTAAGCATCCTCTTCCAAAAATGCAAATATTCCTGGCAACCTCAAATCATTAACACATTAGCATGGGCCCCTTCAGTGAGACTGCTCTCCTCCTAATACCTAGGTGAGATCAGCTGAACTGGAGGAAATGGAGGGTAGATTGGAATGGGAGAAACTTGAGGCAGGTAGACCTACCAGTAAGGTTTTTCAATAGACCAGGTGATGAGGGCCTACACCAGAGCAGTGGCAGTGTCAGAGAAGAGAAGAAGGAATATTCGAAAGATGTTACAAAGATGAAATCAACAGTCCTTGGCAACAGATTGAATATGGGAAGGATTGAGGGGAGAACAATGAAGAGGCAAGGATGACTCCTAGGTTGTTAGCCTGAGGGACTGGGAGGATGGCATTTACCGCTACAATAACAGGAAATATAGAAAGTGGGGAGGGTTTAGGAGGAAAGATAACAAGTTCTGTTTTTGACATGTATGGCTTAAAAATCTCCTGGACAACCAGTCTGAGATGTCTGAAAGGCAATTGGAGATGTGAGATTAGAGCTCAGCAGAGAGGTTGGGGCAGGAGAGGTAGATTTGAGAGTCATCAACACAGAAAGCACACACAATCCGAGCTAAACCTTAAAAAAAAACCTAAGTATTCTATGAAATGCACCCATTCCTGGCATGGGGACAGTCTATGTTATAAAGATTAAGCAAGATCATGTCTGAGGAAGGATTGTCAAAAGTTTAAAGTGCTAAGCAAAATTGTTATTGACGAGGTCAAGGAAAGAGTCGGAAGTCAAGGTCTTCCCTTGATGAAAGAATAAAGATTTACTTCTATAAATCAATAACTGATTTGACTATAGTCCAAATAAATATTCAGATATGTGTCTTTGGAGCTGTTCTAGCATTCATTAGCATGATAGTAAAAAGATGATACTAAAGTTTCCATAGACCCTCTATCAATGCTTGCTCCTTCTGTTATTTTCCTGTATTTTCAAAAAGATCTGCCTCATGAATCACAGGATTGTAAATTAAAAATTGGAAAGGTTCCAATAGGTAATCTGGTCCAATCCCAAGGCTTTCCCTTAATATTCAAAGGTGACTCATATGGAAGAAAAGTAGGCAGCACGGCATGATGGAAAAAAAAAACACATGGAAATAAATAGACTAGAAATAAAGAGACCTAATCCCATTTTAACCACTATCTATGTGACTTTGGTCAAATTATTTAACCTTTCTAGACTTCAGTTTACTCATTTGTAAAAGGAAGGGACTAAAGTAGGTGACATTCTAGAATCCTGATTTTTGGGAAGACCAACAAAAGCTGTAACAAGGAACCATATATACAATGACCTTCAAAGATGTAGAAGCAAATAATACAAAGTGGTAACTGAACTCTGATTTAACTGCAAGGACCAGAGGGTTTCAGAGAACAGATGGAGTACATTTGACTCATCTTGGTGGAGGCAGAGGTCAAACAATCAAAATGTATTCACTAAACACATGCTTTAGAGCTATTCTCCTGACTCCTTATTCATAAGGATGAGTCAGGTCCCCAAAGTAAGACCAGTATGACCCCTCATGTGCCCAAGGATGGCCCTGGGGTGTTGAGGAGTGCTGTTTCTGATGCTATAGACGCATGGTTGAGGAACGGCTATTTTTCAAGAGATGGTGTGTCTATTTTCTTTAGTTCTGCCTACACTATATACTCCTTGTGAAGCAAACAAGGTTAGAATGTAGGCAGGGCAAGGGTTGGAGAAAAGAGATAACTTTCAAATAATCATAGATTTGTCCCTTGAAAACTGCATAGTAGTTTGGGCTTATACAAATCACATGTAGATTTCCTTCCCAGTCACCAAAAGGCTTTCCTAAGGCTACCTTCTGCGGAAAGCCTCAGAGGCAAGTCCTATAGGATAGTTATTTAAGTTCATATCTTATCTCCCCAGCTAGATAACTACATAATGAGATCTTTAAAGACAGGCAATGTGTCATATTTATCTTTGTATTCATAGTAGGACCCAATACTGTATCTTAAACTTAGTAGACACATACATCAATTTGGCCCTACTGTATAACCTAATCAAAAAAATAAAACTATTCAGATATAAAATTGGGAACTTAAGTGGTTTATTTTTTTATTTATTGTTATTTCAATTTTTATATTACCCAAGTTTCCCAGAAAAGAGAAGTAACAGCTTGGTAAAAGGGGCACTAAAAAAATGTTGTTCAGTCATATCTGGCTCTTCATGATCCCATTTGGGGTTTTCTTGGCAAAGATACTAGAGTGATTTGCCATTTCCTTCTCTAGCTCATTTTATAAATTAGGAAACTGAGGCAAACAAAGTTAAGTGACTTGCCCAGGGTCACACAGCTAGCAAGTGCCTGAGGCCAGATTTAAACTCAGGAATGTGAGTCTTTGGACATTTTCCCATCCATTAATAGGCCCGTGTGATCTGTCTGAATCACAAGGAAGTCTGAGTCACACATGGAGCCTGTGGTGGAAGGAGCTTGCTGAATGAGTGGAGCAGGAAGGGCGGAGCAGAGCTGAGAGGAAGTGAGACAGAGCAGGAAGAGCTGGGAGAGAGAGAGACACAGGGAAGCAGCTAGCATGGGGGAGAGAGGGAGTGCCTTGGCCCTTGTTTGTAGGTCCCTGACAGAGGGACGGCTTGGGGATGGAGGTGCCCCCTTCCTTGGTAACGTGTATGGATTTCTTTGTTGCTATGATGGATTTGGCTTTCTGGTGTTTGAATAAATGTTTTGGTTTCACCTTCAATGAAGAGAGTCTGTCATATGGTTCAGAACTCCGCAGGTATATTTGTAGCAGCTGTGGATATTGCATTGGTGCTACAGTCTTCCTGACTTCAGGTCCAGTGGTCTACCCGTTGTGCCATCTAGCAGCCCATGAGGACAGTATCCATTACCAATTCAGTCATAGCTTCTCTGCAATTTAGAGTCTGAGAGAGTTGCCTCAATAGCTGAGTTTAAATTACTTGTCCCAGGCTACACAGCTAGTATGTATCTGAGGGATAACTCGAACCCAGAACTTTCAGACTAAGAGGCTATCTCTGCTCTATGCCACAATGCCTCTATTTGCAAAATTTCAGAGTGATGATTTAGCAGCAGTATAAATCTCAGTACTGTCTTTTTTGCTTATAAATTCCATTTACCCACAGCACAAAGGGAAAACATCTTAGTCTATAATTTTTTCAAAATATCCTACACATTTCCCATGAAGTCTTCCTTGGTTTACCATATGAACTCCTATAACTCTCCCTGTACCCTTCATTTGGCATTAATCCTAGATTGTCTTGTATTATTAATCTTTTCTATCACATATCTTTTATTTCCCAAGTTAACTATAAACTCTCTGAAAGTAGGGCTCAGGCTTTATGGTGCTTTGGATTCCCCATAGTGCCTAACACAGTGCTGAGTATACAACTAATATTTGTTGGTTGATTTTTTGACCTTTTAGTTAGGAGAGAGAGTAAAAGGGAATCAATTTGGCTTTAATGGGTTACAGGTGAATCTGGCATGTCCCATCAGAATGTCTGGGTTTAAGCTGGTCTGAATTTGCTGCAAATTGCTTGCCTTAATGTATTGTGTCATTTTTTGACTCCACTCCCAAACCATCAGTTGCCACAGTTACCATCATTCTAATTCTCCTTTTCCAGACCATGGCTGTTCTTGGCACTTAACAGGAGGTCACTGAGGAACAATTTGCTTCATTTTAAAAAGAAAGAAAATGTTAATATCTCAAGATGTGTAGCTATAGTGCCCCAGAGCAAAATCCTCTATGACTTTATTCTCTCTCATTTTTAAATTTCTTTTTCTAGTTTCTCCATGTCAGACTCTCAGGCAAATTTTGATCTAAGGGACACACTGCTTTCTCCTGTTCTGACACTGACTGAGTTCCCATAACCACCGTGAGAAATTTCAGTCAGCATTAATTTCTTTCTTTTGAGTCCCTATGCTTTGTCCATAGGGACAGGAAAGGTCCTTGACACAAGAGATAGATGTGACTAGGAGAAAAAGAAGGCAGAAGCTTATGGCATTTCGCTTGGTTTCTAAAAATCTGGACTAGCTTGTTTGTTTATAATGCTCATCTCTATTATATACAATTGCTTTTTAAGGTATATAATAAATTTAACATGTAACTGTCATTTCTCTATTTTTGGTATCACTAATGCTACCTTCCTTCCCAAAAGTCTCCCCCAAAATTAAAAACGAGGGGAAGGGGAAACCCATATAACAAATAGTAAAGCAAAACAAATTTACACCAAGGCCACAAGAAAAAATGTTTCTTCTTCCACACCTTGAGTCTACCATCTATCTGTCAGAAAGTGGGCAACATGCTTCATCACAAGTCCTCTGGAAACATGGTTAGTCTTTGGTTTTGTTGAGGCTTAGGGGTGCTGGGACCCCAAAATAGCAACACACAGATCCTGCCCAAGTGAATTCGACCCAACCCTTCTTTCAACCAAAGACAAGGTTTGTTAAAATACTGATAGAGGATGTGTATGATTATAAAAATCCACAATATTAGCCAGACTCTTCAGGAATCTAAGCACCTTAACGAAGGCAAGATGGATCTTATATGCAGAGAGACTGTGGGAGGGATCTAGGAGTGGCCAAGTAGTCTAGGATGACTGGGAGGTAACAGAGAAGGGCAGGGGAAGCCAGGGACCTGGACCACGTGGCCAAGGGAGAATGGGGTCTAGATGAGATCAAGGGTGGGAAGTATCAGGGCCATGTGGAGGTAACAGACAGTGAAGGGTTGGGCTAGGTTAGGGGTAACAGAGAATAGGGAGATTAGGTGTAGGCTATAATGAAAGGCCAGTTGACTAGGATGGATCTATGCCTCAGGACAGAAACTTGACCAAGTGGAAAAAGTCAAGGAGAGTTCAGGGGAAAGTTGGCGGGGGGGAGAGGGTTTCCAGGGCATATATCACATCATTACCCACCCAAATAGTTGGGACCCAAATTCTTTTGGGGTAACGGGCAAAGGTCTCAGCTTCTGAAACCGCTTCCTGCTGGCAAGGGGCATAGAGCGGTCCCTGCCTTGCTGGGTCCCGTTCAAGGGGTCAGAATTCAAGTCCAGTGGGCTAGAAACTTTGCACTCAGTCAGAGGTTGGTATATATAGCCTGAGCAGCCATCTGGAAGTTGATGGCTCAGACCCTGGAGAAAACAAACCTGATGAGGAGGTTAAACAAACAAGGAACAAAGAGGCACAAAAGGAGTATAGAGAAAAGACAATTTCCTTGGCAGTTGGTTTAGAGTTCTTAAGAACTTAAAATTTTAAGAAAGTACATTTCTATAAAAATTGTTAGAAACCTAGACTCTTCCTCAATCATATAAATGTTTCCCAAGCTGTGAGTTCCTAAGTTTTCCCTAAGCACTCTCTCATCACCCACACACATTGTCTTGGGCTCAGAATCCTGCCAGTCAGACAAGGAACCTCAGGTACAGCTTATCATTATAGCCTAACATGCTGCTTTAATTCCAAAGAGAATCAGCACTGAGATTCAGAAGAACACTCCACCCTCCAGCTTGAAGCCCCAAAAGAATATAGTAGCCTCTACCTATCCCAATGCTACTTCCTCCCTCCTTCTCCAGCCCTTCAGGAATTTACAGCAGAAAAAGAGAAAGTGCCTCTCGTATAACCAAAAGCCATGTCCCTACTCCTGAACCACAACAACTCCGCATGATCCCACTCCCATGCAATGCCTCACACTAGCACTCTCCCCAAAGGCTTTCCTTTCGCAAAATTTTCTCTCATATTATCTCACAATCCTATTCCACACACCTTTAGGTCTGTCTGAAGCAAGCCTGTTCCCTTCTACTCACAATTATCAAGGCTATTTCCTGACCAACTGTTTTGGCAGGAATTGGAGATTGAATTCTATCACTGGTAATGATAAAGACTCTGCATATTCTCACACAACTTCCCCCACAAAAAAAAAAAAAACAACAACAAAATTGCATCTTTCTTTCAAAGGGTCCATTCTGACACAAAAGGATATTTTGAACAGCTCTCATTTTTCTGGTTCATTGCTTTCATCTAAGTGGCCTTAAGAATATTTTGGAATTTCCCACAGGGAATCAATCAATCAATATACATTTACTAAGCACCTACTATGTGCCAGGAACTTTGCTAAGCCACCAGCTTCCCTTATAAGCACTCAGTCTTCCAAGGCTCAAAGAAAAAAATTACAAAATCACGGACACAGAAA
The DNA here is from genome assembly GCF_011100635.1 of Trichosurus vulpecula. NCBI lineage: Eukaryota > Metazoa > Chordata > Mammalia > Diprotodontia > Phalangeridae > Trichosurus > Trichosurus vulpecula. The sequence continues at coordinate 239,902,548 of NC_050580.1, read as the reverse complement.
GACTCACATTGGAGTGACTGAAGAGTTAAGAAGCACTACTAGTGGACAACATATCTTTCCTCCATCCAACACCCCAGTAGACTTGTATTGACTGTGACTTATGTTGTTGCTGCTCTGACTGATACTGTACAGCAAGGGGTGAGTCTGCAGCTTGCACCTTCCCAATGGTGATTTCTTCCATATTCCCTTCATCTGTATCCCATTACTTTATCCCTGGTGGCTCTTATCATCACCAGTTAATTGTTCCCCATTCTCTGACTCTTGTAGTTTCTTTCAGAGGTGGTTGTTCCTTGCAGATCCCACTCTCTATTTGCTATACTTCCAACTAGTAAAGCTCAAGTTTTGGCACTACTGCATCTCCACCTTCTGTAGCTCAGCTTCTTTGCTGGTTTCCACAGTTCAGAAAAGGGTGATCATCAGCCTCCCTGGGGTATCAACTGTCTAGATGCTATCATGCATAGAGAGGTCACTCCAAAGCCTCTTCATTTAAAGAACCTATTTATAATTTATAAGCACACCTCCAAATCAGAGTGCTTCCATCCTTTTGAAACCTTTTTAACATGTGCTCCCAAACCCCTGCTCCCAAATAGAAAGGGTCCTCAGAGCAAAAAGCACATGGCCAAATATATTTAGCTGTCCCTAGAACCCAGACCATATTTTTGTTTTAACAATCCAGCTAGCAGCTTCTGTGGGGGGCATAAGATGCACCCAGGAGGCCACCGGCATGCCAGGAAAGCACAGGTTCTTTTTATCTGCTTAAACAAGGAAAGCATGGTGAAGGGGTTGACCAGCTTACTTTAATTCAGCATTCAGTTAGTTCAGGGGAGCATACAGGCAAAATTCATTTAGTTCGGGGGGAAAAGCCAGCACCCCGAAGTTCAGAACATACATTCAGTTCGGGGGAAAACAAAACCAGCACCCCAAACTTCAGAACAAAATACAAACAAATTACAAATATCAACAGACAGACCCAATACAATTCATAGTTACCAATATCTGGGCTCAGCCCGAGAGCAAGGCCCAGAGTCACGCTTGCCACTGCTCCCACGCCAACCGGAAAAAGAAAGAGGAATCTTCAAGCCGTCTGCTACCCTCTTATAGAGTTTTTGACATCATCAAGCGCTGCCTGAATGACCAGGGCCGATTGGTTCTTGAGTTGGCCCCTTCCCCTAGGTTAACACCCAATAGGGTGTGGCTCTGGAGTCAACACCTCCCCTCAGCCAGCCCCATGACTCATCACACAGGAAGTTCTCTGCTCCCAGGCATGGTCTGTGGACTTCCTGCCCCAGAAGAGGTCACACAGGAAGTTCTCTGTTCCCAGGCATGGTCTCTGGGCTTCCTGCCCCGGAAGAGGAGCACCAGGCCCAGCACTCAATGAAATAAACTGAGCCACCCAAAGAAAACAAAGGCCATTCTGGTCACAATTTTGTATCCCATCAACCATCCTTTCTGTCCTGGAATGATCTGAACCACTGATCCCCCAGAGATCATACCCAAAATGACTTAATCCACTCAGTTTTGGAACCAGTGCCCTGGGCTCGTGCTGTCCTGATTGGTGAACTATCTAATACAAATATGTATGTCCCATTATTTCTAACCCCAGACCATAGCTTCCTTTCAACTTCCCCCTTTTTCTCTGGTAGTCAAATCAATACATGACTTCCAGAAAGGGTATGTCAATGAACTCACTTATGTCTCTGTGATGACTTTGGAGGAGAGAGTGAGATTGAGGACTTTGTGAAGCTCTGCCTCATTTAAATCCAATTCGATTACAAGTCAAGACATCACCCTCATGTTGTCATTGGTCCTCTTTGAGAATGAAGAACAGCAACAACAGTCAACAAAAACACTCTTCTCTGGCCGTAAGTCCCTTCTATGTGTTGTCTTTCTCTACTAGCTTGTAAACTTCTTAATGGCAGATACTTTCTCACTTTTGTATTTGTGTCTCCAGTTCTTAGCACAGGAATTTGCAAACAGTGAGAGGCTAATACTTTTCACTCCTTCCTTCTGGAGGGGTCTAGAAACATTCCCTTTTGTGTTGCTCAAAGAAGTCTGTTTTCAACTCCGCCTCAGTTATGGTGAAGCGGCCCCATTTGTCTCTTCTCTTGCCCAGAAGGTGTCCCACTCACTACTGTCAGTACTTTTCACTAAGTCTGCCAACCATTTTCCTCTAAGACAGCTGGGATTAGTTATTCAAAGGTTACTTGGTGAAAGAGGGCAGCTAGGTGGCATGATGGATAGAGTACTGGCCCTGGAGTCAGGAAAACTCATCCTGAGCTCAAATCTGTCCTCAGACACTTGCTAGCTGTGTGACCCCGGCCAAGTCACTTAACCTTGTTTGCTTTAGCTTCCTTATCTGTCAAATGAGCTGGAGAATGAAATGGCGAAACACTCCAGAATCTTTGCCAAGGAAATCCCAAATGGGGTAACAAAGAATGGAACATGACTGAAACAACAAAAATTTGGTGAAAGAGTTCCAAAAGAAATGGTGGGAGACACAAAGCTGGTAGCTCCCAGCTCAGGGAGATTTTGTAGTTCTCGACACACATTTCTCACTCTTCTTTTCAACAGCGTGGTTTTGCAGATAAATAATTCTCCAATTATCTTCAGTTAGGGTGGACAAGGCATTTGTGCACCCTAGGCAAGGTGTGAATATTGCACCTGGTTGCATTTGGTCTAGTCTAGCATGTCTAGGTGCTACTCTCCATTGGAGGCCTTGAGCCTTCTGTGATACATTGTAACTGGGTTTCATCCATGAGTCTACTGGCACAGGCCCAGGTCTCAACTCACCAGCAGGCAATCATCCCATGTGATTCTTGCCCATGTCTTTCCATAATTCTTCCTCAGAGGATCCATAAAACACACCAAAGGCCCTCCTCTGATTTGTGTTCTATTTTGTGCATATTAACACAAGACTAACTGAATGATTGGTTCTCTTCCTGTCATACATATTCACGGACATTACACAATAAATACCTATAATTCCAAGAGGAGGATCATTAAAAATAAGTGCTTTCATGAAAGTCAAGATCTAAAAGTATCCCTTGCTGCATCCCGCTGTGTTTTGTACCACTGAAATTCCCCCCCCCTTTTGTTTTCCTTGCCAAATCCTAGCCTCAGGGGCTAAATGACACATTCCATAGGATTATCGTTTAGAGCTGGAATGTAGCTCATAAATGTTTAACAACAAGCTCTCCCAAAACACCACATGTACATATGAAAGTTTTCTCTTTTTTACTTTTAAGTTTTATCTGCATTATTAACATTTTCTCTGTCAGTTTCTTAAGTCTGGACAATCAATACAACAATAACTCAAACTCTAATTTATAGCATTTGCCAATTTCTGACCTGGCTCCAGCACATCCCTGGCTGAATGTCACTCTAAGACCCAATCTCCTCATTTCACAAATAAGAAAACTGAGAAACAGACGTAGAGTGACTTACCTAGTGTGAAGAAGCTAGTTTGTATGAGAGGTAAAATTTGAATGCAGATCTGCCTGACTGCCAGTCCAGCCTTCTAACCGCTATTCTAAGCTGCCTCAGCTGGTAGCGACAGTTATTTCTGCTATCATGATATGAAGGTGGGTGACTGTGAGTTCTTAAATGAAATAATGAATGAACATGCATTTATCAAGTGCTTATTATGTGCCAAGTACTGTGCTATGCACTAAGGATTCACATATAGAAGTGGGAAAGTCATTGCCCTCAAGGAGCTTACATTTTAAAAGGGGAATATAACATATAAAGGGATGTTTGGGAAGAGGAGTTTTTGTCTGGGAATCACAGAGGCTGTTAGTGTAGTCATGACACAGCTATTTGTCATGGCCTTTCCAGACATTTCGCAGAGCAATAGCAAAAGGTCTGCAGAGGAAAGGGAAGTTGTAAGTAAATTTTCCTGTGCTGGGCTAGGTAGATCCTAGTAGATTTTCCTGGTAGATTGTTGACTAAATGGAATATGAAGCACAGTCTGGAGCTCCCTTAATACAGTGAGTAAGTAATTTTTTATTTGCTTATCCGCTGATCAGGCCAGGTTTGCCCCAGGGTAAGTGAATTACCTACCAAAGAGATTAATTCCCAAAGCTGGGTATTGACTGGTGAGGGAAGAGAGGAAATGTAGGGTTTCTATTCTAGACGGAGAGAAGGGGGAAGCAGCAGGGCAGATGGCAAGATGCCTACACTGGGCAGGATCAGCTCCAGTTTCCTGAAGGTTGAATGGCTAGAATGAAGGTTGTAGCAGCTGGTGCAGAAGCTCTGGCAAGTACTACAAAAGGAGAAAGCATCTGCATTCATTCCTAGTACAGCCGTCCTCAAAGGAACAACCTAGTTCCAAGAGGCTTATCACCAGAAGGGTGGACTACTGGTGATAATTCTTTTCAACCACAGTACCTCAGGAAGACTGCCTACTCAGGTCTACAATCCTCCACCTTTGAAACATCAGTGAAGTGAGCTTTCACTTGAGGAAATCCTAGGTTCTTAAAGAAAAGGCAACGTGAAACAGTAGAAAGAACACAGGCCCTGAAGTCAGAGGACTGGGTTCAATTCCCTTCTCTGACATAGTATCTGCCTGATCTTGGGCAAATTCCTTTGCCTCCCTATGACTCAATTTCCTCATCTGTAAAATAAAATGGATATAACAAAGGACCTCTAAGGTTTCATCCAGCCCTAGATCTAGGAATGAGTATGTTGCTAATCCTTTGCACTGGCTGTCCCCCATGCCTGAAATGCAATCTCTTCTTACCTTTACCTCAAAGAGTCTTTCTTTTCCTTTAAGATGCAGCTCAAGTACCGTTGTCTGAATGAAGCCTGATTCCCCCAACAGCTAGTGCCCTCCCTCACCAAGTGAAGTAGGATAGAAGAAAAGAGAAGAGGGCTCACAATAGAACCCTGAGGATAGCTATAGTTAGAGGGCGTAGTCTTGTTGAGGACCTAGCAAAGGAGACTGAGAGGGAGTGATCAGATAGGTAGGAGGAGAAACAAGACAGTGACCTGAAAACCTACAGAGAAGACAGTATTGTATCAAGGAGGAGAAGGTGATCAACAGTATCAAAGGCTATAGAAAGGTCAAGGAGAATGAGGATTGAAAAAAGGCCATTGGATTTGGCAATTAAAAATCATTGATATCCCGAAGAGAGCAGTTTTGGTGGAATAATGAGCTCAGAAGCTGAATTATAAGGGGTTAAGAAGACAGTGAGAGTCTGTCTACACATATAGTGGACAGACTCCTCAAGTTTAGACACAAAGGACAAAAAAGAGACAGGATAATAGCTAACAGGGATGGAAGAACCAAATGAGAATTTTTTGAGGATGACAGAGACATGGGTATGTTTGTAGGTAGTACGTAAGGAGCCAGTAGATAGGGAGAGATTGAAAATAAATGCTAAGAATGGGGATGAGAGAAGGGGTAGTCGGTTGCTCAGTAGCATGACTTAGGAGTGAAGGCAGTAGATGGTGGTAGTGATCCAAAGCAGAGGCTTGGCCAGGCACAATTAACAAAATGATTCAGGGGTTAGGTACACAAGAGAAGAGGGAAGTATAGAGTTGAATCGGTTCACCAAGGGGTCAAGATGGGGAAAAGAAAAGAGAGCTATTAGTAGAGGGAAACTGGTCTGGCAGAGAATCAAACGGTCAAGGTATTGGAGGTCACAGCATAGACAAAGAATATGGTTAGGAAGGAGAAGGGAGAAAGGAAGGTGCAAAGTCAGTACATTACTGTTGAATAAAAGGATTTCTGAATTCTTGAACATAGAAGTGGTACATTTGTGGGTTATGGCAAAATCAAGAATATGACCATCTTTGAGTGTGGTCGAGGTAAGGTAGAGGAATAGGTCATTCCAGTGCCAAGCATAGTCTTTGGCACATATTAGGTGCATGATAAAAATTTAATTGCTTTACTGGCTAATCAAAACATGAGGCCTAATCAATGGCAAACATATTTTGGTTATGGATAAGGAAAAAGGAAACCATCTTTAAAATTATCATGAGGGCCAACCTTTTTTCATTTGTTTTCATTTTAGTTTCCAGCTTTTTTCACATAAGAATGTATAAAGTCATCTAGATTTGAGGGACAAATCTGAGGAGAAAAGGGGAAGCAGCTGAGGCAAACTGAGAGTGTGGAAATGTATCTTTTGAATAACAAGGTTCTATTTATGGATTACTTACCTTATTGTGAGGAATCACAGCTAATTTTAAATTGTTAATGGTTGTAAAGTGCTCTGGCTTTTGAGAAATAAAAGCAAATAAGTCACAACATCTCTGAAAACGAACAAGAGAAGAAAAAGCATCCATCAAGCCTATGCCCACTCCACCCCCCAAGAAATAACAATCTCAGGCCCTGAAAGAAGGACCATAATTTTTATTTGAAAACCTCTCAGGGAGGCCCCTTTGTATTTCCCTTTCTTTTCTTAGCAGATCACAGCAACAATTTCCTTTTATCATCTTCTATTTATAGTTTTCTTTTCTTAAACTCTTGGATAGAAAGAAAGTGGGCAAAAAGCATTTCTTTCAAAAGTCACATTATTTTGTCACATTTGAAAAAAAAACTCAATTGAATGCAATAAAGGGAGGGTTGGGTGGTGGGGAGAAACAAAAGCTGTTCCAACTATCTTCTGCCTCATTCCTCATCTGCTGAGTGGCACTTTAAGGACTCGAAGGTAAATGAATATTTCCCACTATTTGCACAATTGAAAATCTGAGGAGAAAGGTCTCTAAGCCACTACCTTTCCTATTTGGAAAAGGGAAAAGGCAAAGGATGGGTGCCTTACACATAGTAGGTACTGATAAATTCCTGTCGAGTTGTTAAGTTGAAAGAACATGTTGAAAGGACATGCATTTTAGGTGTAGTTCCACTTGAGCAGCTTTGTGACTGAGTCAATCAACCCCTCTGGGACCACAACTTCCTCACCTATAACAATAAAGCTCCTGTTTACGAAGTCCTTTAAGGTTTGCAAAGAATTTTGCATATTTTTATCTTGGAGGTAGATAATATCATTGCCCCTATTTTATATATAAGGAATGGAGGCTGAGAGAGATTCAAAGACTTGCCTGTCCCACCGCTAATAAGGATCTGAAGTAGGATTCGAACTCAGGCCTCCTGACTCAAAGTCCAGCGCTCTATCCACTATACTTCATTGCTTCTCTATCTTTAAAATGAAGCAATGGAGCTAGAATCATCTAAAGCAGGGAGAGGGCTAGATTTGGCCTTGAAAGTGTAGTTTACCAATCCCCAGACTAAAAGATCATTCAGATCCCTTTCAGAACTAATGTTCTATTTCATTAGAGGGCAGGAAAAACTAGCCAATCAAATTAATTGGGATTGCCCAGCATTTAATATTATCTTCTGACATTTCTCAGCAGTTATATGTATGCGTATGAGTGTAACGGAGGGAAAGGGGATATAACAAACATGGTGTAACTCACATTGAGATAGTGATCCCGTTGTTCCATTAGCCACTAGCCACCTCTAAGAAGAGCCATGTGTCAACAAGCATAAATATACTTTCTCAAAGAAAAAACCAGATTTCAAGGAAACAATGTAAGATGGTGAGCACTAATAGGGCTGCTTGATCCTACCACTATTGTGATGGCCAGAAGCTGCCCGCTTAACTTGGAGTTTACTGGCTAGATTCCTTTCTTTCTTTTTCTTTCTTTCCTTCTTTCCTTCTTTCTTTCTTTCTCTCTCCCTCTTTCTCTCTCTCTCTCTCTCTGTCTCTGTCTCTTTCTCTCTTTCTTTCTTTTTCTTTCTTTCCTTCCTTCTTTCCTTCTTTCCTTCTTTCTTTCTTTCTTTCTTTCTTTCTTTCTTTCTTTCTTTCTTTCTTTCTTCCTTTCTTCCTTCCTTCCTTCCTTCCTTCCTCTCTTTCTTTCTTTCTTTCTTTCTTTCTTTCTTTCTTTCTTCTTTCACAAAACTTTAAACTCAAGTCACTCTGAAACTCATAGATTGGACCACAATAGGTCACTGCCCAAGCTCCACTTAATGGCTTCGTTTTGGGCCCTCCTGGCTTAGAGTGAATGTCAATAGTAACTGTTTCTCTTTGGGACTGCAACCCTGAGGGTCTTCCCCTCCCACCTTGATTTTTTTTATCTAATTAAAGGGGCCTTGACTCACTTCTTAAAGAGACCTATTCACTGAATGGGCATTATCTCACTCTAAGTGAGTACCTGAAAAGGCCTTAGCCTTTTAGGGTCAAGGTCTTCCATTGCATCTTGGGTCATCTCCAGTCATCCTGATGAATATCTGGCCAGAGGATCCAGATGGCTCTGAAGGAGAAAGTGAGGCTGGTGACTTTGCACAGTCCTTCCTCACTCAAATCAAAGTCAACTGCAAGTCCTATCATCATTTCCCTGATGTCATGGTCCTCTTCAAAAATGAAGGACAAACACAACAAACCATACCATCATACATATCTGTAAATACAATCTCAAAACATGACTCAAGTGAGAGACAGGTCCATATCAAAGGGACCTGAGGCAGAGGTATAGCAGAGGTATGTCTCTGTAGTCAGAGGGTTCAAATCCTCCCTCAAAGCCTTATTACCTGTGATTCTTTGGCTATATGACTGATTTTCTATAGGCCTCAGTTCCCCCATTTATAAAATAAAGTATTAGACTAGATGGCATTTGACATCCCTTTAGAATGGCCTGTGGCATAAAGATCAAGATTAGAGCTGGAAGCCTTCTTAGAAGAGGAAAAAAGGAAATTTACATGATAACTATATTATATAATTAAAAGAAATAACAAGTTGTGTATAATAGATTTGCAAGTTCATGTACAACCATCTTTTTATTATACTATGTCATGGATATGCTTGATTTATTCCATAAATTAAAAATTAAATAAATTTTTTCAAAAAGAAAGCATAGTCCAAACCCCTTATTTTGCAGGTTAAAAAAAAAAGAAGAGCAAATTAACTTGCCCAAGATTGCAAGGTTGTAGAGCTGTGATTTGAACTCAGCTCCTCTGATTCCAAATCCAGCAATCTATCTACCACATCACAGGTCAGGAAGCTTGACTTTGCCACTTGGATCAAATCCATGGACATGGAACCAAAGGCCTCCGAGTTCCTTTCCAACTCTAGGTCTATGATCACTATGAAGTGATCAGAGAGGAGAGGAATTGTAAAATTGCACCCCCTCCCATGCCAACTCTGATTATGTATTCCATGTCTTTTCTGCTGTACTGGGTACTCCTGTGTGGAAGGAGGGTAAGAAGGAAGTAAAAGAAGAGGAAGATGGAGAGAGGAAGGAGAAGAAAGGAGGGAGGGAAGGGAAGCATGACAGAAGGGGAGGGTGGGAAGGGACCTCCAAAGATTTAGTTGTCACTGCATAGAAGTGGAAGAGAGGAATGAAGGACCCTGGAAAATAAACCTGAGCCCTTCTCGCCTCAGCACCCTGTCCCTCAAGGTTTCACACTTTCTTTGACTGCAAGAATTGCCCTTTCTTTAAATGTCTGATCTCCAGTGGTGAGCCTCCTTTCTTCACTGAAAAATTTAATGACTTTATTTATTGCCTGGAAGTCCCCCTCTCAGAATATGCTTCTCACCTTCCACCCCATCGCAGTGATACCAGATACCACTTTGTTAACTCGAATAATTTCTTTTCCCACATCTCATCTGTGCATATATCTTTTGCCTTTGCTCCTATCTCTAATTGTTCTTGCTATTGGCCTCCCTGGCTACCTGTACAAGACTGTGTTCTGTAATTTATTCTCTACAGGTTCCCTGCTTAGCTCTGAAGTGTTTGGTGACACGTTTTCTCTAAAGGGCATCATTCAAACTAATGCTGGATTGTATTCTATTCAAAATTCCTCTCCTCAGAGCATTCTTATTCAAGTTTAGAGGCCCCAAAGTCAACGGAGACTGTAAGAGCTGAGAATCCTGTAATCTTTGTGTGCATGTGTATAAAATTAATGACAAGGAAGAAAACCAGAACCTAACAAAGTGACTATTCTATTATTGACGACTTATACTTCCTGCTGCTGAGGATACCAAGGAGAAAGGAAAAGATTTCAAGATAAGTGAAAATGGCAAAAATCATACAAGCCCAGAGCTGCCAATGCTTAAGCTCATGTGTCCATACCTGGATTCCATCCAAACACTTTATAGAATCCCAGAATCTCCGAAATAATAATAACAATAGTTCACATTTATATAGCACTTACTATGTGCCAGGCACCGTGCTAAGTGCTTTATAATTATCTCATTTGATCCTCACAGCCAGCCTGGGAGGTAGATGCTATTATTATCCCATTTTACAGATGAAGAAAACTGAGACAAAAAGAGGTTACATGACTTGCCTAGTGTCACACAGCTAGTAAGTGTCTAAAGCTAGATTTGAATTGGGAGTGCTTAATGAATGCTTGATGGATAGAATCAGATTGAATTGACCCCGGAATGCAACCAGTGCCTTCACCTGTCTCCTGAACTACAATCCAACATCATCAGTTGCCTGTTAGACATTTCAAACTAGTTATCCTGTAGGTATCTCAAACTCCATCTGCCCCCAACAGGACTCTTTATCATCACCCCCCAAACCACCCTTCTTCCTAAATTCCCTACATCCAAAACAGCACCATCCTGTGAGTCACCCCATTGGACCTCAGAGTAATCCTTAATGCTTCACTCTCTTTTACTGTCCATTTCCAATCACTCGTCAAATCTTGGTGCTTTTACCTCTAAAATATATTTCATATCTATCCCTCTCTCCCTTGCCCTAGTTCAAATCCTTATCACCTTTTCCCTGAACAATTTCAATAGCCTCCTAATTTGGTCTCCTTGTTCTGAGTCTCTCCCTTCTCTTATCTATCTTTTCTATCTCTTATCTGTTCTCTTATCTGTCTCTTATCTATCCTCCATACCGCCACCAAAAAGATATTTTTACCTATGTCTGCTTATGTCATATCCCTGCTGAAAAAAACTCTAAAAGCTCCCATGTTGCCTTAATGATCATATATAGACTCTTCTACTTGGCATTCAAAGCCTTTCATAGCCTTCACATCCTTCATGATACTCCCTTTAGGTACTCTACATTCCAGACAAAATGGTTTCCAGGTCCCCTTTCTATGCCCCATGCATAGGCTGTCTCCATATTTGGAATGCACTGTTTCTCTCTCCCTCTTAGAATGCCTGGTTTCTTCCAAAATTCAACTGAAGACCCCCCTTCAACACGTCTGATGAGTCCGGATGCTAATGCCCCCTATCAAAATTATTCTGTGTTTACATATAGGTATATTTACATGTACATACATACATATACATATACTGTATTTACTTATCTATGTACATATTATTTTCCCTAATATAACATAAGCTCTTTGAGGGAAGGATTATTTTGTTTTTTTCCCTTTTTAATCATCAGAAAATAGCACAATGCCTGGGACAAGGGACAAAGAAGTCATTTATAAATGCTTGCTGGTTTACAGAAAATGGGCTTTAACTATATACACTACGTAAAATCCATCTATAGGTTAATTTAAAAAAAAATTAAGCACTAAATAATTAGAGATAGAGTACAAAATAAATAATAGGGCCAAAAGCTTCATTACAGAGGGTAGAAGTTATGAGGAAGTGAAGGCAGCAGTATAATCTATGCTTTCTATAAGTTTAGCAGTCTAAATATAAAAAAAAAAAGGACAGCAGTTCAAGGTTATGGAAGAATCAAGGAAAGGCTAGCTTAGGATCCAGGAAATTCGAGCATATTAAAGGAAGACGGGGAAAAGTAAGAAGACAGGAAAAGATTGAAATTAGAAAGAAGCAATGATTGATTGAATAAGGTACTAGAGGAAACAGGAAGAGATGAGATTAAGGCTACTATGCTTAGCCTTTTAAAGTAGGATAGGAGGGAGCTATTTCCTTATCAATTTATTTTCCATGGCCTAATTAATTAAGTTACAGAATGTAATGAGTAGATAACAGAAATGACTAGGTGTTATCTTATTAAACAAAAAGTGTTTATGAACTGTGAGGAAGTTCTTCAATCAGACATGTTGGAATTTGGGGGACAGCTAGCCATTGGCTTAAAGAAGATTTAGCAATGCCCCTGATAGCCATGAAAAAGCAAAATAGATGCTCTAGAGATAATTCAAGGTATGACAAAGAAAGAGCTTTAGGAGTCAAGAGAGAGTTAGCATTGACTGTTAGAAGTCAAGCTGTGGAGAGGAACAGGCCCAGGGAACCCAGCTGGGTGACCTGCCCAGCAAAGCCATCATGCCCAAGGCAAACAACATGAAGACAACAGAAAAGAAGAAAAGTCATGAGGAGTCCCTGAGACCTGGAGTTGCTAGGGTCTGCATTTCTTCCCTATGGGTGTGCCTTTCTACTAATGAACTCTGTGTGTGTTTCCACTTCTCCCATTGATATTACATGTATTTATGAAAGAGTACACTTCAGGTATATGGGAAGAAGAATGTATTATTATTGTTTATGCTAAGCCATTTCAGTAGTATCTTTTCTCTGAGATAACTTTGTCAATCAGCTAACTGTTAAAGGTAAATACACTGGTGAGGACTTGTGAAGTATAGCTTCAGGAGTAGCAGACACACAGAGTACTGTACCATGATAGTTGTGCCCCCAGGGGTCACAGCCTCTGTAGGGTATCTTCAGGTTGGAGGGGGTACTATTTTGGCAAATAGGAAAATGGCCTCACCCTCAGAGACTGGAAGGAAGGGAAGAAATAATAGATGAGAAAATAGAAAGATTTTAAGATGTGGAAGAAAGATGAGAAACTCTCAAACCTTCTCGTTAAGAAGGAGGCAAGATTATCTGCTGTGGGTCAGGGATAAAATAGCTCTATAGGCTTGAGGAGAGGAGAGACTATTTGGAATAGCTGCTATGCAGAGTATAATAGGAAGTCAAGCAGAGATGAATGCATCAAAGCAGAGTCAACCCTGTGTAACTATACACAAAATTTTCAAATCTTGGCTGGGCAAAAAAAAAAAAATCATCATTTTATGCTTTGACTTGGAGATTCCATCATGTTGGTTTGAACTCAAAACGGAAAGGGAAATCTGAAATTAAACATTGTTTTAAAGACCCAAATCCACAGTATAACCCAAAGACCCAGTAATCTGACATTTGAGTGTTGATGTACAGCCCTTTACAAATTCCAGGGACTTGGAACTGAATTCTGCTTTTGACAATGTATCTGATTATGTTCGTGATCAAGTGGTGGGTTCTTTGTAGCTGTTCTTCAACTACTCAGTCAACAAGCATTAATTCTCTACTGTGCCAGGCCCCGGGCTAAGTGTTGGGATTATACACAAGTGAAACAGTGACTGCTTTCAAGGATCTTACATTGTAATGGAAGAGAAAACATGTGCATATGTAGTATAGATATAGAACATATGTCTATATATAGAATATATACAAATGAATACAAGGTAGTTTCAGGAAGGGGGCACTAGCAGCTAGGAGATCAATAAAATGTGATATGACTTCCTGCAGAATGTGGTGGTTGAGCTGAGTATTGAAGGAAACTAAAGATTCCACGAGTCGGAAGTAAGAAGAAAATATTCCAGAAATGGGAGAAAGCCTACTCAAAGGCATGGAAACAGGAGTAGTGTGTGTTGAACAATGAGTAGGCCAGTATGGCAAAGTGTGTGGTGTAGAGTAATGTGCAAGAAGCTTAGAAAGGTAGGAAGGAATCAGTCTGGGAAGAGACTGAAATGTCAAAGTTTATATTTAATCCTTGAGATAATAGGGAGTCACTAGAGTTATTGAGTATGAGGAGAGGGGTGATGACTTGATCAGTCCTGTGCTTTAGGGAAATCATTTTGACTGCTCTGTGGAGGATAGATTGGAGTAGAAAGAAGTTTGAGATTAGTGATGAATGGAAGGAAGGCTATGATAGGTGGATTTGTGAATACAATGGAGATAGTGTAAGCAAGAGAAGTTGTGGAGATAGAAATAAAAAGATTTGTAATTGATTGGATATTCATAGTGAAAGACTGAGGGATCAAGGATGGCATTGAGGTTAGGAGCCTGAGTAACTGGAAGAATGGTGATGCCCTTGAGAGTAAGAGAGAAGTTCAGAATAAAGAGAAAGGTGAGTTCTGTCTCCAATATACTGAGTTTGAGATATCCAAGGAAGAGTTTGAAATGCCCAAATAGGCAGTTAATGCTATGGTATTAGAGCTCAGAAGAGGAATTTGAACTAAATCTATAGATTTGGGAGTATCTGCATGGAGGTGGCAACTGAATCTGTGGGAACTGATGAAGTTACCAAATGAGAGTATATAGAGAAAAGAGAATAGGACATAAAACAAAGCCTTAGGTTTCACCAGGTATGGGGAACCTGCAGCCTCAAGGTCAACTTCTAGGTCCTTGGGTGCAGCCTTTAGACTGAATCTAAGTTTTATAGAACAAATTCTTTCATTAAGGGGATTTATTTTGTGAAGTTTAGATTCAGTCAAAGGGCCACACTTGAGGACCTAGAGGGCCACATGTGGCCTCAAAGACACAGGTTCCCCACCCCTGGACTATATCCCACAATTAGAGGATGTAACGTGACTGATGAATTAAAAAAACACATTAAGTAGCAGCATTAAAAAGGAGTGGAAAAGGTTTGAGAAAAGTTGAGGTTCTAGCCCAGACTTGAAGTCATTAAAGGAGAATGAGAAGAAATGGTCCTATAGTTAGAAGAAGAACCAAAGTGGGGGGGGGGGGGCGGGGAGGGTAACATCATGTGATTATATAGAAAAAAGGGGGTGGCCAATAGTATCAAATGTTACAGAGAAACAAAGAATGGTGAGGATTGAAAGGAGGCCATTAGATTAGGCAATTAAGAAACCGTTAACAACTTTGGAGAATAAAGTTTCAGTTGAGTGGCAAGGTTAGAATCAAGATTACTGGAGGTTAAGGAAAAGAAAGTGAAAAGAGAGGAAGGAGAGCTAATGAGTTTAGATAGCTTTTGTGTACTCTTCCCTTTAACTACTGTGAGTGGCTATATTAATGACTGATATTCTCTTTGCTCATTTTTTTTCAGCATGACTCTAAAGCTAATGGCACCAGATTTTACTTCAGATGATGTGAAGGGCTGACAAGAGGGTCTCATCAACTTCCATTGGTTCAGCTATCATCTCTAGGAAGATGACTCCTAAATACATTTATCCAGTCATGCTAGAGAATTCTTCACCCCTTACATGGCAGGGATGGAATGTAAAACTCCTGATGTTCATTAAACCAGACTGCCCTTTCTTTAAAAACCAACAGATGTAATGACCTAAACACAGAAGTTTCCTTCTGCTTATTTAACTAAATCCCATTCTCATTTATATAAAATTCCAGCCTTGATTTGTATATCCAAACTTTAGAATCTTCATCGGCTCCATTCCTTTTACTGGTGTCCAGAGGATATCTAAGCAATTTACCTAACGTTCCTAAATGGGGTTCCTACCTTGAGGAAAGGAGTGTGGTCTAATATAATTCTGGTTAAGAAATTAAAATACTAAGTTCCTCGGAAGCCCTGTTTTGGACTAACGGGCGATTTGCAATCATGGAGAATTGCCCGGGACCACTGCGTTAAGGGACTTAAATAGGATCACACAGAAAGCATCAGAAGTGGGACTTGGCCCCAGGTCTTTGTGATTCTGAGGCTGGTTCTCTATACACTACAGCCTATTAATTCTCTATGTAAATGCCAATTATTATCAGTAAGAATATAAGCTCCTTGAAGGTAGGGAGTGAGCTTTTTTGTTTTTTTTTTTTCACTTTGTATCTTCATTGTAGCCTAGCACAGTGCCTTGCACATAGTAGGCACTTAATACTTGTTAATTCTGTTGCTCATTCTTGAAGAGGACTTGACTTGTTGGATTAAACTAAATATGAATCACTTATTGTTGCTATTATCGTAACACCAATTTAGTTCTATGTGTGTTGTTCTACTGCCACCTACTGGTTGAGGTGAATGGTGTGCATTTAAGACGGTCACAATCCATCTCCATTTTTACTGACTGAAAACAGACCAGAAAATACTGAGACCATTAAAATAAATGAAAACTTAAACAGAAATTAGTCCACTTGTTATATATAACAAAATTCTCTGACCTTGAATAGGTGGGGCAAAAAGCAGGGTAAGATCTACATTAAGGGAGTGTGTCTATACCAGGTGGTCTTATTCATTTTTTATGAGTCCAAATGTGTTTTTTGTGTTACAAACCATGCTCCTATTAACTTCCAGGCATGAAATGAAAACATTTAGGGCAAGCTGTTGACTGACTGTCAGAATTTGAGGGAAGTGTGGCATTTTAAAGCTCCCAAGACAGAAAGCCAGTTCCATTGGCAGTAAGAAGTTGTTAGTAGTAACTGATTTCTGCAGAAGTGCATATGGCTTGGCAGAGTATCTCTTTGAGGAATTACAGCCTCTGGCGTCACTCCCAAGGGAACAAGAATGTCTTCCCGTGTAGTTTATGAAGAGACAAATGCTTTTACTCCCCCTTGGTCTACTCAAAACAGTGTAGTTAGAAGCTCCATTAGGTAACAAGGGAATGGGAGGAGGAGGATGATAACAATAGTGATTTATATGATGCAAGTATAACTTCATTTCCTTGGCAAATTTCTTATGGAAAAATCACAAAATCAGGGTGCACTTGATGGGCTGAGCCTGGAATTGCAACTTTATTTGATATGCATAAGCAGAAGACTGCCAACACTAAAGTGGGAGCACCTATCTACAAAAGGCAGGTGGTGCTTAACACTTCTCACAATCTGGCTCTGATCTCTTTTTCCAGGATGACTTCATATTTCTCCCACTTCTGTACTTTCCATCCAAACTGATCTATTTGCTGTTCCCCAGATTTGGTCTTCCATCTCTCTCTTCTATGCTTTTGTACAAGCTGCGTTCCACGCTTGGAAAGCTCTCCCTCCTCACTCCACCTCTTCAGATTCCTAGCTTTCTTGTAGACTCAGCTTGGGGGACATGTCCTGCACAAGGCCTTTCCTGTTCCCACTCCCAAAAGTGAAATTACTATAATCACTCTCTATCTGTCTAATCTGTCTATCTATCTAGATCTAGGTGGCATTCTGTCTATCTAGATTTATATAGACAGAAAGACAGATAGATAATAGAGAAATAGATAGATGACAGACAGATAGATAGATGATAGAGAGATAAAGAAACAGACAGATAGATAGATGATAGATAAAGAGACAGACAGACAGATAGATAGATAGGTGATAGATGATAGAGAGATAAAGAGATAGATAGATGATAAATAGATAGATGGACAGATAGATAGATAGATAGATAGATAGATAGACAGACATTTTATCCGTGTACTTATGATTCTCTCCAAGTAGAATATAGCTCTTAAGACAGTCAACATGCACTTATTAAGTGCTTACTGTGGGCCAAGAATTGTGCTAAATGCAAAAGAAAAGTAAAAAGAAAGACTGTCCTTGCCCTCAAAATAATTACCTTCTAATGAAGAAAGACAACACATAAAAGAGACCTGAAAACGGAGAGGGAAAGACACCTATGGGGGTATGATAGTGATGTTTGGAGAGGTAGAAGCCAGCAGGTCCCCAAAATGGACCCCACAGAAGGCATTCATCAGTGGGAGAAGGGAGACTGGCATGGCAGGGAGATGATCCAGGGCAGGTGTGGGGAACCTGTAGCCTCAAGGCCAAATATGGCCCTCTAGGTCCTTTAATGCATCCCTTTGAATCCAAACTTCACAGAACAAATCCCCTCAATAAAAGGATTTGTTATGTAAAACTTGGACTAAGTCAAAAGGCTATATCCAAGGACCTAGAAGGCCACAGGTTCCCCACCTCTGGGCAAGAAGTTTCCCAGCCATTGAGAGAAGTTCCAGGTTGGGAAAGGCAGATAAGCAAGACGGTGAAGTCTGGGAAGTCAAAAGCACAGCTGGGAGGGAAGTGAAGTGGGAATTTCATTAAGAACAGGGACTGTTCAATTCTGTCCAGTCCAGTGCCTAGAATATGAGGATGGAGACTTGAATCCATGATTTCATCAATATAGGAAACTTCTAGATGAGATAATCCCCTCTAGATCAGCAACTTCTAATCTTAAAAAGTTGCCTAGACCAGTGGTGTCAATCTCAAATAGAAATAGGGCTCACGAAACCATACACTGCAGGCTACATATTGACTTAGAAAGCCACATATTAACACCATCTATGTCCTACTGTATTATTTTGTTAAATATTTCTTAACTATATTTTAATCTGGTTCAACCATTGGGAATGTTGCAGAAGCAAGGCAACTGCTGTCCCCTCTGGTCTAGAGCATTGAGAGATTAAGTGAGATGCCCAAGGTCACATGGCCAGTACATCAGAGGCTGGACTTGAACCCAGGTTTTCCTGGTTCCGAGATAGCCCTGGATGCCATCCATGATGCCATTCTACCTTCTCCCCTGACATTTAATAGTCATTTAATCTATAAGTGTTATTAAATGGAATTGGGTCACACCCAAGCATGAAAATACTTTAGAAGAAGACTATTACTACACAAAGACCCCAGGAATTACTTCTTACTTGAATAGAGTAGGAAAAAACAACAGAAAACAAAAACAACAATGAACCCATTGGTATGCACTTGTGAGATATGCTCGCTTTAGAGGTCATACTTCTTTTTAGAAGGCTTATTACATACCAGTGGACAGGTTTCTGCCTATGGGCTGCAATTTCTACGACCAAGCCAGAATCAAACGTGAATGAAAAACTAAGTGGTTGGACCAGCATTGGTCCCTTACATTCCTAGGGCCTTTTAGATGAGCTATTGTGAATTGAACTGATTCTTTCTGCTCCATCTGGTCTTCCTGTAGTCATAATGAGACTGGCTAAATTAGGCTTGAATTTGGTCATATATAGATACAACCAAAATTGTACTACCTCCTTTATACCACTCTTTAGTGGATTGAAGTGACCCTGATGGTTGTTGGGAGGACACCAATATGTGATTAAGCAAAAGCATGAAAGTGACCAACTTTACATAGAAATTGAGGAAGGATAATTAAATTCAACAAACATGTATCAGAATGTCTACTACACGGCAGGTACTCTGCTAGGTTTGGGGGTACGAAAACACTCACACAAAAAAAGATCCTCTCATCAAAAGGTCACATCCTGCTTGGGAGTGGGGGTGGGAAAAGGAGAGAAGACAAAAATCAGAATAACCAGAGTTTAAGTACTGAATTTGTTGGGGAGGAAGGATTATATTTTGACAACTGTATTTCAGTATAATTGGTTTCCTTTCTAATCCTATGCATTTTTATTTTATTCATTTAACAATATTGGTTTGGGAAAAGATGCATAGGATTCACCAAATTGCCAAAAAGATTCATCTCACAAAAAAGGTTAAAAACTCCTGACTTAGGCCCTGCTAATGCAGGGCTTGAATACACTTCTAATAGGGCTGCCTGGTTAGCATCAGTGACTGGAGCAACAGCAGGATGCTTGGTAGGCTGAAAAGAACGTTGTGCTTAGCAGCAGAAAACTTCGGTTCATACCCAAGCTCTGATAGACAATGACTGTGATCACGGTCAAGTCACTTAACTTTTTATGGCTCAGCTCCTTCTTTATAAAATAATTATAAAAAGAAGTTCATCAGAGGGGTTACTTAATCACCGTGATGAACTTACTAGGAAAAAGGTTGGGACTTTGAATAATCCCAGTGGAGGATGTGGACATACCCATTGGCACTGATAGGCCAATTCCTTCCTCAATGAGGATGAATGATTTAGTCTCGGTAGCTAGAAATGAGTTGGCTGGCTTGTGTTGTTGTGTATTGACTGGAGATGAATTGATTAGTTTCAGAATGTTGTAGGACAGAACCATCCCTTCATGCTGGACTTATAAAGAGGAGTTCCATTGGAGAGTTACCTTTTTGCCTTTTGGGGACAGAACCAGAAAGAGCTAGCTCAAGAGCAGCGACCTGAGACTAGGGTTTGATCTCAGAGCCCATAGGGATGGGGCGGGTACCTAAACAGCAAGCAGCAGCCAGGTCAATGGCAGAGTGGTAAAATTTCCTAGACCATGCTGAGCTCCTAAAGAGTTCGATGACCCAGCCTTCTGGATAAAGGAGGAGGAATTACCTGGATAATGTCAAGTTTCTGATTGAGATTACTAGGAAGAGAAGCAGATGTTCCAAAGCAATATCAGCTTCAGGGTAGCCTTTCTAGCAACCCCAGCCTGGAGAGTTCAGGGATTCAGCCTTCTGGAGAAAGAATAGAGAAAGTTCCTTAGCAGTATGAGCCTCTTTAAGAAAAGGTTCTCAAAATTCAGCCTCCTAGTGAGAAAAGGAGAGTCCCTGGGCAGCACTAGCTTATTGGGGACAAGATTATCACATAGCACCACAATTGGAAGATCAGAAAGGAACTGAGACACAACCCAGGGAAACCAAAAAAGCTGCACTTTGCTGTTTGCTAGTTCTATGAGTGATTCAACAAGTGTCAGTCCAATGGGAAGAGGGTTGCCTTTCTAACAACCCTGTTTGATTGCTTTCTGGGGGGAACTAGAATCCTTAGGGTAACATGAAACTGGAGACCTATATGGAAGTGATAGTGAAACTCACCAGAATGTCATAGGATATACCTCTAGCCACCTCGAATTTGTTTCTCTTTTGAAGAGAATCCAAACCACAAATCTTGACTATAAGTCTTGGAATTTCCATAGGAAGTTGGCCAGGGTGGTGGGAGATAGGACTCACTAGAGAGGAAAAAGAATTACATACATTTTTTATAAGCTTCTGTATGTCCTTAAGTCTTTTCTCCATTTTCTATATGAAAAAATAAAGTCTGTCCCGTATGCAACATTCCTTATTACCATAAGCACTTTCATGAGAGCTAGGGAACCTCTTACCTACATCTATGGGGACCTAGATAGGAGCTATATTCTGAGGTTTACCAGAAGACATTCTAGGGTGGGGACATAAAAAACTAAATATATGTTGTCATTAGGTTTTTGGTTTCAGGGTTTGTTTGTTTTTGGGGGATGGGGTAGGAGGGGAGGTTGTTTCTCAGATTGAACCTATGCCTAAAGCATAGGACACAGATGATAATAATAGTTATCTCACAGAGGTGTTATGAGGAAAATATTATAGAAATAGGAGCTATTATTATTGATAGATTATCAATAAATGAGGTGACTGCTTGGATTTCAGTAGCTGGGAGCTGTGTTGACATTTGATTAGGGATTAAGTAGCTATGTGGCAGAGCTAATTCTGCTGCTGAGAATATAATAATACAGCCTTTTTTCAAGGGAGACAATGCTGGCTTACCATCAATAGGATATGTACTCTCAGATGTTTTGCTAGCAGTGGTAATGGATTTGCACTCTTCTGTCTACACTCTTTCCAAGTCCCAGTCCCGTTCGAGATAGGACACATATATTTTGAAACAGCTGGCTGGGATTCAGAATGCAAATCTGTGGCCAGAGAACACAATGAAACCAACTGGCCCACATAGGGAACTGAACTAGGGGCCTTCACTTCATTATCTCTGCGCTCTAGCTGATGGTGCCGCTAGAACAGTAGAGTTGGGGGGAATCCCAGAGACCACATGTGGTGGTACATTGTGGCCTCCTGCCTCCAGAACAAATTCATACCATGATGGCAACTGACAGGAAACAGAGAGTACAGAACAGACGTGTACGAAAGCTATGGGCTGTCACGAGAGCTAATGTATAACACTGACACGGTTGCATATGATGAACGGGGAAAAATTAATGGGTTTTTAAAGAGAGTGCCTATTCTGTGTGCTTGCAAAATGGAGATACGGGAGAAAGAAACTCAGCGAAGAGGAGAAAAGAGCAGCAAGAGAAGAGGGTGGCAATGTCGTAATTGTCGGTAATTTCTCTCTCATTCTCCCTCCCTCCTCCTCTCCCCTCCTGACTTTAATTAGGACACTTGCAAGATGCACACATTTGTAAGAGTGACAGAGCTAATTGAAGTAAACCACATGTCTCATCAACAACCAAATCAGGAATAATAATCAAAGCAGCAGAGGCAAAATTGGAAGTCATGGAGCTGTCAAAAGCAGAAGGAGCTCAAATACAATGAGGCATGTAATTTAGAGAAAGCGAGAGGGATATACAGGAACCGTCAAGATGGGAGACGAAGTAAAACTGATAACTTTACTCAAACTAAAAGTTCCATGAATTAGTTACCATGAAACTGTTCAAAATAACTCAGAGACTCAAAGCTGTACTAGCAATTTTGGTGATGGGGCAAATGGAACAAAACACCCTGAGAGAGGTAAAGAGAAGGAGCTACATCGAAGAAGCCTTGAGACCACAAGGCTGCTATCAGGGAGATCATAGGGTGGGGGTGGGCAGGAAGGAACTTACTTTGGGCCATCTCATACTTACCTATTTTAACATTTTTCTTGCTAAAGGCAGCTTGGATAAAAGGTTGGCATCGAAGTCAAGATAACCAGGATTCAAATCCTGCCTCTGATAAAAACTTATTGTGTATAGGCTCTTGGTAAGTCATTTAAATTCTTAGTGCTCCAGGCAATTTTCTCAGACTAAAAGTTGCAGAGCAGTCACTGATCTGCATTGAAAAAAGGAGTTTCCTCACTAGGGAGCTCCCAATACTCATGAAGTCTCAAGTCCTGATCCCCTATTCCACCCCACCCAAAAAATTACTAGGCTTAGATGATTTCTACACTGCAGAAAGGATGGTACTACTGAAAAATCCTCTTAAATTTTGGTGCCCTGGGGCAAGGCCTAGTAGCCCTACCCTAGTAACAGGTATGCTAATACCTTCTAAGACAGGTAAGTAATACCAGTAATAAGGGGCAGCTAGCTGGCACAGTGAATAGAGCACTGGAGTTAGGAGGACCTGAGTTCAAATCTGACCTTAGACACTTGACACTTACTAGCTGTGTGGCCTTGGGCAAGTCACTGTAATGGCAAGCAAAGTGGGACTTTTTGCTGTTTTTTTTTTCTTTTGGAGTGCTTCTCAGTGTTAAGGCAACCAAGTGCCTTCGATTGAGCCTTGCCTTTGTTTGAATCAAGAGTCTTTGATGATCTGCTTAAGTCACAAGAAAGCCTAAGTCACCTGAGCTTGAGTCACATGTTGTGATATCCTCTGACCTTGAAGAAGTGTATATATACGCTGAGGTTAGCACTTTGCTTTGGGGGCTCACTCATTGGAAGAGTGTTCATGTGATTTAGCCAGACAAGACTCTGGGTAGCCGTTGAGGAGCCCCCCCCAGCTTTGAAAACCCAGATGTTCATGCTTTTCTCTCTGGTAACTATGTATGCATTGCTATGGACAGTTAGAAGCCCTGCCTGTTGATGTGTGTTATCTGCTCTGTTCGTATAATTTCTGCTTGTAATTTCTATTTATGTTTTCTCTGAAGTTCTGTGTGCTGACTTTTTCCCCTGAACTAAGTGAATGACATGTGTATGTTTAATTAAAGTGAGATTATAAACCCCTTAAAGTTGTTTTCCTTAGAAAAGCAGATCAAAGAACCTGTGCTAGCAGCCCTCCTGTGTGCTGGTGTTATTGGCCTTATACCTCCATAGCAACTGCTAGTAACATTGTTGTTACAGTCACTTAACCCCACTTGCCTTGCCTTCACCCCTCCAAAAAACAAAGTAATGCCAATAATGCCTGTATTATCAGTTTGACTGCCAAGAGAGTGATTACATTGACTAGAAAATTGTCAGATCTCTTCATCTCTTTATAAGATCATATTTACCTCAGAAATCCTGATTATACCTCAGAAATCCCTTGGCCTATTCAGCACTAAGTGAAATGGAGAAAAATGGCTGGTCATTCATGTAAAAACTCTTCTTGTGCTAAAAGGTTATTATTAAACCCATTTTTTGATTTTATTTTTTCAAGAATAAAGAACAACGAAGAG
The DNA here is from genome assembly GCF_011100635.1 of Trichosurus vulpecula. Classification (NCBI taxonomy): domain Eukaryota; kingdom Metazoa; phylum Chordata; class Mammalia; order Diprotodontia; family Phalangeridae; genus Trichosurus; species Trichosurus vulpecula. Next base: position 239,878,731 of record NC_050580.1, on the reverse strand, counting down.
CTAGTTTAGGAAAATACATCTTACATTTTGTATTACTTAATCTTAAGACTACTGTTAAAGAAGGTAGCCAAATCCCATCAAAATTGGAGGTGAGTGTCAATTGAGAAATGACTAAACATATTGCGATTATAAAACGTACTAAAATATTTCTGCACATAAAAATGATTAATATGAAAATTTCAGAGAAGTATAGGAAGGCATATGAATTGATGCAGAGCGAAGTAAACAGAATCAAGAAAACAATATATACAATGACTAGAAGGATTAAATGCAAAATTGGAGGCAGAAAGTCAGACAACCTATTGAGCTATTTCATTGAAGAATAATTGATATTGGCAACCTAGATGAGAGATTATCAATACCTTTCCATCTTGCTAAAGCACAAGAACTTTTATGTCCCTCTGTTATTATTGGGTCATTATCAATTTAAAAGATCACCCCCTTAAGAGTTTCTTGAAAACATGTAGCCACCCATTATTTCAATTTATAGGAACTTTTCAGACAACAAGGAATACTTGCAGAAGATCATCATCATCATATGCTGTTGTTCTTTGTCCATTTTCAAAGAAGACCAACGGCATCACGATGTTAGAGTCAGGGTACAGGTATGTTCTGATGTGGCTGATCAGACAAATATGAGTTAGAAGGCACTACCACAGATTGTGCACAAGCGGTCCTATGCATCATCACATACATTGAACAAAGCAAACATGCTGATAAAACAAAATGAATTGGAGATTTGATTATTCTGTGCTAATCTGACTGATATCAACAACTCAACCCTAAAATTCAGACCTCAAAGGGGTCTGAGGGGGCCATAGGGAAGGGGACCCATTTGGGCTGACTATACTGGGTAAACTGATGAATTAATTCATCTTTTCATTTCACTTTAGCTCTCTGGATATAGTCCAAGTAACAGATACAAGGGCTTAAGTAAAAAGAATAAAAAAGAATTTTTTCTATTGTTGGCCAATATTAAAAGAGGCTAAAGATATATCCTGGAAAAAATCTCTTTTATACAGGATGCAACTTTTCAAAACCATTGCCTCTCAAGTGTTCTCCACCTCAGCACAACACGAATATACCAAGTAAGGCTTAACCATGTGAGAGAGATAAAGAACTGTGAGTTATCTTCATTAAAGCTGATCATAGGATTTGGTCCAAGAAGCAAGAGTACTGATGCATACTCTTAAGGGCACAAGAATGTATGGTATAGATAAAAAGTGCTGACACTTCATCTATAATCCAACTGTAAAATTAACGGAGCTCTTACTGTGGAACTGAAATGACTTATCCATTTAATGCTACTTACATAGCAAAGAATATTCACCGCTCTCCCTAAATATCTGCCATATGAAAGAGCACTAAAGGAAGGGAGTAAGTACTCTAAATTCCTATACCTTTCTATGGATCAGTTTATGTAAAGGAAAGAAAGAAGCCCTTTCGCTCTCCCTTCTACTCACTATATGTCTTGATTATTTTTTTTACTTCCTGAATTTTTTTCATCTTGTCTCAGTTTCCTCCATGGTTGCATCGCCAAGGCAATATTCACAATGGTTGCGAAATGTGCAAGTCCAATCCATCCAAGCAGCAAAGAAGTTGATACACATTATCACAGCAGAGAACAACTCCATTCCATAGCCCTCCCCCCCCGCTGGGGCTTTGCCACAAACCCACTCCCAGCACAGCTAGCACACTTCCTCTCTCTCCCTCAGCTCTAACCACTCTGAGCATTTCCTGCTCCACCCTTCCAGTTCCTCTCTTTTGGCAAGCTCCTCCTACCACATGTGACTTAGGCTTCCTGTAACATAAGCAGGTCACATAGGCTTGTTAATAGATGGGGAAGATCTTCAAATTTACATTACCATTACAATTGTTCCTGAACCACTTCTTAATATAAACCAGTGCCAATTCAAGGATCACTTTCATTGGCCAAAGGACTGGTTCAAGCACAAATCTAAATAGAAACATTCTGAAATGCTTACTCTCTACATAACACCATCCATCCATATGAGGATTGGGCTGTTGATAATGTTGTTGTTGTAGATTTTGAGCCATTCAGTCATGTCTGACTCTTCATGACCCCATGGTCCATAGCATGCCAGGCCCTTCTCTCCTCCACTATCTCTGGAGTTCTGCCCAAGTTCATATTTGTTTCCATGACACTATCTATCCATCTCACCCTCTGCCATCCCCTTTCCCTTTTGCCTTCAAACTTTCCCAACATTAGGGTCTTTTCCAATGAATCCTGTCTTCTCATTATGTGGCCAAAGTATTTAAGATCTACCTTCAGTACTTGACCTTCCAGTGAATAGCCTGAATTAATTTCTTCTTTTTTATTTTATTTTATTCTGAACTTAAGAAATGAAACAAGCATTTACCTAACATGGTAGAAAAAATATATGATTGTACTTGAAACTACAAATCTATTGTGTACAATTTGCTATTTCTTTTAAATACATAATGAAATTGTCATATAACTTTTTTTCCTTTTTTTCTTCCCTCTCCCCTCCCCTGCTCTAGAGATGGTTACCATTAGATACAAATATCTATATGCATGTAAAACCATTCTATACGTCCTTCTATTTATCAATTCTTTGAATTAATTTTTTTAAGCATTGACTAGTTTGATCTCCTTGCTGACCAAGGGACTCTCAAAAGTCTTCTCCAGCACCACAATTCAAAGCATCGATTCTGCAGCTCTCAGCTTTCCCTATATCCCAACTCTCACAGCCATACATTGCTACTGGAAAAATCATAGCTTTGACTCTATGGACGTATCCCCACAAAAGGGGATGCTGATGTCTCTGATTTTTAGGATGCTGTCTAGAATTGCCATAGATTTCCTACCAAAAAGTAATCATCTTTTAATTTTATGGCTGCAGTCACGATCTGCAGTGATCTTTGAGGTTGAGAATATAAAATCTGACACTGCTTCCATTTCTTCTCCCTCTATTTGTCAGGAAGTGATTGGACCAGTTGCCAAGATCTTAGCTTTTTTGATGTTAAGCTTCAAGTCAACTCTCACACTCTCCTCTTTCATCCTTATCAAGAGGCTTCTTAATTCTTCTTCACTTTCTACCATCAGAGAGATATCATCTGCATATCTGAGATTGTTGACACTTCTCCCAGCAACCTTAATTCAGGCTTTTGATTCATCCAGCCTACATTTCACATGATGTACTCCGTATGTAAGTTAAATAAGGTGACAACATACAGTCTTGTTGCACTGATTTGTTGTTCCATGTTCAGTTCTAACTGTTGCCTCTTGACCTGCATATAGGTTCCTCAGGAGACAAGTAAGATGATCTGGTACTCTCATCTCTTTGAGGACTTGCCACATTTTGTTGTGATCCACACAGTCAAAGTATAGTCAATGAAACAGAAGAAGATGTTTTTCTAGCTGCCTGGAACAGCATGGAAAAAGAAAAATCATAAGACAATGGATATTATATAAGTTGGTGCATAAAAGGAAAAGGGAGATTTAAACACATATTTTAGAATATAGAATTTCTTACTATATTGAGTGTGATAACCAGACCTAAACAAATCTTCTTTTCTCTCATTAGTGCCACAAATAATATGTTACCTTGGGGGCAGAGCCAAGATGGCGGCTGGAAAGCAGGGACCAGCCTGAGCTCCCTGCCGAGCCCCTCCAAAAACCTATAAAAAATGGCTCTGAACCAATTCTAGAACGGCAGAACCCACAGAACAGCAGAGGGAAGCAGGGCTCCAGCCCAGGACAGCCTGGATGGTCTCTGGGTGAGGTCTATCCCACATGGAGCTGGGAGCTAGGAACGGAGTGGAGCAGAGCCCAGCCTGAGTGACTTGGACCATCCAGACCAGAAGCTGGGTGGAGGGGGCCCTAGCGCCCTGATTCAGTGAGCTGCGGCAGTTACAAGACTTCTCAACCCACAAACACCAAAGACTGCGGAGAAGGTTAGTGGGAAAAGCTGCAGGAGTGGAAGGAGTTCGCGGTTCGGCTTCCAGCCCCGGGGGCAGCGGAGGTGGGGCAGCTACACCTGCTGCTGCTTCCGGCTCCAGGCCCACCTGGTGGGAGGAATTAAGTGGCAGATCAGAGCAGGGGTGCACAGCCTGCCGAAGATCTGAGCCCAGTTCGGGTTGGGGGTCCTTGGGGAAGGAGCAGTGCTGGTGCGGCAGAGCTAGCACCTCCTCCCCAAACGTGGAACATAGAACTCTGTAGTCTACAAGCAGTCATACCCCACTGAAAAACTCAAAGGTCAAGTTAGTTGGCTGGGATTATGGCCAGGCAGCGAAAACGCACCGAGATTCAGTCTCAGACTCTGCATTCTTTCTTTGCTGACAAAGAAGACCAAAACATACAGAGAGAAGAAATTAATAAAGTCAAAGAGCCTACAACAGAAACCTCCAAGAAAAACATGAACTGGTCCCAGGCCATGGAAGAGCTCAAAAACGATTTGGAAAAGCAAGTTAGAGAAGTAGAGGAAAAATTGGGAAGAGAAATGAGAAGGATATGAGAAAACCATGAAAAACAAGTCAATGACTTGCTAAAGGAGACCCAAAAAAATACTGAAAAATACACTGAAGAAAACAACACCTTAAAAAACAGATTAACTCAAATGGCAAAAGAGCTCCAAAAAGCCAATGAGGAGAAGAATGCCTTGAAAGGCAGAATTAGCCAAATGGAAAAGGAGGTCCAAAAGACCACTGAAGAAAATACTACCTTAAAAATGAGATTGGAGCAAGTGGAAGCTAGTGACTTTATGAGAAACCAGGATATTATAAAACAGAAACAAAGGAATGAAAAAATGGAAGACAATGTGAAATATCTCCTTGGAAAAACCACTGACCTGGAAAATAGATCCAGGAGAGATAATTTAAAAATAATTGGACTACCTGAAAGCCATGATCAAAAAAAGAGCCTAGATATCATCTTTCAAGAAATTATCAAGGACAACTGCCCTGATATTCTAGAGCCACGGGGCAAAATAGAAATTGAAAGAATCCATCGATCGCCTCCTCAAATAGATCCCAAAAAGAAATCTCCTAGGAATATTGTCGCCAAATTCCAGAGCTCCCAGATCAAGGAGAAAATACTGCAAGCAGCCAGAAAGAAACAATTTGAGTATTGTGGAAACCCAATCAGAATAACCCAGGATCTGGCAGCTTCTACATTAAGAGATTGAAGGGCTTGGAATGAGATATTCCGGAGTTCAATGGAGCTAGGATTAAAACCTAGAATCACCTACCCAGCAAAACTGAGTATCATGCTCCAAGGCAAAATATGGATTTTCAATAAAATAGAGGAGTTTCAAGCTTTCTCAGTGAAAAGACCAGAACTGAATAGAAAATTTGACTTTCAAACATAAGAATCAAGAGAAGCATGAAAAGGTAATCAAGAAACAGAAAGTGCAAGGGACTTACTAAAGTTGAACTGTTTTGTTTACATTCCTACATGGAAAGAGGACATGGATGATTCATGAGACCTCAGTATTAAGGTAGCTCAAGGGAATATGCATATATATATATGTTTATGTATATATATATATATATATATATATATATATATATATATATATATATATATAAGTGAATGTGTATGTATGTATATATCTATGTGTATATATATGTGTGACACAGGGTGAGTTGAAGATGAAGGGAAGATATCTAAAAGAAATAAAATGAAATTAAGGGATGAGAGAGGGAGATAGGGAGAGATAGAATGGGGTGGATTATCTCACATAAAGGTGTCAAGAGGAAGCAGTTCTGTGGGAGGAGGGGAGAGGGCAGGTGACAGGGGAATGAGTGAACCTTGCGTTCATTAGATTTGGCCTGAGGAGGGAATACCATACATACTCAGTTGTGTATCTTACCCCACAGGAAAGAAGAGGGAGGAAGAAAAAAAAAATAAAAGGGGGGGATGATGGAGGGGAGGGCAGATGGGGGTGAAGGTAATCAAAAACAAACACTTTGGAAAGGGGACAGGGTCAAAGGAGAAAATTCAATAAAGCGGGATGGGTTGGGAAGGAGCAAAATGTAGTTAGTCTTTCACAACATGAGTATTATGGAAGGGTTATACATAATGATACACATGTGGCCTAGGTTGAATTGCTCGACTTCTTAGGGAGGGTGGGTGGGAAGGGAAGAGGGGAGAGAATTTGGAACTCAAAGTTTTAAAATCAGATGTTCAAAAACAAACAAAAAAAAAGTTTTTGCATGCAATTAAAAAATAAGATACACAGGCAATGGGGCGTAGAAATTTACCTTGCCCTACAAGAAAGGAAGGAAAAAGGAGATGAGAGGGGAGGGGGGTGATAGAGGGGAGGGCTGACTGGGGAACAGGGCAACCAGAATATACGCCATCTTGGAGTGGGGGGGGAGGGTAGAAATGGGGAGAAAATTTGTAATTCAAACTATTGTGAAAATCAATGCTGAAAACTAAATATGTCAAATAAATAAATTTAAATTTAAAAAAAAAGGATAAAAAAAATTATATGTTACCTTTTAAAATCCATTTGTTTGCTCATGTAAGCCCTTTGAGAGAAGGGATTGTTTGATTGTTTTTGTTTATATCCCCAGCACTTTGTGCAGTGTCTGGCATATAGCAGGCACTTAATAAATGCTTGTTGATTGAGTGATCCATTCATTCATTCATTCAGCAAATATTCAATAAGCACTTATAAAGTATCTGCTATGTTCAATGAAGCATACAAAGTAGTGTGGCTGCAATTCAAAATTAAACAAGATTATGATGCCCTCTTCCCTTCTCCCCCTTTCCCATGTCTTCTTCCCACTTTCCAGCTCGTTCTTGTGTATTATCTTCCCCATTTGAATGTAGGTTCCTTTAGGGTATGAGCTGTCTTTTCTACTTATATTTGTATCCTCAGTTCTTAACAAACTGCCAGGCACATAGTAAGAGTTTCAAAGTTTTACATCTCTATATAGCTATAGATATACATTATTTATAGCTAATCAATATTAGCTAAAGATATAGACTGTATCTATATCTATAACATTTATATAGAGAAATGATATAGCTGCAAATTATACATAAAATATATATTAATATGTTTGATATATTGTATTTAACATATTAAATGTATATTAAATTTCTTATAATTAATTTAAAATATTGATTAAATATATTTAAAACATTAGATATTCTCATTATATTCATCCATATTAGATATAGATTACTAATATAACCTATAGTACCTATATATATATATATATATATATATACATATATATAAATTATATGTAAGATATATAGATATATCTACATCTATTTTAAATATGGACATATCTATATATGAATTACTTAGATATTATAGACTACATAACAGATAAAAATAGCTAGCATTTATATGGTACGTTAAGGTTCACAAAGTGCTTTACAAACGTTATCTCACTTTATCCTCAAATAACCCTGGGGAGTAGGTGCTATTATTATCTTCATTTTACAAATGAAAAAACTGAGGCAGAGAAAGGTTAGGTAAACTAGCCCAGGGTTATTCCACTACGTTCTGAAGTCAGATTTGAACTCAGGTCTTACTGACTCCCAAGTCCAGCACTCTGTCCACTGAACTGCCTTGCTGTCCCACAGATATAGATATAGATGATATAGATTAGAGGTGTCAAACTCATACCCACAAAATTCTGGAATGTGGCCTGAACTGGATTAAAATATAATTAAGAAATGTTTAACAAAAATAAAAATACAATATGACTTAGATAACATTAATTTTTGGTTTTCTAACTCAATATACAATCCACAGTGATCCATTTCTATCTGAACTTGACACCATTGATATGAAATATAGATAGATATAAATGGATATAAGTAAAGGTATAGGTGGGGCAGTTAGGCCAAACAATGGAGAGAATGCCAGGCCTGGAGTCAGGAAGATCTGAGTTCAAATTTGGCCTCAGACATTTATTAGCTGTGTGACCCTGGGTAAGTCACTTAACCCTGTTGGCCTTAGTTTTCTCATCTGTAAAATCAGCTGGAAAAGGAAATGGCAAACCACTCCATTATCTTTGCCAAGAAAACCCCGAACAGGGTCACAAAGAGTCAGACATAACTGAACAACAACAAAGATATAGGGAGAGATAGATGATATAGATGGCATAGATGATGAAGGATATACAGATGCAGAGAAAGATAGAGATGGAAATAGAGACAGAACTATCAAGAAGAATATATGTCACCACCAAAAATCTTGGTTTTCTGAGCCCATTAGGGCATTCCAGCATTGGAATCAAGAGAATCAATGGCCATCCACAGAAATGTTCAAGATAGATAAGCCAAAATGTCAGCTGACCTCTGGGATAAAAAGCCTTGAAGATTTCTAGAGTCATGACAATTTTTCTTAGAAACTAGAGGTGGAGCTGGCAAAAAAAAAATGCCTCTTCAGGTCTCACCAGAAGCACAGTTCAAGGCTAGACACAGAAAGGCTAAAGAGTATTTAAAATTACTTCACAGTGGGACAGTACATGCTCACATTTACTTGCTTTTAAAATCCTCTTAATAGATAGGAACATGTAGTGAACATTTAATTCATTTAACAAACTTTTATTAAGCTCCTTTTGTATACAATGCACTGGGCTATGTGCTGGGGATACAAAGGGAGGTTTATGTCCTAAAAAATAAAACATAACCACCAAAGGATTTTTTTCCTTCCTGAAACTAATTCATTAAACTTTTTTAGGAGCCAACATTGAAACAAGAATGAAAGAATGTGACTGCTTCCTTAAGGACAAATGAAAACTTGGCCACCCCGAGGCTAAGCCAAGATCTGGAAGGCAGCTTCACTTCTAGAATTAGGGTTAGATCTAGATCTAGGCCCACTCCTGGTGCCATTATGCCCAACTCACCCCACATGAGAACCAGAGATTGGATAGCTGCCCAACAATGGGATCAGAGACACATAAACTATAACCAAGAAAACAGGACAGTAAATTAGAACATGGAATCATCATCCTATCTTGTCAACTTGAATGAGTCTTTCTGGCCTAGACTTGAAAGACTTGTGTGATAAGGAAGTCTATGTTAGCTCAGTCTTACTGAAGAGGTTATTTGAGGGAATTTCAATTTGTTGTTTTGTTTTGTTTTGTTCAAAATAAAGGTTTACAGGGGAGACAAGAGTTATTCCATTAGCATACCAAACAGAGGAGGAGGCGGAGGGAAGAAGCAATGTGAAAAGCAACTGCGAAATCTTTATCAACCTACTCACTATAAATATAGCCCTGAAAATACTTGGTATTTTTAGTCCCAGAGGATACTAAAGACACCACAGAGAATTTCACTGGACAGGGATCCATCATTTTCTTTGTCAAGCACAAAGCTCTCAGTAAGCATTTGCTAATCCTACAAACACCCACAGAGCCTGTTCACTAACTCAAGGTATTCATCTCTAGGCTAATTATGTCTGCTATTTGATAATCTATTTGATAAAGGAAGCAACGATGAGCATTCCAAGAAAAACTATGGGAAAAATCAAGACAGATTGAATGTAATGATTGTATGTGGATGATATTTGGCAGGAATTCTAATCCAAGGCTCGACATTCCTACCCACAAAATAAATGTGGGGAATCTTTAAGTAACAGACAGGTTCCTATCCTACTCCAGACTAACTAAAGATATACTTTTACTCTTATAAAGACCCCTTGTTTGGGACAGAGCTGGAGTAAAAAGAAATGTGAATTCAAGCTCTGGCTATAATAGCTGTGTGGGTAAGTCTCTGAAGAAGTAAATGAACTTTGTGCTTCAGTTTTATCAGCTGTAAAATGAGGATAATGATATCTACCATTCCTATCTCTCAAAGTTGAGAGGTATGTGACACATACAATAAAGAGGAAGCCTTCATGTCAGAAAGACCTGGGTTCAAGCATTGTAAGAGTACTAGAGTGGGGAAAGTATTGGCTTTCAAGTCACTTTGAATCCTGGCTTGGCTATTCCTACCTGTGTAACCTCAGGCAAGTCACTTTACCTCTATGGGATTTAGTTTCCTCACCTGTAAAATAAGGGGGTCACACTAAATGATTTCTAAAATCCATTCCAGCTCTGTCTATGATCCTGTAGAAGTTGTTTTATACAATTTCAAAATATTCGAGTTAGAAGACCCTTGGATATCATTTAGACCAATGGCGTCAAACTCAAGTAGAAATGGGAGCCACTAAACCATACATAAGGATCCCTGAGAGATAGATATTGACTTAAACCATATTTTATTATTATCTACATCTTATTATATTTTAGGTCATTAAATATTTCCCAATTACATCTTAATCTGGTTCAGGTTGCCATTGGAAGAGTTACGGGCCACATGTTTAACATCTCTGATTGAGTCCAACCTGAACAGGAATTTTCTCTATAGTAGGTTCTCTAGCTATTATTTGAAGCATTCTAGTGATTTGAAACCCAACATCTCCTGAGACTGCCCATTCTACTTTTCAATAGCTCTAATCATTACATAGTTTTTTTTTCATTACATCAAGCCTAAATCTTCCTCCCTAGTATCTCTACCCCATGTTCCCATTGCCTTCTCTTGACTCCAGGCATTTTCATTGGTTATTTCCTTGCCTGGAATGCTTTCTATCCTCATCACTTCCTTCTAGCTTATCTTCAAGTCTCAGCTAAAGTCCCATATGCAAGAAGACTTTCTCAGTCCTGCTTAATCTTAGTGCCTTCCCTCTGAGATTATCTCCAATTTGTCTTGTATATGTCTTGTTTGTACATGGTTGTTTTCATCTTGTCTCCCCCTTAGACTGTGAGCTCCCTGAGAGCAGGGTTTTGTTTGTTTGTTTTTGCCCTTTTTGTATTCCAGTACTGAGCATAGTGCCTGGCACATAGCAGGCACCTAACTGTTGACATGACTTGACTTCTCCTTGTTCTTCCCTCTGGAGTCAAGTAGAGCAATTCACATCTGTCATCTACATAACTATTCTTCAGTTACTTTAAGATATGTTATTCCTATACCTTCTCTTTTCCAGGCTAAATGCTCTCGATTCTTTCATTTTGTAAGGCATGCTCTTAAGGCTCTTAGCCACTCTCCTAAGGAAACACTCCAAATTGCCAATGTCTTCTCTAAGATATGGCACCCAAAAAATGAATACCCAATTTCAGATGTGGAATAACCAAGAGTCAAAGTAAAATGGTACTATAGTGCCCTGCTCGTTTTAATACACTATTTATATAGCCTAAAATCAAAGAGTCATAGACTTAACACTGAAGAGACCTTCAAGATTACCTAATTCAACACTCTCATTTTACAGATGAGGGAACTAAAAGCCAGAGAGCTTAACTGATTCACCCATAATGGTACAGGAAGTCAGTGGAACCAGTGGAATTCAAACTCAGATCTTCTAACTCCAAATCCAATTCCATTTACATTGGCATTTTTTGGTTGTCATGTTGACTCATACTGACTTTGCACTTTACTAAAAAGCTCATCTACTGTTTATATACATTTTCATCATCTCGTACAGACAGAGTTGGCTTTTAAAACCCATATGTAATGCTTTAAACTAACCCAAATTTAAATTGATTTTACAACACTTTTTCCCATCATTCTAGTCTATTGATATTCTTTTGAATCTTTACTGTCTTTTGACATCACTACTTCTCCAGTCTACCTCAGCTTCATACTGAGACAGTCATACCCTTGATCTTGCTATCACCTACCAATGTTCCTTCCATTTTCAAGAACCCTGAAATTCGTTATCTGATCATAATCTTTTGTCATAGCATCTTCCTCTCTGCTTACAATCCTGAGTCCTGTTCTTTGTTTTCCCCATGACCTCTAATCCTTCCACTGATTGGTGCTTTGCTGGGCCATTACTCCTGTACTGGCTACACTCTGCTCCCTTCTTTAGCTTTACCCTCTTAATGAACCAGGTCAATTCAACACTGTACACTACACTATAGTTCCTTGCTTCCTTATCCTATCACCAATCATGCCTTGCCAAACTCCAACTTGGATTACTCCCATCATCCATTGTCTTTGCTTCTATTCATGTGCTATTAAATAAAGCCAAAGAAAAAATAACATTTTTTTTCTTACTGGGTCCACTATAAATTTATGTTACATAAACTCAACTGGGTCCTTAATGCAGCAAGGCAATCTTTTTATACATCCCTAGTCAATTTACTATCCCTTTCAACCACTTTATTCTAAACCTTTCCATTCATTCTCAAGCTTCTTATGGAATCCCCTCCCCTCACCCTGTCAGCTGAGGGTATTTCTTCATACCTAATAAAAAAAACTGGACCAGTCACCAAGAGTTCTCTTTTCTCCCATCCTCTTTATCTCTCATTATTCATATATTATCCCTCAGGATCTCCTTCTTCACTCCATTTCACAAGAGAATGTGAACCAGGCAAATTTCTCTCCATGCACTTGGATTCCATTTTATCCCATCTTCTCTAGCATATTACCCCTTCTATTATCACCTCTGTCTCACTTCTCTTCAATGTTTCCCTATCTACTAGTTTCTTTCCTGATGTCTACAAACACATCTCATCAATATTTTAAAAACCCTTACTTTAGCCAACCATCCCTGATGGCTGTCATCCTGTATCTCTACTTCCTTTCATAGCTAAATTTATTGGAAAAAAATCATCCACACTCAGTGCCTCCACTTCTTCTCCTCAAACTCTCTTCTAAACCCTCTGCAGTTTAGCTTACAACATCATCATTCAACTGAAACTGCTATCTCCAAAGTTGCCAGTGATCGCTTAATTCCCAGATATTTTCTGCTGCAGGCCCTCATCACACTTGAATTACTACAATAGCCTGATCCCAGTCCATCCTCCACTCAGCTGCTAAAGTAATTTCCTGTACCACAGGTCTGACCATGCCATTCCCCTACTCAATAAATTCCAGTGTCTCCCTGATTCCCAAGTCCTTTACAACCTGGCCCCTTTCTATCTTTCCAACCTTCCTATATTTTACTCCCTTTCACACACTCTGTGATATGGTAGCACTGGTCTTCTTACTGTTTCTCACACATGATACTCCATCTCCAACAACTCTATGACATTTCACCGGCTATCCCCCATGCATAGAATGCTCTCTCTCCTGACTCCTGGGTTCCCTAGAGTCCTTCAATACATCTCAAATCCCACCTTCTATAAGAAAAGAAGGGGAAGGGAAAAGAAAGAAATATTTGTGTAGCACCACCCATGTTCCAGACACTGCGCTGAGCACTTTACAAATATTTCATTTGATCCTCACAACAACCTAATGAGGTAGGCGCTATTATCCCCATTTTACAATTGAGGAAATGGAGGCAAACAGAGGTTAAGTGACAGCTGGTAAGTGTCTAAGGCTGGGTTTGAATTTGGGACTTCCTGACTCCAGGTCCAGCACTCTATCCACTACATACCGCCTAAATGCTTCTATTAAGAGTCCTTTCCCAAAAGGACCCACATGTACAAAAATATTTGTATCAGCTCTTTTTGTGGTGGCCAAGAACTGAAAATTGAAGGAATGGGCATCAACTGGGGAATGGCTGAACAAGTTGTGGTATATGAATGTAATGGAATACTATTGTGCTATAAGAAATTATGAACAGGCAGACTTCAGAAAAACCTGAAAAGACTTATATGAACTGATGCTGAGTGAAGTGAGCAGAACCAGAAGAACATTGTACACAGTAACAGCTACAGTGTTCAATAACTGATTTTTTTTCTTAAATTTAAATTTATTTATTTAACATATTTAGTTTTCAGCACTGATTTTCACAATAGTTTGAATTACAAATTTTCTCCCCATTTCTACCCTCCCCCCCACTCCAAGATGGCATATATTCTGGTTGCCCTGTTCCCCAGTCAGCCCTTCCCTCTATCACCCCCCTCCCCTCTTATCCCCTTTTCCCTTCCTTTCTTGTAGGGCAAGATAAATTTCTACGCCCCGTTGCCTGTGTATCTTATTTTCTAGTTGCATGCAAAAACTTTTTTTGTTGTTTTTGAACATCTGTTTTTAAAACTTTGAGTTCCAAATTCTCTCCCCTCTTCCCTTCTCACCCACCCTCCCTAAGAAGTCAAGCAATTCAACCTAGGCCACATGTGTATCATTATGTATAACCCTTCCACAATACTCATGTTGTGAAAGACTAACTATATTTTGCTCCTTCCCAACCCATCCGGCTTTATTGAATTTTCTCCCTTGACCCTGTCCCCTTTCCAAAGTGTTTGTTTTTGATTACCTCCACCCCCATCTGCCCTCCCCTCCACCATCACCCCCCTTTTATTTTTTTTTATCTTCCTCCCTCATCTTTCCTGTTGGGTAAGATACCCAGTTGAGTATGTATGGTATTCCCTCCTCAGGCCAGATCTGATGAGAGCAAGGTTCACCCATTCCCCCCTCACCTGCCCTCTCCCCTCCTCCCACAGAACTGCTTCCTCTTGCCACCTTTATGTGAGATAATCCACCCCATTCTATCTTTCCCTATCTCCCTCTCTTAGTATGTTGCTCTCTCATCCCTTAATTTGATTTTATTTCTTTTAGATGGCTTCCCTTCATCTTCAACTCACCCTGTGTCTGCTCTCTCTCTTTTATATATGTATATATATATATATATATATGCAAGCACACATAGATATATACATACATACACATTCACTTATATATAAATATATATATACATAAACACATATATATATGCATATTCCCTTCAGCTACCTTAATACTGAGGTCTCATGAATCATACATGTCATCTATCCATGTAGGAATGTAAACAAAACAGTTCAACTTTAGTAAGTCCCTTGCAATTTCTGTTTCTTGATTACCTTTTCATGCTTCTCTTGATTCTTGTGTTGGAAAGTCAAATTTTCTATTAAGTTCTGGTCTTTTCACTGAGAAAGCTTGAAAGTCCCCTATTTTATTGAAAATCCATATTTTGCCTTGGAACATGATACTCAGTTTTGCTGGGTAGGTGATTCTAGGTTTTAATCCTAGCTCCATTGAACTCCGGAATATCGCATTCCAAGCCCTTCGATCTCTCAATGTAGAAGCTGCCAGATCTTGGGTTATTCTGATTGGGTTTCCACAATACTCAAATTGTTTCTTTCTGGTTGCTTGCAGTATTTTCTCCTTGATCTGGGAGCTCCGGAATTTGGCAACAATATTCCTAGGAGATTTCTTTTTGGGATCTATTTGAGGAGGCGATCGATGGATTCTTTCAATTTCTATTTTGCCCTGTGGCTCTAGAATATCAGGGCAGTTCTCCTTGATAATTTCTTGAAAGATGATATCTAGGCTCTTTTTTTGATCATGGCTTTCAGGTAGTCCAATAATTTTTAAATTATCTCTCCTAGATCTATTTTCCAGGTCAGTGGTTTTTCCAAGGAGATATTTCACATTGTCTTCCATTTTTTCATTCCTTTGGTTCTGTTTTATAATATCTTGATTTCTCATAAAGTCACTAGCTTCCACTTGCTCCAATCTCATTTTTAAGGTAGTATTTTCTTCAGTGGTCTTTTGAACCTCCTTTTCCATTTGGCTAATTCTGCCTCTCAAGGCATTCTTCTCCTCATTGGCTTTTTGGAGCTCTTTTGCCATTTGAGTTAGTCTGTTTTTTAAGGTGTTGTTTTCTTCAGTGTATTTTTCAGTATTTTTTGGGTCTCCTTTAGCAAGTCATTGACTTGTTTTTCATGGTTTTCTTGCATCCTTCTCATTTCTCTTCCCAATTTTTCCTCTACTTCTCTAACTTGCTTTTCCAAATCGTTTTTGAGCTCTTCCATGGCCTGGGACCAGTTCATGTTTTTCTTGGAGGCTTTTGTTGTAGGCTCTATGACTTTGTTGTCTTCTTTAGGCTGTATGTTTTGGTCTTCTTTGTCACCAAAGAAAGAATCCAAAGTCTGAGACTGAATCTGGGTGTGCTTTTGCTGCCTGGCCATATTCCCAACCAACTAACTTGACCCTTGAGTTTTTCAGTGGGGTATGACTGCTTGTAGACTATGTTCCACGTTTGTGGGTGAGGTGCCAGCTCTGCCACACCAGAACTCCTCCTTCCCCAAGAACCCCCAACCCGAACTGGGCTTAGATCTTCAGCAGGCTGTGCACTCCTGCTCTGATCTGCCACTTAATTCCTCCCACCAGGTGGGCCTGGGGCCGGAAGCAGCAGCAACTGCAGCTGCTCCACCTCCGCTGCCCCCGGGGCTGGAAGCCGAATCGCGAACTCCTTCCACTCCCGCAGCTTTTCCCACTAACCTTCTCCACAGTCTTTGGTGTTTGTGGGTTGAGAGGTCTGGTAACTGCCACAGCTCACTGATTCAGGGTGCTAGGGCTCGCTTTGCCCGGCTCCTGGTTTGGTTGGTCCACGCCGCTCAGGCTGGGTTCTGCTCCACTCCGTTCCCAGCTCCCAGCTCCCAGCTCCCAGCTCCCAGCTCCCAGCTCCCAGCTCCGTGTGGGATAGACCTTACCCAGAGACCTTCCAGGCTGTCCTGGGCTGGAGCCCTGCTTCCCTCCACTGTTCTGTGGGTTCTGCCATTCTAGAATTGGTTCAGAGCCATTTTTTATAGGTTTTTGGAGGGACTCGGCAGGGAGCTCAAGCTGGTCCCTGCTTTCCAGCCGCCATCTTGGCTCCGCACCCTCTCAATAACTGATTTTGATAGACATAGCCCTTCTCAGCAATACAAGGACCTAAAACAATTCTAAAGGACTCGTGATGGAAATGCTATCCACATCCAGAGAAAGAAGTATGGAGTCTGAATGCAGAGCAAAGCAGACTATTTTCTTTTTGTTTTGTTTTGTTTTTTCTTTCTCATGGTTTCTCCCACTCATTATAATTCTTCTATACAACATGACTAATGTGAAAATATGTTTAATAAGAATGTATATGTAGAGCCTATATCAGATTGCAGGCTGTCTTGGGGAGGGAAGGGGAAGAGGGGGAGAAAATTTAAAATTTATGGAAGTGAATATTGTAAACTAAAAAAAAAATTAATTAACAAAAAGAGTCCTTTCTTAGTCTCCATCCACTTCCCCCAGCTACTAATACCTTTCTCCTGATATTACCTTCCATTTATAATACATACATATACCTATGTGTGCAGATATACATATGTAGGTCATATGCACAATATTTTTGCTTGTTATCTCTCCCCCACCTTTGAATGAGAATTCTTTGAATGTAACGACCCTGCTTTTTTGCCTTTTTTTTGTATTCCTAGTGTTTAGCACAGTACCTAGCACACTATAAGTGTTTAATAAATACTTGTTCGCTGACTGACACTTTTACTTCTTTTAGCCATGGTTTTGATATGCATCTTTCCTATCCCATCATCCAAGACATTGATAAGAATGTTGAATATCACAGGGCCAACATCTTAGTCTCGTAGTACTCCCCTAAAGAACTTCTTACATGTTGACCTATTTGTGTCTACATTCTGTGGAATCAATCTAACTCAACTAATTGTATGTATTATAATCTGTATACATCTCTCCATCATGTCCATAATGATTCAGGGGAGATTTTATTAAATGATTTACTGAAACCCAAGAATCCTCTATCCAAAGAATGACCTTGATTTTGTATTTTGTCAAGTTTATTTGCATGTTGAAGATCAAAGTAAAAAAAGCAAAGAGTGTCATTCCCACAGAGTTTAGCAAGGTTTCTTTGGCAGACATCCACACAAAGGAATTAAATAAGAGTCATAAAAACTTTCTAACCCCAAGTCAGATGGAGCTTTGCTGGTTGGCTAGTCTGTGTGCCAGAAAAACTTGGACCCTAGATCAAGGACTCTTCTTTTGAAGAGGAAAATCCGTTATGATTTTGAATATGTGGAGGCCTGCCTCTCTAAGTGAGCTGAAGCTTAAGCCTCTGGACTCTAAACTAAAAAAGATGACCAAGCCCACTCTTTCTCTTATGCATTACCTAGCAAGGGAGACTAAGATGGCTTAGTCAGACAGTCAAGAGAAATGAGAGAGATGAATGTCACAGGCACCAAGAAAAAAAAGAGTGATCAACAGTGTCAAAAGTTGCCAAGGTCAAGGACAAAAGGGACAGAGAAAGGAATGAATTCATCAGTTAAGAAAGCATTGCTAACTTTAAAGAGAATGGGGCAGAAAGCTTGTTACAAGGGTTTAAGCAAGTGGTTTGTGAGGAAGTGGATGCGACAAGTTCAGATTACTTTATTTTGGAGACTGTCTTTGAAAGGAATAAAAGTAATATAGTAGCTTGAGGGGATGGAAAGTCAAGACAAATCTTTTTGAGGATGGAGTAGACTTGACCATGTTCTTAGCAACAGGAGAAGAACCAATAAATAAACAGAGATTGAAAATGACAGAGAAAAGAAATCATGGATATGAGGCATTCCTAGAAAAGAGGCTTGGTGAAAGGAGTGGATAGGTGAAGCTGGAGAGGGGTTAAGGTTTAGAATACAGTTGAGAGAGACAACCTCTTTAAAATAGGAAAAAAGATCATCATCTGAGAGATTGTGGGGTAGGGATCACATAGGTGGCTTAAAGAGAGAGAAAAAATATTTGGAACAGTTGCTAAAGGGATGAGGATAGAGAAATCATTCGAGTGAAAATAAGTACTTCCAAGAGATGTGGTTAGGGATGGATGCTTCTTTCCAGTGGGGCTAAGACCCAGCAAAGGTCAGATGAAGTACTTGTCCCTCCACTGTTTGATAAAGGAATTGGCATTAGTGAGGCCATGAGAATTTTCACAACTCACAAAATCTTTTGGTGTCTCGAGGCCTTTCCTCTTGCTATCAGTAAGAATGAAGTGTTGGGGGAAGGGAGAGAGTGATGGGAAAGGATAAAGTAAATTCATACCACTCTCTTCGAAAATGTCTTATTTCTCTGAATCTAAAAAATTGGATCCTCAAGGATAGTCAAAACTGACTTTTTTCCACCAGCATGAAATTAATTAAAAATTCACAATTTTTTTCTTACAGGTTAAAATTACCATCTTTCATGTCCCAGTACAATAATTTGGCCAAATACTGCTTTTTTCAAGGGAATAGTTCTCAAACTCTCTCCTTTCACAGTTTAAACCAATTTGATTCAACTGCTAATTTTGCACGTTTCAGTTTAGATATGCTAAGGTAGTTCAGGCCACTTCCCAACACTTATTGAACCATTAGTTGACAGCTTCATTTTAATGACTTTCAGACCGCTTGAGAGCTTCAGGGATGTCGGACACCAGCTTAACCATCATTGTACAAGCTGAAGGAAAGAGCCTAAATACAGCTTTATTTCTCCATGTATTTGGCTTTGGTATGTTTAGTATTTTATTCAAATAAATGTTGATGCTTTTCAGGAATGCTAATTTATTGACAGTTCCTGGGAATTGGAAGGCTGATGTCATGAGTCTATTAAATAAGTGAATTCTGGAACATATCGATGCAGAGCTTTCCTATTCCAGCTTCAAACTTAGTTTTCTTAACTCACTTATGCTGATGGATATTGTTATTAAGGTCATACTTTATTTTGTCCTAATAATGGAGAGGCAATGTTATATAGGGAGGCAGAATGATTTAGTGGAAAGAGCCTAGTACTAGAACTCCACAGTCCTGAGTTTCAGGTCTGGTTCAAACACATAGTAGCTGTGTGACCCTGGTTGAGTAATTTAACCTCTCTGATCCCTAGTTTCCAAAGTGGCTTGACCATGGTCACATAACTAAGAAGGCTATATGAAGCAGAAAGAGTTCTAAACTTGGAGTCAAGAGATCTTAATTCCAGTCTTTCCCCTAGCACTTACTAGATATGTAATCAGAGGCAAGTCATTTGAGTTCTCTGAACCTCAGTTTCCTCATCTGTATTTAGCCATTTTAACCTAAAGTTAAAGTAGGTAGAACCTACCTCACAGAGTTGTTGTAGATCAAATGATATAACATATATGTAGAGGATAGTGTGTGGTGGTTGGCTGCTCTACTCTCCTCAAAAGGAGGTGATAGCAAGCTAGGAGTATATCTCTCTGCTCCCTTAAATGTTGTTAGTCTAGGAGAAGTAAATCTGTAGGTTCAAGCTGTGCTTCTGTTTGCTATTCCTTAACAGAGAGATCCATGGGTTGGAATGTTCATCTATCCCACAGATACCAGCATTGAAACAGAAAAAAGTAGCACCAGCCAGGCCTTCAGGCCCAAGCAAAGCTTTGAAACTTGGAGCCAAAGGGGAAAAAGTAAACAATTTTGTGGACTATATATCCAAAACTTGATTCTATAAAACTACATATTCAAGCTGTATATTCAAAGCTTGACTCCCTTCCTACCAAATGCCAATTCCACAATAAACACACACAGCAAATGACAAATAAACTCATTTATCTAAACAGATAGCAAACAGAAATCAGAAAGTATACACAGGAGAATGTATACCAGACAATACAGAGTGCATGAGCTGTCCCACTGGTAGCAAGATAACACAGCTCAACCAAGAGAGTCTCAAATCTCACCTAAAGGGAAATTCCATGAAGTTTCTAGTGTAGTAAGCTAGAAATAAGAGACAAGACCAAAATGCCATCTCCTCTACATGTTGGCTTCTTTCCAAAGTCTTTCCCCTTGAGGGACCTGAAAAGAATCTATAATGGCACATCTCTCTCAAAGCTGGAAGACAGAAGACCAAGAAAGAAGAGAAGTTGTCTTCTTTCTCACTAACTCTGCCCCTCGCAAAAATCATGGAGTACTGAGTAATTAATCTACAACAATAAGGAGGAAGTCCCATACCAATGGGTTTTTAGGCTCAAGTTTTATGTGTAAAACACTTGGTAAATCTTAAGATGCTCTATAATTGTCATTTAAATATTATATTTTTACGTATGTCATTTGTCTTTTCTCTTCATAAGCTATCCTTCAGAAACTGGATAGAGGCTATGACTTACTTTTCATATAATAATATTCTTATTCATAAACACTAGATTTATATAGTACTTTATTAGGTAGAAGTTTAGTAATAATCCCATAAAATTGATCAGTGTAGATAATCCATGTTATTCAAGAAACTCATTCTCTATACCACCACAAGTTTTCCCTCTGACTAAGCACAATGGACTTGCCCCTAGTATTATCCTTCTTGGTCTCCCTCCAACTTTTTAACATTGTTTATCACTAATTCCTCTTTGATGTTCTCTTCTGCCTTGATAGGAAGGAAAGAAAGGAAACAAATATTTATTAGCTGCCTACTGTGTGTCAAGAACATTTGACCTTCCCAATAGCCCTATGAGGTAGGAGCTATTATTATATCCATTTTACCACCGAGGAAACTGAGACTGGGCTGGGTCACACAGCTAGTAAGTATCTGAGACTGTATTCAAACTTGTCTTCTGGACTGTGGGCTCAACACTTTGGGCATTGTGCCACCTAGCTGCTTTTTGTCACAGTTTTCTCTTGTTTCTCCTACCTGCCTAACTCCCTCTCAATCTCATTTACCATGTAATTGTATGTCTACTATCCCCTTAAAGGCTTTGTCCTTACTCTCTTCTCTTTGCCCTGTATATCCTCTTTCTTGGTGATCTTATGGGTTCAATTATCATCTCAGTGTAGAAGGTAATTAAATATATATATATATATATATATATATCCAGCCATAATCTGTCTCCTGAGCTCCAATCCAGTTTCACCACCCACCTGTTAGAAGTTTAGTACTATTGAAAAAAGCACTCAAATTGAATTTAGAGGTCCTGAGTTGGAGTACCCATGGCCACTAATTAACCTGTGTGACCCTAGGAAAGTCATTTAACCTCTCTGGGTCTTAGCTACCTCATCTAGAAAATGAAGAAGTAAAAGGAGATGACCTCTACAATCCCTTCCATCTCTTTCTCTATGTCTCGTCAGCATCTCAAACTCCACATGTCCAGAATAGAACTGAGTAACTTCTCCCCTAAACCCAATCATCCTCTAAATGTCCCTGTTGCTGATTAGGTCTCCATCTTCCTTTCCCTCATTCCTTAAATCTATTTAGTTGCCATGCCTTGTTAAGTCTATCTCCATGACAACTGTCCTGTAACAATCACAGGGGGGTCTCTCTCTTAGTCATTGCTGGCAAGATTCTTGCCAGAGTCCTCCTTAGTAGGCTGATCCTTCACCTGGAAGATGGCCATCTACCTGAGAGCCAGTGTGGCTTCAGAAAGGGCCGAGGAACAGTCGAGATGGTGTTTGCTGGCTGACAACTCCAAGAGAAATGCCCGGAGCAAAACAGAGGCCTGTATACAACATTTGTAAATCTGACCAAGGCCTTTGATACTGTTAGTAGCGAGGGTTTATGGAAAATTATGTCAAAATTTGGTTGGCCGGAGAAGTTCATCAGCATTGTATGTCGGTTTCATGGAGGCATGCTGGCCCGGGTTCTAGATAATGGACAATGCTCTTGTACCTTTCCAGTCACCAATGGAGCAAAATAAGGCTGTGTGCTCACTCCCATGCTTTTTAGCATGATGTTTTCAGCCACATTGTCAAATGCTTTCAGTGAAGATGAACATGGCATCAAGATCATCCGCCACACTGATGGTAAAGTCTACAACTTGAAAAGGCAACAATCCAAGACCAAAGTAGAGGGAGCATTGGTGCATGATTTTCTCATTGCAGATGATTGTGCACTCAATGCAGCCTCTGAAGCTGAGATGCAATAAAATATCAATCAATTCTCTGCTGCTTGTGCTAATTTTGGCCTAAAAATTAACACCAAGCACACAGGAGCTCCATTAGCCACAATCACACCATCCATCTGTGGAACCATCAGTTACAGCAAATGAAGAGATTTTGAATGCTGTGGATAAGTTCACTTACCTTGGTAGTCTACTTTCCAGGGATGTATGCATTGACAATGAGGTTAACGCATGCATTGCCAGAGCTGGCTCAGTGTTTGGGAGGCTCCAAAGGAAAGTATGGGAGAGAAGAGGTCAAACTCAAGGTCTCCTGACTTGTGGTGCTGACCTCATTGTTGCATGCCTGGAAACCTGGACAGTCTATGAGCGCCATGCCAGGAAACTGAATCACTTCCATTTGAATTGTCTTAGGAAGATTCTGAAGATAACCTGGCAGGATAAGGTACCAGACACTGAGGTCTGTACACAAACTAAACTGCCAACCATTCAAACTCTGCTTCAGAGAGCACAACTACAATGGGCTGGCCATGCTGTTCGAATGCAAAACATACACTTGCCAAAAAGATTATTTTATGGAGAGCACACAGGGCATTCGCAAGGTGGTCAGAAGAAGCGATACTCTCAAGCTCTCTCTCAAGAACTCTGGAATTGATTGTGTGACATGGGGGACACTGGCACAGGACTATTCAGCATGACATGCCCACATCAGAGAAAGTGCTGTGCAGCAAAGCAGAATTGAAGTAAAGTTTCCAAAGAAACACAGGATGCACAAATTTAGAGTATCCACCCCAAATGTTCACACAGACTATTTGTGCCCGACCTATGGTAGAGCATTCCAACCTCATATTGGTCTGATCAGCCACAGTCAGACACATTGAAACTTGACTCTAGCATAGTGATATCATTCTGGTCCTCTTCGAAAAACGAAGGACAACAACAAACCAGTTTTGATGACATCTCTCACATCTGCTTTTGTCTCTCTCTACTCACACAGAAACCACCATAGGTCAAGCCTTCATTATCTCTTGCTATACTACTATTATGATTATTAATTATTAATATTATTTAAATATTTTTTATTATTATTTAACTGGTCTTGCTGCTTTCTGTCTCTCCCCTCTCTAATCTATCTTCCATACAGTTGCCAAAATGTTCTTTCAATGTCATCACTGTCCTACCCTTGGCAATCTCATTTGCTCTTATGACTTCAATTATCACTTCAGTTTTATGCAAAGGACTTCCGAATCTATAATTCCAGCCCTGACCTCTCTCTCCTGACCTCCAGACCTATCTTTCCAGCCACCTACCACAGGACATCTCCTTCCAGGTATATTACCAGCATCACTAAATCAAAATGTCTAAATTTTCCATCTGTCCTCTGAGCCTTCTTTTCCTTCTGATTCCAATATTTCTATTAGGAGCCCCAGCATTTGCCCAGTCTTTCCTGCTCAAAAGCCTGATGTATTCTCTTCTTTATCTCTCATAGTCTTTCTTATCTTTAGCTCTAATAACCAATCAATTCTAGGACTTATCCAATCTACTTCTCACATCCTCCCCTTCCTCTCTTTTCCCACCACCACCATCCAACACAGCTCTTCATTATCCTCTATGTAGACCATTGCAATGACCTCCTTACAGATATTTTTTCATCTTAACTCTCTCCATCTTCCAAACTAGCCTTTACGTTACTGCCAAACTAATATTCTTCCTGCATAAATCTAGTCAAAAAACGTACTCAAAAATTTAAATGATTCCTTATTAAGTAAAGTTCAGGTTCATTTGCTTAGCATTCAAGGCCTTCAATAATCTGTCTACCATGTCTGATCACCATGTCTTTCTGACCGAGACTTACTAAAGTTGAACTGTTTTGTTTACATTCCTACATGGAAAGATGGTATGTGTAATTCATGATACCTTTCTCGGTATTAGGGTAGTTGAAGGGAATATACATATATATAGACAGAGGACGCAGGGAGAGTTGAATATGAAGGGATGATATCTAAAAAAATAAAATAAAATTAAGGGATGAGAGAGGAATATGTTGGGAGAGGAAGAAATGGAGAGATAGAATGGGGTAAATTATCTCACATAAAAGTGTCAAGAAAAAGCAATTCTGTTGGAAGGGAAGAGGGGGCAGGTGAGGGGGAATGGGTGAATCTTACTCTCATCGGATTCAACCTGAGGAGGAAATAACATACACACTCAAATGGGTATCTTACTCCACAGGAAAGTAAGGGGGAGGAGATAAAAAGGGGGCATGATAGAAGGAAGGGCAGATAGGGGGAGGACGTAATCAAAAGCAAACACTTTTGAAAAGGGACATGGTCAAGGGAGAAAACTGAATAAAGGGGGATAGGATAGGATGAAAGGAAATATAGTTAGCCTTTCACAACATGAGCACTGTGGAAGTGTTTTACATAATGATACAGGTGTGATCTATGTTGAATTGCTTGCCTTCCTAGGAAGGGTGGGTGGGAAGGGAAGAGGGGAGAGAATTTGGAACTCCAAGTCTTAAAAAAAAGTGCTCAAAAAAAAGTTGTTTTTTGCATGCAGCTGGGAAACAAGATATATAGGGGATGGGGCACAGAAATCTATCCTGCCCTACAAGAAAGTAAGGGGAAAGGGAATGGGGGCAGGAGTGGGGTGACAGAAGGGAGGGCTGACTGGCGAACAAGGCAATAAGAATGTATGCCATCTTGCAATGCGGGAGAGGGTAGAAATGGGGAGAAAATTTGTAACTTAAAATCTTGTGGAAATCAATGTTGAAAACTAAAATATTAAGTAAAAAAGGAAATTTTTCCTTATGCTAAGCCTAAAGTTGCTTCTTTGCAACTTCTATCCATTGTCCCTGGTACTCTTCATGGGGCCAGACAGAAGAAATCTAAACCTTCCTCCATATAACAAAACTTCAAATACTTGAAGAAAGCTGTCTCCACTCTCTGACCTTCACCATCACCAAGTCTGCACTTGTCTAAGCTAAATATCTCCAATTCTTTCAACTAGTCATCACACAGCACGATTAGGAAGCTCTTCTCCATCTTGGTTGACCTCCTGTGAGCATTATGTGATACCCAGAACTGAGTGCCATATTCTAGATGTTGTCTCACCAACATGCTATATTGTTTCACCTCCCTGGTCCTTGCATACCCTTTGTATTATAGTCATCTATGTAGGTGTCATCTCCTTTTGGTAGACTGTAAGCACCATAAGGATAAGGGACAATGTTTTATCTAAATTTTACATGCCCTAGTCTAAAGTACATACAGTAAGCATTTAATAAATGTTGAATTCAGGGGTTGTATTTCAACAGAGTGTCAGTTTCTAAGTGGAGTGACACACACGGTCTGGGCAGGACCTAGAATTACAGAAACAATAAGTGCAAAGAATTTGTAAACAATTATGAAGTAGCCAAAAATGGTCTTTACCCTTAGCTTTGTTTTCCTCCACCTCTCTCTGTCTATGCCACCTTTCTCCCAACTTCAGGACATATTCTTTTCCCCTCTTACCAAAACCTACTGTCAGGAAAGAATTTATACCTTGGTTTGAATTTAAATACCATAGTTCCCCCTTCCAGAGGTATTTGCATATTTAGCATGATCTCTAAAGGCTCTGTCCTCTGTTCAAGGAATTTCAAGTCTTAGGAGAATAGAAAGAAGAGGTATTCTTGCCTTTTGGGGAAGAGCCATGTCATAAAGGGAGGGACTGAAAACAAGAAGAATGCAGTAGAATGACTACTTGACATATAATCAGAGAAACCAAATTCAAATCCCTGATACTTACTGCTTGTATATACCCTAGGCAATTCACTTAACCTGGGCCTCTACCCCTCAACCACAAAAAAAAGAAGAAAATGGATTAAATTAGCTCTGGGGTCTCTTTCAGCTCTAAATCTATGAGTTATAATCCCCAAAAGTCTCAACATGTAAGAAGTCACATCTCTGTACCTTAACATGGACCACATGTGCTTTGTGAGTTAATAAAGTGGGCCTTCCCCAAGCCATCTGCCCCCAAAGGTCCAATGCTTCCCATAGACCAATGGGCAGGATTTTGGCATTTTCCAGCATTTTCAAAACATGACACTATTTTGTTTTTCTTTGAAATCACAATAACCTGAAAGAACCAAGTTGTCAAAGAACTCCCACTGGTAAGCCATGGAGGAAATTTTGAGGCGCCAGAGAGAAATTTGTTTTCCCTCTAAACAGAGATGCCAGCAGGGATCATATTTCAAGCCCCACTGTAGGGCCCCGGCTGTTGCCACTTCTGCCACCACCACCTCTGCCTACGGTCTTCCCTGCAAGACTTGTGCGCTGCTTGTCAAGCCTGACAGATCCTGTTCAAAGCATCTCACATTTTCTCATTAGGAGGGAGAAGCCCACTCATTTATCTCCCTACCAGGAGTCCAGTTTGCAGTTCTTTCTTCCGTTTGAAAGAGGCATTTGCTAGGAGGTGGTAAGAAGGAAGAAAACTTCGGCCTTTTTATCTCTAGCTGTCTTCAGGGTTCTGTTTTTACACACCCCACTTGAAAAATCTGTCATGTACAAGGATTTTTTTTTCCTACCAGAACTAGCTAGATCTCTTTATTTTATTTTATGACTGTTTAAAGAACTGCATGTAACTGAGAGGAGGGGTGAGGGTAGGGGAGAGGGAGGCTCTTCAAATAAGAGGCCTACAAAGTGACAAACTATTTTCCTTCAAGGAAATCATGGCTGTATTATCCTTCAATGGGGAGGGAGTTGCTGCTCCTTTCATGATTCCTTAAAACTAACCCTGACTGAAATAAATAAACCTTAGTGCCAAGTATGCTCAGGATGACTGCCGGGGGCTCTGCCCCACTGAATGGATATTATTTTAATTGGATAGTGAGTTCTCAAGATAGAAAATATAAAGATGACTAATTCCAGCCAGCATAGAATGTTAAGCAGGGAAATTGCATGCTGTGTCTTGAGAGATGAGCCAGACCAGTTGCCTTCTAACACTTTGGCTCAATTATTTTCTTTTATTCAACTAGACGAGCTATTATAAGGGACAAACATTTAATCTGAAGTCAGAGAACCTAAGTTTGAATGCTCTCTTCTATTTTCTACCTCTGAAACCTTGGACAGGTTGCTCACTCTCTGAGCCACATGCCTGGCATACTAGATGGATCTCGGATATTTATGTAATGAGTGAAAAGTCTGAGAAACAGAATTTCTGGGTAATTAATATTCAATTTATTAATTATAGCTAGCAAATACTAAAATGAGGTCAGTGGTACTCTCAGGAACCAAAGACAAACTTTGGGGGCCCCAAAGGGAGTTTAAATACCCTGGGAAAAGTGGGTGTTGCCAACAGGCAGAAATCAACTTTGACTAGTTAACAGTGAATGAGAAAATGAGTATTATAAAAGAGGTGGGCTTTTCCTAATGAGGGGCTAGGGACTGTGACTTGGATTATGTCTCTCTTACTCATTTCTACCCAAAGCACCTCCACAATCTAGACTAAGGGATCTACCTCCAGCAAAGTCACTTATACCCCAGATGGGTAGGGTTTCACCCAAAAGAGGAGAATGTTAACCCAATCTCATCAATTAGCAATATCCTTCACAAGGACTGAGCTTTGGGTGAGGAATTAGAAAGGGAAAAATCCAGGATCCCCAGATATTGATTGGTTATTAATATAAGAGAAAAATAATTATTTCTCTTCTCCATTAGCTATGTGACTGGACAAACCAATCCACCTCCCTGAATCTCAGTTTGCTCATCTTTAAAATGGGGATAATAATAGCACCAACCTCAGAGTGTTGTTGGATATAAAGATAATATATATTTATATTTATATATAAGCATACTGTCCAAGCCTTAAAGCACAATATAAATGTCAATTATTATCTAAAAAATGAAGAAATTGGACTCAAGAGATGGCAATCCAGAAAGGAAGTTCATAGCTGGAGGTGGAGATCAATTACCTCTCTAAATGCCAGCGGAACTGGATTCTTAGCTTAGCAAGTAACTATTGTCCAAATTCATTACCGCTGATACTGCTAGTGAGCAGCCCGACAATTCTGAGAGTAGGGGCCTGGGCTAGCCCAACAATTCTGAGATTCTTTCCTGAGAGTCGTCAGACTTAGACAGCTGTGTAGCCTCAAGACCAGCCCAGTCCAGGATCCTGGGGCCCAGCCCACTATTCTGGGGCCCAGCCCACCAGCTGGAGAGGGATTGGCTAAAAAGGTGAAGTGGATCTACTGACATAGATGAAGCTTGGGTGAGGCGAAGATATTAGGGATGTCAAAGTGTGTTTATGAGGAGAGGAGGTCATAGAGAGTCAAAATGTACAAGTAAAGAACGCTAGAAACCACATATTTCAAGAATTAGTTGAAGTAACTGGGATTGCTTGGTGTGGAAAAAAGAAGCCTGAATAAGCTAGGAGGCTTGAAGTATTTGAAGGGATGCTACTTGTAGAAAGGCAGCTAGGTGGCAGTGGATAAAGTGCCAGGACCAGAGCGAGAAAGGCCTGAGTTCAAATATGGCCTCTGATATTTACTAGCTGTGTGACCCTGGACAAGTCACTTAACTCTTTTTGCCTCAGTTCCTTATCTGTACAATGAGCTGGGGAAGGAAATGGCAAAACACTCTAGTATCTTTGCCAAGAAAACTGAACAACAACAGACCACGTGTCAGGGGAATTAGATTCATTCTGCTTTGTCCCAAAACTAGGAACAGTACAGAAATTTCAGTTATGCATAGTTGGGCTTGATATAAGGAAAAACCTTCTAACAATTAGAGTTATGTAAAAAAGGCATGGGCTGATAGAAAAGGGCATGGATTCATTCCCTTTCACCGGAGCTCTACAAGTTGACGGTAGATGATCACTCTTCAGCAATATTTATAGAGGAGATTCTGGGCCATAGTTTCAAGTAAGTATTATCTGAAGTCCTTTCCAATGCTGAGATTTCTCTGTTCTTCTCCCTTCCAGCTCTAAATCTTATCATCCAGAGGTCCAAAAGAAGAAAAGGCAACAGAGGCAGTAGGAGTGGGATCATATGAGCCTAGGGGGAGGGATAGGGACTTGAACTGTTTTCATTAGTGTAGGGAACTCCCAATCGAGGAAACTTTCTCTTTCAATGCAGGCCAGCATCTTCTCCTTCACAGCAACTTCTTGGTGAGTTGTCCAGACTAGAGAACTGAGAGATGAAGTTTCTTGTTCAGGGTCACATAATCAGTATGTATCGGAGCTAGAACTTGTCCATTTCCCCAAGATCATGAAGGAATAAACACAAAGACGGTACTAGTTCTAGATGCAGAGATCTAGGTTTAAATCTTGATTCTTTTTTTTTTGCAGGGGGAAGGCAGGGCAATTGGGGGTTAAGTGACTTGTCCAAGGTCACACAGCTAGTAAGTGTGTCAAGAGGCTGAGGCCGGATTTGAACTCAGGTCCTCCTGACTCCAGGGCCAGTGCTCTACTCACTGTGCCATCTAGCTGCCCCTTAAATCTTGATTCTAATTTTACTTGTATGACTACTTGTGCAAAGTCATTTATTTAGTATCCCTGAGCCTCAGTTTCCTTATCTGTAAGATGAAGGGTTTAAACTAGATGACCTCTCTGAGGTCTCTTCCAGCTCTCCATCTACTATCCTAAAAACAGTTGATTTTCAAAGTAGTTCCTTCTGGTTCTACCATTCAGCTGTTAAGTGTCCCATGGCTCTGCTCACTGCAATGCTCTCAGAACTTCTGTTGAATACCTCTGGAGATCTGAATCCTCATGACTAGAACAAAAGACATCTTGCCTGGAAATCTTCATTTTGTTTCTCACTCCTGCAGTCATTTATACACCTTAGAGGATTTCACTCTACCTTTAGACTGGCAAAACCCATAATTTTTTACCAAGTTCATCCAATTTTCAATTGACCATTTTGTGGAAGATGTGAAAGTGCTTTAAAAAGTTAAAAGCACTATAAACTGTAAGTTATTAACACTCTCTTCTGTCCTCCCAACCATCCTGCCCTGCTTCCCACAACCTGTCTTTGGGCCATTTCCCTGCTTATTACATTAGAGAATGGCTCACGTCAATTCCCACCTCCCCAAAGCCTTCATGAATAATCCAGTTCACATTGATCTCTCACTTCTCTGATCTCAAATGACAGTATGGCCTGTACAACACAGTTTAATACTTATTTGCCAAGTTGTGTTTTTCTTGATTATTTCAGATGACTGACT
Source organism: Trichosurus vulpecula (assembly GCF_011100635.1). Classification (NCBI taxonomy): domain Eukaryota; kingdom Metazoa; phylum Chordata; class Mammalia; order Diprotodontia; family Phalangeridae; genus Trichosurus; species Trichosurus vulpecula. Next base: position 239,847,998 of record NC_050580.1, on the reverse strand, counting down.
CTTGTTATACTAACTAGAGTACAAATCCCTTAGATTCAGGAATCATCCTATCTTTACATAACCCCACAGTGCTTAGCACAATGACTTAAAAACTGATATTAGAAGTATGTATAGAATGATTTTGCATATAGATAGATAGATAGATATACATACATATATATACATATATTCAGTAGCCATCTCTATGGTGGAGTGGGTGGAAGGAAAAAAAAGAAATTAACATGATTATGATATATTCAAAAGGAATAGCAAATTGTACATAATAGAATTGAAATTTCATCTGCGATCATCTTTTTATACTATGTTATAAAATGTTTGTTTTATTTCATAAATTAAAAATAAAATAAATGAAATTTCTAAAAAAAAAAACAAATACTGAAAAAAGTGTTTGTTGATTGATTGATTGCCAATGACCAATTATGACTTTTGGGGAATGGACTGGGTTGGGAGGGCTTGGGGTGAAGTGCCTGGTAGATTTGGAATTATAAAGTCCTGAGTTCAAATCCTGCCTCAGATACTTACTAGTTGTATGACCCTGTACTAGTCGCTTACTCTCTCTCCCTCAGTTTCCTGAGGCAGGAATTAAATTGAAGAGACTGGGCTAGTTAGTCTCTAGTGTGTCTTAAAGCTCTAAATCTATGATACTACAACAGAGCATTATGGTTTACAAGCTGCTTTCCTTACAACAACCCTATGAGGTAAGCAATACAAGTATTTTCATCCCCATTTTTCAGATGAGAAAAATAAGGTTTCTAGTGCTTAAATAAGCCTATTCAAGTTCAAACAGTAACAGAAATGAGACTTAAATCTGCCTCCTAACTCCAAGTCCAGTGCTCTAAGAGAGTGCTTTGGACATTATCTTTCAGAACATACTTCTATTCCTACCTTCCCTATTTCTGTCAAGGATATCACCGTCATCCCAGTCATGCTGATTAACAATTTCAGAGTCATCTTCAAGTTTTCACTCTCCCTCAGCTCACATATTCAATCATCTGTCAAATCTTGTCAATTCTACCTCCACAACATCTCTTGGATCAATCCATTACTCTCCGCTCACACAGACATCTGCCTTTTTCCAGTACTTGCTTCCTTTAACCTATTGCAGGAACCCCCTAATTGCTCTCCTAGTTCCAATCTATCTTCCACCCAGCAGCCAAAATGACATCCATAAAGCACAGGTCTAACCATGTCAGATGCCTGCTCAGAAAGTTCCAGTGGCTTCCTGTTGCCTCTAGGATGAAGTAGAAACTTCTCTGTTTGCCTTTTAAAATCCTTCACAATCTACCCCAAGTCTGCTTCTTTCAGAAATGTTACTCTTCTTCACATATACAGACTGGCCAAGATGATCTATTTGCTATTACTTGCACATGACCTTCCAGCTCCCATCTCTGCATTTGCATAGGCTGTCCTCCATGTCCACTCCCTAATCTTCTCTACCTCTTGGGATTACCAGCCTCTTTCAAAACTTAGTTGAAGTCATTACCTATCTGAGGTCTTTCCTAATTCTCTCAGCTACTACTGCACTCCCTCAAAAAAATTATCATGTGTGAGAAAGGAGAAAAAGGAAAAAGAGGAGGAGGAAGAAGAGAAGGAGGAGGAGAAGGAAGAGGAGGAAAAGGAGGAGGAGAAAGAGGAGGAAAAAGAGGAGGAGAGGAGGAGGAAGAAGAAGAAAAGGAAGAGGAAGAAGAAGAGGAAGAAGAGGAGGAGGAGGAGGAGGAAGAAGAGGAGAAGAAAAAGAAGAAAAGAAAGGAAGAAAAGAAAGAAAGAGAAAGAAAGAAAGGGAGGGAGGAAGGAAGGAAGGAAGGAAGGAAGGAAGGAAGGAAGGAAGGAAAGAAGGAAGGAAGGAAAGAAGGAAGGAAGGAAGGAAGGAAGGAAGGAAGGAAGGAAGGAAGGAAGAAAGAAAGGAATTCACTAGTATGTACATCTATTATTTCCCCCAATAGAATGTAAGTTCCCTGAAGACAAGAACATTTTCATTTTGTGTTTGTATATGTAGCAGCTAGCAAAGCAATTGCCTAGCACATAGTAGGCACTTAAGAAATGCTCCTTGTTGTTGTTTTTTAATAGTAGGTGCTTACTAAATAAATTTCTACTCTTCTATTGACTCTATTTCACTATTGTGAAATGGGAAAAGTTATGTGTAGAATTTTCTGGCATGAAGACAAAAATACTGGAAGACCAAAGAGATACCAGTCATGTCACATGGTGTATATGACAGACATAAGATAAACAGTGAGGATTACAGAGTGAATTCCATGAAAATACAAATAGTTGATGAGAAAGAAAAAAATCAATGGAGGAAAGTCAAGGAAATGAGACTAAAAGTATTTATTAAGCACTTAGAATATATCAAATGTCTTTCTAAGTACTGCTGATGCTAATACAAACAAGGAAGACAGTCTCTGTCCTCAAGGAATTTACATTCTATTATGGAGGGCAGTGATAGAGGGAAGTCTTCCGGTAGTGTTGATCTGATTACTCTCTTCAGAGCTAGAATAGGAAAAGTGGAGATGGAAGGGGTGTTTGATTAGTATGGCATGAAGATGGCAGAGAAGTAATGTGGTACAGGCTACCTACGGCGAATGCTCACCCATCAGAAGCCAAAGTTCTGCTTGATCATACAGAAATGGAAACACCCAGCACTAGATCAGAAGTCCTGCTGTCTAGTAGATCTGCGTTCTCTTTATAGTAATAACGACAGTAACTGACGTTTATAGTGCTTTAGTACTTGCAAAGTCTTTTACTTACACTATCTCATTTAATCCTCCCGATAATCCTATGAGGTAAGTGTAACCAATATTTTTATCACTACTTGACAGGTGAGGAAACTGAGACTGAGAGAGGTTAAATGACTTGCCCAGGATCACATAACTAATAAGTGTCAAAAGTAAAATTCAGTTCCAAAGATTCCTGACTTCAGGTTCACCACTCTCTCCACTAGACCAACGGTATCACATTCAAATAGAAACTAGGGCAACTAATCCATATATAAGGATCCCTGCGGGCCACATGTTGACTTAGTTTTAAGATGTAATATTATCTATGTTTTACTATATTTTTATTTATTTTATGAAATATTTCCCAATTACATTTTAATCTGGTTTCTCTGCCACTTGGGAGTGTAGCACAACACAGAGAAAATGAACCGCTACAAAGACCAGTTAAATGAAAGCCAAACCCAATTTCTAGTTGGTTCCTTTGTTTTAAATTTTGTGGCTCAACTCAAACCTCTCTGGTTTCTTTTCCCCCAAATGTTATACATCCATTTAAATCACAGGTTCTTAACTGTTTTTGTGTCATAGACCCCTTTGGCAGTCTGGTGAAACCTGTGGATCTCTTCTCAGAATGATGTTTTTAACTGTATAAAATAAAATATAGAGGAATGCAAAGGAACCTAATTGTATTGAAATACTGTAGTTATCAAATGTGTATGTGTGTGTGTGTGTTTTAAGATATTTGTAGGCCCCAGGCTAAGTACCTCTAACTCAGATAAAGGACAAGTTTTCACTCCTTTTATAGTGTCCCTATAAAGCAGCTGCCTCTCCTAGAGGAGCCAAGCAGTGTAATTCCTGTAATAGGCAGTGTGGAGAGTTTCTGTAGCATGGTGTCTTTTGGGATGAGAAACCATTCATCATATAAACACAAGGTGATTTCCTCAAGGTACACACAATAAATATTCAAACAACCTTTTGGGAATAGTGTATGTCTCTTTTGCAAGGATTTTCTAAGGAACATTTTCCTTCTCTCCTTCCCCTTCATTAAAAACAAGCCTATAACTGGGATTCTGTATCGCTAATGACAACTTTGATCTCTCAGGGAGCTACATTCCCATCACAAACATCTCAATCGCCCTATTGCCTCTTGGGAAGCAGATCAGGCAGCAAATACTATTCAGTCAAGGAAATTTGTGGGGAATAGAAATGTCTTTTCAAGGAGGAAGATAACCTGGATACCTTTCCCACTTTTATTTCAATCCTTTGAATTTAGGTGAGTTGAAGAAACCTTAACACCGCTCAGAGAGAAACTATGTGGCATAGGGAAGACTCACCTTTGACAAGCACTTAACAAATACCATATTATTTGATCCTCACAGAGATCCTTCAAGAAAAGATCCTATTTGAATTATCCTCATTTTAGGAAATTGATGTTGAGAATTTAAGTGACTTGCCCAAGGACACAAAATTAGTAAGAATCGATGGCAATATATGAACCAAGTTCTCTCTACCTCCAGATGCAGCAATCTATCCACTACACCTAGTAAGAGACATAGCCTGTAGTAGATCCACTAGACAAGGGCTTTAATGCTGCCTCTGACACCTGGTAGCTAGATGATTATGGGTAAGCCTCTTACCCTCTCCCAAGCTCAGTTTTCTCTTCTATAAAATGCGGGTAACAATAGAACTAGCTACCTTATAGGGTGGTTGTGATGCTCAAGCGATATAATGTATAAAAATGTTTTCTATATTTCAAAACATATAAATGTCAGCTATTATCAATAATCGTGTTAATTTCTGCAGATTTGTAGAAAAGCTTCTGGTCTTAGTTCCATTTGGAGAAGGGAGGAGGTCAGCTGTCATGTGGGAGTATGTTTGGGGATCTTGCTTCTACATTTTAATAAGATTTACATAGATTTTATTCAAAAGAGGAGAGGGATCTAAGACTTTCAAGCACCTATTGTCTGATTAATTCCTCACCTAATAAATTACTTTTTTTAAAATTTTGAATGTGGTAACTGACACTAGAGAAATTTCCATTGTCAGTTTCTCTGGAATGGGGAGGAAGGGAAGGTTGTAGGAAGAATAGAAGAAGACATAGGGGATTAGTTTATTACTCCCAATATGCTCAGTGCTGTTGTGCCTAGCTGCACATATGCCTGGGACTCTCAGCATATGGCCCGAGGGCTGCCAATGGCCCGCTTAGCAGATGTCTCCAGCATATTTTGACATAAAAGCCATTATAATTTTGGCTGGCTAATTGCTTTTTATTAAACAATTGTTGGAAGTTGGCTGATAACTTTTATGAATTTAAAATGAAAACCTCCCCTCAAACTTCAGAAAGCAAACACTCTGGGAAATATCGAAAGGGCTGACAAGCCCTCAGTCTGCCAAATAAAACTTGTATCAAACCATGGTGCCTGAGAATTAGATTATGATGGCTCATATTTACATGTTACTGTGACTAAGTCAACAAACCTGTTTCATGTACACATCCTCCTTTAGAAGCTTAAACCATCTCTGTGGGAAGCAACAAGCAAGAAACATATCCGTATTTAAGGAAGCTGATCTGATCTGTATTTGTTGAGATGAACTGACCAGAGTAGCTCTAAGTTTTTTATCTTTGCTAGGTGAACAAACTCTGCTCCAAAAGCCTGTGATGACAAACTTCTTACTCTGTGAAACTTCATGAATTATCATATCTAAACCTATAAAAAAAGTTAGTGATGACTAGCTTTTAGGCTATTTTAGATAATTGGCTTTTTAGTTCAAATAGGAATTCAAAGCAATTCACATCTTAGTAAGAGCTTGTATTCCCAGATCCCTTTTGCAGTAATGAGAGCTAGCCTGGAAAAAGAGGCTCCAACCCATAATGCTCTAGGTCAAATTGGCCCTACCCACCCGACAACGTCTATCCAAAACCGAAAAAAGAAGGGACCTCAGAAGCTCCTGATTTAGTTACACTGCATAGAATAATGTACATAACTGAAGTATGATAGCAGTTTCTGCCTACTAGATAGCATCATACTGTGCCAGAGTTTCTTATCCTTTTGGATGTCATGGACCTCTTTGATAATGCAATGAAGTCCATGACCCTTCTTAGAATATTGTTTTTAAATGCATAAAATAAAATATATAGGATCACAAATGAAACAAATTATGAGAGGAAGTTCACAGACCCCAGGTTACGAACCCCTGATGTATACTAAATAGAATCTTAGCTGTAAAATCTTTCTCATTGCTTACTTCATGTTAGTATACACTGCATGGGGGTCACTAGCAGCCAGGCCACAGCCCAGGCCAATGTCCACACTATGATGGCTTAAGAAAAGGAAAAAGCAGGACCTCCTCCCCATCCCCAAATCCCACCCAGTCCCTATACTCATCTGCTCACACTTTGACCTGTGAGAGAGTGTGTGTGTGTGTGTGTGTGTGCACGCACACACACACACACACACACACACACACACACACACACACTCATTCTTTCAAGCCAATCTAAAACACAAACTTACTTCAACCTCTCTCATTTTAAGTATCTCTCTTAGTCACTTTCCTCATCTCAATGGAGATTCCTATCCCAGGAGGCTCCTATCTCCCTGCCCAGCCCCCTAAACTACCAGTCATCCTAGACCAGTCTTAAGGCTACTTCCTGGTGCTCCCAGGCAATCTCCATAGGATTACAAACACTTGCCACCCCCTGCAATTACTTCAACTAGAGGGAGGAAATCTTGTATGCTAAGGCACAGTCTTTCCTCTTCTCAGCTCTATATTGTCCCAAACTCCTGATAATATCTCCTTCTAGAAAAGCCCATTCTCCCATTCTCTAGAAAACCCCTGCTCTTCTGCTGGGAGATGAAAGAAGTACCCTACTTGTATAACCCATGAAGAAAACGAAGTAGCAGTCTACATGGAGACAGGCCCAATGCAAGGATACTCAAAACTGTTTGTGTGTGTCTTGGACCCCTTTGGCAGTCTGGCAAAACCTACAGGCTCCTCAGAATACTATTTTTATAAGCATAAAATAAAATACACAGGAATATAAAGGAAACCATCTAGATTGAAATACAGTTGTTAAAATATTTTTTAAAACAAGTTCCTGGACCCCAAGTTAAGAACCCCTGGCCTAAGAGATTGTCTAAGTGTTTCCTTCTCTGGTTGACCCTCTCCCCTGCCCTTCTTTCAGAGGGATAAGTGTTGCTGAAAATCATAAATCCTTCTTGCTGCTGTCTTTCTGCCAAAGATGGCAACCTTAATTTAAGGGTCCTGGACACTGAGAATCTCCTTTTCACCCACAGCTATAACACTTCTCTAACACTATCTGTACCAGTATGATCCAGACTCCTTCAATGGAAATACTGAGTTAGAGAAGCCCAGGAAAGCCACCTCTGGGAAATTGGGTTCTCTGAATACTAAACCATATTAACTATTTCGTTACTCTCTGCTTCTATCAGTCATTCTCGTGATATTAGTACCCAATCTAAGCAGACTGCCCATTGTGAGAACTACAACCTTCCAGTGTCATTGACCTTTTTTCTTTTAAGAGTTAGTATGAGAGCCAGTCCACCAAAGGTTGGTAGGGTTTTTTCCCTAGATCACAGAACACAGACATGTTTCTGAAGCTAATGAGGGTCAAAGACCAATAACGAACATGGAAAAGAACTTTTCATAAGCTAAGCATGTGTGTTCTATCCAACTAAGACTAAAAAAAGTCCATCCATGAGCATGGGCATATGCTGCCTGACCAATGAGCACTTGAAGAACCAGGGCCTCACTGTCAAAGAGTGATATCAGAAGAAAAATTGTTTTTCTTTTGTTAGGAACAATCTAATCTCAAAACCCTACTGCTGAAGAGTTTGACTCCTATGACCCTCACATGAGTACTGCTACTTATATCCTAATGGAGAAGTCTGGTATCAGCCCAGAAGAAACTCCTTATCTAGGTTATCCTCATCTAAGAGAGTATGCCCTTCATCTGGATGTACCCAAGGGGGCCGTTGGCTACTTTCACATTTCTTGTACTTGAGATCTGAGATCTGACCAGATGTAATTCATCTCTGCAATAACACATAGCTTTTAATAAATCTCACCAGAATATACACTAGTTGTGCCTTACATTTTATTTTTATCTTTTAGTGGCACAGGAGTAATGTTTATCACATTGCTATTCATTTTGAAAGTATTCAATGCTAAGGGTTGGGGACCCTTATACCTCTCTAACCATGGGACCTAGAACATTCAGCTAGATAAGGATGTCCATCAGATATAGTTTGTTTGGGGTAGGATCATTAGAATTTATCACTAAAATCCTTCTTGAAAATCACCACCATGACTATCTCCCATCAGTCCAAAACAGACCTGAAGTAGCAACATCGATTCATGTTACCTGTAGGTACCAGAGACAGCTAGATGGTGCAGGTTATAGAGTGCCAGACCTGAAGTCGGGAAGACATTCATCTTCCCGAGTTCAAATCTGGCTTCAGACACTTAGCTGCATCACCCTGAGCAAGTCACTTAATTCTGTTTGCCTCAGTTCCTGATCTGTAAAATGAGCTGGAAAAGGAAGTGGCAAACCACTCCAGTGTCTTTGCCAAGAAAACCCCAAATAAGGTCACAAAGAGTCAGACACAACTGAACAACAATAACAGCAAAAAGAGGTAGGTAGTTGGCATAATGGGTAACAGTGCTAGACTTGGTATAAGGAAGACCTGAATTCAAATACCACCTCAGACACTTACTGGCTGTATGACCCTGGACACTCGGCCTCAATGTCCTCACCTGTAAAATAGAGACAATAATATCCACATCTCAGGATTGTTGTGAGGATTAAATTAGATAACATATATGACCCTTCAAAAATCTTAAAGAGGGTGAACTATTATTATATTATCCAGAACTCTGCTTGATGCCAAGCGTTGAGGTTATAACATGTTAGATTAGCGACACCAACAATAATAATAACTGACATTTACATTTAGCACAAGGTTACGAAGTGCTTCTCATATATTATCTTCACTGAGCCTAACAATTCTATGAAGTAGCTACTATAACAATTATCATAATAATAATTTAAGTTTACATGTAACATAAGGTTATAAAGTGCTTCTCATATATTACCTTCATTGAGCCTCAGAACAATGTACTGCCAAGTCAATCAGAAGACTTGTCTGTATTTAACAATCCTCACTTGGGGTCTTTGGTAAACGAGAGGGACCAATGACCTCGGTTTATTGGTTATTGCTAGCCTAATTAATAAATTGATTAATCTCACTTGGAGCTCAGTGTCTCAGAATTTCATTCGGCACAAATACCTACAACAGGAACTGCCATTTGGACAATGAGAAAAGCGAGAATCAGAGAGAATAAGTGATCTGTCCATCACACAGCTAGTAAGTATTGAAGGCAGGGTTCAAACCCAGGTCTTCCTCACTCCAATTACAGCACTCTATTATACCAGCTTTGTAGAATGGAGAGGGGGAGGCAGAGAAGGAGAGCCAGCATGATATGCCAAAGGCAGTATAAGATTTAGACTCAGAGGATTTTAGTCTCACCTCTACCACATTTTAGCTAGTTCACCTTGGACACAAGTCATTTATCTCTGGACCTCAGACTGAAAGGTTTGCACTAGAATCTCTATGATCCTTCTGTAGTTTTAAACCAATAATCCTATGGCCATATTATCATCTGGAACTAAGTCTCAAAACTCTGGTATTTCCTGAGCCAAAAACTCTCCTCCTCCATCAAGATCACCTTGTAGTCAAACACAGCCCTACATGGTTTCTCCATTCCAAAAGCTACCCAAGCAAATCACAAACATGTGGCGTGACCTCCGAAGTACCAGCTGCAACTGTCCACACAAAGGCTTACGTCTCTTTTCACCTCCCCTGAAAAATAGGTGAGGCTAGTCTTGCTGGCAGCTATGGAGTGAAGATTGTGGTGGGAGGAGGGGCAGAAGGGGAGTGGGGAGACTTTTCAACATCACCTACTCAGAAGTCATCTTGTTGCCTTGAGAGATTATCTGTAAATTCTTAAAGCATCCTCCCTCCCCCATCCTCCCTCTCTAAACTTGGATAGATAGAGTACTGTATCTCGAGTAAGGAAGATCTGAATTCAAATCCAGCTACTAGTTGTGTGACCCTAGACAAGTCATTTAACCTCTCTCAGCCTCTGTTTCCCAATTTGTAAAATGAGGAAAACAATAGTACCGATCTCCTTGGTTGTTTTGAGGATTTAATATCTATACAATGCTTTGCAACCTTAAAACATTATTTAAATGCTACTATTAGTATTATTTATTATTGTTGTTTTTTTAATTATAATCCAAGATGATATAAAAAGGGGGGGAATGTTATTGCTGGTTTAACTGTCACCTAAGTTCTAGTACCTACCCAGGACAGAGTCCAGGAGGTCATGTATGAGTCATACATGTGTCCATATAAGACAGAACCTAATCTTACAGCAATGGGCACGGAGAGAGAGAAGACTGGCAAACCAAGCCACAAGCCCTACCCACCCTACCCTTAAAACCTCACCACAACATTCATCGGCTCACACTTTCTCTGACTGCCACTCTCAATTCAATCCACAAGTAAAGCGGCGCCAAATACTCACACTTCACATACCTCTCTGACTCCACTCGTCTCTCATAAATGCACAAGCTGGATACTCATGCTGTGTTGTCACTGACTGTTCTTCTGACTGTTTTATTATCATATCTTTTTATTCTTATCTTCTAGGCTACCCCACTCACAGTTCTCAGGGCACTCTCCTAAAACCAACAATGGACACACACCAACTCTGAGGTTATTTCTTGTTGTTCCTAATAGGAATGTTGCACAGACACCTAAGTGGAGCAATAGATGGAGTGCCCAACTGGGAGTCAAGAAGATGTAATGGCAAGCAAAATGGGACTTTCCACTGTTCTTTGTTTGGATGGGGCAGGTACAGTGGTATCTTTTGCCTTGAAACGTTTCTCAGCACTAAGACAATTGAGAGTCATTGAACTGTATATGATGTGGTGCTGGTGGTTGGAGCTTTCCCACACTGATTTCTCACACTCTAAATGGTGAGCCTCAAGTGCCCCAGGGCCTGAAACAGGTATATAAGATCCGAAGTTGCAGTTTGACTTTTGGGGGTACACTTATTGAAAGGATGTGAGTGACAAGACTCTGGGCAAGCCCTTGAACCTGCCCCCCCTAGCTTTGTAACCCAGACAGATATAGATATTGGTGTTTCTCTGGTAACTATGAATTGTGATTTGATCAGACAAGGTCTATCTGTTGATGTTTGTAATTTCTGTTTGTATTTGCCTTGAAGTTCAGGGGGCTCATCTTTCCCCCCTGAACTAAGTGGGTGATATATGTATGTTTGATTAAACTGAGATGGTTAACCCTTTAAAGTTGCTTTCCTTAGAAAAGAAGATCAAAGAACCTGTGCTGGCAGCTCTTGTTGCTGGTCTTTGTTGGGTCTTACATCTGAACAGCTGTGGCTAGCCCAATTGTTGTTACAGAAGACCCAAGTGAGTACACATCCAGCCTCAGATACAGTTTTAGTTGTGTGACCCTAGGCAGGTCACTTAACCTCTGTCTCACTTTCCTCATCTGTATAATAGCACCCACCTCCTAGGGTTGTTGTGAGGATCCAATGATATATTTATAAAGTACAGTGCAAATCTTTGTTATTAGTGTATACTCACAGTATCCCCTGCAAACACTTATATCCCCATTTAGGAGCATTCCCAATGTTGGGGTTTAGTCTCTTCCACCCAGAGATGCCAAAAACTGTTGTGGTTTCATGATGTGCTATGGTGGAACTGTCTCAAAGAATTCAGAGTCAGACCACCTCTAATCCAAGTATAGGCATTTGAGATTGACGCCTCTCATGAAGCAGGCTAAGTTCTAAGAGGAGCCAGCAACTTCAGAAAACACAAGATGGATTTTTATAGGGTAAAGATGCAATTACACAACAGAAATTATGAATATTAAAAAGGCAGGAGGTATTTTTTAAGGGATTAGGTAATAGGGAAGGGGTCCCTTCTATGGTTCAGTGGTTAAACATTCTGGTCATGCTGCCCTCCAATTGGCTAGCTATTGTGGTCCTGTCTGGTCAAGATAGATAGTTAGATATTGTGGTCCTGTCTTGGGCTAAATGGATGATGTGATTGTGGTTGAACACACCTGTCCAAATATGTGAATTGGATCTGAGGGCAGTGGTTAGCTAGGGGCAGAGGTTGTATTGAGTCTGGGGCCTGAGGTATGGTTAAAGTCAGGTTGTGTGGTTGAATCAGGACATGCCTGCTGTTCAGTGGGGCCCATAAGGAAGTTAGAATATTGGGGCTGGAGGTAGCTTTATTAGGATTCCATCACCAAGATGGGAGATGGGGTGGAAATCTTTTGCTATGGGACACACCAATGTTCCTCTAAAACTTCTCATAGGCCTATAGCTTTCCAGACTCCTGGTGCATAGGAAACACAAAGAATAGCAAAGAAAGTAAGAGCCAAAAGAGACCTTAGGAAGCATCTAATTCAATTTCCTTATTTCAGAAATGAAGAAACAGAGGTTGACACCAACTCAGGGTCACCCAGCTAGCAAACATCTGAGGCATGGTCTGTCCCTCCTTAGTCCAAGCCAAGAAGTTTATTCACTAAGCTATGTGGCTGTGTAGGTAGCAGCAAAGATGGGACTAGAGCCTTCCTCTCCCAATGCCCACAGTAGTGCTATTTTTACCATACCATGCTACTTACCCTACACCCCCCAAAAAGCTCAGTTCCCATATGAGCATTTAGTTTCACTCAAATCCCTGGTCACCAACTAATGTCTGCTATTAACTACAAAGGAGACTAGTCAAGAGTCTAGATGGATTCACACAGATCTATCAGCACTATTGTGAAAAAAAACAAAGTGAAGTTCATGCCTTGTAATGATGGGCACATAACATCACATTCGTTTTAAAGGATAAACAGAGGCTACTATTCGGATTTCCTACTCCTTCTATAATAATACCTACTTACCAAAGGACAGGCACTGGACCAATGATTTCACTTGTAGAGAGAATACACAGTTATCTAATCCACTGAGAAAGTTGTGACTTACCCACATTCACACAGGCAATATGTCAGAGGTAGCATTTGAATCCAGGGCTTCCTGGCTTCGGGGGAATTCTCTACTCACTATGCCTAGCTACATCTCATTTTACCTATGTTCTCCTAGTTGAGTTCTCCAATAACCTTATGAGGAAGGTATTAACCCAGTTTTATAGACTGGAAACTTGCCCCATGGTCACACAGTTATTCAATGCAAGAGGCAGAATTTGAACCCGTATTTCTTCTGACTCTGAATATAGCACTCTTTCTTCTACACTACAGATAATTCTATTCCTTTTAGAACATTACTCTGAGTATCCAAATTGGGGGAAGAGTGTTAACTGTATTTAGAGTTGGCTCCAAATAGGTCAGATGATATAGAGCTTTGAGATAATTATCCAGGAGATTAAGTCCCACCAAAACCAAAAATGAAACAACAGAAATTGAGGAAGCAGGCTTACGAATCTAAATCATCTGAATGGGGAATCTACATTAATATACATTCAAGAAGAGAACATTTCATTCCTAGGTATCCGTTCTGATTGTCTCCCTCCCTCTTCTTCCCCACCCCTGCCCCTCCTTACAGACAAGCCTCTTCTATTTTGCAGGGCTTTTCTCTACCTCATTAATGTTAATATCTTATCTAACCTTTCCCGATGTCTTTGCAGTGATGGTGCCTTCTGTTCCACTGCCTAATCTCTATTACTGTTCATCTTTCCTAATGTCCATCCTAAACTTGTCCTTCCTTAGCTTCAGGCAATTTTTACCCACTCTTCCTCTTCTGAGACTTAATCATATTTTTCTTTGCCTGGTTTAGCTGAGGAGAGAAGTGGAAAGAATGTAGAAAAGGCTGTGGGAAAAAAACGAACTAGAAATCCAACGACAGGCACCCACTAGCATCCAACCAGAATCCATTAACATGGAGAGTTTCAGGCATGGGTGTGCTGGAGCCAAATTGTTAAATTTTCATTGTGAGCATTTACACCTCAAAAATCAACAATCACTACAAATCAGGGCTGAATTTGTGTTTTGTTGATTGTCTAGATTTAAGAAAGTGCTAATAATGTAGATTAAGCTTGAAAGTGTGTGTGTATACATTCCCCTTACTCCCCTCAGTCACCCTATCCGCCATCCCCAACCTGGTTGTTAAACTAGGACAGCACCCCTGGTTCAGGCATCAGTAATCACTTATTACAGGCTTTATTTAGCAGCCCTTCTTGGTCGAGGTTTTGATGTCAGGGAATGAAGAGCTAAACTGCCACCTGCCCATGTCTCTAAACAAAAGTGCAGCTGAGAAGAAGGTGGAAAGGAGGGAGGGGAGGAGGGAGGAGAGAAGAGAGGGAAGGAGAGAGGGAAGGAGGGAGGGAAGAAAGGAAGGAAGGAAGGAAGGAAGGAAGGAAGGAAGGAAGGAAGGAAGGAAGGAAAGAAGGAAGGAAGAAAGGAAGGAAGGAAGGAAGAAAGGAAGGAATACACATTTATTAAGCATCTACCATGTGCCAGACAATTTAGCTAAGCACTGCACAGGATCCTCACAACCACCTTAGGAGATAGATACTATTATTGTCCCCATTTCACATTTGAGGAAACTGAGGTTAAGTGACTTGCCCAGGATCACACAACTAGTAAGTGTTTGAGACTGGATTTGAACCCAGATCTTCCTAATTCCAGGCACAGCGCTCTATCCACTATGCTACCTAGCATATTCTCATATATATCATTTTCTCTTGAGTACATATACCCCTCAGGAAAGGGAGGCGGTTTTTGATGTAAGTCACTCCATTAGTAAATTAATAAATAAGGGAAAATCAAGCATTGTTAAGGGGCTAGCATAAGGCAAAAAGCTTAAAGATTCATTAGTACCTATCTGAAATTCTATTGTTTCCAGTTAAAATGCTGAAAAGGTCTTGTTTTTCTAAATTGCACCAGTGTTCAGAGCTATTTGTCCCTGGCAAAAAAAAACAACCCTATACCATCAAAATGGGACTAACATGTTCATATCAGCTCAGATGAAACTACTTCTAATCCGGTTATGGCAACCCGAGTGTCTGACAATGTGACAAAGGATGCACTCATATTTTATTTGAACATTTTAATCACAAATAAATTTCAGGCTAGTTACAGTATGATCAACACGGAGTCCCACTCAGTTTTGCATCTCTCACTCTAAGTCATGACTCCTTCCCCTTCCCCACCACATGAAATGCTTGCCAAGTACGTAGGCTAAAGCTAGGGAAGGACACAGGAGAGATAAATAAACTGTTGAAATGAATGGGGTTACTGCAGGAAGAAAAGAGAACAAGGAAAGAAAATAGTTTCTTGCATATAACTATGGGCGTAGGGAGAGAATGTAGAAACTGATTTTCAATCTCATTAGTGGGGGTTACTCCGTTCACAAAGCAGAAGTCCCTAATCATCTTCAAAAAAAACTAGACTCGGGAATAAGGGGAAAACTAAGAAAAAGAAAGGATGTCAGCAGGGAGAGATTCAATATAATAAGAACATTAATAATAATAGTGATAAATTCCAATAGATTAGATCGTTTTTTGCCCTAGAAAGGTATATGGAAGTAATCAGAACTGCAATTGAGAGAAGTTGGTGCTATACGCCCAGATGACTATATCTAATTGCTTTTGCAAAAGGACACTGTGAGCTCACTTTCAAGCAACACAAAATAAACACAGCCATTCACGAACAGCCAGTGCCTCCTGACATCTGATAGACAGACTAAATGGATTTTTGTCTTGTCTGCTCTTCTCTCTCTCTCTGTACTTCTCTCTATTCCCCGGGGCCGCCATCCTCTGCTCTTCCTCAACTCCCTGAGTCCCACTTGGCTCGTGCAAGGTTTTACAAGACAAACATGTTTTTATTAAAGTCATATACAAAACATCCCTGTGTCCCTAGACCCTCTGGCATTTGTGTATGTTGCTATGCCTTGCTCAGGAAAGAAAAAGGAGGTAAATGCTTTCTGTAGGTCTTTTGAGATTATTGTTTGATTTCAAGACAATTTAGTTTTCTTCATCTCTCACTATCATTTTCCCCAACAAAATGTAATCTCCTTGAGGGGAGGGACTGTTTTGTTTTTGCCTCCAAATCCCTAATAGCCGACACAGCTCCTTTCAGAAATAAGCAAAGCAATATAATACAATAAACATTTATTAAGCATCTACTATTTACCAAGCACCATGCTTAGCCCACTAAGGATTTCCTTGCTGTTCAGTTATGTCTGACTGTTCATGACCCCATTTGGGGTTTTCTTGGCAAAGGTACTGGAGTGGTTTGCCATTTCCTTCTCCAGCTTATTTTACAGATGAGGAACTGAGGGAAACAGGGTTAAGTGACTTGCCCAGGGTCACACAGCTTGTAAGGTCTGGGGCCAGATTGGAACATAGGAAGATGAGTCTTTCTGACTCCAGGCCCAGCACCGTAACCACTGTACCACATAGCTGCCCTACACTGGGGATACAAATAAGAAAAAGAAAGATAGGCCTTGCCCTCAAGGGGCTTACCATCTGTGAGAGAAGACAATCCACAAAAGGAAGTTGAGAACAGACAGGCACAAAGAGCCAAACCAAGCAGAACCACTGATGAAAAAATGAAGTTAGCTAGAAAGTTCTGAACGTTCTATAAAAGAAGACCTCAGGAGGGATGTGTAGTTTCACCCTCCAACCTTCAGATCAGAGGGAAGAGGCCACCGAGGGACCTGAGGTGTTGAGTATCAAAAGCTGAGTCATCTCCATGATGATGAGATTTCAGGTGATCAGCTTATCCTGGGGAAGGTATGAGATTCAAAGAGCACAGACCAAACAGCAGCTAAAGGAAAATGAAGTGCTTAATAAATGCTTACTATCATTGAGTAGTCATTCAGTGACAAAGTGATAGTAGAGCCAGGTCCATCATTGGCACCTCAGCATCGTTAATTTACCTTGTTCATGACTTTCAGCTGGTATGATGCCCTTCTCATTTCTTATTTCAACTGTCATCCAAAGTCCTAGAAAATCATGAAAAAAAAATTCAGAAAAAAAAAGATCAAACAGATTAGGGGTGGAAAGAAAGGGTATGACTAATGGTTGTTCAGTCAGTCTTGTCCAACTCTTTTATGGCCCTATTTGGGAGTTTTCTTAGCAAAGATTCTGGAGTGGTTTGCAATTTCCTTCTCCAGCTCATTTTACAGGTTGAAGAACTAGGCAAACAAAGTTAAGTGACTTGCTCAGGGTAACACAAGTAAGGATCTGAGGCCAGATTTGAACTCACAAAGAAGAGATTCCTTGACTTCAGGTCCAGCACTCTATCTACTATGCCAGCTAACAGTACCTTTTCTAGATTAGTGCTTCTCAAACTTAAGCTAAACTTCTTAAACTGTGGGTCATGACCCCACATGGGGTTACATAACTGAATGTGGGGGTCGAGAAAAATTTGACGATAGTAAAAGGTTTCTGAACACAAAACAACCAAAAATTAATTCTAACTCAAATGCTCAATGAATCCAAGGTGTTTCTGTCAGTGTTTTCCCTTGTTGCATCATGCAACTTCACTGCAGCCTTGGTTCTGAACACACAACATGCACATTTCACACTATGCATGACATCACTCCAGCAACACCAATGTATGCTGCCAGAAACATCTCGTCTCATATTCGAGACTATTGTATGTTATGAATTGCAGTGTTTTTACTGTACATACAAAATTGTTAAATGAATTTTGGCTTAGGATTAGGACAGAATTTCCAACAATTTCTGAAATGGCCTTAAACATACTTCTGCCGTTTTGTGCTACGTGTTTATGCTAAGTGGAGTTCTCAGCATTGACAATTATAAAATCAAAATATTGATCAACTCTGAAAAACATTGAAGATGCCTTATGTCTCATAATATCAAATATTCTGCCAGGATTTAATTCTTTATGAAAAAATAAACAAGCATGTCCATCTCATTAGTGTGCAAATTTGCTTTCATCTTTAATAAACAGTAAAATCACATATATATACACATATATATACATATATATACACGCATATATATATATATGTATATATATACTGAAGAATTGTTTTAAAATAAATTATTGAGTCTTCCTCCTGCCCCTTGCTGCTGCCATGCCTGGAGGTCTGCTGCTCAGAGATGAGGCCCCCAACTTCGAGGTGGACACCACGATCAGCAGAATCTGCTTCCATGACTTTCTCAGAGACTCATGGGGCATTCTCTTCTCCCACCCTTGGGATTTTACTCCAGTGTGCACAGCAGAGCTGGGCCGTGCTGCAAAGTTGGCCCTAGAATTGTGAAGCGGAATGTTAAGATGATAACCCTTTCTATTAACTCTGTCCAAAACCATCTTGGCTGGAGTAAGGATATCAATGCATACAATGGAGATGAGCCCATGGAGAAGCTGTCTTTCCCCATCATTGGCCATAACAAATGGGACCTTGCCATCAAGTTGGGCATGTTAGACCCAGATGAATGGTATGGGCAGGGCACGCCTCTGACAGCTCATGTGGTATTTATTTTTAGCCCCGATAAGAAATTGAAGCTGTCTATCCTCTACCCAGCAACTACTGGCAGGAACTTTGATGAGACCCTCAGAGTGGTTGATTCCCTTCAATTGACAGAATATAAGAAGGTTGCAGGGACAGTGTCATGGTTGTTCCAACTGTCTCTGAAGAGGAGGCCAAAAAATTGTTCCCTAAAGGCGTCTTCACCAAAGAGCTCCCTTCAGGAAAAAAATACTTATGGTACAACCTTCAGCCATAGGTTACGCCAGCAAGACCAGGCTGGGGTCTGGCTGGGCCTCCCTTGAAGATCTCTACCAGAAGGGATATCAGCCTACCAATCATGTCTTCCTACAGTAATTGATTTAAACATCTTGGGGTGATGAAAGTCAGGAGCCTTGGGCTGCTCTACTAATGGCTTGCTAACTGAAAATGGCACTAAAAGTAACCCATGATTCTTCTTCTTCTTGTGCCTTTGCCAGCATTTCACTTGGGTCATTGAATTCCCTTGTTGCTCTGCTGGCTATCTCTGGGATGGCACTGTATAGGACTTTTAAATCCTTGTGAGATCTATTGCAATCTCCATCAGCTACCTAGTATGGTTGATATTTAGGAAAGGGACTTCTTAGGAGTATTGCAAGAATGGGACTTCTTTAACTGACCTGACAGACAAATCATCTCTTTTTCTAATTATCCATTTGAGGGAGGAGACAATTTAACATGTCTAGTTTTGAGCTTTACCTCCCTAAGTTTATAACCAACTTGTACAAATCTTTTCATGCTTCTCTTGATTCTTGTGTTTTAGAGTCAAATTTTCTATTCACTGAGAAAGCTTGAAAGTCCTCTATTTTATTGAAAATCCATATTTTGCCTTGGAGCATGATACTCAGTTTTGCTGGGTAGGTGATTCTTGGTTTTAATCCTAGTTCCATTGACCTCCGGAATATCATATTCCAAGCCCTTCAATCCCTTAATGCAGAAGCTGCTAGATCTTGTATTATTCTGATTGTATTTCCACAATACTCAAATTGTTTCTTTCTGGCTTCTTGCAGTATTTTCTCCTTGACCTGGAAACTCTGGAATTTGGCAACAATATTCCTAGGAGTTTTCTTTTTGGGATCTTTTTCAGGAGGTGATCTGTGGATTCTTTCAATTTCTATTTTACCCTCTGGCTCTAGAATATCAGGGCAATTCTCCTTGATAATTTCTTGAAAGATGATATCTAGGCTCTTTTTTTTGATCATGGCTTTCAGGCAGTCCAATAATTTTTAAATTATCTCTCCTGGATCTATTTTCCAGGTCAGTGGTTTTTCCAATGAGATATTTCACATTGTCTTCCATTTTTTCATTCCTTTGGTTCTGTTTTATAATATCTTGATTTCTCATCAAGTCACTAGCTTCCACTTGCTCCAATCTAATTTTTGAGGTGGTATTTTCTTCAGTGGTCTTTTGGACCTCCTTTTCCATTTGGCTAATTCTGTCTTTCAAGGCATTCTTCTCCTCATTGGCTTTTTGGAGCTCTTTTGCCATTTGAGTTAGTCTATTTTTTAAGGTGTTGTTTTCTTCAGTATTTTTTTGGGTCTCCTTTAGCAAGTCATTGACTTGTTTTTCATGGTTTTCTTGCATCCTTCTCATTTCTCTTCCCAATTTTTCCTCTACTTCTCTAACTTGCTTTTCCAAATCCTTTTTGAGCTGTTCCATGGCCTGAGACCAGTTCATGTTTTTCTTGGAGGCTTTTGATGTAGGCTCTTTGACTTTGTTGACTTCTTCTGGCTCTATGTTTTGGTCTTCTTTGTCACCAAGGAAAGATTCCCAAGTCTGAGTCTGAATCTGAGTCTGTTTTCGCCACCTGTTCATGTTCCCAGTCAAGTACTTGACCCTTGAGTTTTTTGTCAGGGTGTGACTGCTTGTAGAGTAGAGAGTACTTTGTTCCAAGCTTGAGGGGATGAGCTGTTGCTTTCAGCGGTATTTCTATACAGCAAGCTCTGCCACTCCAGCGCTCCCCCTCCCCCAAGAACTGCCAACCTGGACCGGACTCAGATCTTAAGCAGGCTCTGCCTTCCCGCTCTGATCTGCCACTTAATTCCTCCCACCAGGTGGGCCTGGGGTGGGAAGCAACTGCAGCTATAGTTCTGTAGCTGCACCACCTCCACTGCCTCTGGGGTGGTGGCCCCACCACGAACTCCTTTCACTCTGTCTCCACAGCTTTTCTTACTTACCTTCTCTGTTGTCTTTGGTGTTTGTGGATTGAGAAGTCTGGTAACTGCCACAGCTCACTGATTAAGGGTGCTAGGGCCTATACTGCCCGGCTCCCAGTCTGGTTGGTCCGGACACGGCCCATGCTGGGCTCTGCTCTGCTCCGCTCCCAGCTCTGTACACGATAGACCTTACCCAGAGACCATCCAGGCTGTCCTGGGGTGGAGTCCTGCTTCCCTCTGCTATTTCATGGGTTCTGCAGTTCTAGAATTTGTTCCTATGACCAACTTGTTATAATTTAGGTGTTTCAGATAGTGTTTTTCCTCAAATGTTGACTGTTCTAACCACAATTAGGATAAACTTGGAGATTCTTCTCTTTCCAGAAGATAACAGGGAAGCAGAACACAACCTTAAAATATTTTGTTACATTGGGCAAAAGAGCTTTCTAATTACGTTACAATACGTGGTTGAGACTACAGAGAAGCTGCACAATGCCTGCTAATGATATACAGAGTGCTAGAGAGCCATAATTATGGGTGCCTTTTTAAACAAGTCACATATCTCAACATGGGGAAAACTGCTCTTAAATATTCATAATATGATGAAAGCATGTATACTCAAGGGAAAGGAAGGGTTAAAGATACTATTTCTTTACTGTAAAACGTTGTCTCTGCAGTGGATTGTTTTTTGATATTTTGCCTTTGGGGAGCCACAAATAAAAGCTTCTTGAAACTAAAATATGTATGTATATATATATATATATATATATATATATATGATTTATTATCAGTAAATGTTTGACTTGTATGCCTATTTAATATACCTATATACTCAGGACTGTATAAAAATTTCTCAGGAGAAAATTGGTTAGGAGTGGAAAAAAGTTTAAGAATCCCTGATCTAGATTAGCCAGATAATCCCAACCTCAACAATATAAATATCAAAAACAACAGTTATTAAGACAAATAGGCTCAGGAGTGTTAATTATCTGAATTAGTGATCTATATCAATCCAACAAAGAAGACTTTCTTTGTATTGTGTATACTTTCACTGTACTAGACTCTGAGAATACAAAAATTAAATGCCCCATGCTCTAAAGGAGTTTACATTCTATTAAGGGAAATTGTATACACACATAAATACATACATATATATATATATATATGTATATATATACACACATATATATAAACGTGTGTGTACATATAAATAGGTCTACATGTG
Organism: Trichosurus vulpecula; assembly: GCF_011100635.1. Classification (NCBI taxonomy): domain Eukaryota; kingdom Metazoa; phylum Chordata; class Mammalia; order Diprotodontia; family Phalangeridae; genus Trichosurus; species Trichosurus vulpecula. The sequence continues at coordinate 239,826,300 of NC_050580.1, read as the reverse complement.
CAAACATATATACATGTATACATATACACATGTATATACTAAGTACATGCATATATATATATATTATATGTGTGTACTGATATGAGTGGATATGTACATATATACATACATATAGTACCTGCCTCAAATAGGGCTTCTAGTGTGGGTCCAAAGGCCATTCAACAATAGAAGACACTAGTACAAGAGATTTTAAAAGGTCTAATTTTGACTATGAGAAACAGAAGAGAGGAAACAATCCATTTGCTGGAGCTAGTGCTTTTCCCCCTGACTGAATTGGTGGTCCTGAGGTAGCCAAACAGTTTGTAAACTGAGCAGAAACTCCCCATGACACCACCTGTTACTACAGGGACAAAGATGCAAATTAAATACGCTAACCGGAATGACCTGAAAAAAGAGAGTGGGACTGGAATCGCTGAGGAGCAAAGCCAAAACTGGGCACCCTCGGCTTATCCTGCTTGCCCCCCTTACAGTCCTTAGAAGAAACTAGTAGAAAGCTTCAAGTTCATAATTACATCAGTAAACTGGATACTACTTTACTATGAAGTTTTTGCCATGAATTAAAACTGTTACACAAATAACTTTGTGTTTCAACAACCTAGCTAGCAGCTGTTGTGGGGGTGAAAGACCAACACAAACCCAACAACAAGAATGCTACCAGCATACTGCAAAATCACAGGTTCTTTTGATCTGCTTTAGTAAGGAAAGCAATGTTAAGGGGTTGACAAGCTTACTTTAATTCAGCATACAAATATCATTCACTTAGTTCAAGGGAAAAAACCAGCATCCTGAACTTCAGAGCAAAATACAAACAAAGTACAAACATCAACAGACAGACCTTGTCTGATTCAAATCCCAATACATAGTTACCAGAGCTTAACAAAGTCTCAGCATCGGGGTTACAAGCTGGAGGGCTCTTAGCTACAGGTCTCCACATCAGCACCACCATGAGTGAGAGCCCCAAACAAGTTACAAACATCGACAGACAGACCAAATACAGATTCATAGTTACCAACATCTAGGTTCAGGCCAGGAGCTCATGATGAGGGCTGGCCGTCTAGGTTCAGCCTGGGAGCTCATGACATGGGCTGGCCCAGAGTCACTTGTGCCACCACTGCTGTGGGTAAGAGCTACAAAGAAGAGAAAGCCAACCCCTGGTTTTATATCTTTTTCAGGGTCAAGGGTGAGTCACACATACGATTCACCCACGTGACCTAGAATCATCACAAATAGGTGACTTAAACCCACGTAGTCTAAAAGCCTCTGCTGTCCCAGACATGTCACTCAAACTCATGTGTAAACTAGGCCCTCCCCTGAGGCAAGGCTGCACCAAGGACACCCAAATCTAATCAAAGAAACAAAGGCCAAACTCTCCAAGGGCACTTAGTTGAACTGAGTGCTAAGAGCCCATTTTGCTTACCAACACGCCTTGCCAGCTATTTGCTGAGAGTAGCTGATGGGAATAGAGACTCGCCTATTAGGTTTGGGGTCTGTCTGCTGCTTAGAAAATTGATAAAGGAGCTTAAGAGTATCACAGAGGCTGAAGAGCATGTTTTCTGGGTGCACTGTTATTACTTGATTTTATTTATTTCTAATAGTCTGGCTAAAAAACTGTATTCGAGTGTAACCAGGATTCTGGTGTATCTGCAAACACCATTAGCTTGCCTGGCTAATGTAGCCTATCCAAGTAGAAGAGGCTGAAAAGTCTGTTTCTGGTAGAATCATGATAATGGGGAAAGGATGTACCTTGGAGAGATTTTGAGGCATAGACATTTTGTATTATCTTCCAGTCAGCTAACCGCATGGCTAAGAGGAGGCTCTTTGGTTTGGGGCAAAGTGGCCAAGAAAGGGGCCTTTTCCACTCTGAGGCCATGTATCCCTGAGAAACAGGCCTCAACCTTCAGCCTTTTTATTTTTACTTTTCTGTTTTAGGTAAAGGGAGTGGAGACTCCTATATTGGGAGTTTCAAAAGGTTAGATCAAGCCACAAGAATGTTGTATAACCATGCCAGGTTTTGCAGCAAGCACAGTATCAATGTCCCGGAGGTAGTTGAGGCAAAGATTCATTAGGCCTTTGGACATAATGATGCTATGTAGGAACTAAGCTAAATTTTAAGTCTACTCCCTCAGAAGCTGAGGTAGGGTATGGGGAAAATATTTCCCAAGTGCTGGGAAGGAAATGCTTATACTCCTGTTCTTGCTATAACTTTAAAGTAAAACATCCTTTTGTAAAAACTAATCAGTGTTAAGTGGTTAAATGGACTTGGGTAGCTAGTAATAGGCCCTTAACACTGAGAAGAACACAACTACTTGAAGGTCAAAGTGAAGGTTGGGAGAACCCAACTCCTCAAGAGAGATATAATAACCAGGCTCTAGGAGAGAGGTTCAGAATACAGACATCACACAAGTATGTCCATGTGAGAACTTTAAAGACAGCATAGGCAGGAAGGGGGTGGAAGTATGAAATAAAGAGTATCCTAAATGGGGTGGGAGGTTGGGAGATGGCAACAATTCACAAAAACTCTACACTAAGGAATGAAAAATATCACCACCCACAAAGGGGTGGATCCAAGGGATAAGAGGCAGACAGTTCCCTGAAAGCCAGATAGAAGCTAAAACTTAGTGGTCCTCCCTAAAATTGGTTTTGACTCTGGTTTTGGATGGTGAGCATGACAGGCGGGACTTAGCTTTTGATTTACAGCACCTGCTTTCTATTTAGTTGGGAGGGGAAGGGTAGCATGTTATAGGTCAGAGATTAGAAATTAGCTCATAATAAGCAATAATGAGCCAAATCATAGGCTATGCATGTTCTCATCCTGTCATAATTCTTTCTGGTAATTTATTTAGTTATCTCTTGCTGTCATCAGTAGAGTCTGTTTGCATAGTATAACAGTGCTTATTGAGCCTGATCAAGTCATATATTGGACTAATATTTACTCATTTGTTTCCAGAGCAATTTGGAGGGGGAGAAAGTGGGAAGGAATAATTCTTAATATAACTCTTGCTGAGTACAATATCTATGGCTGGGGTTGGGGAAAAGACCATAGAATTCAGAAGACAAATGTCAACACATGCAAAATCTACTTACTTGCCAATAATTAGGCATTAGCTGATGCTGAGATTTTAGTTATAACATTTAAATTTCATTGTAGAAAATTATATATATATATATATATATATTATGTGTGTACATCAAATATATACTTTTTTCATCAAAAACCTCATAGAAATGAGAAACACTCTGTATAAGGTAACTCTTCACTTATTAGAAGCATCATCTAGGAATGAGGTGCTTTCAATAAGTGTTCTGTCTTTTTTTGCTGCTCTAGACTCTCAGAGTGCAAAGACAAAGATGTAACTGTCCTTGACCGTTACTGGCCTTACATTCTACTGGGGGAATCAACATGTACATTAAAAAGCACATACAAAATTAATACAAGGTTATTTTGAGAGGGACCATACAGTTTTCACATAGAGAAGGTGTTCTTAAACTGAGGACTGTGAAATTTTTTAAAAAATATTTTATATTATTTATATGTTTATTTTCTTCAGTTTTGGGGGGCTCTCCTTTAGCAAGTCATTGACTTGTTTTTCATGATTTTCTTGCATCACTCTCATTTCTCTTCCCAATTTTTCCTCTACTTCTCTTACTTACTTTTCCCAATCCTTTTTGAGCTCTTCCATGGCCTGAGACCAATTCATATTTTTCTTGGAGGCTTTTGATGTAAGCTCTTTGACTTTTTTGACTTCTTCTGGCTGCATGTTTTGATCTTCTTTGTCATCAAAAAAAGATTCTAAAGTCTGAGTCTGAATCTGAGTCCATTTTCACTGCCTGCTCATGTTCCCAGACAACTCCTTGACCTTTGAGCTTTTTGTCAGGGTATGACTGCTTGTAGAATAGAGAGTACTTTGTTCCAAGCTTTAGGGGCTGCTCTGCTGTTTTCAGAGCTACTTGTACACAGCAAGCTCTGCCACACCAGCACTCCTCCTCCCCCATGAACCACCAGCCAAGACCACAACCCAGATCCAAGCAGGTTCTGCCTTCCTGCTCTCATCTGCCACTTAATTCCTCCCGCCAGTTGGGCCTGGGGCTGGAAGCAACCACAGCTGTAACTCTGGAAGTAGCCCCAGAGCTGCACCCCTTCCAAAACCCCCAGGGCTAGGGCTGACCATGCACTCCTTTCACTCCAATCCAGCAGTTTTTCCACTAATCTGTTCTGTTGTCTTTGGTGTTTGTGGGTTGAAAAGTCTGGTAACTGCCACAGCTCAATTATTCAGGGCCCTACCACCTGTTCCTCCTGGCTCCCAGTCTGGTATGTCCTGGCGTGACCCATGCTGGGCTCTGCTCCCCTCCGCTCCCAGCTCCATGCAATAGACCCTTCCATGTGACCATCCAGGCTGTCCTGGGCTAGAGTCCTGCTTCCCTCTGCTATTTCGTGGGTTCTGCAGCTCTATAATTTGTTCAGAGACATTTTTTACAGGTGTTTGGAGGGACCTGGGGGAGAACTTAAGCAAGTCTCTGCTTTCCAGTGACCATCTTGCCCTCCCTGCCCCATTTTATATGTTTAAAAACAATACTCTGATAAAGGATCCCTGGGCTTCACCAAGTTCACCAAACTGCCAAAGTTGTCCATGATACAAGAAATGTTAAGACCCTCTAATGTAGAAGGTGGTGACTCAAGTTCAGTATTGAAAGAAAAAAAGGGAATTCCAAGTAGAGGTAAGAAGAGAGTTGTTTTTCCTTTGTTTCAAAGAAGACCAATGACATCATTGGGTGATGTCTTGATTTATATGTGAATTGGATTTTAATGAGGCAGAGTTGCACAAAGTTGTCAGCCTCACTCTCCCAGAGTCATCAAAGTCCAGTGGCAAGACAAAAGTCGGGATGACTGGAGATGGTCCAAGATGCAGTGGTTGACCTTGGCATCTTTGATGTCTGACCAAGCTTTACACACTGTACAATGCCTGCTTCAGCCACCTTCATGCCCATTAGAACAAATTGTTCTCATCTGCCCTTTCTGCTGAGGGAATGCTCAGAATAGACATTCCCCTAACTCACCAATGGGTTTAAGGCCTGTTGGTTACCCTCAACCTCATTTAGCCCATCTGCCAAGACTGGAGTGTGGCCACTGTGCATACTACGGCTTCTTGGAGCCACAGGTTTGGGTTGGGTGATGGGTGGACACCAAAGGTGAATGGGTACACCTGAAAAGGGCTCAGCAAACTATCAGAGGTACTACTCCTCCTTAATATCCCATGCATCCCAGCAAGAGAGTACATTGCAGGGATAGCTAGCACAAAAGCATAGAAATGGAGAATGGAGTGTCAGGTATGAGGAATAGTAAGTAGACCACTTTAGTTAGACTATAGACTGTGGGAAAGAGAGTTAATACATAAATAAGGCTAGAAAGATATGTTGGAGTCAAGTTGTGAAGGGCTGTAAATTACAAACAGAGGAATTTATATCTGAACTTAGAGGTAATAGAGAACATTGAAGTTCATTGCTAGTAAAGGGGTAATACTGTGAGACCTCTGCTTTAGGAAAAATTACTGACCACTATGTGGAGGTAGATTGGAGTAGGGAGAGACTTGTGACAATGAGACCAATTGGAGGCATAAAACAAAATGAAACAGCCAAAATTCAGACAACCAGATGGAAGGAAAAAATGGGATCAAAAATAATTTTACCCTAGAAACCAAGAGACGATTAGAAGAAATAACCATTGTGAATATTATCACTATTGTTGTAGAAGTAAACTAGAATAAGCCTCAATTTTCACCAGTCAATAAGAATATACATAGAGTAAAGCTAGAGAGCTAGAGTATGAGAGAGCAGTGGGCTTGGAGTCAGGAAGACTCAGGAGGTCAAATCTGGACTCATACACTTACTAACTGTCAGACCCTGGGCAAGTCATTTAACCCTGTTTGCCTCAGTTTCCTCATCTGTAAAATGAGTGGAAGAAAGAATGGCAAACCTCTCCAATATCTCTACTGAGAACCCCCCCACACACAAAAAAGAGGGGTCACAAAGAGTCAGACTTGACAAAAACAACTAAATAATAACAACAAAAGTTTTCTCTTCCAAGAAATACTAGTTCTAGGTGTCAAAGAACTAAAACCTTTTGTTGAGAAGTTCCAAAACACCATAGCTGAAGATCCTTAAGGTAATATTCTATAGGTTGTTCTATAAATATCCAGTCCTTGAGATAACTTGTCATATTCTTTTCTATAATATTCCACATATAGAGGTTTAATGTGAAGTTATCACCTAGAGTAATTTTGATAATATTTAAGCAATTTGATTTTGCACATTTCTCAGTATATTTTAGAATGCTGTTCTTAAGAATTGTCCCTACAGACCACTTATGGATAAATAAAAATGTGCTTCTAAGTGATCTAATTTCAAACATAATGCAAAGCTCTGTTTCTTGTCAATGATAGCAAATTTCACATTCATATCACTCTCTGAAGTTTATAATCCACTTTCCTCAAAACGACCCTGTAAAGAAATTAGTGAAAAAATTATTAAGTCCATTTTACCAATTAAGAAACTGAGAGACTCATGCTGTAATTTGCCAAGGTCACAGAATTAGGGAAAATTCACTGGACATTTTAATGATATGGATAAGTGATAATGTCTTGGAGATAGATACTCGTAACAGCAAACACACTGGCATACCCAGGATGGCTGCTAGCACAGGTTCTTTGATCTGCTGTTCTAAAGGAAAGAAACTTTAAAGGGGTAAACAATCTTACCTTAATTAGACATATATATATATATCATTCACTTAGTTCAGAAAGTTCTCTGAACTTTAGAGAAAATACAAACAGAAATTACAAGCAGAGAAAATAACACAGATCAATAGACAGGGCTTCTAATTGTCTGACCAAACAAATACATACATAGTTACCAGAGAGAGAAACACCAACAACTGGGTTTTCAAAGCCAGAAGGCTCCTTAATGGCTGCCCAGAGTCACATCTGGCCAAATCATACAAACACTTTTCCACTGAGTGAGCCCCAAAGCAAAATGCTAACCTCAGAGTATATGTACACTTCTCGGAGCCACAGGGTATCACAACCCTTGTGACCCAGTGCCTAATCAAAAATTAGCAAAAGGTGTGAGCCTTCCTACAAGCAAGCCTCCCCTAATCAATCTTCCCTTAATAGGCTCCATGTGAAGCCTATTAATAGGTGGGAGAAGATGTTCCCTTCTATTAACTTTACAACACTACAACTTTTAAAGGAAAATAGGCTTTAAAGGGTTAGAAATGGGCAGAAATTAACAAAATGAATTTAGTTTTTGAAAATAATCTAGCAAACAACTAAAGAACAAGAGAAACCTATAAAGCATTCATTCCAACAGAATGTTGGGGGTTAAGGAAGAAGACAAAGAAAATAAACTAAAATGAAAATTCACGCCTAACGTAAAACTCACAAGAACCAAAATGCCATACCAAGTCAGAGCAATGGCCCATCCATCCCAAAATCCTGTGTCTGACAGTGGCACCAGAGGAATGTGTTTATGGGAGAGCCTGGCCATTGACCTCAAAAAATTAGTGTTATCCCCTTAGCATCTGCAGGTTCCCCTTAGTAATTCATTTCAAATCTATCACCCATCTACTTTTTCTCAAAGCTATTTTTTGTTTGTTGGTTTACAGCCCATACTACTTTCTAGAGGTAAAGTTTCACATGATTTATCAATTTGTGGTTCTTTTTATTTGTCTTAAATCCTGATTTCAAAAAATGTGTCATAATGATTTGGGACTGTTTGATGGAGCTAGATGGGTTTGTCTGCTTTTTAGTGAGTTAAGATCAAGATAAAGTACTGTCCTCTTCAGAGTTTCAGAAGAGTTTTACTACACAATTTAATAAGACTCCGAACTCAAGCCAAACTTTCCTACTTGCTCTGTTCTGTGGTCCTTCTAGCTGAACTGGGCCTCTTTGCTGGCTTTTATACTTTCACACTTAGCATTTATGAAGCTTTCTCCACTGCTAGTTAATCCATGTAATTTGCTCTGAAGCAGGGCAGTCTTCTTGTCTCGTTCTCTAGGAAGCAACTAAATGGACTCCCTAAGGTTATAGAATCAGTTGGCAGAGGGGGACTCTAGAACACAGGTGATCATGTGTTCCAGACTAATTAGGTCTTAGGTAAGTGGTTTTTAACCATTTTGTGTCAGAGATCCCTTAAGCAGTCCGGTGAAACTTACAGAACATTTCTCAGAACAATGTTTTAAATAACTGAAAATATAATCTATAGGATCACAAAGGAAACCCATTATATTGGCAGTTGGTTTTTTACAACCAACACCCCAAATAAAGAACTAGCTTAGACAGTACCTAGAATTTTTCTTAGCAAAATAAACATTTTTTTCTTATCCAGAGCTTATTTATCTGGCAACAATAATAATTCACACTTATATAGCAGAGCTATCAAGGGAGACAATGTAGCACAGTAAATGAAGAACTGTCCTTGGAGCCAGGAATAACTGGATTCAATTCCCATCTCAGACATGTGCTGGCTGTGTGACCCTGAGCAAGTCACCTAACATCTCAGTGCTCTAGGGGAGATTCTTTACGACTATAAGGTGAAAAGAGGGTGCTGGACTTTATTAGTAGCAGGGATAGGGAGCCTATGGCCTCGAGGCCACATGTAGCCCTCTAAGTCCTGAAGTGCAGCCCTTTGTCCAAATCCAAAGTTTGGATTCAGTCAAAGGGACACACTTGAGGACCTAGTTTTTCTTAGCAAAGATCCTGGAATGGTTTGCCACCTCCTTCTCCAGCTCATTTCATAGATGAGGAAACTGAGGCAGAGTTAAGTGATTTGCCCAGGGTCACAGAACCGGTAAGTATCTGAGGCCAGATTTGAACTCAGGAAGATGAGCCGAGCGCTCTATCTACTTCACCACCTAACTGCCCTGAAAGTGCTGGAGTACTTATGAGTGCCACACATAAAGTAAGTAGAGAGGAGAGCCTATAGTAAAATGTAAACAGAAGACCTAGATTTACATCTGAGCTCTGCCATTTGTGTCCTAGTCATGTGACTGTGGGCAAATTATAAGGTTATAGGATTTTGAGCTGCGACTAGATGATTAAAAACCATCTATTCCAAGTCTGTCATTTTATAGATGAGGAAACTGTTCCCTTCAAAACTCTGCATAAGTGCCACCTCCTACATGAAGCCATTCCTGATTCCCCCAGTGGCTAAAGCTTACCCCATAAAATATTTACCTTGCATTTATCTTTCATGGTTTTTATATGAACTGATTTATGTTCATGGCTCCCCAATGGAGTGGCAGCTAGGTGGCACAGTGGACAGAACACTGGGCCTGGAGTTAGGAAGACCTGAGTTCAAATCCAGCCTTAGACACTTACAAGAAGAAAATCTCAAATGAGGTCACAAAGAGTTGCATATGACTGAACAACAACTACTCCCTAATGGAATGTAAGATCTTTGAGGGCAGGGGCTATTTTGCGTTTTTGTCTTTATATCCCCAGCACCTAGCATCATAATGAACTATTTTTGTTTGATTGATTGACCACATAGGTTGAGACAGTTTTGAGTTTGAACCCAACTGCCATGACTCTGAATCCAGCTTTTTCTACCATATCCCCCTTAGCACCAATTTCATCATCTATGAAATACATACATCATTAAGGAAAAAAAAGAGAGTAGAAAGAGGTACCTTTCAGAACTGTGGTTCAAGGGAGAATTCTTAACCAAACAAGGAAGAGGTGGTTATAAAGGACAGCAAACCCAGTTTCAACAGCATAAAATCACAAAGATTTTTACATGAACAAAATCAATGTATATAAAAATAGGAGAAACTGTTGGGTTGGGGATTATTTTTTTGCCATAGATATAAAAATTTGAAATCCAAAACATATGGAGAATTGATACAAATATATTTGGCCATGAGCCAAGAGACATGTGGTCAAAGGGTATGAACAAATAATTTTCCAAATTTTCTGAAGTTTGCAAAAAAATTTTGCAAACTATCAATGACCATATGAAAACATTCTCCAAATTCTTGGTAATAAAAAGAGACACAAATCAAAACAACCATGAGATTTTATCCTGCAACTGGCAAATGGGCAAGGATGATAAAAAGAAATGGAATTGTGTACGGACTGTAGGAAGACAAAGCACTAATACATATTGTTATGCATTGGTCCAACCATTCTGGAAAACAATTTGGAATTATGCAAGAAAATTGAATAAATTAATCATACCTTTTGACCTAGCAATTCTGTTAACAGACATATACATTAAAAAGAGGGAAAGGTCAGCTTAGATATAGATAGATAAGTAGATGGTAGATAGATGATAGACATATAGATATACATATATTTGTATACATACATGTGTGTGTGTACAAGCGGGAAAAGGACCCATATGTACAAAAATATTTATAGCAGCTCTTTTTGTGGTAGCCAAGAATTGGAAATCAAAGGGATGCCCATCAATTGGGGAATGGCTGAACAAGCTGTGGTATATGAAGGTGATGGAATACTATTGTGCCATAAGAAATGGGGATGATGCAGACTTCATAACAACCTGGAAAAACCTACATGACATAATGCTGAGTGAGCGGAGCAGAGCCAGGAGAACGTTGTGCACAGCCACAGATATATGGATTCCGTGAGGACCAACCCTGACATACTGCGCTCTTCTCAGCAACCTAAGGGGCAAGGACAACTCCAGGGGACTCACGATGGAGAATGCTATCTTCATCCAGAGAAAGAACTGTGAAGTTTGAATACAGATCGAGGCACACTACATGATGGCCTTTTTTTTGCTTCTCTTTTGTTTTTTGGGGTTGGTTTTTTTTTTTTGGTTCTGTTTCTTCTTTCTCATGATTCATTCCATTGGTCAAAATTCTTCTCCACGACTTGACTAGTGCATAAATTAATTCAATGCGAAGTTATACATGACAGTTATATGAGATTCCATGCCGTCTTGGGGAGGGAGGGGGGAGGGAGGGGAGAAAATCTGGAACTCAAAACTATGTAGAACCGTGTGTGGTAAACTAAAAATAAATAAAGAAATTTAAAAAAAAATAAAAAAACATGTGTGTGTATATGTATGTATGTATGTATGTATATATCCATAGAACCATTTTTGTGGTAGCAAAAACTTAGAAATAAAATGAGTGTCCATTGACTGGGCTGAATTACTGAACTCACTGTGGTTTTTGTTGTTAGTCTTTTGCAGTCCCTTCTGACTTTTGTGACCCCATTTGGGGTTTTCTTGGCAGAGATATTGGAGTGGTTTTGCCATTTCCTTCTCCATCTCATGAGGAAACTGAGGCAAACAGGGTTAAGTGACTTGTCCAGATTCAGCCAGCTAGTAAGTATTTGAGATCAGATTTGAGCTCAGGAAGATGAGTCCTCCTGACTCCAGGCCAGTGCTCTATCCACTGTGCCACCTAGCTGCCCACATACTGTAGTACATGAATATGATAGAGTAATATTATCAATAGGAAATGAAGAATATGAGGAATTCAAAGAATGGGAAGCACAGACTGAAATAAGCAGAATCAGAATAACCACATACACACGATGAAAATAACTAAGAGGAAGTGAGACTCTGAGTAACTGTGAAAGTCAGTATCAGTCTCAAAGAGCAGAAAATAAAATCCACTTTCATCTCCTTGGGAGAAAGGTAGAGCATTAGTTGGACTGATTATTACATTCATTGCCAGATAAAATTGCTATATAAATAGGTTTTTCTTTACTGTTTTTCTTAGTTACAGGATGTGGTTTAAATCATGGGAAGGGAAGAGAGATGTATATAGATTTAGCTCCCTTAGAAATTGCTGGAGACACCAGGGACATGCGTAACTTAGTATTTGGTCACATTGGTGAACTTTCTGGCTGCTTCCGGCCAAGTGGTAACATGCTACTGAAAAGATATGGAGTTTTATTATGACATGGCAAATCTTGGGAAATCTTTTTGTCATCACTCTGCCCTATGACAGCAGCAATGGGGCAGGGTGCTACACCAGTTAAAAAGAGAGACAGCTTCCAGACCACATTTTAATTCATTAACACATTTAATTAATTTAAACTCCTATGTGGCTAATAATATTCTCTCTCTCTAAATTGCTCATACGGGGATAAGAATATGAGCAATATTCCAAGAAGCCTGGGCTCAAGTAGAAGAATTTGTACCTGGGACCCTGGCTGTTTTCCACTTTGAGTTTCCTGTTCTGAAGAAGTATTATTATTGAGTAAGTCTAGGCCTGAAGTCAACCTTTTGAGTTCAGGACATCCTGGTTCCAAAAAAATGGCATTTTTCATCGTAACTCCTTCAGAATTATCTTGGATCATTGTGTTTCTGAGAATAGCTAAGTCATTCACAGTTTTCATCTTACAGTATTGCTGTTACTTTGTACAATGTTCTCCTGGTTCTGCTCACTTCATTTTGCATCAGTTCATGTAACTCCAGGTTTTTTTTTTTTTTCTGAAATCACCCTGCTTTTCACTTTTTCTTTACTTTTGTACTTTTTTTAAAATGTATTTAATATATTTAGTTTTCAGCATTGATTTTCACAAAAGTTTGAATTACAAATTTTTTCCCCATTTCTACCCTCCCCCCACTCAAAGATGGCGTATATTCTGGTTGCCTCGTTCCCCACTCAGCCCTCCCATCTGTCACCCCACTCCCCTCCCATCCCCCTTTCCCTTCTTCTCTTGTAGGGCAAGATAAATTTCTATGCCCCATTGCTTGTGTATCTTATTTCCTAGTTGCATGCAAAAACTGTTTTTTGTTGTGTTTTTGAATGTCTGTTTTTAAAACTTTGAGTTCCAAATTCTCTCCCTTTTTTCCCTCCCCACCCACCCTCCCTAAGAAGGCAAGCAATTCAACATAGGCCACATGCGTATCATTATGTAAAACCCTTCCACAATACTCATGTTATGAAAGATTAATTATGTTTTGCTCCTTCCTAACCTATCCCCCTTCATTGAATTTTCTTCCTTGACCCTGTCCCTTTTCGAAAGTGTTTGTTTTTGATTACCTCCTCCCCCCATCTGCCCTCCCTTCTATCATCCTCCCTTTTTTATCTTCTTCCTCCTTCTTTCCTGTGGGGTAAGATACCCAATTGAGTGTGCATGGTATTCCCTCCTCAGGTCAAATCCAATGAGAGCAAGATTTACTCATTCCCCCTCAACTGCCTTCTCTTCCCTTCCTATAGAACGACTTTTTCTTGCCACTTTTATGCGAGATAATTTACCCCATTTACCCCATCTCCCTTTCTCTCTCTCTCAATATATTCCTCTCTTATCCCTTAAATTGATTTTATTTTTTTAGATATCATCCCTCCATATTCAACTCACCCTGTGCCCTTTGTGTGTGTGTGTATATATATAAGTATATATATATATATATATACCTAAATATATACATACATAGACACACATATGTATATATATATATGTATACACACATATATATATATGCATATTCCTTTCAGCTACTATGATATTGAGGTCTCATGAATTATACACATCATCTTTCTATGTAAGAATGTAAACAAAACAGTTCAACTTTAGTAAGTCCCTTGCAATTTCTTTTTTTTGTTCTTTTTCTTGATTACCTTTTCATGCTTCTCTTGATTCTTGTGTTTGAAAGTCAAATTTTCTATTCAGCTCTGGTCTTTTCACTGAGAAAGCTTGAAAGTCCTCTATTTTATTGAAAATCCATATTTTGCCTTGGAGCATGATACTCAGTTTTGCTGGGTAGATGATTCTTGGTTTTAATCCTAGCTCCATTGACCTCCAGAATATCGTATTCCAAGCCCTTCGGTCCCTTAATGTGGAAGCTGCCGGATCCTGTGTTATCCTGATTGTTTTTCCACAATATTCAAATTGTTTCTTTCTGGCTTCTTGCAGTATTTTCTCCTTGATCTGGGAGCTCTGGAATTTGGCGACAATGTTCCTAGGAGTTTTCTTTTTCGGATCTATTTGAGGAGGCAATCTGTGGGTTCTTTCAATTTCTATTTTACCCTCTGGCTCTAGAATATCATGGCAATTTTCCTTGATAATTTCTTGAAAGATGATATCTAGGCTCTTTTTTTGATCATGGCTTTCAGGTACTCCAATAATTTTTAAATTATCTCTCCTGGATCTATTTTCTAGGTCAGCAGTTTTTCCAATAACATATTTGACATTGTCTTCCATTTTTTCATTCCTTTGGTTCTGTTTTATAATATCTTGATTTCTCATCAAGTCACTAGCTTCCACTTGCTCCAATCTCATTTTTAAGGTAGTATTTTCTTCAGTGGTCTTTTGGACCTCCTTTTCCATTTGGCTAATTCTGCCTTTCAAGGCATTCTTCTCCTCATTGGCTTTGTGGAGCTCTTTTGCCATTTGAGTTAGTCTATTTTTTAAAGTGTTGTTTTCTTCAATATTTTTTTCAGTATTTTTTGGGGTCTCCTTTAGCAAGTCACTGACTTGTTTTTCATGGTTTTCTTGCATCATTCTCATTTCTCGTCCCAATTTTTCCTCCACCTCTCTAACTTGCTTTTCCAACTCCTTTTTGAGCTCTTCCATGGCCTGAGACCAGTTCATGTTTTTCTTGGAGGCTTTTGGTGTAGGCTCTTGCACTTTGTTGACTTCTTCTGGCTCTATGTTTTGGTCTTCTTTGTCACCAAAGAAAGATTCCAAAGTCTGAGACTGAATCTGGGTGCATTTTCACTGCCTGGCCATGTTCCCAGCCAACTTACTTGACCCTTGAGGTTTTCGTCGGGGTATGACTGCTGGTAGAGGAAAGAGTACTTTGTTCCAAGCTTTAGGGGATGCGCCGTTGATTTTGGAGCTATTTCTATATAGCCAGCTCTGCCACCCCAGCACTCCTCCTTCCTCAAGAACCAACAACCCGGACCTGATACAAATCTTCAGCAGACTCTTCACTCCTGCTCTGATCCACCACTTAATTCCTCCCACCACATGGGCCTGGGGCCAGAAGTAACTGCAGCTGTAGTTCTGTAGCTGCCCCTCCCCCGCTGCCCCTGTCCCCTGCAGCTTTTCCCACTAACCTTCTCTGTTGTCTTTGGTGTTTGTTGGTTGAGAAGTCTGGTAACTGCCACAGCTTACTGATTCAGGATGCTAGGGCCTGTTCTGCCCTGCTCCTGGTCTGGCTGGTCCTGCTGCCTCCCATGCTGAGCTCCACTCCCCTCCACTCCTTGAGTGATAGACCTCATCCAGCAACCATCCAGGCTGTCCTGGGCTGGATCCCTGCTTCCCTCTGCTATTTTGTTTGTTCTGCAGTTCTAGAATTTGTTCAGAGCCATTTTTTATAGTTTTTGGAGGGACGTGGTGGGAAGCTTATGCAAGTCCCTGCTTTCCAGCCGCCATCTTGGCTCTACCCCCGGAAGTCCTGCTTTTCATTTCTTATAGCACACTATTATTCCTTCACAATCATGTACCACAGCTTGTTTAGCCATTCTCCAATTGATGGACATCCCCTCAATTTCCAATTCTTAGCTCCCACAAAAAGAACTGCTATGAATATTTTTCCACTGATAAAATCCTATCAGTTTCTGATGTTGAAACATTTGATAGTGCCAAGGAATTTGTTGGCAAGAATTTTCATTCCTGAGTATTCAGTAGCTGTGCCTATAGCACTTGCATGAGCAGTTGACAGTCTACATATTCATAGGTTGCTGCCCAGGACAATGGCTATAGATTCTGGACTAGAAGAATTGCTATTTTCATGGCTCCGGGTTAGAGGTCCTAAGCTGTCTCCATAATGATATGAGGGGAGATGATGGTCAAGGTGGTAAAGGGTGGGGGCAGGTGGTTTGACTTGCCTGACATATGCTATCTCCTATCTCTCCCTCAAGAACATCATGATACTTCAGCTAGTCTGGCTAGCCTGAATGGTGCATCGAGTTGGCTGGCAGTTGATGGAGATATGGCTGACCCCATATATCATTAAGGTAGAATTCCTGACTTCAAAGATAACCATGAATATGCCTGAATGGTCCAGAATTACAGGATATAAGGAATTCTCTAAGTAGAAGGCAGAGGAGTTAAAGCATTTGTTGAAACTCAAAAGTAGCAGACCCACGGACCCGTGTCCCCAGTTCGACATCCTGGCAAGAACCTTCCAAAACCAGTATGCCCATCTCACAATAGTGACCAGGAGGCTACAGAAAAACATTATGGCAGCAAACCAAGCCATACTGGTGCTTCCTCCCCAATGCTAGGGCCCTCCAGCAAGAAGACCACCCACTGGCCTCAAGCCCCTGCTCAGCACTCTCCAGTCTCCACGAGGGTCAGTCCTGCCTTTTTGTAGTGCCTGCCACCATCACCACTGCTTCCACTGCTTCCCATTGCCTTTACACCCCATCTCCAAAAGAACTACTTCCTGGGCTGTGAGGGCTGGGTTGGAATAAAGACCAGGGCTTTGTGGGGCTAGGGTGGTACTGCCACTCCCAGGGCTCTTGCACTTATGTGCCTATTGGTAACAACTGTTACTATGAGTGATGGTGAGGATAAAGGACTCCTCCACAATGATTTCTCCTCTCAATAAGAGCTGCTGGGGCTAAGCTGGAAATAGCTCTGGTAGTTTGGGGGCACTGCTATCGGAGGCCTTTTGGGTTCAGGGCCCCAGGCTGTCTCTATCAGGGTCTGTGGTAGTCAAAGTTGTTTGACTTATAAGGTACATGCTGCTTGCTTCCTCTCCCTATTTATGTCACAGGGTTGTTGTAGGAAAGGGTTTTGTGTTTTTAAGTTTTTTTAATACTTTAAATCATTTTATCAATGTGAGCTAACACTATAATTATTATTGTTATTAGGGCAATGCAATTTCACTACCCCTTTCAGCCTTAACTATAACTTCTCAATTGTCCTTCCCTTTTTAAAAATATCAGCCCTACTAACCTAACAGAAGACAAACAGCATATATTCAATCTTTTGATTTTAAGACAAAAGAAAGATCTTTGCAAAGTTCTAGGCAGTCACAGAATCACAGATGGAGTAATTAGACCAGAACCTTAGAAATCCTTTAGGAGAGAGGGAGGGAGAGAGAGAGAGAGAGAGAGAGAGAGAGAGAGAGAGAGAGAGAGAGAGAGAGAGAGAGAGAGAGAGGTCATAGAGGTAGAGCCCAGATTTCTAGGAACTCAGATCCCTTAAATCAAAGTCTACCTCTCCTTTCACTATACTACTCAATGCACTTTTTATAGAATACAGGGCATTATTCATTCACAGAGTGAAACTGATTTACTATATCCTATACACTTTTATATTTTCTATTTAACCAAGCTAATCACACATTAGGTCATTTGTTATTTGTATTCTTTTCATACAAACCAAAGAGAGGGAGAGGGTATGTGGGCTACAAGTAGCCTTTTAACCTCTGGAGCCCAGAACCATGATTCTGGCTAAAAATCTAGAATAAATTAAACTTGACAAGTTTCAGCTCTATTCTCTTTCCTGTACATCTACAACTTCTAACATTCATGATGACCTCTGTTCTAAAAAGCCCCAGGACTAGCAGAGAAAACTTCCTATTACTGTGTTGGGAGAGGATTCAGGGTTTATACTGGGCTGGTTTTGCAGCTTATTGGGTCAAGGAGCTCCCAGGCAGAAGAGCAGTGATTGCCAAAGGAACAGACAGGATCATTCAAGCGAGCTGGAGCAATATTCTTCTTGTTCCCATGCCTGATTCTCTTGGCACTAAAGAAATAGCAACAAAGAGAAGGGGGCAACTTTGATGTGAAAGGGAAATCCTTTCTGAAGAAAACGTATCTCCATGCTGCTGTGGTATCTCTCTCAAGGCTTATTCCTACATGACTGGGGCATGAACATTCATATAATGAAGGGGAAAAAACATAAATCAATCCTTCAATCTACATATCATCCCAGCTCTGGGAAAAAATAGAAGTCTTAGCCGCTAGAGTTGTCAGTCTAGGACCTTTTGACAATGAAGCTTTCTCTATTTAAAAACAAAGCATTTTAAAACAAAGAGACAGAACAACTATCTGAAAGGAATAATGAGGGAATTGTTTAAGGTTTGTTCTTTTCAGGTAAATATAACAGGAATTCTCTCCTTCCTAAGAGGGCTCACCAACAAAACATGGCAATTGAACGAGCTGAATGAATTAATGGATTTATTTTTCTTTCCCAATCTCACCACTTCATGGACCTCTTCCCCTACATCTACCTCCTCTAATCTTAATAGTCTTTTTCCCTTTCTCTCCTTCTGCCTCAATACAAAGATGTATCTTTTTTTTCTTTTCTACCACATTTTTAAAATTACTATTTAATGATTCTTTAAAAAGAAAGAAAGAAAGAAAAACATAATACCTTTGTCTGACATGCTGGCCACTTCCATCTACTGATTTTCTTCTATCTATTGATTTTCTACCTCTGTTAATGAATTGTGATGCAGTGTAATAGTAGCCTCTTTGTGAATAATAGCATCCTGAGACTCAGTCTCAGCCATGGCTCACCCTACTATTTCCCTTGAGCTCTAGCTTATCTTCTCCACCCCCCAGCCACACTCTTTTCAAATAGAGAAACTACAGAGAACTCAGAAATTAACCATACGGATACAGTTTTTAACCCAGTTTTCTTGTCCCAGATCCCCAAGAATGGTGCTGGGCCATCTCCAGTTGTCCTGATCCATACCTGGCCACTGGGCCCAGGTGGCTCTGGAGGGGAAAGTGAGGCTGGTGACTTTGCATAGCCTTCCCTCACTTAAATCCAATTCATTTGCAAGTGATGGCACCATCTTCCTGATTTCATTATCCTCTTTGAGAATAAGGGACAAACCACACAACCCCCAAGAATGGTACCATCACATTTAGGAGTAGAAAGTTGAACCAAAATTCAGAACACAATTTCTGCTCTTTGTATACTTATATCCTTTCTCACGTAACTTCCAGAACTCCAAGACTTTTCTATATTATCTTCGTTGTTTCTGTCTCCCAAGATTTCTCTTTTCCCCTCTCCTTTTGCATCTGTCTCATTCAATCTCTCCTCTCTCCCAGCTTCATAGACTTACCCTTCCTACTCTCTTTTCCTCTCAAACAAATTATACATGCTAAAAACCTCTTTCAACACACTCAGGCCTACTGTCTATCTTGACTACCCTGATGAACACCTGGGATGAGAGTATTCCCAGGCTACTTAAATAAGTTGTAATATTCACTTAACAAAGTCAAGGGATGAAAACTTGTCATTTGGCAGATGTATGCCCCTATAACTTTAACTGAACCACTGAAACATTCTTGCTCACCTCAGATTCTTAAATCCTATTGTGACTTTTTTCTTTTCACTGTTCTTCCTAAGGTACATCTGAGATTACAACTACCCTGATACTTCTCTTAAAAAGTGACTACTACCAAGCATAACAATTTATTACCAGAAAAGAAAATCAATATAGGGTAGAAGGATGTGGTCAAAATGTCAAATGAAGGAGATTATGGAGGCTTTTTAATACCATTAAATTGTAATTTAATAAATGTGAATGGAAAGCATGACATATTGTTGCATTGTGACAGAAGAGGGGAAAATTGTGTTAAAGTTGAGAAGAGTAGAAGAGGCAACAAGATGTCTATGTCCTGTTCAGGCATATAGACTTTTTTTAATGGGAAGAGCCAGGGGAAGAATCTAAGGAGAAGGATGTGAAATGTAAGTCTGTATAGATGGAAAGTAACAACCCAATGTCTAGAAGGTAAAGCCCTTAACCCACAATATGTTAAAGAACACAGGCTCCTCCACTCCCACCAACTCTCAGAAAAAAAAAACTATCAACAGTCATTATCTGGCCAAATAGAGGAAGACAGGAATATAGGACTGAGGTTGGAACACGATGAGGATGTATGATTTTAAAGTCCCCTTGCTCTCCCCTACCCAATATCCGCAGCTACTTGCTGATACTGGAAAATCCTTTGGTATGGGGATGAAATCTGTCATTTCATGAAACAATAGGTCTAAAAATGCAAATACTGGCTAAGGTTGGCCCAATGGGATGACCACTGACTATTGACTTAGCAAGACTAGGCTCAAAACACACTTCTGACACTTACTACCAATATGACCTTGGGCAAAGTACTTAACCTCAGTGGAAATCAGTGTGTACAAAATGAAGAAGTTGGACTACGTGATCTCTTGGGTCTCTTCCAGCTTTTAGATCTATGAGCCTAAGAGGGAAGCAAAGGAATGGTCATTCATACTGAAGTGTAATCAGATAATTATAAGTGATTGGTTTCAGCTTCTCTGTTGATTTGAGGGGAGAGAGTGAAGACAGCTAGACTTTGTGGGGTTCCTGAAATAATAGGAAATTTCATTCCAAAGGGGCAACAAGAAAAGCGAAGTCAGGGATAAAGAAAAACAGCTTCAAGGACTTCTCAGCTTAACCTAGGATCAGTCCCATTTACATTCAACCATAAAGGATCAGTTATATTTGTTCAAATAAGCATTCTTGTCATAATCCAAGAATACCTGCAACCTTGTTTCCTATGCCTCATAAGATTTAGATTTGGGGATTTGGGGTTGTTTTTTAAGTGGTTATTATAAGAGAGATTCTTTTTAGAGGATGCATGAATCAAGATGTCATTGAACAAAATTCATACATCCCCTCACTGCAAACATAACACTTAGCCAGCAAGAAGACATATGATACAGGCATAGTGGGAAAAACTTAGGATCAGGAATAAATAAATCTGAATTCTAGTCCTAGCTTTCCCAATGACTATTTGAGTAAATGGATAATTTTTCTCAAATTTGAAGGCTCCTTTTCCTCCATATAGAAACAAAATGAAGGCAGTAATGCTAGTTATTTCTATACCATCATCATGCCTTCTCCGTCCCAGCCCACCCCCATCAGATCATCCCACTCCTCTCTGTCTCAGCTCAACTATTACCACCTACCTCACAGTAAAGTTGTGAGGATGAATCAATAAGATCTTGAAGACACTGTGAGCTATTTGGAGAAGCATGGTATTTAAATTCAGTGTTATTGTTGCAGGGACAAACCATAGCACCAATTTTGTTTCAAAGCAGATTTTCACCTCCAAAGTCATATTTATAAATCTGGAAGGAAGAAGAGATGTTTTGAACCTTAAAACTTATGAATCAAAGTCTAGGCTGTTTCTAATTCTTTCTATCTCTTTTGACAACATATTTCCTCATGGCTGAATAAGTGATTGAAAAAAGTGTTTATTAAGTATTTATTATGCACCAAGCACTGGGGATACATAGCAAGCAAGCTTAGTAGTACCCACCCTCATGGAGCTGACATTCTAACAAGGAGTTGACACATATAGAAGATCATGACTTGGAAAAGGAGGTATAGGCGCCAAGAATATAACAGGCAGCATGGCTAGAGATGGCCAGGAAGTGACGTGATAGGCTTGGATTAAACAAGATAAAGTGAAAGCTCATCAGCATCCCAGAGTGGGGAGTCCAGGTTGTAATAAGAGGGCAGAGTTTATAATCTCAAAGAAGATCATAAACATGTCTGAAAGGTTCGGAATCGCCGGATAGAAGAAACTCTCAAAGTAGAAGGCAGAAGAATCAAAACATTTATTTAGGCTCCACAGTAACCAACCCATGAACCAGAAGCCCCATTTTGATATGTTGGTCATAATCTTCCAGGCCCAATAGGTACGCCTTGAAAGAGTAACCAGGAGGCTACAGAGAAACATGATTGCGTAAAGCAAAATCATGTTTCCCCCTTGATGGTAATAAGATTACCCACTGGACTGAAGTCTTTGTTCAGCTTCCTCCCGTAGATCAGCTCTGCTGCTGGCAGCTCCTGCCTCAGCTGTGTCTGTTTCTGAAACTGAAGCTGCAACTGAAACTGACGATGTAACGGTCGTAACTGCCTCTGTAACGGTCGTTGTAACTGCCTCTGGCTCCAACCGGAAAAGGAAAGAGAAGCTCTTCAAGCTGTCCTCTCCCCTCTTATAGAGTTTGTGACATCATCAAGCTCCGCCCGAATGACCAGGGCCGATTGGTTCCTGAGTTGGCTCCTCCCCCTAGGGTAGACCAGGTTCTGGAGCTAACACCTCCCCTCAGCCAGCCCCATGACTCCCCACACAGGAAGCCGTCTGCCTCCCGGCATGCTCCCCGGGCCTCCTGCCCCGGAAGAGCAAGCCACAGTGTCCAGAGGCTCAATGAGGCAAGCTGAGCCATTCAAAGAAAACAAAAGCCATTATGGCTACATTCCACCCCTTGTTATAGGATACATAATCTAATCAGCCATGTATCCTAGAACATACATTGTGATTCAATTACAAAGGAAACTAAAACATATCATTCATTATAAAGCAAAACATATCATTTGGTGACATTCCTAAACATTGGTTTAACGATTCAAATGCGATCCACCCCTAGGTCCCAGCAAGATAATCTCTTCAATCAATCATCCCCAAAATAATTATTAATAATTCAAATGTCCACCCCTAAATCCTTGTATCCATTACATAGGATCAATAATATCATAACAATAAAACAACACAGCAAGGATAACACAAAATAAGTAAACAGAACACTATCATCATTTCCACCCCCCTTGAACGATTGGGGCTCAAAATCTTGGGGTGAGGGGTGAAGGTCTCATTTTCCATAGCTTCTTCATGCTGAAATTGGATGTAGAGATGGCCCTGCCCCCAAAAAGTCCCATTCCAGAGGTCATTTCTTTAACGAGCTGGCAGGAATTCCAAGAATGCTACATGCTTAGGCAGTCACCGGAAAGTGCAGGGTGCTTAAGCCTGAAGGAAACAAAACTAGCAACAAGGTTAGCCAAAACAAAGGACAAAAAGAGTAGACAAGTATGGACTATAATTCTTCAAATAAAATCATCTCAAGTTTGGTTGAGATTTCAGTTATGCAAAGATCCAACATCAGAGCCAAACTCAGGTGGGAAATGTTTCTTTTCAAAAGGAACATAATGAGGAAGCCAAGAGGATCCCACCCTAGATATAGACTAAGATTGTCCTCCCAGCCTTTCCCCAAATGTACAAGTTTTCATCCGTTAATCACACAAGGTCACCTTCAGTCTGAGTGGCTTGTAGGCTTGCAGGAGCAGTTCTTATTTCCCTATTTCTCGTGTTATCAAGTCCTCTATACATTCTGTATAATTCATTGGTTGGAATTCCATCTATCATTTCAAAACCTACCCCTGCTCTCAATAAAGTAGTAAACATTTCTTTCCTTGTTACTCTCCTTTGGCGCCAAGTTTGCTGGTTATACACTCTTCTCTCTCGAGGAGATCTATCCCTTCCCCAATCACCTAAGTCATATAACTGTAAAATCTTATTTATCACTGTTGTAAGACGGCTCCCTACTTCTCCAAGTAATAAATTCAAAATTAGTTGTTTATAAGCAGGGGGAGCTGTCCTAATTATTAAATTCCTATGAGGCAGTTCCATTGAATCATTGTAATATTTGTCTGCAGTTCCTGTCATAATGGCAGTCTTCATTACCTCCTCCTTTAGTCTCATGATACAATCTCTAAGTGAATACCAGGGTCTGTGCTCAGTGGGCCACATAGAATCAGTATCATATCTCTTATTGCATCCCACAGCGGCTAATGCCAACAGAGTAGTCCTGCTATCACCATCTCCTTGCTGATGATGTTCCCTAAAAGCTTGTTGAACTAGAGGATCATGGCTGATACCTATGAATCTCATGCAGTCTGTCCCATCTACTGATATTCCACCGGCCCCTTGATCACTGAGTCTTACCATCCAAGATATCAATGGTTCTCCTATTCTTTGGCTGAATCTACTCAAAATATCTGTGACCTCTTGCGGTGAGAAATCTTCCTGAATTTCCCTTGTAACTGAATCTTCACCTCGGGTTTCTGTCTTCCTCCTTTGTATGGGTCGAGCCCTTGTCTGATCATTTAACCATCTCCTATTCTCTATGTGAGGCACATCCTGAACCCCAGTAGTGTTTTGTGCCTCAGCCGGCTCTTTCTGGGCTGGGTTGAAATGCACTCTGGGCTTTTTTGGTCTCCTGTTGCTCTTAGCCACATTAATAGAAAAGTTCTCATTTGAGTCAGTTTGGTCTTCTGCTATCTGAGATTTCCCTTCTTCCTGTGGGGTAGGAGTGCCCCCATGTCTTTCACTTAATCTCAATCTTTCGTATACTAGCCGGTAGGCTGATAACACTATCCAGCTTTGCCTAGATAGTGATGCCCCTGACTGAATCCCAACTTCTCGTAAACACTTTTCTAAATCCCTAGGATCTCCTCTCCGTAGCCTTGGTTCCCAGTTTTCACAGGGTCCAGCTTTTTTAGCCAATTCTTTTGCTAGGGAGGAATAAAATGGATCCTCCCATCCTGGGATATTTATCTCTTCCTCTGGAATTGTTCTGCTTCTAAATAGAGATCTTATACCTAGCGATCCTGTTCGTGACGCCAAATGTAATAAGAGGGCAGAGTTTATAATCTCAAAGAAGATCATAAACATGTCTGAAAGGTTCGGAATCGCCGGATAGAAGAAACTCTCAAAGTAGAAGGCAGAAGAATCAAAACATTTATTTAGGCTCCACAGTAACCAACCCATGAACCAGAAGCCCCATTTTGATATGTTGGTCATAATCTTCCAGGCCCAATAGGTACGCCTTGAAAGAGTAACCAGGAGGCTACAGAGAAACATGATTGCGTAAAGCAAAATCATGTTTCCCCCTTGATGGTAATAAGATTACCCACTGGACTGAAGTCTTTGTTCAGCTTCCTCCCGTAGATCAGCTCTGCTGCTGGCAGCTCCTGCCTCAGCTGTGTCTGTTTCTGAAACTGAAGCTGCAACTGAAACTGACGATGTAACGGTCGTAACTGCCTCTGTAACGGTCGTTGTAACTGCCTCTGGCTCCAACCGGAAAAGGAAAGAGAAGCTCTTCAAGCTGTCCTCTCCCCTCTTATAGAGTTTGTGACATCATCAAGCTCCGCCCGAATGACCAGGGCCGATTGGTTCCTGAGTTGGCTCCTCCCCCTAGGGTAGACCAGGTTCTGGAGCTAACACCTCCCCTCAGCCAGCCCCATGACTCCCCACACAGGAAGCCGTCTGCCTCCCGGCATGCTCCCCGGGCCTCCTGCCCCGGAAGAGCAAGCCACAGTGTCCAGAGGCTCAATGAGGCAAGCTGAGCCATTCAAAGAAAACAAAAGCCATTATGGCTACACAGGTTTCATTAGCCATTTGACCAGAAACCCACGAATGCCTAGCCTTAGTCACCTGAGGAGCTGGAAGTCAGGAACATGATAGGGAGTGTCTCGGGGAATGATTGGGTTTATGTATTTTGTACCTAGCTGTGGGATCCTAGGCAGATCACTTAATTTCTATCTGCCTCAGTTTCCTCATCTGTAAAAAAGAGATAATAATAGCACAACAACAATAATAGCACAAAATAAAATAAGATTTGTGAAGTATTTTGTAATCCTTAAAGTATTATATAAATACTAGCCATTATTATTTATTATTATCTGTGCCTCATGGTACCACAATGCTTGTAAGGTACTTAGCACAGTGTCTGACACACGGTAAGCTCTACATCATTATTAGCTATCATTATTATTTTATACAAATGATGCTCACCGTCACAATCATATGATCATGTGATAAATACTGATCTAAAAAGGAATACATTGATGGGGGCTTGGAGCTATTGATTTTTAATAGATGCCTACCCTAGAATGTCATGAATCTGGCAGTAGTTTTCAAGAGGGTCATGACTGAGGGGAGCCCAGGATACTGCATCAAGATAGTAAGAAGGTTGAAATGACTGACTTATAAGGTCCTTTCCAGAGCTAAGATTCTATTATCCTATGGCTCTATTACCAGGAGATTCTTGAAACTAAAAGTTAATTGATTCCTAGCAATTCTAGCAACAGGAAACTTACCATTAATTAGCTTGGCTCCAGGCCCCAAGATCCAGGTGAGATGCTTCCTCTGAAGGAAGGAAAGAATGAAGGAAATAAACATACACTAAGCACTTTACAAAGATTATCTCATTTGATGGTCACAAAAACCCTAAGAGATGGGGACTATTATTATCCCCACTCTACAGTTGAGAAAACTGAGGTAGTGGTTAAGGAACTTGCCCAGAGTCACACAGCTAGTAAGACTCTGAGGTCACATTTGAATTCAAATCTTCCCACCTCTAATCACAGGGCTCTATCTGTCGTGCCACCTAGCTGTCTCTGACAGAGAGCTCTGAAAGAACAAGAAAAAAAGAAATAAGGGAATTTACATAATAGAGTTTTGCAGCAATAAACCTGATACAGAGAGTAAACCACAGGTTAACAGATAATAAGAAAGGACATGAGACAGCTAGGTGGTAAAGTGCATAGAGTGCTGGGCCTGGAATCAGGAAGATTGATCTTCCTGAGTTCAAATCTGGCCTCAGACACTTACTAGCTGTGTGACTCTGGACAAGTCACTTAACCCTGTTTGCCTCAGTTTTCTCATCTGTAAAATGAGCTGGAGAAGGAAATTTCAAACCACTCCAGTATTTCTGCCAAGAAGACCCCAAATGAGGTCATGAGGAGTCAGACGCGACTGAAAACAACTGAACAAATAAAGGATGTAGGCTTATCTGAATTGCTTTTCCTAGCCCCTTCTCTCAATGAGAGTTGCAAAGGCAAAAAAGAACACTCGAGATTATTATTATATAGAACAAAACCAGGGAAAGATATGAAGAAATGGGTACCTTATGGAACAAGACAAATCAAATTCAGTTATTTAATCTTTTCCCTTTTAAATGTATCCTATCCTCTCCTTCCCCACCCCATCTCAATCATCATCTCCCTCTCCTCCTTCTCTTCCTCCTTCCACTTAGAAGAAAAATTCCTTAAGGCTCATCTACAAAAGGTGATAAAACATGAGGATATTTTTAGAATAGAAATGTTTGGGGGGGCTGTGCTAAAATAAATTATCTCAATACCACACACTAAAAGCTTGACAGCATGCAAAATCTTCATGTCTAAAAATGATCCATTTGGGACTTAGAAGGCAGCAAAAGGCTGATGAAAGCTGAGACAAACTATGGGCTTTTGTACCATGAGTCTCATGGAAACTGTAACAAATCTAGAGAAAATGGAAACAAATCTACAGATTTTTATATTCCGGATTTCACTACTATATTCAAAGCCAAAGGTGACCACGGGGGATTTAAAGTAATGAGTCATTGCTCTTTGTGTCTTATTTTGGCCCCAAATAATTATCAAGAATGCATTGACTTAAGGAGAAAAAACTGGTTGGAAGTTATTTGAATGAAATTTATATGTCCCTTTGGTAGAATGCACTCATAAGACGGAATTGGTGCTTCTCACAGCTACGCTGACGTTGTTCCCATCTCCATGCTCATCATTAGAGAGGAGAGTACAGATTAGCTCTTCCAGTCATTCATTCAAGCGTTAAGTAAGAATTAAATGCCCACTTATAAACTGTCAAATATACAGTCCAAGATTTCTCCTTCCTTTTTCTGTATTTAATATCTTCATATTTGCAACTTCCTGTTACAATAATTAGCTTGTTTAAGCACAGGGGGCAATAAAATGACCTTTAAAAGGTCACTTTATTCCCTTATCTTCAGAGTTAGGGAATTTATTTTAAATGAAAAGTTCTGAGTTCAGTCACAATTTCTCTGAGCCCCTAGATGCGAAAACTCCTACTATGCATGCATTGAGTTCTCCATTTAGCCTTCCATTGATATCCATGTCTAGTTAACTCTTGGCCTCTGTGGTTTAACCAAAATTCAGTTTACTGAAACATTTGGATAACACAACAGCATATTATATAATAATGTATGTGACTAAAGAAGCATCAGGAAGGGAAGTTGGGGAAAAGCTGACTCTTTCCTGTGACTTCCTTCTACTCCAAAATGCCTGTAGAGTCAATGACTCTCCTTAATAGCTCTTATCTCTACAACTCAGTCCTCCTTTTACTCCAGTCTTACTCTTACCTCTAAAATTCAGAATCTAGAATTCTTTTTCCCTAGTTCTGAGACAGTTCATCCCTTTTATTTTTCTTTTTACAAAGTGAGATGCACAAATTTAGAGACATTTCCACTCCAAATGTTCATGTGACTATTTGTGCCCAAGCTTTGGTAGAGCATTCCAAGTTCATATTGTTCAGATCAGCCATAGTCAAACAGACTGCACCTTGACCCCAGACTTCATGATGTCATTTTGGTCCTCTTCTAGAACAAATGACAACAACCAACAACCAATCCCTTTTATACAATTTGCTTATGGTGCCCCTGTCTCTCAGAAACCTTTGAGAGGCTTTGATAGATTCAAGAATGTGCATAGGCCCTATTCACACTGAGTTACAATTGTTTGATTCAATTAAAAAAAATGTTTCCACCCAGTCAAGACACTACGGCCAAATCAAGTGGTTTTAATAGTTTTGACCTCACTTTTACATATGGGAGGGGTGGGGAGAGGGTTTAGTATGTATGTGCATGTATAAAATATATTTATGTACTCACATCTTCATATTTTTAATATTATGTCTTAAAATTTATCTAGAGACTTACACATACCCATACACACAAAAAAAACAGAATGGACATCTTACTTACTATAACCAGTTAGGAGATTCTGAACTGTAAATTTGAGGAGGAGTGACTCACAACCAATCAGGGACTTTCCTCTTTAGAAAAAGCTGTTTAATGAGACAAAATGAATTCAACCAATTTTGATTTCCTTATGTGGAGACCCAGCTACAGCAGATGTGATTTCCCTTGGTTTTCATGAATGTATGAGTCTAAGAGTGTTGAAACAGTTTAAACATGGAAAGATTTCACAGAACTACAGAAATGAAGTCTAATCTCATTCTCTCTCTCTCTCTCTCTCTCTCTCTCTCTCTCTCTCTCTCTCCAATCCTATACAAGGTATCTAAAATGGATTTAAATAGTTTACAACTTCATTAAGACTTTTTGGACACCCTATTTATCTTTCTTTGTTGCACGTGTGGAGGAAGCATTAAGAACTATGTACTCACCTGGCAAGAAGGGGTACCTTTTTTTCCCCTCACACATAAAATTATATTGGCTATTAACTATTAACTACCTACCTTTCTTTGGGGAAAACATACCACAGAGGAATTAACCTGCATAGTCTACTAAGGTGTGAGGCAGATAAAATCTTTCCCATCTGCAAATGAGGTTTTCCCCCTCTCTTTCAGTAATCAGTCCTTGAGCACAAGGAATTCCTGGCAGCCATTTTGCTGGTCTGCCTACCGTTGTGCCCATACTAGCTACAAGACTTACCAGGAAAACTGAAATATGGGGAGGTAATGGGAGGGAATATTAAATTACCTCTCATTTTTTTAAAATGAAAAGTATCATAGAATCATAGCTGAACAGCTAATCCTCACCAAACAGATGAGGAGCCAGAAGCATAGAAGACTTACAAGCATAAATTCATCCGATTATTTCTAATGCTAAAACTGGTTAGTTAGAACACTAAAAATGAAACCAGAAGACCTGAGTTCAAAATATAGCTCTGCCAGGGATGAACAGGATGGGCCTGGACCCGTTGGGTCACCTCTCTGAACCTCCCCCTTCCCACTGTCATGATCATCTTGGAGAATGAAGGATAAACAAGAACAACAATCATTGCAAAATGGTAACAACACAGGTGTGCGACCTGCCTCACGGGGTGAATGTGAGGACTGGGCTTTTTAAACTTTAGAGTGCTACGTAGAGAATTGTTTTCCCCCAACTTGCACCTACTCCAATATTTCCATTTCAGATGAGGAATTATTATTGATCCTTATTTACCCACCGAGTCATCCTAGGAAGGGAGAAGCAAAAGAGAGAGAAGTCCTCAAGAAGATCATACCGGGAGATATAGCCAAGAAATGTGCCCTTGCAGCAATTCCATGGGAAGGTCTCATCTAATCAGTTGTGTCTTGGGGAGGCAGGATGGCAGCGGAGAGGGAGAGATAGGGAAAGTGTATGTGAGGACTGGGGTGATTCAGAGTATCTTTTTAACATGCGCAATGTGGTGTGGAAACTAGCTGCCTCTAAATGATTTTCCACAAATTATTTGGCATCCTAGAGCAATGGAGTACCAAACCGGGAATGGACAGTGTGGGATAGCAGTAAGAGCACTGGTTTTGAAGTTAGGGGTTGTTGTTCAATTGTTTGTCACATATAACTCTTCATGACCCCATTTGGGGTTTTGTTGACAAAAATTCTAGGGTGATTTACCATTTTCTTCTCTAGATCATTTTTACAAATGAGGAAACTGAGGCAAATAGGGTTAAGTGACTTGCCTAGGGTCACAGAGCTAGTAAATGTCTGAGGCTGGATTTGACTAGGGTCTTCCTGACTCCAGGCAGGGAGGTAGCACAATGGACAGTGCCCAGCTAGAGTCAGGAAAACTCATCTTCCTAAGTTCAAATCTGACCTTAAATACGTTAATAGCTGTGTGACCCCAGGCAAGTCACTTAACCCTCTTTGCTTCAGTTTCTTCATCTGTAAAATGAGCTGGAGAAGGAAATGACAAACCACTCCAGTCAGTGTCTTTGCCAAGAAAACCTCAAGTGAGGTCACAAAGAGTTGGACATGACTGAAAAACCGCTCCACCTAGCTTCAGAGGACCTGGGTTCAAATGCTGGTTCTGTACTTTCTGTGACCTTTTAACTTCTCTGGGCTGTGAGTATCCATGTCTAGTTTAGCCTCATTTTACAGGTGAAGAAAAGGAAGAGTCTGAACCTCTGTTTCCTTATCAATATAATGATAAATTAGACAATCCCAAAAGTCCCCTCTGGACATCATATTCTTTGGAGCCAAACAGTATTTTGGAGATTACAACATTCAGTTAAGAGCACCATATAATGGAGAGTACAGCAAAGTGGAAGCCTTTTTATTCTGTTCAGGAAAAGGCACAGGAACAACAAGGGTAGAATAAGTCCCTTTATTGATTAAATTCCTTAAAAGAACTTTGCCTCCAAAGAGATACTACTCAAAGAATTTCCCAATTATGAAAGTCACTTTATGAGTATATATTTTAGGCATCCAACATAGTGCAATAAGGATTTCTAGAGACACTGAGAAAGGAGAATGAGAGGGAAATGCAAGTAGGAGTATTAAGGATGCTGCAGAAAACCCTTCCATGCTCCTTAAGTCAGTCCAGTGACAGAGGGTATCAGCTCTAGGGCAGAGGAAGGAGGAGGGAGAGTGCGAGGGAAGTCAGACTCAAAACCTTTCTTTCAGCATTTTGGGAGAATGAGATTTCTTTGATTATGTTTCACTACACTGTAGTGAATCACTGTTGCCCTCAAAGGTCAAAAACATGTGAGTATCCTGGGATGAACCAACTTAATCTTAAACCACATCAGTGGCCCTAAATGACAGAAAAGCCTCTAATCTTGAAGGAGATTTGGAAATATAGGGCCTCTAGGAACGTTTAGCTTTCTTCTTGGATTGCCAGCCTTGCAGGTAGAAAAGGGATGTTGAAACTTTTATACTAGTTAATTTTCATGGTCTGTCAATCAACAAACATTTAAGTGCCTTATATAATAGTGCCAGGTACTGTGTTGGTTGTGGGAGGTACAAAGATAATAATGAAACAATTCCCGCCCCCAAAGGGTTTACATTCTACAGGAGATAAAACATGTACATTAAAATAAATAATTAATAAGATATATACAAAATAAAAACAAGACAGTGGCAGGGCAGGGTGAAATGAGGAGGAAATGTCTCCCATTTGACAGAATCAGGAAAGACTTCATGTAGAAAGTAGCAAGCACCTGAACCAGGGGTAGGGAACCTGCAGCCTCGAGACCACATGTGGCTTTCTAGGTCCTTGGGTGCAGCCTTTCAACTAAGTCCAAGTTTTATAGAACAAATCCTTTTATTAAGGGGATTTGTTCTGTGAAGTTTGGTTTCAATCAAAGGGCTGAACTTGAGGACCTAGAGGACCACATGGCCTTGATGCAGCAGGCTCCCCACCCCCTGAGAACTATGTACTTGTATTTACCAGCTTCTTTCCCTCCCCTACCCCCACAAAAAGGGAAAGTCCAGGCCCCTCCCCTTTCCCTAATCCTTAGGGGAATAGCTTTCCTAAAAGGAGACAAAGAAATCTTCTGGATCCAATTGGCTCTGGCTTCCCATGTACAGGTTCCTGGTTACCTAAAGAGATAAAAAGCCCCAGGCACAGGCATAAGAAAAATCCAAGAGGCTTGGGAACTTGGTGGATTTCTGAAGACCACACTTATTTTCCAAAGGGAAAATACACTGTTAGTGTATCTTTGTTGTATATCCTTGCTGTTAGGATAAAGTAGCATCTGAATGGCTTCAGTGGATAGAGTGCCAGGCCTGATATCAAGGAAGACTCATCTTCCTGAGTTCAAATCTGGTCTCAGACACTTTACTAGCTGTGTGACCCTGGAGTAAGTCACTTAACCCTGTTTGCCTCACTTCCTCATCTGTAAAAATGAGCTAGAACAGATAATGGCTAAAGCACCCCAATATATTTGCCAATTAAATTTCAAATGGGGTTACAAAATGTCAGACACAGAATAGCAACCAATATCTCCTTTTGTAAATTGTCACAAGTATCTCATTTCATCAGGACCTCAAACTTGAACTAAGAGAGTGCTGGCATTAGAGGTATCTCAGACAATAGGAATGCTAAAAGGTGAAAGTGAAGAAGAAATGCTTTCCAGGCTTGGGCAAAAGCCTGAGCAAGAGTTTGAAGATGGAAGATGGATTATCGTGTGTAAGAAGCAGGAAGAAGGTCAATTTAGCTGAACCATAGAGTGTGTGAAGGGGCTGGTGAATAATGAGGCTGGAAAGGTAGTTTGGAGCCAGATTATAGTTTAAGTGCCAGTTACTGAGAAAACCAAAGAAATGGGGCAAGCAGAGCCATTATTAGGGTCTAAAATTGGGAGGACCAGTCCTGACCCTGATCTTTGGTGTGGGATGGAGCTGGGGATAGAGAAAGGTCCTGAATTGTCACAGGAACCAGACTTCTAAAGATGTACAGTTACTCAGGGTGGCAATGTTTGAAAGAAGGAAGTGCCAGCAGCTAATGCTAAAAAAGATCAGCTTCCCAACAACACCCCGCCTCCCTTCACACACATTCTCAGACTTCCTATTGCCTTTTTTGTGACTTCTCTTTCCCCTTGATTCCTGCTTTTTCTCAGCAGCATGTTTACCTACTGATGTTCCTAATATTTCTTCTCTCAACTCCGCTAATCAAAGTGGATATTCATTATGGCCAAATGTTCACCTGTATAAAATGTTACTGAGGATTACAGAGAGACTGAAGAGGGAAGGAGACATGTACCGTGATAATAATAATTAATATTTATATAGTGGTCTAAGGTTCATAAATCATCTTAATATCTGTGATAGATGAGATAAATTTGATAAATATAGATACAGATATGGCTATAGTTATTATTATATTAGTTATAGTTATAATATTATTATATATTTATAATATACTAATTCTCACATCAACCCTGCCAAGTATATCATCATCATCATCATCATCATTATTAACCCCATTTTAAAGATGATGAAGCTGAGACCAAAAGAGATCTAGTGACTTACCCAGGGTCACATTGCCAGTAAGTATTTGAGATAAGATTTGAATAGACATCTTCCTGAGCTGGGAGTCCAACGCTCTCAAGAGGGCACCTAACTGCTTCAGATGAGCATTGGATCCATCCTAGGGATGTCCCCACAGGCAGGTTACAATCAAATCTACTTTCAATTATTTTCCTACCCAAAGTTAAAAAAAAAGACATCCAAAAGATAGAGCATTGGAATCCTTGCTTTTCTTGGAAAACTCGACTAGATCAACATTTAAGCCATCCTATTTACCTAGGACCTTAATGTAAAATAATAAATATAATAAATAGCAATAATATGAATGTCATCAGTTGTGGAAAATCACTTAGGGAAAATCTTCAAGGACAACTGCATGACCTTTGTGCTCTGTTGTAAGGTGACTTTACAGTAACTATAACTCATTTTATATAATAATATGACTCTTCATTTTTATATGTAAGAACAACAAGGAAGGCAGAGCACCTGAGCTGGGCAAGGGGGGAGGGAGTAAAAGGCTGACAGTTGCAATCAATAGCCCAAAGGAGAAAATCTATTTTCTTCCACAAATTGGGGCTTCCTATGTACAATATATAAAAGGAAAGAGAAACTGAACTTTTGCTGCTGGTATTTGAGATTAACCTTCATAATCCTATTTGAGAAAAACTGTACAGTTTTCCCTCCCATATTGCAAAGGTTAAGGCACCCCCTCGATCTGGAAAATCTGTGTGAAATTTTTTGGCCCTCCCTTTGTACCAGAGAAGTCTGAATGGTATTGAAAGATGAAATGTATTGATATTATACAATACTTCACTTATATTTTATACATTTCTGAGTTCTAAGCTTTTTCTGTGTCATCTGCTGGCCTTCGCATGTCACTGATGGCTTCTCCAAAACTCCCACAAAATTCCCACTTAATTTCTTACGCCAACCAGCAATATATTGAAACTGCAATGGGGAAAGTCATGATATAGAAAAGATAACTATATAGCGTTGGAGGAAAGAGAAGACGAACAGTCTTCAGTGCTACAGGCTCTAGCTGTTCCAGCATCAGTATGTAAGTCTGCCTTTTGTGTTTCCCTGGGGAAGTCCCATATGGTAAGCCGTGCTTCTGAGTGTGTCCAAATTCTTTGTCACAGAAAAATACCAAAGGGATGTTATTATGATGGATCTGTTCTCAGTTCAACAATAGCTATGTGCCTTCTAAGTCCTTCCCTAGGATAACTTAGGATCTAGGTTAGGGGATCCCAATAGGCAGAAGTATTGCAACCCTAACAATACAGCCCTTGGGACTGTTGAAGTGATCAGGACTTCTGGTATCAGTCAGATTTACATTCCCCTTTCATGCCTTTGCGCAAAGTTATAAAAAGCTATAGGCCTGCTGGGTCACCTTTCTTCATTCTCCTAGTCAGACAATGTGGTTCCTGATCACATGAAGAATATATGAAGAATTTGGGAGGAATAACAATCAGGAAGCTTAGACTAGACTGAAGTGAGACACAGATTTCCTCAATCAATTGAATTTTAACCAGAATCCAACATGCTGTCTATGCATTGGAGAGAATTCCTCCTGAAACCAAACCAAATCTCAGATCATTAATTAGTTTTATGGGTAGGTTCCCAAATATTGCAATTTATAGTGCTATAATTACAGTATTAAAGAATCCAATTGGGAAACAGCATTGAATTTCCTTTAAGTTGGTGGGGTACAAGCAAAGGTAGTGTGTGCGTGTGTGTGTGTGTGTGTGTGTGTGTGTGAGGTAGAAGATGTTGGGGGTGAGGAGGGAGGCGCCATCCTAGTCCTAGTGACCAAAACTTAAATTACAACTCTTTCAGGGATAAATAAGTAAATGAGAACTTTATATCTTCTTATATCTTCCTTGTTTAATTATCACTTTAAGCATTTTACTGACAATCTGAGACAAGTGCTGATGTTCTTTCTGCATCCCAGAATTTAGTTACAGTGAGTTGGCACCAGTGGAAAACAACATAATCTATACCTGACCTGCAACTCAGTTTTCTCATCTGTAAAATGAGTGGTTTTGGACCAGGTAGCTATCCACTAGCTGGCACAGTAGATAGAGCCAGGGATTTTGAGTCAGAAAGACCTGAGTTCAAATCCAGCCTTAGACAACTACTAGCTGTGTGGTCCTAACTTCTCTAAGCCTCTGTTTGCTCATCTGTAATATGGGAAATATCAATACTACTTACCTCTGGGACAACAATAATACTTGGCGAGTTATTATGAGGATCAAATGAGATAACATGTAAAAAACGCTTTGCAAACCTTAAGTGCTATATAAATGCTAGTTGGTGTTGCTGTTGTTATAGAGCCCCTGCTTCCCTTCCCTCTCTAGATCTATGATCTTATATTTCTTTCAAGAGTCAAAAGAAAGCAGAATGCCTTTACACAGTGCCTACTATGTAGTAAGCACTTGATAAATACTTGTTGATTGACTGTACTAATTCATCCTTTGACACCTAAGGGGGAGATAAGGCTAGACATTAGTGCTATAACACTAAAAACAGAAAGAAAAGAATGAATAATGTAATAAATATAATAACTATATAAATAATATAACCAAATATTTAATAATAATAAACTGTTGGAATCACTGTATTCTCCTTCATCCCATCATCAGGACAACTTGTGTAGGTTTTGTAATATTGTAGAGAAACACCCCACCCAGAGCCCAACACTTGGAGAATAACTGAAAAAAATTGTTTTATAGTAATGTAATACAGTATTGTTGTGCTGAATTTTGTCACAGATGTAATTATTTATCTTGTGTTTTGTTAGTAATCTTATTGTCAGAGGTACCTGGGACGAGTTTCATGAAACATGTCTGAGACAAACAACATTTCAAATCAGTTTTTTAAGAAAAAATTCAGTTTGGTAAGAAGGAAATGCAGATACCTCAGGACCGTGGCCATCATGAGCGGTAACTTCAAAATATAACCAGGTCACTAGTAAGGAGACCGATGTCCAGGGGAGTGTAAAGGTCTAGGCAAGGGAGAAGTTCATATCTGAGCTGCAAGAGCATGGCAGGGGAAGCATGCCTAATTATTTACCTAATTATTCTTGTTAATGAGATAGTAAGTTCAATTGCTTCTACATTGCTGAAAGACTATAAAGACTATAAATATTGTCAGCACTCTAAATTGCCTTAAAGCAAAGTCCTGACTTCTCCATCTAGTTATGACTTCATATATTGTAAGTGTGTTCTGCCTCAGAGCAGATAAAGATTTGGAATCAGAAAGAACTGGCAGCTTAGGCGATTCATGAAAATCTTGGTTGATCTCAAACCCTTTAATTAATTCAGTCATTTTTGTTTGTTTTCCTAATTTGGCATATTCAAAACCTATTCTTTTTATTCCAGATACAGCAGGATCTGCAATACCTGAGGCCCTATGAGCTATACTATACTATGGTATACTATAGTATGGGGCCTCCTAATTAGACTACTAGAATTTTAAGTTTAGGAAAGACCCCAAAAGTTGAAAATAAGATGAGGGCTGTCATCATGTAGCTCAAAGG
Organism: Trichosurus vulpecula; assembly: GCF_011100635.1. Classification (NCBI taxonomy): domain Eukaryota; kingdom Metazoa; phylum Chordata; class Mammalia; order Diprotodontia; family Phalangeridae; genus Trichosurus; species Trichosurus vulpecula. Next base: position 239,789,235 of record NC_050580.1, on the reverse strand, counting down.
GCAGCAGAATAGACATCTCTTAGCCTCTTCTCCTCCCACCCTTCTCCAAAGGAGATGTTAATTCCTTCCAGGAAGGGAAGCAGAAGGTTGGGGCTGTAGGCCACCCCTCTGCCCTCCTCAGAGAGAGAAGGTACGAAGCTAGAAGTATGTGTGCTCCCTTAAATATTTTTCGTTTCAGGGATATGATCAGGTTTAAGCTAACTTCTGTTTGCTTTGTCACTGGCAGAAGGAAGACTCAAGCTCTGTATCCAAAGCTTGATCCTTTTCCCACCAAATACCAATTCCACAATGATCACACATAATGAAGCAGAAAGAAACCCATTTATCTGAATCTTAGCAGAACAGAAATCAGAGAATACTGAGTAAAAGATTTTTCACAATATTTTGTGCCATTGGGAACATGATAGCTCGAGAGAGAATATTTGTTCTCACCCAACGGAAAACTCCCAGCAGTCTCTAAAGTAGCAAGCTGGATATAGAGACATGATGAAGACTGCCAGCTCCTCTCATGTCTTCCCAGAATTTTTTTCCTTCAGCAACTTCCAGTGGGGTTGTCCTCTTCCATCTTCCCTCTCAAAGTTGGAAGCCAGAAACACCTGAAACAATTCGAAGCTTGAAGAGTCCCAAAGAGGACTCAAGAAGTCTGGAGCTATCCTGCTCCAACTCTGCCCTGGCCCCAAGGCAAGGCGCTCATCTCCACCAGTGAAGAGAGAGTCTCATACCACTAGGACAGGGGTTACATAAAAAAAGACTTTTCTTTTTTACTAGATGATAGATCTGGTCTTTCCTAATGAGGAAAAACTGAAAGTCAAATTTAGTATCTACAACAAAAATACAAAAATGCTGCTGAGCATTAAGAACCACATTTTTAATGGGGGTTTATTTTATGTACATAAAATTGTACATCACTTTTTGTGTTTCTTTTTGCATTTGCCTGGCTTGTAGTATTTCTGGTAGCTAGTGATTAGATAACATTAGAGATCCTCCAGTCCTCCAGCTGTTTCTTATTTGCCAAAAAGCTGCCCTACTATACAAGTATTATTATTATTTATAGTTTGGGTCCATTTCCTCAGTATCTCTCACCTCAGGCAAGGGATTCTTATTTGAACAGAAGTGATCTTAGCATAAGGCTTCCTTTTAGGAATCAATATTGCCCAGAGACACCAGTTTTAAATTATCTGTGTCATTACTCACGAGCAAAGGTGAGACCTCATTGGAGTATTTAACTATTAAACCTGATTGGGACTTGTTTATTTGTTTTGTTTTGTTATTAACAAACTAACATAAAGAGATACTAAAAGGGAACAGAGCCTTCCTATAACTTATGCTTCATACATTTGTACAGAAAAACAAATGAAAAATACTTATTAAGCACTTATTATGTGCCAAGAATTGTGCTAAGTAGCAGGAGTAAAAATACAAGTAACCAAGATAGATATTGCCCTCTGCTTAGTTTTAATATGGAAAGACAGCCCATATGAGGAGCTATTGCTGTTTGTCCCTCATTTTCAAAGAAGACCAATGGCATCACAGAGGGCTTTCTTGACTTGTCAGAAAATTGGATTTAAGTGAGGCAGAGTTGCACAAAGTCATCAGCCTCCCTCTCTCTTTCAGAGTCATCTAAGTTCAGTGGCAAGACAAAAGTCAAGACAATGGGAGATGGCCCGGTATTGAAAGGATGACCTTGGCATTTTCAATGTCTGACCATAGCGCCTGCTTCTGACCATTGGAACAAATTGTTCTCATCCTTCAGTTCAGCTGGAGGAAGTCTTCACATTCTTGGGATAGACACCTTCCTAACTCTCCTATGGGTTTGACAAAGGACAAAGTCTTACCTTTAACCGCCATTTTACCTACAGAATAGCACCCTGTAGTCACGCTATCCCACTTTTTAGACTCTTTTACTACAATTGAAGGTAATTTTTTTTCACAAAAGTTCCATAATATGAAGGGTCTAGTGATCCTTTTAGGATCTGGATCCAACCAGGGATCTGGCTGAGGCTGCTGAACTATTCTCTACCGCAGTGGTGTCAAACTCAAATAGAAGTGGGGGCCACTAATCCATACCTAATGACCCCTGCCAATTGACATCATTTTCAAATGTAATGATATCTGTGTTTTATTGTATTTTATTTATTTTGTTAAATGTTTTCCAATTACATTTTAACCTGGTCCTCTGCTTTAATGCTTCAGCACTACAGTAGATTCTCCCTTATTCAGAATCAAGGAATAATCCATTCCATGTGAGAGAATTATCCAGAGAGCTGAAGGCTTTCCCTGAAAGTATTATTTTTAAATTGAAATCTTTCTGCAATAGTTTCACATATACCCCACATTCCTTCTCTAGTCAAGACAGCACCAAAGTAACCCAGAGAAGTTTCAAAAAATGGATCAATGGTCAGGTGATGGTTGAACTAGGTGAACCCTGAAGGCCCAATTAGTGTATCCATGGAGCAATAATTTTATGAAAAATATTTTTATGTTACTCTTGTCTCATTGAGTGACTAGGCTTGCAGATCAACAAAACAAATACAAATCAGAAATCCCTCTATTTTGTATTTAATGTTAATCCAGAAGTCTGAGAAATTTATAGGTATAATTTTCATCATTACTGCATTATTTCCAATATATTAGATACTATATCAATGGTATTAGACATAATCCCTTGCTTCAGGGGTTGATCAGTTGAAAATATAGGAAGAAATAAAAATGGATGACAAAAAACACAAACAAAAAATAAACATTCTGAGAGAGGGAGTATAAGTGATAATATAGTACAGAGATCCCAAATATTCAGCCTTGAGGGTCCATTGTTGCTGTCTTCAGAGGTCTTAGGTTGTAAACAACTACTTTCTTTGAGGTAGGAAAGAGACAATTTGTTTCCTATCAACAACTCATCCACACAGCTAATAGGCTATTATTCCTTGCTTCCTAGGATTCTGGACTTCATCTCTGAGTTAAAAGTTCCCTGTGCTATTGTAAAAAGGGGCAGTAGGGCTGCCAAGGTGTTGGACTGCCAACAAAATGCTTGTTTCCTATAAATAGATGCTAGTCTGTCTTGGGTGTCTGGTGAAACCAAAGTAGCCAAGGCCTCAGGTCTAACTGAGCAAGAAATCATCATTTAAACAACTCCCTCTTTGGGAGGGGAAAACACAGAGAATAGCAAGCAAGGAAATGGAAAAGAGGAAACATGTACAATGCTAGCCCAGGTGTCGAGTCTAGAAGAACCCAAGGTAAATGAGTTATGCCTTAGGGCTCCAACATGAGCCAACCACCTTCCTTGTGTCTATCTGGCAGTCCTCTGATATCCTATAGTCTCATCCATTTCCAGTAAACTGGTGTATGCTGGTAAATGTTAACCAGATCTCTGGGAGAAAAAAAATGCATGCACAGCACACTTTAAAGTTTAATCTGCAATTATTAACATTTTCTCCAACACTTTCTTAAATCTAGACAATCAACAAAACTATAAATCAAGTCCTAATCTGTAGCATTTGCCAATTTCTGAGGTGTAAATGCTCCAATTGAAAACTTAATTGTTCAAGCTGGCTCCAGCACACCCCTTTAAGCAGCCATGAGCTTTGCCAGGACACCTTCCTTTCCAGTCCCCTCAGGGGTAAAGGGCTGGACCACACTCTCTTCCAGTGTGAGTGCACCTGCAGCTGAATTATCCTCTGGATCACTACCCTGCCTACTCCCCACCAACACAACTCTCCCAATTTCTTTTGCCCAAGTGAAATATTTTCTAGTTGTGGCTGTAGTCAGGACCAACATGTCCTTCAATTTTTGGGGAGAATCAAGCTGTGATCTCAAAGATCAAGAACACTATTCCCTTCCCTGATCCTGAGACCTTCCTGAAGCAGAATGATTCAGCAGAAATGGCACTTGATTTGGAGACAAAAGATCTAGGTGTAAATCCTACCTCAGATACTTACTATGTGTAAGACCCAGGTCAAGTCATTTAACCTCAGTGGAACTCAGTTTTCTCATTTGTAAAATGAGGAAGTCAGACCACAAGGCCTCTAAAGACCCTTCAGCTCTAAATCTAGCACCCCATGAAAAGAAGTTGTTCATTCCTCATCTTGCTAGGCAGCCAAACTTTTTCCTCTCCAGATAAGATTTTCCATGGGCTATTACATTAGCATATACATAGGACAGGGTATATGGGTGTTCAAGGAGGACTGGCACCCCTAATGTGAAGACTGCTGAGCCCTTTTCAGGGCTGTTTATCCATCTTTGGTGTCCACGTTCACCCAGCTCTCACCTGTGGCCCCAAGAAGCTGTAGCATGCCCAGTAGCCACACCCCAGTAAAACCACCTGGGCAGACAGGCTAAACCAGGCTGAGGGTAACCAACAGGCCTCAGATCCATCAGTGAGTGAAGGGGATATCTACTCCAAGCATATGAAGACTTCCCCCAGCAGAATGGGCAGATGAGAACAATTTGTTTCAATGGCCATGAAGGAAGCTAAAGCAGGTACTGTGGAGTGTTTTGAGCTTGAACAGATATTGAAGGTAGCAAGGTTATTCGGTGCATCCTGGGCCATCCGCCACTGTCTTGACTTTTGTCTTGCCACTGGACTTCAATGACTGTGGAAGAGAAAGTGAGGCTGATTACTTTGTACAACACTGCCTCACTTAAATTGGTTCACTGGTGAGCCAAGGTATCACCTTGTGATGTCATCGGTCCTCTTCCGAAATGAAGGACAAACAACCACAACCATCCATAGGGCATTTGGAGGCCAAGAGTGACTATCACTTATCATGCATAGCATAGGTCTCAGGTTTCCTTTTGAAAGAAAGGAACTGGCTGTCATATTCTCCAGAATCTGCTATCTGTAGAATAACAGCATCGGTACAAGAGTTATCCTCACCCCTCACCAATAAGGCTGATTAAGTGAATAGTCATATATGCAAATACAGAAATTATTTCTGGTTTCTTTAGCATAGAGAACTCCCAATACGATAATTCCTCTGCCAACCAGATACAAGATCAAAATCTAGTCTAGATAAGTCCTTGGAAGATGTCTGAAGCACATAAATATTAAGTGACCTGTCCAGAGTCATATGGCTAGTAAGTGGGTTTTAATTCATCCTGACTCTTAAGCCCGACACTCTTTTCCGTATACCACGCTAACACTGATTACAGTAACTCAGGTAGCACTTAAAGGTTTACAGGGTGGTATCACAATGACCCTTTGAGGTAGATAATGCAAATACTATTATTTCCATTTAATAGAAAAATAAACTGAGGCTTAGAGAGTCCAAATGACTTGCCAACACAACTAGTAACTATCACAACCAAGATTCTTAGTTGGGAGCTCAGAATGCTGGGAGTCTCAGAAGGGAAAAGGGGGAAATAGCTATGTTCCATGCCTATAATTCACTGGGATTATTTAAGAGTTTATAGGACTAAGGGCAGCTTAGATAGAGTACTGGGCCTGGTCAGGAAGACCTGAGTTTAAATGTGGCCTCAGACACTTACTAGCTATATGACCCTGGGCAAGTCACTTAATACTGTTTATCTCAGTTCCTCAAATGTGAAAATGAGCTGGAGAAGGAAATGGCAAACCACTCCAGTATCTTTGCCAAGAAAACTCCAAATGGAGTCACAAAGAGTCCAACATGACTGAAAAATGACTGAACAACAAATATGGGAGTAGATGTTGGTCAAGGAGGGGTTGAGAGACCAACCTGGGAAGAGTAATCGAAGGATCACGGGAGACCTTTCAATCTGTACATTAGAGGAAGATCAAGAGTGAGAGAGCAGACCATGTGACTAAAGAGTGAGTTTGTTGTAAGGGTGATTTCACTGTTTGTCGTTGTCCTTGGTATCATATGGAAAGGAAAATGGATGCTAAGGGTCCCCAAAGTGTTTCCAGTCCCAGGCATGTTCCTCCAGTCCTGCAGGGGGGTTTCTAGTTTTAGGACCATTGCTGATTCCTACCAGTGTGGGTTCTAACATATGGAATGTAGGCCCTTAAATGTCATAGCAACCCAAAGATGGTGATACGGTCTTTCCTTTATATATAGAAAAGAGCCTTGTTTCCTCATAATAGTTGTGCAATTCCTACCTGTTTTCTCTGCTTCCAAGATATATACCACATCAGTTCACAGAAGTGAGAGGCCAAAATTAAAATTTAACTCTACAGCAGTTTGGGGGCCAAAATCCATGCAAAGAGATTCCTATCAGCCCCACAGGCCCAGAATAAGGGGATTTTTCAGACAGCACTTTATTTAGGAGCTGATGGCAACAGTCAAACAACAGAGGTGGTTCTTTGACCACCTCAATATTAGGCATTCCGAGTGGTGAGCAAGAAATCATTGGGACGCTTTTTAAAAACTTTTATTGATGCGCTTTGTTTGCATATTACATACATTTCCATATTACTCCTACTTCATGAGAGGTTTCCTGTAACACAGTGAAACAGTTAAGTAAAATTAATAATATAGTGACCTCATCTGAAATATCAGGAAACTGCTGTGGTACCTCCCCCATCTCTCTATCTTTATTATTTTAGTTTTTAAAATAATAATATATAAGATATTATATATAATATAAATGATAAATATTTTTAAAAATTAACAGAAATCTGTTTTCTCTCCCTCCTATCTCTTACCCTACTAAAAAAAGAAAACAACATTCTTTTAACAGTTATACAGTTAAGCAAAAATATTTCCTGACTTGTATATATATATATACATATATATATATGTGTGTGTGTGTGTGTGTGTATACATATATGTATACAAATATACACACACACACATACATATATATATATACAAATATACACACAAGTATAATGTCTCATTTTGAATCCTAAGCCTGTCATGTCTCTGTAATGATTATCAGCACATTGGTGGGGGCTTGTGTTGGAGCATGGCACCCGGAGTACATGGAATTCTGGATTATCTGCTTTAGAACTTGCCCTGTGCCTGTGAGTTGAGGAGACTGGCTCAAAAGAGTGTGCTATATATAGATATAATTATGTCTCATCATCAGGCCTTTTTTGTTTTTCACATCACCTGAATTTTTCCCATTATCTTTCCCTCTCCCACTCCCAGAAAGCCTAGAAATTAACAAATATTTTTAAAGAAAAGAAAGAATAAGAGACAAAAAAGCAATTAAACCAATCAACACATTGACAAAGTATGAAAACGTATGCTTGCTTTATTCTAATTTTTATGAACCGATAAGACTACTACGCATGGATATGTACATATATTTACACATACATATATGTACATATGCAGTATACATGCATCATGGGCATGTGAAGTAACTTCCAATGAATGACTGAGAGGATCAGCCCCACCCCTTATGGCTTAGATAAAAGTATTAGTTGACTCTGAGGAGAGTCCCGACATCCAATTCCGATTCTTAGGAATTCACTCTTCATGTTTTCTGATGTGCTTTTTAATGAGCATGGAAGAAAGGAGGGAGGGAAGCCACCATGTTGTGCTTTTTCACAGATCTGATCATGTCACCCCTGATCAAAACACATCAGTGGCTCCTTATTGCTTCTTGAATCAAATATAAATCCCTCCATTTGCCATTTAAATTGCTTCACAACCTAGGCCCTTCCTACCTTTCCAAGCTTCTTACACATTATTTACTCTTCACGCCCTCTGCAATCCAGCCATACCAGCATACTAGCTGTTCTACACATGCAATGTTCCAACTCCCACCATCACACCTTTGCCCTGGCTGTTCCCCATTCCTGGAATTCACTCCCTCCTCACCTCAATCTCTTGGAATCTCTGATTTTTTCCAAGACCCCCTCAAACAGAACATTCTACGTGAAGCCTTTCTTGATTGCCCCAGCTGCTAGGACCTTTCCCTGCAAAGCAACTTAAATTATGTATGTGTGTATAAATATATGTGTGTATATGTATGTGGGTATGTATGTATACATGTATATATATATATGTATATTCTTACATGTGTACCTATTATCTCCTCAATAAAATATAAGGTCCTTCAGAAAAGAAACATTCACTTTTATCCTTCTATCCACAGCACTTCGCACAGTTCTTGACACATAGTAAGGATTTAATAAATTCTTACTGATTGATTTTCAGATCACTTTTTAGGAAATGTGAGATGTATGTGGAATAAGGGAAATCTCTCCCCATTCCAGTCCATCCTCCACTCAGCTGTTAAGTTAATTTTTGTAAAGCACAAATCTTAACATTTTCCTACTTTCCATCTTTCCTCTTGATCACTCTCCCTCTTATCTCTGCCTCCTGGCGTCTTTGTCTTCTATCAAGTCCCAGCTAAAGACCCATCTTCTTGGAAAAGCCTGTTCTGATCACACTTAAAGCTAGTGCCTTCCCTTTATTATCTTCAACTTATGCTGTATATAACTTGTTTATACAAAGTTCTTTTCATTAGACTGTGAACTCCTGGAGAATAGACTGTCTTTTGTCTTTCCTTGCATACTGAGTGCCTAGTACAGTCCCTGGTATATAGTAGGTGATAAATAGGCATCAACAGATATTTATTGACTGACTTACTAATAACTGAAAGAAAAAAAATTAACTGGAGAAGTTTTTCTCTACTCCTTACATCAGTGTCTCTGTGCCCTTTAATGCACAGGATTGAAAATTTAAAGTCATAAAGAACAAATTATACAAGACACCTTAATGTTAATTATATGAGGGTTTCTTGCATCTGTGAAATACATCAGTAGATAAGTTTAAAACGTAAGAAAAATCCAAACAATGCAATAACCTTCCTCCTCCTCAGTACCATACTACCATCAACTCAGCCTAAATTCGCACTTTTTGGCTGACATATAAGATTTTGAGGTGATTGAATTTGCATTATGATTAAAATCCCAAGGGTTTCTACTTTGATTTTTCTTTAGCCATATCCTTCCCATTCTGCACTTGAGAAGATTGTTTTTAAATTGAAATACTGTTTTCAAATTGAAATAAATTGAAAGGAATGTATATTTATTCTTATTAGATAAATTTATTTCTAAATTTCCTTCATTTATTACAGTTGATTCATCTTGCAACATATTGTGGGGTGGGGAGGGACATCCATAAAAGAATCAGTTCTGGGAATATCTAGCCTGGAGGGGAAATAAGACTTATAAGAAATACAATAGTTACCTTCCAGTATTTAAAGGACAGTTATGCGAGAAAAGGATTGGATTTTTCCACCTGGGTCCAGAGGGTAAAAAAGTTGCATAGAGCCAAATTCATGCTCAGCATAAGGGAAAAACTTCTTAATGATTTGAACTGTCCAAAGATGAAATAGGTTGCCTAAGGGGGTGGTGAGTCCTCTTTTTAGAGATCATCAAGCCGGGCCTAAGTAGCATCTTGTCAGGGATATTTGAGTAAGAATTGATTACTTAGCTGGGATTTAGCTTAAATGGTATTTAAGATTCTGTTCAACACTAAAAGTCTATGAGCCTATGAAATGCTGTGACCATATACCCTGCTTCTCCTTCATAATCATTCACAGGTTCACTTGACATTTTTTCTGGACAAGCAAAAAAAAAATGTTCTCACCTTAATACATGATGGTTGCCTGCAACATTTTGCCATTTTTCTAATTATGTTGGCTTCTTTTGATGATGACAAGATATCCTTATGTAGTATGAGGAAATTCAAGGACATTAAGATACCACCAACTACATTCTTCTTCTGAACCTTCTTTCACTACTGGGGGTATAGAATTAGTACTTCCTAGAGGAAAAAAAATCATTAAAATGCTGAACCATTACATTCAATGTCCCCAGTACTTTAAACTAAACGGTGTCAGTAACTGAAATAGAAACCTTCTATCTCTGTCACAGGTGGAAATCCAAGCCAAAATAGTACTCACCAAATAGTTCTGCCATTCCCTTGGATATCTGTGGTTGTTTAGTCATTTTTCAATTGTGTCTGACTCTTTGTAACCCCATTTGGAATTTTCTTGGAAAGGATACTAGAGTGGTTTGCCATTTCCTTCTCCAGCTCATTTTACAGATGAGGAAACTGAGGCAAATAGGGTTAAATGGCTTGCCTAGGATCTTACTGCCAGTAAGAATCTGAGGCTAGATTTGAACTCAGGAAGATAAGTCTTCCTAACTCCAGGCCTGGTACTGTATAGTCCATTTTACATACTCGGCAAAAATTACCTAAATATATTCCACAGATCAGCTAAAAACAAATGGTAGATTGTTTGGGGGGGGGTGAGGGGGAGGAGATACAGAGAGTGCACAGAGGAGGAACAGATTTGAAACAGATCCAAAGATAGGATGTTATTTATCACCTAGGATAAGGCAGGAATTCTTCCACTGTGGTCAACTAACGTTCTCTGGGTAGTACCAATTGACAGAACAGGCCATGTTAGTATTTATACTAACTCTCATTTATAAGAGTTCCCATTCTGCCCATGGAGGGGAGAAAAAAAGGCAGCATTAATTATTTGAGTAACTAACACATTGAAAAGAACGCTGGCTCTAGAGTCAGAGGAACTGGGTTCAAAACTTGCCTCCCTCTCTTTCTACCTATATCCTTGGACTTAAGCTCTCTTTGACTCAACTTCTTCATCTGTAAAGTGTGGGAATCAGACTAGATTCCTCTGAAGTCCCATCTGGGCTTAGACCTATGATAATGTGGTCCTTATCAGAAATCACTTAGAAAAGTTAGCTGAGATCACCAGAAAGTTTTGACCTTGATCCCTCTCCCACTATTCCTTACGCTATCCAGAGCCCCAGGTCCATTTCCACCCTCTGTGTATCTCACCCTTATCTTCTCTCCCAGTGCAGGGAAAATGGTGAGGATCAGGTAGGTTGCTAAAAGTTGTAAAGAAACAACAATGAAAATGAACAGAATAGGTTTGCCCTTCAAAGTGGTCCAGAGAACACTGAGAACTGCTGTTCTAATTGGAACATCATGAGTAGGGGGTAGGTCTTTAATAAATTAATAAAGGAATTCTGCTCCCACAGTGGTTTGCCTGGCACCTTTCTCACCGAAATGATTTTTCTGCTCTGAACAGTCTATGCCATTTAAATGATCCCCACCCCACCCTCCTAGCCCCTTTCTTCTCTATTTCAGAGACAACTTGCATAAACCAAGCAGCTCTTCCATCCCAATCGATAAGACAGTGTCAAAGCCAGGGCGCTGTCTGGATTGATAACACTCTCAACAGTCACCCTAACATTGCCCTGTGTGTGTCTGAGAAGGGAAGATGTGACCTGATGGCCCCATCCAAATCTGTTACCTGAAGAAGCAGAGAAGGACCCAGGAGCACTCCTTCTAAATAAGCATTGCAGCTGTCCCTAATTACAACAAACAAATGCTGGCAGCTCTACTCATTACAAATGCAATCCAATCACCTTGGCAGTCTAATCCTCTTACCCAAAACTCTCAGAAACTGAAGAGCTCTGCTCCTCCCAATTCAGCTGGTCAGCTTCACTGCCTGCCCGCTTCTGAAGGCCAGGGAAAGGAGCAATTGGTCGGTGATCCCCAAATACTCGCTCCTCATCATACATCCCCACATTGATTTTTCAAATTGCAAACACACTTGTAAGCTAAGGAGGGAAATGACAATCTATAGAAAATTAGAGTGAAAAGACGACTGGATTTGGGAACAAGATCTAGATTTTAAATCCTAGCTCGTCTTCTTCAATTGCTTGGCCTTGGAAAAGTCACTTAACCTCTATATCCCTTAGTTTCCTCATCTGCTAAATGAAATAATAATTTTACTGTCTACCTTGCAAGGTTGCCGTGCAGACTAAGACAATAGGTACCCGCCAGGGGACACTGTAGCCTGGCGTTTAAGGCCCTTCACAATAATACTAAGCATGTTACTCCATGAGGTAGTTGCTACTATTGGCCCCATCCTACAGATCCAGACACCCGAGGGTGACAGAATTTAAGTGCCTTGCCCAGGCTCGCATACCTACTAAGTGTCTGAGAATAGATTTGAACTCAAGTCTTCCTGATTCCAAACCTAGCACTCCATTCACCATGCCATCTAGCTGACATCAATAAATGTATGACACAGTAAATGTTATATACTAATGCAGAAACGTGAGGTTTTCAGAATCAGAAATGTAGGGCACTATAAGAGACAATCTGCTAAATCTTATTTATCTGCTTAGGCAGGAAACTGCCTTCTCTATGCACTTGCTCCATGGGGGTGGGGAAGGCGGGGGTGGTTAAAACAGCTTTTTATTGTTTCTATATAAGTTCATAATACATTCCTCTTACTGTGAACCCCATACAAACAACTGAGAGTCTTTTAGAAGCTGAAATATCAGTAAGATAAATGAGTCATAGATAAGGGAAAGGAACCAGATACCTGGAAGCCTGACACACAAGTATTTCACTATACACTATGTTGTATTCAGCGTTTCTCTAGTTTCAATTTTAACTTATGTCCATCATGGAGAACCTATCATAGGCACTGTGGTATGTAAATAACCTAGCAGTGATTTCTGCCATTGTCGACCGAACCCTCCTCCTGGACACCCTCTGGTCCTTTGGTTTGCTTAGCACTAACCTCGAATGATCATGCTCCCTCTTGTCTGACAGCTTCTCCTTTGCCCAAGGCCCTGTATTCTGGGTCTGGGTCTGGGTCTGGATCTCTCTCTCTCTCTCTCTCTCTCTCTCTATATATATATATATATATATATATATATATATATATATATATATATATATATATATATATATATATATATATATATATATATATATATACATCTTCTTTCTCTCTCCCTAGATTCTCTCCTATAAGGACTTGCTGCTACACCCTACAGAGCCCTGAATACTTAACAGAAAAAAGGGGGCCTGATCAGTACCCTCAGCACACCCACAGACACATCATCTCATAAACTCCAATAAGTTGCTATCATCTCTCTAAATCTTTAAATCTATCCTACCCATTCTCTTGAACTCTAGTCCTATAATTGCCTCCTAGACATCTCCACTTAGATGATAGGAATCTTGAACTCAGTTTGTAAAAAATGAAATTCATATTGGCCTCCAAAATCTATTCCTAACACAATCTTCCCAACTTCTCTTGATGGTACTTCCATCCTTGCAATCACTTAGGTTTGCATTTTTATTATCATCCTTGACCATTCTGTCTCCCTCAATCCTCTTATCCAATCATTTGCTGAGTCTTGCTGTCTGTCCTCTCTTTCCTGTCCCATCCATCTTCCACATAGCCACCAAACTGGTATTCCTAAAACACTGATCTAACAACTTCACCTCCTATACACATACTCAAATATTTTCAATGGTTGTTTATTGCATCTAGGTTCACAATACAAAATCCTTAGTTTGCCATTTAAAGCACTTCCCTCTGGCCCTTTTCTTATACATTACTCTGATCTACACATTCTTTTACAGCTACACTGGTCTATTTGATCCTCAAACAAGTTATTCTATCTCTTGATTCCATACCTTTGCATTGGCTCTCTCCCATGTAGGGGGTGGTCTGTCTCCTCACCTCCACCTCGTAATTCCTCTGGTTTCAGACTCAGTTCAAATCTTCTGCAGGAGGACTTTCCTGGTCCCCCTCTCAGCTAGTAGCCTTCCCCCTGAGATTACCTTATGCCTCCCTCGTATGAATCTTATCTATACTTAATAAAAGTCTTTGACACTGCCAGATGGTTCAACATCAGAAACTGAAATGGCTTTATCAGTGAAAATGATGCTTTAGAAAGAGATGTTACCATCTGCCTTGCTGCCACACCCTAAGGACCACAGAATTCTTCTGACTTGCCGCTGAAACCTTCCCCAAGTGTTGTCTCCTGCATTAAAATGTGAGTTCCCTGAGAGAGGAACCGTCTGACTTTTCTATTCGTATCCCGACACTTAGCACAGTGTTTTACACCTAGTAAGCACTAAATAAATGCTTTATTATTAATTCTTTCATTGTTTATGTGTGGTCTCCTTCATTAGAATGTACAATCCTTGAGGTCAGGAACTATTTTCCCTTCTTTGAATCCTTAGCACTTTGCACAGTGCCTGGCACAAAGTAATCACTTACTAAATGCTAATGATTGACAGATTGATTCCCCTAGTGGAATGTAAGCTCCTTGAAGGCAGATACTGTTTTTTGTTTGTTTTTGTATCCATAGAATGTAACACAGTGGCTTACACATAGTGTTTTTGTTGTCTTTCAGTCGTTTTTCAGAAATGTCTGACTTCATGACCTCATTTGGGGTTTTCTTGGCTAAGATATTGGAATGCTTTGCCATCTTCTTTTCCAGCTTATTTTACAGATGAGGAACCAAGGCAAGCAGGGTTAAGCTACTTGCCCAGGGTCACACAGCTATTAAGTGTCTGAGGACGGATTTGAATTCAGGTCTTCCTGACTCCAGGGCTGGCACTCTATCCACTGTGCCACCTAGCTGCCCACAGTAGGTGCTTAATAAGGATTGCTTGAATTGAATAGCCATCATTGTAGAAACATAGTGAAGAAACTAAGGTAAATATGCTTGAAATCGTTAGAGGACAATTATAAGATGACACCCAATCATGTGCACAGTAGCATGATTCAACTGCATTCAAACACAAAACAAGAAATGACAAATGGGACTATTCAGGTAAGGCTTTTCAAAGGAGATGAGTCATGAGATAATGTCTATAATAACATGATAGCTACTCTATGTCCCCACTTTTAACCTTCTCTAGGGCTAAACTATCAAAGCCTAGAGGGAGGAGGTAGTGTGACAAGGGATCATGATTCCCAGGGAATTCCACCATTTGAACTGTGACTTTGAAAATCAGTTTCCTTCTCTGGACCTTGCTTCTTCTTAAGAAAAACGCCTTTACTAAGGCAAGGCAATCAGTGTTTTGCCGCAGGGCAAGAAATTTAGAGGTTGCCCAGAACACTGAGTACATCATCTCCATCTCAGGGCATTCTCCTTCTCAAGGCCATTGCTTTCCCCTCACTCTATGGTAAATAAAATAGCTTCATCTTGGGGCAGACTTCTTCCTCATTTAGCAGGTTAGAAAACTAATGCTGTCCGAAAGGACACTTCCTCCCCTCGAAGCTTGACCCAAACTAAGCCTACCCTCTCACCTTCCAGGTATAAGGGTTGCTAGTTACATGCTTTATCTAGCTGAAGACAGGAAGCTAAATGAGATGATCTTTTAAGTTTCCTTCCAGATATATAGAGATAGAGATATGTGTGTGTATGTATTTATATGTGTGTATGTGTATGTATGTGTGTGTGTGTGTGTGTGTGTGTGTGTGTGTGTGTATTGCAGCACATTCAGCAAACGTAGTTAGGGCCTATTGTATGCTGAATACTATGTTAGGTACTAGGGAAATCGAGAGTACTACCACTGGTGCCTCTCCTGCTCTGTGGTAGAATTAAAAGGGCACTAGTCTGGCTTCAAATACTGCCTCTGATGCTTATTACCTGTGTGACCTTGAGAAAATCACTTTTCTGGGCCTCAGTTTCCTCCGCTGTGAAGAGAGAGAGTCAGACTAGATGGCCTATGAGATCCCTTCCCACTCTAGACTTATGATCTTCTCATTCTGGCTTTGGAGAAAGAAAGACCCTGTTTACTATGGCCATTATGAAGACTACACAATGATGACTTATAATGGCTGCTGCACTCAATGAATCAATAACTATTGATTGAGCACACCAAGTACTCTATGCAATGAAATAAGTCCTATAAGGAATACAAAGAAGCTCAAGACCATTCCTTGCTCTTCTTTACTTCTTATATCTAATAAATGTCAAGTCCTATCCATTTGACCTCTACAAAATCTTTGATGTCTATCCCCTCCTTTCTACTCACCCACCTGAACTATTTCACTAGACTGCTAACAAATTTTCCTTCTTCCACTCTCTCCTTACACCAATATATCCTTTGTAACACTGGAAGATTTTTCTTTTCTGTGCATAAGACCTGACCATGTTCTTCTACCATTCAAAACCCTTCAATGGTTTCCATCTGCCCGCCAAATAAGGTCCTAGCTCCTTAGCCTGAAGTTTGAGACCATCCAAAATCTGGACCTATCCATGTACTTTATACTCTAATAAAACTCTCTATTCTCATAATGCATCCCATGCTTTCCTGACACTTCCTCTGAGCACATGATTCCCTACACTGGAATATCCTCCACTCCACTCCCTCTCCTCACCTTATCATTTCATCTTGTTGAAATCCTTCACCCAGTGTTGTTGTTCAGCCATTTCAGTTGTGTCTGACTCTCTGTGACCCCATTTGGGGTTTTCTTGGCAAAGATACTGGAGTGGTTTGCCATTTCCTGATCCAGCTCATCTTACAGATGAGGAAACTGAGGCAAATAAGGTTAAGTGACTTGCCTAGGGTCACACAGCTAGTAAGTGTCTGTTGCCAGATCTGAACTAAGGTCCTGAACTCAAGCCACCTAGCTGGCTCTATTCCACCAAGTAGAAAATTATATATTTTTCCTCTGAATTTACATAACACTTTGCACCTCACTTATTTACCTATTATAGACTTCATTGCTCCAATGGCTCCATGATCTTATCAATTATGTTACTCCCTCTAATATTACAGATCAAAATCCGTACATGCCTCTTTAACCTCTTGTTGAACAAGACAATCTTGTCCATGTCTTCCCATGAATCCTCCATTATGATGGCTTCCATGTTCCCTTCTAGCTGTAAATCTATGATCCTATGATTGCACATGGAAGTAATTAGAGATTAGCCTGGATGCTTGAACAATTAAATATTGGTGACACAAAAATAGCAAAGCAAGGGGAAAGAGAGAGAGAGAGAGAAATTGACTTAGAATGGAAGAATAATTCAATTTTAGACATTGTGAGTCTGAGTTGTCTGTGAGATAGCCAAGAGTGTTTGGAGCTTTCTCTCTACTCTCACCACTGTCCATGTTAGGGTGCCTTTGCCACCACCACCAGCATCTATCAGGTTTTTCATATCCTAGCACCACCTTAGGGCTACTACACCATTTGGAGGCTGTATTCCTGGGATCTGACTGCCACTGCAAAATGTCTTTTTTTCTATTCTTTTCTTCTTTTTTTAATTTTTTTTTTTTGCTCTGTCACTGCAAAGTATACTATTCTGCTTGATACTGAATGCCAAACTGATTTAGGAATCCATATTAAAGAAATTCATCCCACATTTTTGGCTGTCCTCCTTCTCTTTTGCTATGTTCCCATACGCCCTCACCAGACGTCCAGAAACCCTTGGGATTTTTTGTGACTAAAAAAAAAATTTGTTTCCATAGTTTCAAATTCCAGAGGAGAAAGTTGTCAATGTTATTACAATACTGCCATCTAGTGAACTGTACAAGAATCTCAAAAGAAAATAGGCTTTTCTGCTCCTAAAATATTGTGTTCTTTCATTTCAGTAAAGTTTTTAATACAATGGACCAGTACCCCACAGAATGGCTTGGACTATGATATTGATGAACCAGCTCCCTATAGGACCCACTCCCTGTACTTGATGTAGGATTCACAGAATCTCAAAGCTGGAAGGACTTTCAAAGGTCAACTAATCTAATTCAGACCTGAATAAGAATCTTTTGTGTTTTTTTTTTAATTTATGGAATAAAATAAGCATTTCCATAACATAGTACAATAAAAAAGATGATTGTACATGATACTGCAGATCTACTATGTACAACTTGCTATTCCTTTCCAATATACAACAAAATTATCATGTAATTTTTTTCTTTTTTTCTTCTCCACCTCCCAAAGATGGCTACCATTTGACACAAATAGAAGCATATGTGTGTATACACATATATATGTGTATATACATGTGTATATACATATATACATGTACACATATGTACATGTATGTGAAATTATTTGATACATACTTCTATTTATCAATTCTTTATCTGGATGCAGATAATGTCTTCATAAGCTCTTTATAGTTAATTTGGGTATTTATAATAGACAAAATAACTTATTTGGTCAAAGTCATTCTTAAAACAATATTGCTATTAGCCAACGTACCTTGTTTTGCTTGATTATACTGTACTTTATTACAAGGCAGGGCTTTCTAATCTTCTCCCCCTCAGCCACGCCCCCCCCCAATCAGGGAAGACTGCTGCCAGAGGCATGAGTAGATCGTGACAATGATGCTAGGTAAAAGAAAGAAAAGAGCAACGTTTAAAGAAATGCTTAAAGTTGCAGCAGGCATTTCAGAGGGGACATTGGATTGTACTATGGTGTTAAAATAAATTTATACTTTTTTAAAAAAACTGCACATAATCAATATTCACAACTTCATATGCAATCTTCTTTTTTTGTCTATGAAAATGTTTATGTTTTTTGACATAAATATGACTCAAGTCTAAAAGTTTATTTGCTTAAGACTCTCTTCATTGGTAGAAACTGATTACTCAATGTTCCCCACCTGGGGAGGGGTAGAGTTGGCAAGACTTTGTGAAAAGAGAGATCTTGGTCCTCTGGCTTCTGACTTTGAAAGCTTTAAAAGAAAAATTCTAGATCCTCATCAGGTCTTTGAAAGGAGAGAAAGATTCTGGGAAGAAGCCAGCATGCAGAATAGCTCACACCTCAGTCATGTCACTATCTCCAGACTACTATATGAGCTTAGGAGAAAAAAGATCCTAATCTAGCTTTTTTCCCAGAGTCTTTCTTTTCCTTCAGGGATCTGAAGAGAATCTAGAACCTCAAATCTTATCTTTTGAAGCTGGAAGCCAGAAGACCAGGAACTTTCTTCTCCCAAGGTCGAACCAACTCTCCTCCTCAACAAGAGGAGAGCATTGAGTAATCAATTTCCACCAATGAAGAAAGTTTTACCCAAATGGGCTTTGAACATAGGATTAGGTTCAATTCATAATAAAAAAGAAAATTTTAAAAATATATAAAAATTGTCAATAACCAAAATCTTTCCTTAATTTTCAATCAAATACACTATATTTAGCAAGATAGAAGATGAATAAAAGTTCTAAAATAGAATAGCTAAGAAATAATATTTCTGTGAAAATACTTCAGATTCAGAAAATCTTGTACAAATAGTCTCTAATTTCTGACTTTTCCCAAGGAGCTGCCCTTGGATTGAATGACGTACACTTAGCGTATTTTACATGCTCCCACATTCTAAAGTCCAGCTTACTAGTTAAGGGACATTCAAACTGGGCTCTTAAGCAAGCCAGAGAAGCCATCGTAGAACACAGAGGGAAATCTTAGTGTGAGTTATGTAGGGAAAGAAAGGAAATTAATGGAAATATGTATTTTTCTCTCTACTTGTCATCTGAAATTAAGCAGTAATAATCTATGTTGTATTTTCCTAAATTAAACATGTTCAGCAATTACACAAAGGATTTCTGCTGGCCTGCTTCACTTTTATAGACATAAAAATAATACCTCACATTTTGTGCAACACTTGAAGTTTTCATTACCTACATTATAAATATCCGGCTCAATTCAACTAACTTTTCATCAGGTACTGAATACAAAATACTATACAGGGTGTTGTGGGATCTGCAGAGCTTAGAGAAGAGCAGATGTGATTAATGTGATCTCTGATATCATCACCATGACTACTCCTTGCAGTGGTGAAAATCCCAAGTCATCCATACCTTCTCATCCTCTGTATTTCTTCCTCCTATGCTGCACAATGGATAGAGCCAAGGAGATGGAGTTGGCAGAGCAGATAGAAGGCTGGCCTTAGAGTCATGGAGACATGGGGTCAGGTCCCACCTCTGATACATACTGAGAGTATGTTATCACTTAACTCCTAAATGTCTCTTAGAGTATAAGTTGCAGCAGGTGTAGATTTGCATTGGTAGAGGGCATTTCCTCAGTGGAAATCTCCTATGCCAATGAAATCATAGATCTAGTCCCAAAATGTCAAAGACACTCTACAGTGTACTGGGATACAAAGAGAAAAACAAAACAGTCCATGCCTTCAAGGAGTATGTGTTCTGCTGGCAACTTATCGGGCTAGAGGAGCATGGGGGTGAAGAATATGGTCATAAGTATAACACAAGGTAAATTGACCAAAGGGGCAGCTAGGTGGCGCAGTGGATAGAGCGCCAGGTCTGGAGTCAGCAAGACTCATCTTCCTGAGTTTAAATGTGGCCTCAGATACTTACTAACTGGGTGATCCTGGGCAAGTCACTTAACCCTGTTTGCCTCAGTTTCCTCATCTGTAAAATGAGCTGGAGAAGGAAATGGCAAACCATTCCAGCATCTTTCACCCCAAATGGGGTCACAAAGAGACTGAACAACAATAGCAAAATTGACCCCAAAATGTTCGTGGAGAAGGAAGCGGTTTTAAGGAGCTTTTACAAAGGAAGTGACACCTGAGCTGAGCCTCAAAGAAAATCAAGGATTCAGAGACAGAGTTGAGGTGGGAGTATATTCAAACTTAGGAATAGTTTGTGAGACTGCATGGGTGTGGAAAATGTAGCATTGAATTTAGAAGACAGCTAGTAGTCCAACTTGGATGCAACATAAGAGTTTATGAAGAAAAAAAGAATAGGGAAAAGCTTAAAAATGAGCTAGAAAATATAACATGGGAGGTAGCATGTTATAGTGGCTAGTGTGCTGCCCTTGGAGTCAGGGATACCTGGGTTCTGTTCCCCCCTCAGTCACTTACTGGCTATGTGACCAAGTGCCAAGTCATTTAACTTCTCATAGACTCTGTTGCCTCATCCTTAAAGTGCACCTATCTTAGAGGGCTGTTACAAGGGTCAAATGAAATAATATACACAAACTTTAGAGCATTCTATAAATGTAAGATAAAATGATTATTATTTGGTGGTCTTTAAATGTCAGAGTGACAGGTTTGTACTTTGTTCTAATCTAAATAGCATAGGGAGCCACTGAAGGTTTTTGAGCAGGGGAGTAACATGGTCAAAACACTAAACTAGAGGTTCCTGACCTTTTGGAGTATGAGATTCCTTTGAGAACATCAAATTCACAAATACTCTGACACGTAATAGCAATTATACCATTAGTACCTGTTGAGTAAGACAAATACATAGTCACAAAACAATAATACTTGGTAGACAACACCGTGAGGCACAGGCGGCACAGTCAATATAACACTAGGCCTGAAGTTAGGAAGACCTAAATTCAAACACAGCCTCAGATACTTACTAATAGTGTGACCCTGGGCAAGTCATTTAACCTTGTTTGCCTCAGTTTCCTCATCTGTAAAATGAGCTGGAAAAGGAAATGGAAAACCACTCCACTATCTTAGCCAAGAAAACCCCAAATGAAGTGACAAGGAGTTGGACACAAATAAACTACTGAATAGCAGACAATACTGATCTCTTACAGTAACACCATAGCCCTCTCAAGGTCTTTACAGCAATCACTGTATGTGGTCTTTTAACATAATGTAGAGATCAGTACATCACACAACCTAACCATCTGTTACTCTTCACCCTCAACACATTGTCAACCCTACCTCCTTTCCAATGATACACTTCCTAAATGATATCTTTTAAGTCCAACACTTTCATTCAAGTAATTATTGGTAACACCCCTACCACAGTCTCTGCCCATTGCCTTTTAGTTCACTCACAATTTTGTTTCTTTGGACATTACAATATTCTATGATCCTTGGACATATACTATCACTAGAAAAATATTAATATTTTTTAAATTGGGGTTTTGTGGCAGAGAGCACTTTAGGATCATTGAAAGTGCTACTCAATTTTCTGTGTGTAATTAAGTCTATTCTGCTCCTTATGTTCAATTCTGGACCCAATTCATTGTCCATCTGCAGCATCTGTCCAAGATATATTTTCTGATAGACTAACTCAATTGGCAGTCCAAATGCATGTCATAGTCTGGGCAATAAACATCTTTTTTCCCCTCTACATGGATCATTAACTCAACCTCTTTTGAGTGGTTGTAGATCTCATTGAGGATTCTGAGGTTCAATGTAATCAGCATTATCTTCAGTAAACAGGAGCATTTGAAAGGCTTAACCACATATAGGAAGTACTTTTCCCATTTAGACTGTCTAGGACATCCTCCGCAATGGTTGTACACACTTGGAAGTCCTGCAGTTTTATTATTCACTTGATATTGATAATCAGAGCATGATTGAGAAAGTTTACCACTGTGATTGCATCTATCAAGGGATTTTGATACGAGTAAAAAACACATTATTGAAGAACCATTAAGGCTGGCTTTTGCTTCACCAAGTCAAATGTTGGTTTGTTTTAATAGACAGTAAACAATAAGTAACATGGGATCCCATGATTTCTATCCCTTTTAGTCAATTTTGAGACTAGAAAGATGCAGTCTACCATAAACAACCATTTGTGAAAGCTTGTCAGTTCCTTCTATTTCATCAAGGATATCTTTGATAAATGTGTTGGCTCATTCTCATAAAGATTTTATAGAAGCAGAAGGGCTGGTAGTTACTAAAATCTCCTCAATTATGCTTTTTAGGCCTCCCTGATTAGATTAGGAGCTCCTTGAGGGCAAGGACTGTCTTTTGCCTCTTTTTGTATCCCCAGCTCTTAAAAAGGTGCCTGACACATAGTAGGTGCTTAATAAATGTTCTTTGATTAAGTAATTGATGCTTTCTATGTTTTTCCTCCATTTTTGGTATCCTCCACTCCTGCAAATATATTGAAATGCTCTTTAAAAATTATGCTGCTTCTGAGATTTTTTTCTATGTTTACAGGAGTAACTTGGAGATATTGTGGGTTTGGTTCTAAACAACCACAATAAAGCGAATATCACAATAAAGTGAATTACACAGATTTTTTTGGTTTCCCAGTGCATATAAAAGTTATGTTTACATTATACTGTGTTCTATCAAGTGAGTAATAGTATTGTGTCTAAAAATGTACGTACCTTAATTTAAAAAAAACTTTATTGCTAAAAATGCTGACTGTCATCTGAGTCTTCAGTGAGTGGTAATCTTTTTGTTATTGGAGAGTCTTGCCTTGATTCTGATGGCTAATGACTGTTCAGGGTGATGGTTGCTGAAGGCTGGGGTTGATGTGGCAATTTCTTAAAATAAGAAAACAATGAAGTTTGCATCATCAATGGACTCTTTCTTTCACTTGAACCCTTAGAAGCCATTGTAGGGTTATTAATTGGCCTAATTTCAACACATCTCACAGGAATAGGGAGGCCTGAGGAAAGGGAAAAAGATGAGGGAACAATCAAAACACACACAACGCTTGTTGATTTAGTTAACCAGCTTATATGGGCACAGTAGGTGGTGCCCCAAAATAATTACAATAGTAATAGTAAATAGTTAATCAAAGATCGCTGATCACAGATCACCATAACATACATAACGGTAATGAAAATATAATGAAAAAAATTCAAATATTGCAAGAATTACCAAATTGTGACACAGAGACACAATGTGAGGACATGCTGTTGGGGAAAAAATGGTGCCAATAGACTTTACTCAATTCAGGGTTGCACAAACCTTCAACTTGTTAAAAAAAAATAATATCTGCAAAGTGTAGTAAAGTAAAGAAGAATAAAAGGAGGTATGCCTGTTCTTGATCTGATCCCTACATCTTTTTCTTAAGTATCATTCCCATGAAGCACAGATTCAACAATGCAAAATAAATTAGTGGAAGCTCGGCCTTGAGGGATAATTGTTAACAACTGAGAGGATAAAGGAAGGTTTTGTTGAAGAGGCAGCATTGACATTGGGTTTTAATAGAGAGGAATTCAACAGATGAAAGGTGAGAGAGGACATTCCAAGCATAGGGAATAGTGCAAAAGCATAGAGTCAGGAAAGCACAAGGTAGATTTGAGGCTAAAAGGTAGAATGCATGAAGGGGACTAATATGGTACAGCTAAGTCCAGAAATGTGGGATGATACTAGATCGTTTAAGGCCTTAAAGTCTATCCAAAATGTTTGAATTTCATGTAGGCAATACATATAAGGAAATATTTGACATTGTTACTAGACTGGTACCATAGGGAAATGTAGTAACGTGTATTTCAGTAAAAGGAAAAGTTGAGATTGAGAAATGTTGACAGTAGGATGGGGTTCAAAACTGGTTGAATGGGCAGACCCATAGAATGGTGACTAGTGGATTGACGTCATCCTGAAATGACATTTCTAGTATTGCATGCAGGGCTCTTTTTGTCCCAATTCTGTTCAACATTTTGACCAATTACTTGAATGAAAATGGTAGGCTAATCAAATTTGTAAATTAACACAAAATTGGAAGGGATAACTAAAATAAAGGATAATAATATTGGAATCTGAAAACATCTTGAACTGATAGAACAATGGAACTAATCTAATCTAGTGATAAGAAATTTAATAGAGATAATGACGTCCTTCACTTAAGGTCCTCTGTGTGTGTGTGTGTGTGTTTTTTCTTTATCAATTGTACAATTACAAGATATGGGAAGTCTGACTAGACCAGTTCATGTTCTGGTACCCTCCTGGGATGTGGCAGTCCCTCCCCCAAAAGTTAATGTGATCCTAGACCATTATACTATTAAAAGAATAGTATTCCCATGAGAGACTGCACCATTATACTCTACTCTAGTCAGACCACATCATAAGTATTGTGGGCACATCTCCCACATTTTAGGAAGGACACTGATAAGTTGGAGCATGCCCAGAAGTGACAGGATTGTGAGACTACTGAAAAGTATGGAGCATGAGGATCAGATAAAGGAACTGGTGAAGTTTAGCCTAGGGAAGACTGGGGAAGGTGAGAAGAGAAAGGAATAATTATCTCTATCTTCGGATAAGAAGAGTTGTTCTAAAGAGGTATCAGACTCACTCTATTTGGCCCTAGAGAGAAAAACCAGGATAAATGAATACAAGGGGAGACAAATTTTGGCTTAATGTAAGGAAGAAATTCTAATCATTAGGGCCGGAAGATGCATGACTGCTTGAGAGGAGCAGTGGTATTAATTCACATTTACAGCTTGGATCTGGTTGCCTCTAAGATCCCTTTCAATTCTAGGACTATATTAATTTATTAATAATAACAATGGCTAACATTTATATAGCACCTACTATGTGATGACCACATATAACAAATTACAAATATTATCTTATTTGATCCTCACAAAAACCCTGGTAGGTAGGTGACATTATCAGCTCCATTTTATAGTTGAGGGAACTGAGACAAAGGCAGAGATTAAGTGACTATCTCAAGGCCACACAACTAAAAAGTCCCTGAGCTAGGACTTGAACCTAGCTCTTCTTGACTCCAGGCCCAGTGCTCTATACACTGTGCCATCTAGCTGCCCCCACCTGTTATCATACGTTGTTTCATAATAACCTAATGAAGCTATTAATACAAATATTATTATTGTCATTTGATAAATGAGTAAATTAAGACTCAGAATGATTCCGTGATTTGCCTGAGGTCACACAGTTAATATATGGTAGAGTCAGGACAAGAGCCCAAATCTTTTCTGACTCTGTGTTCAATGCTCTTTTCACTAGTCACTATCCCAACCTCTGACACTGCTGGAGCAGGATTGGTTCAGCAAATGGGTTGAATACAAACTGATGCAGAGGGAAGAAATCACAACCAAGACGACAATATACACAACTATCACAACAATATAAATAAAAACAAAACCAGAATATTGTGTCATAATTACCAATCTTGTCTGCAGAAAAAAAAGTGGAGAAAATTCATTCATTCACCTGCCTGCTTTGAAGATAGATGTGGAAAACCCCAAATATGGTCAGACTCAGTTGATTTGTTGGTTAGTTTTACTGAACTGATTTTTTTCCTCTTTCTTTTTTATTCTTTGTTCCAAGGTGAAGAGGGTCATTGCTAAGGATGGGTGAGGAGGAGGAAGAGCCAAGATGGCAGCTGGAAAGCAGGGACTTGCTTAAGCTCTCCCCCAGGTCCCTCCAAACACCTATAAAAATGTCTCTGAACAAATTCTAGAGCTGTAGAACTCACAAAATAGCAGAGAGAAGCAGGGCTCCAGCCCAGGAAAGCCTAGATGGTTGCATGGAAGGGTCTATCACACTGAACTGGAGCAGAGCAGAGCCCAGCAGGAGCCACGCCAGGACCAGGAGACTGGGAGCCCGGTGGAACAGGCGGTAGGGCCCTGAAACATTGCGCTGTGGCAGTTACCAGACTTCTCAACCCACAAACACCAAAGACAACAGAGAAGGTTAGTGGGTAGAACTACTAGAACAGAGTGAAAGGAGTACGCAGTTGGCCCCAGCCATGGGGGTGAGGAAGTGGTGCAGCTCTGGGGCTGCCTCCAGCTGCAGTTACTTCCCTGCCCAGGCCCACCAGGTGGGAGGAATTAAGCGGTGGATTAGAGCTGGAGTGGAGAGCCTGCTCGGATCTGAGTTGCTGTCCTGGTTGGCGGGTCTTAGGGGAGGAGGAGCACTGGTGTGGCAGAGCTTGCTAGGTAGAAGTAGCTCTGAAAACAGCAGCACAAGGCCCCTTAAGCTTGGGACAAAGTACTCTCTACTCTACAAGCAGTCATACCTTTACAAAAAGCTCAAGGGTCAAGTAGTTGACTGGGAACATGAACAGGCAGAGAAAACAGTCTCAGATTCAGACTCAGATTTTAGAATCTTTTTTTCGATGACAAAGAAGACCAAAACATGCAGCCAGAAGAAGTCAACAAAGTCAAAGATCCTACATCAAAAGCCTCCAAGAAAAATATGACTTAGTCTCAGACCATGGAGGAGCTCAAAAAGCATTTGGAAAAGCTAGTAAGAGAAGCAGAGGAAAAATTAGGAAGAGAAATGAGAGTGACGTAAAAAAAAACATGAAAAACAAGTCAATGACTTGCTAAAGGAGACACAAAAAAATACTGAAGAAAATAACACCTTAAAAATAGACTAACTCAAATGGCAAAAGAGCTCCAAAAAGCCAATGAGGAGAAGAATGCCTTGAAAGGCAGAATTAGCCAAATGGAAAAGGAGGTCCAAAAGACCACTGAAGAAAATACTACCTTAAAAATTATATTGGAGCAAGTGGAAGCTAGTGACTTGATGAGAAATCAAGATATTATAAAACAGAACCAAAGGAATGAAAAAGTAGAAGACAATGTGAACTATCTCATTGGAAAAACCACTGACCTGGAAAATAGATCCAGGAGAGATAATTTAAAAATTATTGGGCTACCTGAAAGCCATGATCGAAAAAAAAGAGCCTACATCTAATCTTTCAAGCAGTTATCAAGGAGAACTGCCCTGATATTGTAGAGCCAGAGGGTAAAATAGAAATTGAAAGAATCTACCGATTGCCTCCTGAAAAAGATCCCAGAAAGAAAGCTCCCAGGAATATTGTCATCAAATTCCAGAATTCCCAGATCAAGGAGAAAATACCGCAAGGAGCCAGAAAGAAACTTTGAGTATTGTGGAAACACAATCAGGATAACACAAGATCTAGCAGCTTCTACATTAAGGGATCAAAGGGCTTGGAATATGATATTCCAGAGGTCAATGGAGCTAGGATTGGGACCAAGAATCACCTACCCAGCAAAACTGAGTATTATGCTCCAAGGAAAAATACGGATTTTCAACAAAATAAAGGACTTTCAAGCTTTCCCAGTGAAAAGACCAGAGCTGAATAGAAAATTTGACTTTCAAACACAAGAATCAAGAGAAGCATGAAAAGGTAAACAAGAAAGAGAAATCACAAAGGACTTACTAAAGTTGAACTGTTTTGTTTACCTTCCTACATGGAAAGATGATGTGTGTAATTCATGAGACCTCAGTATTAGGGTAGCTGAAGGGAATATACATATATAATTTATATATATATATATATATATATATATATATATATATATATATATATATATTTCTAGATAGAGGGCACAGGGTGAGTTGAATATGAAGGGATGATATCTAAAAACATAGAATCAAATTAAGGGATGAGAGAGGAATATATTGAGAGAGGGAGAAAGGGAGAGAAAGAATGGGGTAAATTATCTCACATAAAAGTGGCAAGAGAAAGAAGTTCATTGGAAGGGAAGAGGGGGCAGGTGAGGGGGAATGAGTGAATCTTGTTCTCATCGGATTTGACTTGAGGAGGGAATACCATACACACTCAACTGGGTATCTTACCCCACATGAAAGTAGGGGGAAGGGGATAAAAAAGGGGGACAATATAAGGGAGGGCAGATAGGGGGAAGAAGTAATCAAAAGCAAACACATTTGAAAAGGGACAGGGTCACAGGAGAAAATTTAATAAAGAGGAACAGGATAGGAGGGAGGGAAATATAGTTAGTCTTTCACAACATGACTATTTACGGGAGTGTTTTGCATAATGATACATGTGTGGCCTGTGTTGAATTGCTTGCCTTCTTAAGGAGAGTAGGTGGGGAGAGAGGAGGGAAGAGAATTTAGAACTCAAAGTTTTAAAAGCAGATGCTCAAAAAAAAGTTTGTTTTTGCATGCAACGGGAAAATAAGATATACAGGCAATGGGGCATAGCAATCTATCTTGTCCTACAAGAAAGTAAGGGAAAAGGGATAAGGGGATGATAGAAGGGAGGGCTGACTGGGGAATGGGGCAATCAGAATATAGGCCATCTTGGAGTGGGGGGAGGGTAAAAATGGGAATAAAATTTGTAACTCTAAATCTTGTAGAAATCAATGCTGAAAACTAAAAAATATCAAAGAAACAAAAAGGCTGGGTGAAGAGATTTGGAGCCCATGATTCACATACATATATATGTACACACACACACACACACACACACACACATATACATACACATATGCATACACACACACCATACACATATATAGGAACTCAGGTCTTCCTGACTCCATGGCACTCTATCCACTGCAACACCTAGCTGCCCTATGAATGAACTACTTTGGATTTATTTCATATTTACTTATCTATGTGTGTGTTGTTTGTATGGAAGCTCCTTGAGGGCAGGGTCTGTTTAATTTTTTTATCATTGTATCCCTAGAGCTTAGTACAGTGCCTGGCACACAGAAGGTACTTAAAACATGCTTCTTGAATCAATATTGCATAAATGGACGGGTTTTTTCGCCCAAGGCAACCCTGCAGGAGATATCTAGTTATTGCCATTAAACAAGATCTGCCTGAGGGTGACATTGCCTAATCAATCTGAAAAACACGAGAAAGCATATAACCCTGAAATTAAACTCAGAGTCCCCAAAGAAAGACAGTAATCTGGCATCACATATTGTTATACAGTTTGTAAAGCCAGTGAAGACTTCCAGCTGAAAAGTATGATCTAAAGATAAGACACTGTTAGAATTATTTTTATTGCTCATAAATGTTATCTATCTTAGATAGTGTCACCACCATGAGAATCTAAATAAAAGAAAGGTAAAGAAGACAGTAATGACGACCAGACTCCCAGACTTCTGCCGATTACTGCCCCAATTATTTCCAACCCTACTGCCGACATGTTTAAACCTGATAGGCATCTTATATGGAAAAAGGCTGCTTAATCCACTTCTCAGAGGAGACTAGTGTGTCTCATTTAAATACTTAGAAGACTACTTCCATTCCCTCTTCCTCTTGTAAATGCACTTGAAGAGAATGTGGGTGTCTGGCCTCCATGACTTAAACTTGCTTAGAGATAACTTATTGACCGTCTCTGGAGCCCTTTCTCTGAGCCCTGTTCTGGCTGTCATGTCAGAAGACAATGATAATTTAAAGCTATTGGTCAGTAATCAATAGATAGAAAGCATATCCACTGATTTAACTTAACAGTATGTTAGCCTTCACATTGACAGGGTGACCCAGTAAGACTTGCTGATTCTGGAAGGAGACACTATAGATTTGTGCTGATAAAGGACACCTTCAGTGAATTCGCTGATATCTAGCCCCAGTTTCCTGCAAAGTGGTCACCATTTTTCTAGGGTCTTCAAACACTGCTGTTCATTTCAAGAAATGATCTGGATCAAAAAATCATCTTCTCAAGTCTTGGGGACATGAATCAATGATTCCAGGCTCAATCATTCTAGATTCATCTATATCATAACTATTCCATACACAGTGCTTTAAAATTTGCAATGTACTTTTCATACAGTATCTCATTTGAGCCTCATAATTTTACCCATCATGATTTTACAGATGGGGAAACTGAGATAAGATGTTATTGATACATAATTAGTAACTGTCACAAATGGGATTTGAATATAGGTTTTCCCCCAAAAGTCTAGCATTACAGCAACTAAGTCATAGTGTCTTAATGGGACACAGGGCAGGGACGGAGGTATGTAAAGATGATCAAATTTATTGTCCTTCAGTTGTTCAGTCGTGTCTGACTTTTTGTGACCCTGTGGACCATAGCATGCCAGTACTGTCTATGGGGTTTTCTTGGCAAAGATACTAGAGTGGTTTGCTATTTACTTCTCCAGTGGATTAGGGCAAAAAGAGTCTAAGTGACTTGTCCAGAGTCACACAGCTAGTAAGTGAGGCCTGATCTGAACTCAGGTCTTCCTGACTCCAGGCCCAGTGCTCTATCCACTGAAACACCTAAGCTGCCTCTCAAATGTATTCACCATTCAAAAATCATTCATCATACATATGTAATAATCTGAGAGCTATAATGATAAATAAGAACCCGTCTCTAACCTTAAGGACTTCATGAGCTAAAATGGAAGATATTAAAAGTTCATGAATAACTAAAATAAGACTGGTTATGAGTATAAGTATCATAATAGATGTTTAAACAAAATGCTATAGGAGTTTAAAGGAGAGAGAGAGAGAAAGAGAGATCATATTTAGTTTAGGTAATCAAAGACTTCATAAAAGAACTGACATTTGAGTTGGTCTTTGACAAACAGGTAAGATTTTGCCTGGGAGGCACTAGACAAAGGGCATTCTTGGCGGAAAAAACATAGAAAACAGAGGCAGACAAATAGAAGTAATGAAGAACAGTGAAAGAAAGAAGAGGCAGAGAAAAAAAAAAGCAAGTGAAAAAATTAATAGCATTTGGAGTAAATAAAAGAAGAATATTATAAAAGAGAGGGACCTGGAACATAGGGGAGAATATTTCTAATCTCTCTAATTTCTCTGATGTTTATCCTGTCCTCCTTAAAGTCTTCCTTTTTATTTATCTTTCTCCATTTTGTCTTTTTTTTCTTAAGTAAATAAGGATTTACTAATCGCCTATGGAAGACTAATTTTGCTCTCTGGCTTTTCTCTCTGAATTCAGACTAAATCCTATCTACCAGCATTCTAATAAATCCCTGAATTTTAAGAATTTGTAGTCATTACGAAACTGCTATTTTGGCCCCTACTCCATCCTAGCATTGGTCCAAAGACTTGGTCCAAAATTCCGGTTCTACTGCTTACTTACCGTGAGACTTTGGGCAAATCACTTCAACTTTCTGCGCCTCATCTTCCTCAACTGTAAAATGATTGTCTAGGGCTAGCTGATGCTTAAAATTCCTTCAGCTTTAAATCTATGATCCTAAGATCTCTCTCTGTATGGTCCCTTCCATCCCCCATTCCACTGATTCTCAAATTTGTTTGTATCTCCTGACCCCTTTGGCAGGATCCAAGACCCCAAATGCCAATGTATCCCACTCACTCTTCACCATTCCTCCAATAAAACATAGAATTAATGAGGCCAATATTGCTGCCTTTGATGACACAGTAATTAGATGGTCTTTTTATTAAATTAACTTCACAGATAAATTACACCAGAACCAAGAATGTAGGCTTTATCACTATAATTGTCGGTGCTGTTATTCAGTCGTGTCAGATTCTTCTTGACCCCATTTGTGGTTTTCTTGGCAAAGATACTGGGGTAGTTAACATTTGCTTTTCCAGCTCATTTTACAGATGAGGAAACTCAGGCAAACAGGGTTAAATGACTTGCCCAGGGTCACATAGCTAGTAAGTGTCTGAGGCCAGATTTGAATTCTTAAAGATAAGTCTTCCTCACTCCAGGCCTGATACTCTACCTACCGTGCCACCTGTCTGTGTATATATTTTATATATATATATATATATATATATATATATATATATATATATATATATATATATATATATGTATGTATGTATATATATATATATATGTGTGTGTGTGTGTGTGTACATATATGAACATGTTTATGTATCTATATACACACATATGTGTGTATGCTACATGTGTGTACACATGTGTGTGCACCTGTAGCCATGTGTTCAGTCACTTGGGGCCATGTCAGACTCTTTGTGACCCCATTTGGGGTTTTATTCACAAAGATACTGGAGTGGTTTGCCATTTTCTTCTCCAGATCATTTTACAGATGAGGAAACTGAAGAAAACAGGGTTAAGTGACTTGCCCAGGGTCACACAACAAGCAAGTGCCTGAGCCAGATTGGAACTTCGGAATATGAGTCTTCCTGATTCCAGGCCCCCCATTCTATCCATTGCACCACCTAGCTGCCCTAATTGTCAGTACTACAAAACGTTCACTGATAGAGGTTCTTGAGGGCTCTCTGGACCATGCGTCACAAACCAGATCATCAATCCCATCATCATAAGCATTCATTAAGGGCCTACTATGTAGAATACATTGTACACTTTTAAAGCTTGTTCCTAACTTTGCTTTCTGCGAGTTTGTTTGTTTTAGGGAGGGAAAGAAAGAGAAGAGAGGGACCTATGATTTCACTAGTACAGAACATTCCCCTCCACCAACACAGAGTTATGTTATTTGCAACTCATTGTCACAGAGGATTGCTATTAATGAGACTGGTGTTACTGCTTTCGATGATGATGACACAATCATAAAGTGGTATTGTTTTCTTTTTTTAATCTAACTTTAACAATAAATTAACACCAGAAGTAAAAACAGAAGCTCTACTATATTTTGATTGTCATTATTTCAATTACGCTGATCACTGAAGAGACAGCAATTAAGCGACTTGGTCAGAATCACATATCAGAGACTGGATTTGAACCCAGGCCTTTCTGACTCTGAGGCCAGCTCTCTGCAATATGCCAAGCAACCTCTTAAACCTATAATAAAGAAACAACCAATTTTTGGATACCTGCAGCCTCAAGACCTCACGTGGCACTCTAGAGTGAAATTTGGATTCAAAGGGCTGCACTTGAGGACCTAGATGGTCACATATGGCCTCGAGGTCCCAAGTTCCCCACCCTTGGTTTAGACCTATGATTTAACTGGTGTAGAGAACTACTGGCATGGAAACTCCTTTCACTGCAGATCAGCAACACCATTGTCTGGGTCATTGAGAACTTAAGTAACTTGCCCCTAGTCACAACATGTCGGAGGTATGACTCAAAGCCAGATCTTTATAAATGTGACTGTCCCTCTATTGCCATTAGTAGAATATCTCTCTAAATTAATTGAATTATTAATAATAAGAAATTAAACACAAATAAACTGGCAGTCATGATCACACACATGCACCCATATTATCAGGTAAGCAGGAAATTCATACTGCATTTTTTCCTTCCTCCTTGTGCCCTACCCCTACAATTTTCCTTTATGGTCATTTCCATTAGATTGGGTCACATCGGGGTGTGTTGGAGGCAGCTGTACTAGCTTATTGTTAAATGTTCTGTGTGCACACTTACACCTCATAAATGAGCAAACACTATAAACTGGGCCTTGATTTATTTTTGGTTTATTGCTGATTGTCTAGACTTAAGAAAGTGATGGAGACAATCTTAATAATATAATACAGATTAAATTTAAAAGTATATTTTTCCTACGTGTTTTTCTGGACAACTGGTTGTTGAACATTTACAAGCACATCCTTCTATTCGTTACAGCTTAGACCAATCAAGGAAG
The DNA here is from genome assembly GCF_011100635.1 of Trichosurus vulpecula. Classification (NCBI taxonomy): domain Eukaryota; kingdom Metazoa; phylum Chordata; class Mammalia; order Diprotodontia; family Phalangeridae; genus Trichosurus; species Trichosurus vulpecula. The sequence continues at coordinate 239,755,575 of NC_050580.1, read as the reverse complement.
GAATGAGCGTTTATTAAGCACCTACTATGTGTCAGGCACTGTGCTAAATATGAGGGATACAAAAAGAATCAAAAACAGTCCCTGCCTCAAGGAGCTTGCAATTTAATGGGGGAGACAATAAGCCTATATATATATATATATATATATATATATATATATATATATATATATATACATATATATGTATGTATGTATGTATATGTATATATACACATATGTATGTATATATACACATAGGTATATATATATATACACATAGGTATTATATATATATATACACATAGGTATATATATATATATGGGGAGAGAGAGAGAGAGAGAGAGAGAGAGAGAGAGCGGGAGACAGAGAGAGCTATATACAGGTTATATAGGAAATAGCATCCCACCAATAGCAACCTTGAGGGCATCTCCTTTGCACCTCCTTCTGTCAGTTATTTTGCCAGCCATCAGTCTTCCCTGAGCATCTCTGTTAAAAATCAAGGAAAAATTAATAGGTTTGAGGATCAACTATGTCAAGACCATCACAATTACCCCTAATTCACATCCTGCTTGTCTCTGAAGCACTTGAAGCAGCTATGTGGAGCAGTGGATAGAATGTTGGGCTCAGAGTCAGGAAAACCTGAGTTCAAATCCAACCTCAGATACTTACTAACTGTGTGACCCTGGGCAAATCAGTTAACCTCTGTGTGCCTCAGTTTGTTCATATGTAAAATGGGGGTAATGATAGTAACTACTTTGACAGGGTGTTGTGAGAATGAAATGAGATACTAATTGTCACAGTGCCTGGCACATAGCTTCTTCCCCCTTCTTCCTCCCTCCAGATACTTTACCACCTACTTACGAGCAGTACAAGACAGAGACCGTGCCTATGATTTCAGCACTAGTATGAGGAGTTCCTGGATGAGTTCCTGGATCAACAAATGCAGGTTGACACCTCACCTGCAAGTTATAGTCTTAAGGAATTGCCTAGAGCACTGAGAGGCTAAGAGACTTGCCCAAGGTCACACAGCCTTTATATATATCAGAGGTCCAGAGCTTAGCACAGTGCCTGGCACATAGTAGGCACTTCATAACTGTTTATTGATTAATTCAAGAGGTAGGATTTGAACCCAAGTCTTCCTGGATCCACGTCCAGCTCTCTATCCTTTGTGACATGCTGCCTTTAGGATGAGTGGCACAGCTATTAAAATATCTAGCTTTATTTCTTTGAAAACTCAGCTCACTGACTGCTGAGCTGCCTCCTATAAATTTTTCCAAGGAGGCTCAGCACTGATTATAGAGTTCTCAGAAGTGTTGTTGTGGTTTCATTCTCAAAGAATTCAGAATCAGACCACCTCTAATCCAAGTACAGGTATTTATTGAGGATTGACGCCCCTCAGAAGCAGGCTAGGTTCCGAGAGGGACCAGCAGCTTCAGAGAAAGCAAGATGGATTTTTATAGGGTTAAGATCCTGATCACACAATAGAAATTATGAATATTAAAAAGGCAGGAGGGATTTGTTAAGGGATTAGGTAATGGGAAGGGGTCCCTTCTCTGGTTCAGTGGTCAAACACCCTGGTCATGCTGCCCTCCAATTGACTAGCTATTGTGGTTCTGTACGGTCAAGATGGATAGTTAGGTATTGTGGTCTTGTCTTGGACTAAATGGATGATGTGATTGTGGTTGAGTACAAGAACACACCTGTTCAAATATGTGAACTGGATCTGAAGGGAGTGGCTAGCTAGGGGCAGTGGCTATATTGAGTCTGGGGGCTGTGGTGGGGTTAAAGCCAGATTATGTTTTTCAATCAGGACATGCCTGCTTCCATAAGGAAGTTAGAATTTTGGAGCTAAGAGCAGCTTTATTAGGATTCCCTCAGTGCTTCTTGTTTGTGGTTGTTGTTGTGGTACCTAATATTTAGGTTGATTTTATTTTCATCTATCTAAGATGCTCAACCAAATATAATTTCTGTAGGGTCTTTTGCAGTTAAACTGAAAAGGAATTTTTCAGTGGTACCCAGGCTAAGTATCTTGACTCTCTGGGCTGGCTCTTGGGCTACAAAATCAACCAATCTACCACTAAACATTTATCAAACACTTACTATGTGTCAGGCGCTGCGCTAACTGTTAGGGATAGAAAAAGAGGCAAAAGACAGTCCCTGCCCTCCCGGAGCTTATAATCTAACAGGAGAGACCATATACAGACAAATATATTAAAAGCAAGCTATATACAAGATGAATAGGAAATCACTAACAAAGGGAAGGCACTAGAATTAAGAGAATTACCCATAACACTCATGAGGCTGGATGGGATAAGAAAGAAGGAAGGATAAAGATGACACACTCTCTGGGAACTGATTCCTACAGCATTACCATCTAAAATGTTCCTTAAGCAACGGTTTAATCATAACACCATTTGCAGGGCACTTTACAGTTTATATAATATTGCCATATTCTCTGTGAGACTGGGAGGACAAATGTTACTGTCTTGATTTAATAATACTCAGAGAGGTTTGTTCAATTCAAAAAGCACTGATTTATAACCTACTGTGTGCAAAACACTGCTATATGCTAGGCACTGTGAATACAAAGACAGTCATGGTATCGTAGCTTTAGAGCCAAAAAGGACCGTAAAGGCCATTGAGCCCAACTCCCTCATTTTGCAGATAAAGAAACTAAGAAGTTAAGTGATTTGCTAAGAGTCACATAGCTATTAAATGTCTGAAGCAGGATCTGAGCTCATGTCCTCCTGATTCCATGTCTAGAACTCTATCCACTCTGGCCCTGGGATGAGTCTCAGAGTTAACCCAAAGTAACACAGCTGACAAATAGGAAAGCCAGGTCTGCCAGTTCCCTCTGTAAAGCAGCCTTTTAAATGCCATCATGAAATCTAAACATTTTCAAATATACTTATCTCCAACTTGGCAAGGGAAAGTGCTTTAAATAGGGATCAACCATCAGTACCAGTCTTCTGACAACGATTCCAGGACTGCTTTCATTATGTTATAATACTTTTCTCTTTAGTATATGAGCTGGTGCTAGATGCAGTCCAGTGAGCTAAACAGATAGAGTCCCTGTATTCCAAAAATCATAAACTAGGATGCAGTGTATGGATGATTCTTATTTTCCAGAACAGAAACTTGAAAAACAGAAACTCATCCAGTTCCAGAGCCACCTTTAGTTAAAATGCCACCATAAGTGTGTCAAATAATTCCCTGTATTAGAAATTATTGTCAAAGAATATCACTGAAGCAGGGTAAAATCATTCAGTAAGGCAAAAGGAATCTTCTCCCTGCTTGCGCGTTAATGAGATATTAGGCAACACTGCTGCACAGTGAAACAGACTGGGACCATTACAAGACTGAGATAAGACTCAATTCATTTTTAATGAACTAGCTGGATTGGAGGAATTGGTCCCTCCAGTCTAGGGGGTGAGAGGAGAGCACTTTCATCCACAGTGCCAAAGACTCCACAAGAAAGAAGTTTTACTCTTAAATTATTAAAGCCCGAAGCAATGTGTTCCTTTCCTATATCTCCTACATTTCCAGGGCTAACTGGGCATGAAAGACAGGTAAATGTGTCCCTGTGTGAGAAGGTGATGACACTAGAACCCAATTCATTAATCAATTGTCAGTAAAGTTCCAACTGAAACAAAACAACTCTTTAGAGAGAGAAAAATGCCATTGCCTATGACATTTATATAGTATTAAGAGCTGAAATACACTTTACATGCATTATCTCATTTGTAAATGTAACACTGTACAAAAGAATATGTAACCTTTCTGGTAGAGAGACAGCATGGTTTTATGATTCGGTACTGGGTTAAAATTTAGAAAGACTAGGTTCCTTGGCCTGTCTCAGCATAAGATTGTATGTAAATTATTTTTCCTCTTGGTTACTCAGGTAACCATTAGCAACTGATGCCTGGGTGTTGCTGCATGGAAGATGAACGTCAAGGGGTCATATGCATCCTTAGTTTAAGAAAGAATATGGTATTTAAACCTTCTTTGCACTGCCTTCAATGCTGGTGTACCCTGGTCAAACAGACCATCCTTGTGAGAGGGTCATAGTACAGTAAGTAGAAAAGAGGACATCAGGCAAAATGCCAAGCAGTGGTGGTCCAGGTTTTCTCTTCCCCTCCTCCTTGGAGTTGTAAATAGCCTGGCTGCTGTACTTCTGGGAAGAAAAATAAAGAGTTCTTCCGACATTTCTATGTCCCCCATTATCACCCCAAGTATTTCCCATGGGCCAATGCTAGGTTCTACAATGCTCTAGAATCAAGATACGGTATGTTTAATAGGAGATTTATGTGGTATTTATAGAATCTACAGATTCAGCCAGAAAGCAAACTATTTGATCCTCCATAACTGACCTCAAGACCCATTCTTTATCTCTTTGGGGAAATAAACAGAACCTTAAAGATTCCATTAGTTCATTTCTCCACCTTCCTTCCACCTCAATTGGCATAAAAACATAACCCAGAAGAAGCCATCAGTTCCCTTCTGAGAATTTTCAGTTGTATCCAGTCCCACTTGGGTCACATTGACAGGATCTCCATTTCTGCAAGATGAGAATGATGGCCTATCACTTCCTTTCAGATATAGGCATTACACGGACAAATACAGTAGGTACTTTGAGCTACTCAGAGAAAGACATTATGTAAATACAAGTGATTATTATTGCAAGCCGGCAGGTGTCTGAGACATATATTTCATTCTCTTTAATCATCAGAATGATGCCAAATGTCCCAGGGATGTGTAGTCACACAAACCATCATTATTCATAATAGAATCATAGACACCAAGCACAGGTGTTGTGAGAGGGAAAACAAGCACTCACTGAGTTTGCTCTCTACCACTGTTAGTAGCCAAGCTGGCGCAGACCTTTCTGGGCTACTAACCAGCTCAAGTTTCAGAGTTTTCTTCCATCCACTCCTCTTATAGTGACATACACTGCTGAGTGAGGGGCCCTCTTCTTCACTTCATGACAGCCAAGTATAAAAAGGAATGGACCTCCTCTCCATCTCCCAAGCACATCCAGCAATATCATGCAGAATAAGATTTAAATATTAATCAGTTCATTGGAGTCTTTTCAGCACAAAATTCACTCCAGCCCAACCGTACTGTAAATAATTGCTGATATTTCACACAGGTAGCCTCATGAGTCTTGTTTTTCTTCAGCGGTAACTAGGGCAATAAAAAGGGGGAGATGGTATAAATATTTAAGGGCAAAAATAAATCTTTTAAGGGTTGAACAACTGTATCATGTTGTAGGAAAAACTGGAGACTAGCCCCTGGATGCCAGCTGGTTTGTACAATGACAAAAACTAAAGACCTTCACCATCCCTCCCTTACTTATTATTAACACTAACAGTGTGTGTGAACTTTGTAATAGCCTGGTTGTTATTAGAGTCCACAGATGGCCTTTTTATGACTGTACATAAACAGGATTAGGTCATTTTAACTCTTTCCAAGTTCAGGCAAGGATTGTCTGTCTCTTGTCTTCTAAGGTCAACAAGCAGGCTTGAGGGATTGTACTTTATCTCTCTCATCTTTTTCTTCTTTTATTTCATAATGTATTTTTAATAATTTTTATTCTTTATTCCAAACTTGAAAAGCACCAACAAAATGAACATTTCCTTTTACAATGAAGAGAAAAGAAGCTTATGTAAGAAATCACAAATCCATTACATACAGCTTGCTTTTAACACATTATGTTAGTTTCAAAGCTCTCCTGCCTGTCTGGGTCTCCCTCTGAACTTCCTTCTATTCTCTTCTGTGCATTTTTAAAAGTTCTTCAATAACTGTTTTCCTTCTTTTTCCTATTAGCATCACTATTAATAACCCTTTTCTCTCCTCCAAAGCTACCCCCCCTCAATTTTTTTATAACTCCCCATTGTAACAAATAAGTATACTCAAACTGAACAAATTCAGACATCAGCTCCCACAGATCCAACTATCACCTCTGAGCTGCTGATGTTCCAATCTATTTATCTAGACCAGGGGTGGGGAACATGTGTCCTTGAGGACACATATGGCCCTCTAGATCCTCAAGTGCAGCACTTTGACTGAATCCAAACTTCACAGACCAAATCCCCTTAATAAAAGGATTTTTTTTGTGAAACTTGGACTCAGGCAAAAGGCTGTACCCAAAGACCTAGAAGGCCACGTGTGGCCTTGAGGCCCCAGGTTCCCCACCCCTGAATCCCTAGCCTCTCTTCTGACCTCCAGTCTCCCATTTCCAACTGCCTTTTGGACATCTTGGACTGAATGTCCCATCTAAAACTGAATTCAATATCATTCCCCCAAAACCCTCTCCTCCACTTCTAACTTCTCTCTTACTGCCAAGGGTACCACCATCCTTGTAGTCACTCAGGCTTACAAAATATGTGTCATCCTCGACTTCTCATTCTCTCTTACTCCTCATATCCAATCTGTAGGCAAATATCCTCAGCTTTACCTTTGTAAAAAATGTCTCATACACATCGTCTCTGACACTGCATCACTCTAAAGCAGGCCCTCATCACCACATGCATGGACTATGAGTCAGCCTGCTGTAAGTTTCTCCCCACCACAGTCCATCCTCCATTCAGCTGTCAAAGTGATCTTCCTAAAGAGTTCTGACCATGTCGCACCCCTACTCAATAAACTTCAGCGGCTTTCTGTCGCCTCCAGGATCTTTTTGGCATCCAAAGCCTTTCATGACCTGCTCCCACACACACATACCTTTCCAGTCTTCTTATACCTTACACCCACTCATTGCATACTCTTGATCCAGTGACACTAGCTTCCTTGCTTTCCCTTGAACATCTCCAGACTCTGAACATTTTCACCCACTGTCTCCATGCCTGCAATTTCCTCTCTCCTCTTCTCTGCCTCCTGACTTCCTTGGCTTCCTTCAAGTGCCAGCTAAAATCTTAACAAGAACCTTTTCCTCACCCCTTTTAATTCTAGTGCCTTCCTTCTGTTGATTTTTTCAAAGGTATTCCATATATATAAGTAACTGTTTTCATATCATCTCCCCCATTAGATTGTAAGCCCCTTTAGGATAGTAATTGTCTTTTGCCTTTCTTTGTATCCTCAGTGCTTACCATAGTGCCTGGAATATGGTGGGCACTTAATACATGTTCATCAACTGAAACATCCTTAAGCTTCTCTTATACATTCACAAAGCCCGAGTGATGAAATATATTTTTTCTTGAGAGCCAATAATGTGCTGGAAGTGCTAAAAGAAGCTTTAAAAAATTTTAGTTGAATTTTCCTCTCACAATTTGTGACTAAGGATTCCCTCATTGTCATGGACTGTTTGTTACTATTTCTTTATTGTTAATAATAATGCTATCACACTTATTCAATGTTTTGTTTATCTGATCCTTCCCCTAATTTGATATTTACTGGATGTATTGCCTCTGCAATTCATTCACCTGCTTTATCAATCCTATAGAATTCAATTAACAGTGAGATATAGTAGACAATAATTTCCACATTGTCGTAGATTTATTTTGGCAGCAGTAATCTACCACATGAACTCAGAGGAGATATTTCTCCCATAACAACATTTTGGAAAATCAGGATTCTAAGAGACAGCCATTAGGCCTCTCTAGACCTTAGCGTCCTCATTTGTATGTAAGGCTGAGCTCAAAGCCATTTCAGACTCTGCTGTCATATTTGCTGATGAAAGGGCAAAATGTGGCTGGGCAGGTAGAGGGGACCATGACCTTCTACTCTATTCCCCTTCCTTTAGTTTTGTCTTAGTGCCTTTTCTCTACATACTCATCTACATGGGAGAAAGAAAGAGGCTTGGAATTGGAGAACTGGTGAATCCAGAGCTGTTTGGTAGTTACTGAGCAAATATGCCTAACGTGGCTTATAATCTAGCTTTTAGTTTGAAATAAAGACACATAGAAAATGCCCACTATCAGCTAGGATGAGGACTTTGACAGAGAAACAAATCCCTGAACCAGAAAGTTAATTTCTAGCCAAGAGTCAGTAAAAAGGAATAGACAGATGACTCAGTAAAGGAATAGTAAAAGTCAAGAAGGGTTTTCCTCTCTTGAGCTGTTACTGGTCTTCTGGTTGCTGAAAGGTCAGCTGCTTTTCTAAAAGAGCTATGAAAAGCTTCTAGCTTTTGAACTGAAAGAGTATTGTAGAGATAGCCCCAAAGTCAAACACTAGCAAAATCTAGAAACTAGAAACAGATAGAAGTCACTGGGGGCTGTGCTTGGCTGCCTCTAACAGGTATTGTGTGTCCAGCAAAGCAGTCTGTGGAGCAGCATCTGGCAGAGACTCCATGTCCAGAAGAGAGGGACAAACAGGAACAGCACAATGACATCACCTGAACATAGTAGTAATCCTGAAGCATCAGATGCATCAGCTGCTCCTCCAGGCTGTTGAAAGTGGATTTGGGGGAGAATGTAACTGATTCCATTTTGTCCTATATTTGCCATTATTATATTTCCTCCCCTTTCTTCAGGATGCCTGCTTTGGCACCTCCCTTCCCCCTAATCACTTTATGATTTCAAAAGAAAACTCAAAAGACCTCAATATTTCTAAAAGCTCCAGTCCTCTTTATTCTATCTAATAAAGCACATAGTAAGAACTTAACAATGCTAATTAACTGATTCATAAAGAAGATATTGTTTTCTTTTGTTATTACTGTGGTTTAGTTGTATCAGTCATATGCAACTCCTTGTGACCCCATTCAAGGTCAAAGATACTGGAGTGGTTTGCCATTTCTTTCTCCACCTCATTTTAGGAAACTTGGGCAAACAGGCTTAAACGACTTGCCCAGGGCCATATGGCTAGTAAGTGTGTCTGAGACCAGATTTGAGCTCAGGTACTGACTCCAGGCCTGGCACTCTATCCACTCTGCCATTTGGGGACTAACATGCTATGCTGTGCTAAAGGACATAATTTTTTTTCTTTTGTAACAACTTAATCTAATAAATTACCTTTTCTGCCTCTCTGTCCTACTTGATCTTACCCAAAACTGCTTTGTAAGAAACATCTACTCTTGTAATTTTCTCTAGGCCACATAGCTCAGGAGAAGAAAATGTACACACACACACACACACACACACACACACACAAATATATAGTCATCTGTGAAGTTGTGCAACACACATTTCCATCATCTACTGATGATATATGCCACACTCCTAAGTGGATAGGTATCTACGTTCTTTCCTGGTTTATTTGGGCAATTGCAAGGAACAATTCTGAAAATTCTTGCAGCAAGGCAAAGGCCCTGGTCACAGGTATTCGCTACATACATGTTGCTCCACATATATGCCCTGGTCACACATGTTCCCCATATGCTCCTACACATGTGTGTTCTGACCCTACATGATATGGTCCTCCATAGATGTTCTGTGGCTATGTGTATTTCCTCACATGAGTGTTCCCCTCCATGTGAGTGACCTAACCTCACATAACCCCTACAAATGTGTGCTTTTGACATTGGCATAATTCTTCCCAATATGTATGCTCCTCCATAGTTGTACCCCAGCCATACATTTTATGAGAAATAAAATTGCATCTTTGACTCATGAAATGAAGAAGCCTTTAGGGAAGTTCATAAACCCCCAACAGGAAAATCCTGTGAATAGGACCAACAGTAATGGCCCAAACGCACTTTTCAAGAGCAGGAAGTTTGAGTATCAATTATCCTCCAATACCCCAGGAATCATGTCAACCTTCATAAGCATGAATCAGCACCAGTCCACAGGTGCAGGTTTCTTGCTCCCTTTTCTCCAATGCCTGGTCCTGCTTAATCCATATAAGATCCTCCCAAAACTCACCCTATTTTCTCTACATTTGGCACCTAACTTCATGCAAAACCCTAGCGGCCTGCACTGTGTATCACCCCTCAATAAAGCTCATTTGCTGCACGTTCCATCCACTCTCTTCCTGCAACCTGCTTGTTGGCTTTATCTGGGATGCTGCGCCTCTCAGCCATTCTCATTCTTTTAGAAGCATGAGCCACAGTTGATTTAGAAGTCTCTTGACTAGGGAACAAGAGCAAGTGGTGAATCAGGAGCCACATGCCTCAAGGACAGAGCCTCCCTTCTTCTCCCTGACCACAGAGCTGTGACTAGGGGTTCTGTCCTGAACAGCAAAACCCTGGGATTTTTCCCGTGGCAGCATAAGCAACAGATAAAGGAGATGGGCACCCTTCCCTGTAAGAGGCTTAGGTATTCTGAACCTCCCCAGTTAAAACACACGCTCCCTATGCGTATACCTTTACATGTACATCCTCTACATATGTCTACTCTCTGTACTGACAGCATGTTGATTTATGTAAGCACGGGCCTCAGGTTTATGGAGAGAATTTTCAATGGCTACTATTACATCGCCACTTCATTAAATAAATGTCTTTGCTGTGAATTGTGTTCTCTGAATACCTATTAAAGGTAAATGCATTGATGGGGACAAAGCTTAGACTGCTATAATAATAGAACCAGAAGGGACCTTAGAGATCACCCAGAATCACATTCAAACCAAGTCCAAATCCAAACTGAACTTGAGTAAAAGTCCCCTCCATAATACATCCAACGAGTTATCACATCCAGACTCCTTTTGAAGATGTTCCAGCAGGAAGAATACATTACTTGTTTAAAAATCCCCATTCCACTTCTGGAGAAATCTAATTGTTGCTAAGTTCTTCCTTACAGCAATCAAACAACAAGCATTTATTAAATTCTCTCATCTGCAGCTGCGCTTGGCCTTGACTCCAAGGAACAATATGTTATGTGCCCGCCCCCATAAACTGATCACTAGAAATCTCCCTTCATCCTCTCCCCTAGGATTAGAGCAGCAAATTCTTCCCTTTTATAGACGGCTCGCAGTCTTGCAGGGTAACTTCATTTTCTATCATCAGCTCTGCTTAGTTTCCACTCCATGGAACAGCAGGCCCCCACACTAGGCACTCTCTGGTGGCTGCAAGTTTCCTTGTGTGTGTCATTTTCCCCCATTAGATTATAAGCTCCGTGAGGGCAGGGACTGATTTTTTTTTCTTATTTGTATCACCAGCATTTAGTAAGCATTTTCAATTCAATGCGATAAACATTTATTAAGTGCCTGCTATGTGTGAAGCACTGTTACATGTTGAGGATAAAAAGACAGAAATCAGATAATTCCTGGCTTCAAGAAACTAACATACTTTTAAAAAATATATAAAATTTTATTTTTTTTTCTTTATCTCATCTATATTTCCCAACGTATCCCTTCTTCTCTCACCCATTCCCAGAGAGCCATTTCTTATAATTAAGGCATATATATATATAAAATGCCCATTAAGGATATTATAATTATTACCCATTATAATAATACCCATTAAGGAAAATAACCAGATCAGTTATCATAGTGGGAATAATCTCCTACCATAACATCCCAGGAAAGGGCTGGGAGGAAAGGATAGTGTCATATGCTGAAATTCCTAGATTATGTAGTACAGGGCAATGAGTGAGAAATAAGAAGTCACCCCCAGAGAATATCCAGGCACTTCATTTGCCTCTGACAAGAATGACAGGAGGGATAGTTGGGAGGAATAACTTTATTTGGGGGGGGCGGCGTGGAACAGACCACTTTTATTCATGTTTATTTGTCTCCATTCAGAACAAATCAGTAAAATAGTCTACAGATGCCTATAATGCCACCATGCAGAGCTGAGCTGGAAGCACTAGGCACTTGCTATAGTAGTACTCTTGTGTATCTCTCTAGCACTTTTCTTGTAGGAGCTAAGTGCTTTGCAGACAATGTCTTACAGGATCATTTATTTTCACACCAAGATAAGGAGAGAGTCTGGTATTCAGCAGGATAAATGAACTTCTCAAGGTCACAGAGTTGGTCAATGGCTACGGTTGAAACAGAATTTGAGTCCCTGTCTCAGATGGGTGAGGGGTATAATTAAAAAAAACCCACCTGACAATTTAACTGCATTAGGGACAGTGAAAAGAAATTCAATATATAATGTTAGTATCACTTCGTAAAACCTAAATAAGCAAATGAGTTAATTTTCCATTCCTTCTTGTCTATCCTGCTTGCTCTTTGGGCTTTACTCTCCTCTTCTGTAAAATGGGAAGAAAACACTTGATCTCTCTCACACAAGATTATTATAAAATCAAATGAGATAAAGTATGTAGAAAAAGCAGGTGGGCAGCTAACAAACATTTATTAAGTGTTTATTATGGGATAGGCACTGTGCTAAGCACTAGAGACAAAAATGGTTGTTCATCTTTTGGTGGGGGCGGGGAGGGGAAGGAAGGCCATTAGGGTTAAGTGACTCCCTAGTAAGTGTCAAGAGTCTGAGGGTGGATTTGAACTCAGATCCTCCTGAGGCCAGGGCCCGTGCTCTATTCACTTTTGTTTAGAAGTGGACCAATGGCATCACTGGTGATGTCTTGACCAGCTCATGAACTGGATTTGATGAATCAGAGTTGTACAAAGTCGTCAGCCTCACTTTCTCTTCCAGAGTCATTGAAGTCCGGTGGTAAGACAAAAAGTCAGGATGACTGGCGATGGCCCAGGATACAATGAATGACTGGGACCAGGATACAATTGGTGTCTTCAATGTCTGACCAAGCTCTAAGCACTCCACAGCATCTGCTTCAGCTACTTTCATGGCAGTTACAACAAATCATTCTTATCCACCCATTCTGCCATGGGAAGTCTTCACAGCTTATGGTAGACATGCCCTTAATTCAAGGCAGGGTAACCTACTACTTACCCTGAACCTGGTTTAGCCTATCTGCTAAGATTGTTTTACCAAGATTTGGCTGTTTGGGCATACTACAGTTTCTTGGAGTCACGGGTGAAAGAGTGTATGGGATATTCAGGGAGGACTAGAACCTCTGATGTCAGGGATTGCTGAGCCTTTTTTAGGGCTGCTCATCCACTCTTGGTGTCCACCTATCACTCAGGAATAAAAACACAAGAAAAAACGGTCCCTGCCTTCAAGGAGCTTAGATTCTAATGGAAGAGGAGAACACACCAAAAGGAACTGAGAAGCAGAGAGAGATCTAAGGAGTACGGTATCAAGTTTTGAAAGGCAGAAGCAGTGACAAGAGGAGAATGAAGAGTTACCTTCCAGGCCCCTCTCCTAAATAGAGGTCCTGGGAAGAATTCACTGAGAAGGATCCCCTGAGATGTGAAGGGACCCCCAGACTTGTTTTCTTGAGATCCCCTATTTTCCAGGGATAAAGCCCCCCTGACCTAACATAACAGTAATCTTCTGCAACTGAACCCTATTAATTCCCAGTGCCCTTGAAGCAGAGTTAGCTACAAGCCTGGCTCTGGCCAGCCTAACCCAGACTGATAAACCCTTTGTGCAGCTGGGACTTTTCAGATAAGCAAGACCACACTACCTTTATGGTCTAGCAGTTCCCAGGAGGGGCCCTAGCCATGTTTTACTTTTCTCATGACTCCACTCTAAGGAATTTCCCCCTTTCCCCCTCCTTCTCCTCCTGCAACCTCCCATTCTAACTATTACAAATAAAAACCCATGGTTCTGCCTGTATTCCAGGCTCCTTTGTAGTTGTTATAAGAAGTTCCCATGTGTATACGCCTTTCTCTTGTAAATCAAGTTACTACTCATGTCTTGTGGAGTCGTGATTTTTGGTTAACATCACCAATGGGAGAAGGGGCCAACATGGCAAAGGGTGAGAAAGTTAAAGAGACAAATGTTCGAGAGGGGAAGAGACTCCAGGCACCAAGGGAAGTTTCAAGGGAAGAAAGCATCTCATACACATGATGGTGGGGGTGGGGGTGGGAAATACTCTGAAACTGTACAGTTGCTAAAAGAAAAATTCTTCATTCAGGCCTTCATCCTGATTAATGAGACAAAACTCAGGAAAAAGAAAATTAAAAGTTTGTTTTTTTTTTTAAATGTCAATATAGCAGTACATTGGCTGATCACCAGAGTTCAGCAAGGGATTCAAGTTGGAGCCAGTTTTTATTGATAACTTTGGCAAAGAGATAAAGACAATTAGGATTAGTCCACATCAGCACAAGGAGACTGGCCATTTCATCTCAGGTTTTCCCCAATTGTCTGTACCTGTCGGCTGATAGACACCTAAGTGGTGAAGTGGATAGAGTGCCAGGCCTGCAGTCAGGAAGACTCATCTTCCTGAATTCAAATGTGGTCTCAAGCACTACTAATTGTGTGACCTTGGGCAAGTCACTTAATCCTGTTTGCCTCAGTTCTTCATCTGTAAATGAGCTGGAGAAGGCAATGGCAAACCACTCCAGTGTCTTTGCCAAGAAAACCCCAATTGGGGTCACTAAGAGTCAGACATGACTGAAACTATGAACAGCAACAACAAGTAGGAGGTGATCTGGTACCTGACAGATACAAAAGCTGCACACTCTGCGATGGCTTCCCCCAACACTGATTGACAAGCAGGACTGGGAACAAGAGGATCACTGAGTCAGCATAACTTTGAACACAGTCCTACATAAACGCCAGCTGTTACAAGATATCCATTTGATCTCATTATCCAACTCTACCAGTTCAGAGATGGGGAGATAGCTAAAAGGATAGACTCGTGGATTGAATGAACTTTAAATTCCTGATGTAGTCCAACCCCCTCATTTTACAGATGAAAATGTTGAGACTCAGAGGGGCAAAAGTGACTTACTGAGAGTCACCCAGTTAGCAAGTGACAAGTCTGAGACTCAAATTCCCATCTTCTAACTCTAAATCCAATACTCCTTCCACTATGCCATGGTATATTTCTTTATATATTCATTTTATATATTTATATATTCTTTCTCTATGGATCCATCAGATTCTCCTATATCAATGCAACAATAAATATAGAAGTTGCACTGGATGCAATATTTTAACTGACACGCCTGTTTCCGTGTCTCCAGGTGATCTCACTGACTCTCCTATCATTATGTAACCCAACTTCAAGAGGGCTCAATAGCTCTGCCACATAAGTGGTACTTAGATTAATAGCTGAAAGTTTACAGTTGCTCCTATCACCTTTCCCAAAGCCAAGTGCTCACTAAATCTGACGTACAGAACTCCCCAAAATGACTACTACAATGAAGTTGATGGGGGCAAATAGTAGCCTTTATAGAGAACAGCATGAAACAGGAAATTGTATTCCCAATACCTGGAGATTTAGCTGATGTGAAATATAGTATTTAGTAATGGGGCACCAGATAGCATGGGACAGAATTGGACAAATGAAATAAATGGTCCGCATTCAGAGGAACTGGAAGCTCTGAGGTCCTAATCTTAGTTCTGCTGATGAGAAGAGAACAGACATTTATTAAGTGCCTTCTACGTACTAGGTAGGGCAGTTAGGTGGTGAAGTGGACAAAACAACCCTGTTTGCCTCAGTTTCCTCATCTGTAAAATGAGCTGGAGAAGGAAATGGCAAACCACTCCAGTATCTTTGCCAAGAAAACGCCAAATAGGGTCACAAAGAGTCAGACACTGGAAACAACTGAGTAACAACAACACGTGTTACATACTATGCTAAACACTTTACAAATATTGTCATGTGATCTTCACAACAACCCCAGGAGTTAGGTGCTATTATCATTCCCATTTTAAGCTGAGGAAACTGAAGCAAAGATTACATGATTTGCTTAGGGGTCACATTAGCTATTAAGTGTCTGAGGTCAAATTTGAACTCAGGTCTTTCTGAGTTCTACATAAATGTTAGCTGTTATTATTGTCACTATCACCATCACTATTTTGCTCATTTTCTTATTGGACATGTTAAGTCCTAGTTGTCAGCTATGCAATAAAAACAATCAGCTCCCTTGGCGAGCTAACTAGGCACTGCACCTCAGCAGCCAGTAGGAGAGGGCAGTGGGCGACCCTAGAAAGTCTAGAAAGCTGAAGCCCAGCAGATGGTAGCAGAGAAAGGAAGATAAAGAGAGAAGGAAGGAAGGAATTAAGGAAGGAAGGAAGGAAGGAGGGAGGGAGGGAAGGAAGGAGGGAGGGAGGGAGGAATGGAAGAAAATAGGGAAGGAAGGAAGGAGGGAGAGAAGGAAGGAAGGAGATAGGGAAGGAGGGAAGAATGGAAGAAAGGAGGGAAGGAAGGAAGGAAGGAAGGAAGGAAGGAAGGAAGGAAGGAAGGAAGGAAGGAGGGAGGGAGGGAAGGAAGGAGGGAGGGAGGGAGGAATGGAAGAAAATAGGGAAGGAAGGAAGGAGGGAGAGAAGGAAGGAAGGAGATAGGGAAGGAGGGAAGAATGGAAGAAAGGAGGGAAGGAAGGAAGGAAGGAAGGAAGGAAGGAAGGGAGGGAGGGAGGAAGGGAGGGAAGGAGGGAGGGAGGGAGGGAGGGAGGAAGGAAGGGAAGGAGGGAGGAAGGGAGGGAAGGAGGGAGGGAGGGAGGAAGAAAGGGAGGGAGGGAGGGAGGAAGGAAGGAAGGAAGGAAGGAAGGAAGGAAGGAAGGAAGGAGGGAGGAAGGAAGGGAGGGAGGGAGGAAGGGAGGGAGGGAGGAAGGAAGGGAGGGAGAGAAGGAGGGAAGGAGGGAGGGAAGGAGGGAAGAATGGAAGAAAGCAGGGAAGGAAGGAAGGAAGGAAGGAAGGAAGGAAGGAAGGAAGGGAGGAAGGAAGGGAGGGAGGAAGGGAGGGAGGGAGGGAGGAAGGAAGCAAAGAAGAAAGGAGGGAAGGAAGGAAAGAAGGAAGGAGGGAAAGAAGGAAGGAAGTGAGAAGGAGAAAGAAGAAAGAAACAAAAGGAGGAACAAAGGAATGAAGAAAACATTTACTAAATGCCTACTCCGCAACCACAATATCAGTGTTGCACAACAGAGCACAGAGAAATGACACCCAAAAGAGGACATCTCCAGAGGACATTAGCAGTGGCTTTACAGGTGTACATTGCTCTACCCACACATGTATGCTCTCCTCACGTGACTTTCACACATGTTCCTCAGCCACTTTCTTGTTAATTGGGTTACTTTCTTGTGTGCTCTCCTCTTATTTATGAGGAAAAGAACTGCATGTATGCATAGCGGGAATCTTTTCTTGTTTATTCATTATGTTGTTTGAATAAGTTTTGCCTTTTGCTTTGAACTAATGTGTCCTCTGGTTGACTGGTTAAAAACTACAAATACTCCAGGGGGGTTGTAGAGTATGGATCTGAATGAGTGCTGATCTGTGGAGTTCCATGAATTTGGGGTAGTTTTTCTGAGGTCCCCCATGTAAGGAAATCCCTAGATGTCACATCATCAACATCCTCATAATTACCCTAAACACAAAGTACTTAGTAAGCACCTATTTGCCATTCTTTAAGCCAGGAAAGTCTTTCTTCCTATCTTTACCTGTTGAATATTCGGGCAATCGTCCACTACTGTTCACTGCACTTCCAAAACATCTCTTGAATCAGTTCCAGCCTCTCTATTACCATAGCTACCAACCTTATATAGACCCTTATTAGCCACCTGCCTGACCTTTCATAACATCCCCATTACAGGTGTCTTTACCTTGCTCTTTTCCCCTTCATACTCTCCATCCTTCACACAACTGCCAGATTAATCTTTCCTAGCCATAGCTCTGGCCACATCATTTATCTGCTTAAAAAACTCCTGGGTCTTTCTATTGTCTAGTGGGTATTTTTCCACCAAGATGAATTGCCTTCAAGAAAAATGATGGTTAACCAGCCAACACTACACTACCTCTATGGCCCTAGGCCCTAAAGAGAATACAACATGATATAATGTAAAACTTCCCAGGCTTTAAATTCAGTGCACCCTCTCCATCTGAGGACTAGTGAAGTTTCTAGGGATCCAGCTTCTGTTTGTCAGGTTTATGGCATGGTTGTTTCCTTCTCACACAGAGGTGTTCAGAGTCTTAATTAGATAAAGAGTGTAAAGTGCCTTGAAAGCTGCAGTTGAAAGGTGCTAGAGAAATCCCTAAAGATTTTTGTCTGGTAGAGAAAGATAAAAAGAAAATTAGAACGGCTCTTTAAAAATGAGCTAACAGTTTACTCTTATGCTTCTTGGCTTTCCTCTTACATTTCTGTGTGGCAAATGTTTATAACTTTAAAAAAAACCTAACCATAAATGTAAAAGTTGAAATCAGGCTCCAGCAGGGCAAATTAAATTCTATTTCTCCAAGATGGGTCTGTGGGACATAAACAAGGGAACAAATGGCTATGGGCTTGGATTCTTCTGAGCAAAAAGGGAAACCAGAGCAGACTCACATATTTGGTTAACACTTCTGAGGGAAGTCTGAAATCAATACTTTAGCAGAGTGGTTTTTTTTAAGGAAACACACTTATAAAAGTATATTTCTAGACAGAAGCCCCCTTTCTGAGTGTCAGACAAAACATTTTATTTGTTTCTTAAGAGAAGAAACTTTAGTTTAATTCAATTATACTGCCATGTGCCCATTCCTCTCCTTTGAGGTTGACTATTGATAGCATGGGGAATGTTAGTGTAAATGGATCAAAGCCCTTTCCACTGAAAATAAAAGGAAATGAATAGAAAGTGCCTGTCTCCAGTGAGCCAGATCCTACAAGCAATGATTCATGCACAATTTGGGCAGGGAGGGGCAGATGCTGACCCCAGAGTTGTTTGCAAGCAACTGACTGTATATTTTGACTGACTAGAGACTAGAAAGAATTGGAATTAGCAGCAGCACTGCAAAAAAAATGCTGTACAGCTTCACAGAAGGATGTGTAGGAAGACAAGGTAAGTACTTATCAGTGGGTAGTTTTTAAATAATCTTTCTTCATCACCCAAATTAAAAATAGCATTAGCTAATATTCTCTCAGACTATCATAGTCAATTTTCAGTTTTCTTAAAAGAAGAAAATGAGATCTTTTTTCTCTTCCCTCCTTCATTTTTTTTATTTTTTTAAATATTTATTTAATATTTTTAGTTTTCAGCACTGATTTCCACAAGATTTTGAATTACAAATTTTCTCCCCATTTCTACCCTCCCCCCACTCCAAGATGGCATATATTCTAATTTCCCTGTTCCCCAGTCAGCTCTCCCTTCTGTCACCCCACTCCCACCCATCCTTTTCCCTTACTTTCTTGTAGGGCAAGATAGATTTCTATGCCCCATCACCTGTATATCTTATTTTCCTGTTGCTTGCAAAAACAACTTTTTTTGAACATCTGCTTTTAAAACTTTGAGTTCCAAATTCTCTCCCCTCTTCCCTCCTCATCCACTCTCCCTAAGAAGGCAAGCAATTCAACACAGGCGACACATGTATCATTATGTAAAACCCTTCCACAATACTCATGTTGTGAAAGACTAACTATATTTTGCTCCTTCCTATCCTATCCCCCTTTATTCAATTTTTTCCCTTGACCTTGCCCCTTTTCGAAAGTGTTTGTTTTTGATTACCTCCTCCCCCTATCTGCCCTCCCTTCTATCATCCCCCATTTTTATCTCCTTCCTCCTTCTTTCATGTGTGGTAAGATACCCGGTTGAGTGTGTATGTTATTCCCTCCTCAGGTCAAATCCAATGAGAATGCGATTCATTCATTTCCCCTCACCTGCCCCCTCTTCCCTTCCAACGAACTGCTTTATCTTGCCACTTTCATGTGAGATAATTTACCTCATTCCCTTTCTCCCTCTCTCGATATATTCCTCTCCCATCCCTTAATTTGATTTTATTTTTTTAGATATCATCCCTTCATATTCAACTGTGCCCTCTGTCTATATATATATACATATATATATGTATGCATATATATATATATGTATATATATATATATATTCCCTTCAGCTACCCTAGTACTGAAGTCTTATGAATTACACACATCATCTTTCCGTGTAGGAATGTAATCAAAACAGTTCAACTTTAGTAAGACCCTTATGATTTCTCTTTCTTGTTTACCTTTTTATGCTTCTCTTGATTCTTGTGTTTGAAAGTCAAATTTCCTATTCACCTCTGGTCTTTTCATTGAGAAAGCTTGAAAGTCCTCTATTTTATTGAAAATCTATATTTTTCCTTGGAGCATTATAATCAGTTTTGCTGGGTAGATGATCCTTGGTTTTAATCCTAGCTCCACTGACCTCCAGAATGTCCTATTCCAAGCCCTTCAGTTCCTTAATGTAGAAGCTGCTAGATCATGTGTTATCCTAATTGTGTTTCCACAATACTCAAATTGTTTCTTTCTGACTACTTGCAGTATTCTCTTCTTAATCTGGGAATTCCAGAATTTGGTGATGATATTCCTAGGAGTTTTCTTTCTGGGATCTTTTTCAGGAGGCAATTGGTGGATTCTTTCAAATTCTATTTTACCCTCTGGCTCTAGAATACCAGGGCAGTTCTCCTTGCTAATTTCTTGAAAGATGATATCTAGGCTCTTTTTTTGATCATGGCTTTCAAGTAGTCCAATAATTTTTAAATTATCTCTCCTGGATCTGTCCTCCAGGTCAGTGGTTTTTCCAATGAGACACTTCACATTGTCTTCCACTTTTTCATTCCTTTGGTTCTGTTTTATAATGTCTTGATTTCTCATCAAGTCACTAACTTCCACTTGCTCCAATATAATTTTTAAGGTAGTATTTTCTTCAGTGGTCTTTTGGACCTCCTTTTCCATTTGGCTAATTCTGCCTTTCAAGGCATTCTTCTCCTCATTGGCTTTTTGGAGCTCTTTTGCCATTTAAGTTAGTCTATTTTTAAGGTGTTATTTTCTTCAGTATTTTTTGGATCTCCTTTAGCAAGTCATTGACTTGTTTTTCATGGTTTTCTTGCATCACTCTCATTTCTCTTCCCAATTTTTCCTCTACTTCTCTTACTTGCTTTTCTAAATCCTTTTTGAGCTCTTCCTTGGCCTGAGACCAGTTCATATTTTTCTTGGAGGCTTTTGATGTAGGCTCTTTGACTTTGTTGACTTCTTCTGGCTCTATGTTTTGGTCTTCTTTGTCACCAAAAAAAGATTCCAAAGTCTGACTGAATCTGAGGGCATTTTTGCTGCCTGTTCATGTTCCCAGCCAATTACTTGACTCTTGAGCTTTTGTCGGGGTATGCCTGTTTGTAGAGTAGAGAGTACTTTGTCCCAAGCTTGAGCTCTGCCACACCAGCACTCCTTCTCCCCCAAGTACTACCAACCAGGATTGCAGCCCAGATCCAGGCAGGGCAGAGCAGGCTTTGCACTCCAGCTCTAATCCGCCACTTAATTCCACCCACCAGTTGGGCCTGGGGAGGGAAGCAACTGCAGCTGTAACTCTGGAAGCAGCCTCAGAGCTGCACCACCTCTGCCACTCCCAGAGGTGGTGGCCCACTGCAAACTCTTTTCACTCTGTCCCAGCAGATTTTCCCACTAACCTTCTCTGTCGTCTTTGGCATTTGTGGGTTGAGAAGTCTGGTAACTGCCACAGCTCACTGATTCAGGGCACTATGCCTGTTCCACCTGGCTCCTGGTCTGGTTGGTCCTGGCATGGCCTATGCTGGGCTCTGCTCCACTCTGCTCCCAGCTCTGTGTGATAGACCCTTCCCAGTGACCATCCAGGCTGTCCTGGGCTGGAGCCCTGCTTTCCTTTGCTATTTCTTAGGGTCTGCAACTCTAGAATTTGTTTAGAGCCATTTTTATAGGTGTTTGGAGGGACCTGGGGTGGGGGAGCTTAAGCAAGTCCCTGCTTTCCAGCCACCATTTTGGCTCCTCTTTGAAAAGGAGATTTTTTAAATGGATAATAATAGCCAGCTACATGTGGCTTTAAGTTTTGCAAAGCACTTTACATATGTAATAGGTGTCTGGTGCATGCCCCACTACCTGAAAAGTCATCTCTCCATGTGGAGAGGTAAGGAACTGTTTCCAGGAGAATGGTGAAGACAGAACTATGCATGGATATTCTGTAACTCCTCTGGCAGTGATACAACATGATTGAGAAGAGCTTTCTTCTACTGGTTGTACAGCAAGGAAAGGTCTATCAGCACCAGCCATGACTTTGATGAATCCCAGTTGAGGGAGTGAAGTGGCTTTTTCACTAACAGCTTCCAGTGAGAGAACCATGTTTTAAGAGAAAGGACTTTGGGGCCTTCCATCCCAGAGGCCATATGGCCCCTGAGAAATGGGCCTAGGTCCTTGGCCTTTTCCTTAGTTCCTTCCAGTTCTAGGTACAAGGAGTAGAATCTCTAATCTGGGCTGGGACCATGAGTCACAGGGATCCTGGAATCTAGCATTGTAGCCAGATATTGCAGCCAGTTCAGTATTAGTGCCCTAAGGAGTAAGGATTCCAGACTCCAGCCCAACAGAAGCTAGTGGTGATGCCACCTTTGGATGTGAATTTGGTGGGACCAATGCTTTAGGAACTGAGCTAAGTTGTAAATTGTAAACTGAGGTGATATAGGTGAAATTATGACCCCAAGATTTGGGAGGAAATGATTATATATTTCTTCCTGCCATATCTGTGAAATAAATATTATTTTGTAAAAGTAAACAGTTAAGTGGTTAAATGGAACTGGGGTTACTATTCACTGGCCTCCTAATAAGTGGGGAGGGGTGTAGCTACTGGTGGGGGGCTGCATCAATAGCAGAGAAAAGAGATACCTCAAACTCCTCAGGGTACCTGAAAACATTGAGGTGGAATTAATACAGGCCTGACCTAGAGAATGTGGCCAAAATCAACAATGTTACACATACATCATCCCATTTGTTCTTTACAACATCATGCAAGGTAAGTGCGAAAACTATTATACTACATTTACTGTTGAGGAGACTAAAGTTTAGAGAGATCAAGTGATCTGCCCAGAGTCACACACAGTATCAGACTCAGGCTTCAAACCCACCTTTTTCTGACTTCAAGTCTATCACTTTATTCACTACATCACCATGCTAATCTCATACTTTCAGGTCAATTCCAAAAGACTACCACATTCAGAATGCCTGTGAAACCTGGACGGTATACCAGCACCACGCCAGGAAACTGAATTGCTTCCATTTCAATTGTCTTAGGAAGATTCTGAAGATCACCTGGCAGGATAAGGTACCAGCCACTGAGGTCCTTTCTTGAACTAAACTGACAAGCATTCAAATTCTACTGCAGAGAGTGCAACTACAATGGGTTAGCCATGTTGTTTGAATGCAAAATGGATGCTTGCCTAAATGACTATTATTTTATGGAGAACTCACACAGGCAAGTGCTCCCATGGTGGTCAGAAGAAGCAATATAAGGACACTATCAAGGTATCTCTTAAGGACTTTGGAACTGATTGCGTGACATGGGAAACACTGGCACAGGACTGCTCAACATGGCACGCCTACATCAGAGAACGTGTTGTGCTCTATGGGCAAACAAGAATTGAAACAACTCAAAGGAAATCCAGAATGTGCAAATTTAGAGAAGCCACCCCAAATGTTCACATGCACTAGTTGTGCCCAACACACGATGTGTAGAGCATTCCAAGCTTGTATCAGTCTGATCAGCCATAGTCGGACACACTGAAACTTGACTCTAACAAAATGATGTAATTTTGGTCCTCTTCAAGAACAAAGGACAACAACAAACCAACAAATAATAATAACATGATACATAAAACAATTTCCTCATCGTATCTTTCTGAAGAAGGTAGCACAAATGTTATTATTATCACTCATATTACAGATGAAGGAATGGAGACCCTGTGTAAGCATTAGATTTTTTCAAGTTTGGTTTCCCAGGATCCATGGCAATAATAATCTCTTGTTCCCAGGTGTTAAATATGAGTTTTACAGTTCAAAACCTCTCCACCATGGCATATGTAGATTGTAAGGGCCAGGTGTCGCCTGTTTAGATTGTACAGGTCAGTTCCCTGGAGGAGTTGAGTGTAAGTATAAAGCAGGTGGGCACTGGTCAGTGAGTGGGGAACCTTTAGGGTTGAAATGTACAAGCTAGGACTCTGTATGTGCCTTGATCGGCCCCCCTCAAGGCTTGGGGGGAATCTGTGTTTGCCTCAACTGGCCCCCACTGAGGCTTGAGGGGATTTAGGGGAATGCACAAGTTGTGCCTGTCTCAATTGGCCCCATCTAGATGTAGGGGGAGTTGCCCCACTCTGCCCCTGTGAGAAGAGTGATTAGGGAATGCTGTTGGACTTGGTGCTCAGCAACCCTTGTAAGAAGGTTAGATAGAATAAGGTCTGCCTTGTTTCATTGTTAACCCCTTTGAAGCTGTCTTTCCATTATAAAAGCAGATAAAAGAACCTGTGCTAGCAGGCAGTCCTGGGTGTGCTAGGGTGCTTGCTAATACACCCTGAGAGACTAAGTGACTAACCCAAGGTCACAAAGTAATGTCAGAGCTGTGATTCCAACCCTACTCTCCTGAATCCAAATCTAGCTACTGGAAAAACTAAAAAGTGGTTGGGCAGAAAATACATGTAAACCAGGTATGAGATATTATGTGCTCCGATAACCTCCAAATGGATATAAGACCTAGTTGTTAAAGGTCATATCTTAAGCAAATTAGGGCACAATGGAAGGAGATGTTCACAATGACAAATAGAGGTTGGATACTTGACCAAGTGAGACATAGAGAGGATCACAGAAGTTTAAATAGTCAATTCTGATTACATAAAATTTAAAAGTTTCGCACAATTAAAATTAATTAAGTTAGATTCTATAGAGGCCAGTTAACTGGGGAAAAATCTTTGCAGCAATATTCTCTGATAAAGGTCTGCTAAGATATATGTGTATATACATATATACATGTGTATATATATATATATTATATATGAAATTAATACAAATACAAAAGAGCAAGAGACAGATAGCCAAAGTATATGAACAGGTGGTTCTCAAGGGAAGAAATCCAAGCAATCAACAACCATATAAAAAATTCATCAAATGACTAATAATAAGAGAAATGCAAATTAAAACAACAATGATGTTCTACATCACAACCATTCGATTAGCAAAGATGACAAAAAGAGAAAGCTTTAGTGATTGGAGGTTTTATGGGAGTATAGGCACACTAATACGCTCTTGGAGGAGCTGTAAACTGGTACATTTTGGAAAACAGTTTGGAAATTTAACCAAAAGTCACTAAACTATGCTTTCACTTTAACTCAGGGTACCACTACTAGGCATATGTCTCAAAGATATCAAAGAAAGAGGAAAAGGACCCATGTCTACAAAAATATTTATAGCAGCCCCTTTTGTTATAGCAAAGAACTATAAAGTGGGTTCCCAACTACTAGAAAATGGCAGAATAAGTTATTGTATGTGAATAAAGGAATATGTTTTACATCACAAGGAATAACAAACAGATGGATTCATAGAAACCAGGGAAGACTTGTGTAAACTGATGCAGAACACAATGAACAGAACCAGGAAAACTATTTCTATAATGACCAAAATATTGTGAAATAAAACAATTTTGAAAGACTTAAGGACTCCTATTAATTAAAGACTATTGATGAAGTCTGACTTCTGCTCTTGGCAGAGAAGACATGGACTATAGATAAAGAATGAGATATGCAGTTCCAAACATGATCATTACAACACAAGTTTATTTTGCTTGAGTACACTTTTGTTACAAGGGAGAATTTTTAAGGGGGAGGAGAGTTGGCAGAGAAGTGTAGTGATGCGAAGAAGGAGAAGGAGAAGGAGAAGGAGAAGGAGAAGGAGAAGGAGAAGGAGAAGGAGAAGGAGAAGGAGAAGGAGAAGAAGAAGAAGAAGAAGAAGAAGAAGAAGAAGAAGAAGAAGAAGAAGAAGAAGAAGAAGAAGAAGAAGAAGAAGGAGGAGGAGGAGGAGGAGGAGGAGGAGGAGGAGGAGGAGGAGGAGGAGGGGAGGAGGTGGGGGAGGAGGTGGAGGAGGAGAAGAAGAAGGAGAAGAAGAAGAAGGAAAAGAAGAACGTTAATAAAACACAAAAAAGTATACAAAGAAGTCCAAAAGGAGGTTGATAGAGTAACATCGACAAGTAACATATTGTTGGTACTACCACATTAAATTAATTTAAGCCACATGTAATAAATTCAAAGTTTTCCCATGTGGGGCCTTTTTCATATGAAAATGTCCATTTTTATGATTTTCTGGGTTATCATAAAAATCTCAAAGAAAAAAAATCATATATAAAGTAGTAGTAGTAGTAGTAGTAGTAGTAGTAGTAGTAGTAGCAGTAGCAGTAGTAGTAGTAGCAGTAGTAGTAGTAATATAGCCCAACAGAGAGAGGTCCTTGAAGGGAAAGAAAAACTCTAGGAAGAAGTTGACTTGCAGAGGATTCTAGCACCTTAAAGATGCTCCTATCCCCAGTTTAACACACTACAGACTTCATGGAATTTCCTCTTAGGTGAAATTTAGGACTCTCTTTTGGTTAAGATGAGATAGTTCACTCTCGGTGGGAGAGCTCAATTACTCTTTGTATTGTCTGGTATAGTCTTGGCTATACAACTTTACTGTTACCCAGGCTGCTATCCTGGGTAAATGGGTTTATTTGCTATTCTCTGTGTGTCATCTTTGTGTAATTGGCACTTGGTGAGAAGAGTGTCAAGCCTTAGATATTTAGCTTGGGATATTCCTTCCTAGTTAAGGAATTGTGATCAGGAGTTCAGGTTGAACCTAAAAATTATTTCCTCCAGACTGACAACTTAAAGGAAAGGGATAGATATACTTCTAGCCCAGTTCTCTCCCTCTGAGGAGAGCAGTATCTAGCCTCATGGGCCCAGTCTCTATGTTCTCTCCTGACAAGAATCTATCTCCCTTGAAGAAGGGTAGGCAGAGAGATCTATTTGTGCCCCATTGTGAATCCATTTAGACAGACTCATGTGGACATACATTGCCTATATGGGCAACATACACATACACATGCACATCTTATTAATAAAAATAGATTTTGCCACTGCCTATCAAAGGGTTTGATATCCACAAAGAAATATATTAAAATCTTTGGTTATGATCCATTTGTCACAGACCACAAGTGGTTTCTTTTTCAGTACTTTGGTTTCCATCAGCCAACATCTCTTATCATACATAATGAAATTCCTCTGTGCTGCCTATGCCGGTTCACTCCCTCTATCCGTGAAATAGTCAAACATGAGATCCTTGAAGCTGTCAAAGGTGACCTCCATGCTGCTCTCAAAATTCAGTATAATATCCTTCTGCTTTAGAACAGCCTCATGCTCAAAGCCTTTAGGGGCCAGCTAAGACAACTCTATGATGTTTTCCCCTGCTGGCAATTCACAGTTCAGCTCACCCAGGTAATCCCCTGAGGGGTTCCTCCACTCAGCTAGTGGAAATCTTAGAATTGGGATTGTAAAAACAACACTCTGGTAAATGATCAAGCAGTTTATAAAAGTTCCAGGCAGGTGTAGGTGGCACTAAACAAGTTGTTATAGATTCCCAATTTATTCTACAAATGCCCATTTGTATGTTGTCTCCCCTATTAGGCTGTGAGCTTCTTGTGAGGCTCAAAGGAGTTAATCATTGTAAAGCACTTCACCAGTACCTAGGACATTGTATGAATTACATAAATGTTAGCTATTATTATAATGCCTATGATTTCCAAGGGGCATGATATCCAAGCCTCCTATGGGGCATGAATGGCCTGCTTACAGTAATGACAAAATTCATGTTGGGTGTTCAAGTATCTCTTTTTCTTAGGCTACCCTAGCAGCTCAGTTCACTCACCCTAATACAATCCATAACATTCTAAATCAATCAAGGGTCCAATGTGATCCTGATTCTAGGCTATATTTTTAAATTGTCAAAAATGACCCTTGCTCTCTGGAAACTCAATAGCCTGTTGTAGCTTACTCTAGTTGATGAATGGATGGCTTTGATTTCCATACCCATCAATCTTCCATGCTATGCCAAGATCTCCAGCTCAATTTTCTCAAGCAACAGCTGCTAAAATATAAAGAATCTATCATAAGACTTTGAATCTTGTGCAATAAATCTGAACTTTTAAAATTTGGCAGTTATAAGTTTTCTTTCATGAACAAAGCCACACCCTTAAATTCCTACCCTTGGTGGTACTTGTGAATTATATAATTCACTGTATGAATATTATCTAGAATATGAATGCCTCTGCCTTTTAGATACACTCAAAGTCATGCACAATGTATTTTTCAGCAGGTCCAGATTCTCTGATGAATCCCAGATAACATAAATGTCTACCATCTTTTTCACCATGTGTGGCAGATACCCTTATTCTTACGGTGTTTAGGAAATAATATCTATAAAAGCTATCACAGTTTCCCACCCTTGTACTCTGTCTCTTGCAGCTAGGGTCTCATGTCATACCAAGCAGGTTATAACTGATAGGGGCAGGTAATAATTGATAGTTTCATGTTTTCCTTTTTCATGTCAGCTGGTGACTTATAGCTCTGGCAGAAATGTAATTATCTGTGATTCTGCTTATGCAAAGTGACACCAGTCACAGTAGGACGCACAATTTTGGTTTTCGTTTTGGGGGGCTTAGGGTGTTTTTTTGCAAGGGGCTGGGAAGCCTATGATTTCTTTGTTATAGAGATTTCTCACTGATGAAACTCCCACTATTAATGAAGTTGGCATTTAACCCTGCAAATTTCAATCTTAACGAGTTGCTTAGAGCACTGAAAGGATCCTCTGAGCCTTTTGAGATAGACATGACTGAGTTTAACTTTCTCCATGAAACCACCTCCCCCACTTCTCTGTACTATAATCACTGTCAACCTCAAGATCTTACCTCTAAGAGTCTTGGTATTACTCTATATAATTTTGGCAAAATGATCTGGAAACTTCTCTGCATCCAGATCACTATCTTTCTATCTTTGTAAATCAATTGTGTATATAAACCTATACAACCCGATTGCTGCGGTTCAATTGTTTTTCAGTAGTGTCTGACCCTTCATGACCTCACCTGGAGTTTGTTTTTTAGCAAAGATACTGCAGTAGTTTGCCATTTCTGTCTCCAGCTCATTTTAAAAATGAGGAAATGGAGGCAAACGGAGTTAGATGACTTGCCCAGGGTCACACAGCTAGTAAGTATCCAAAGCCAGATTTGAACTCATGAAGATGAGTCTTCCTGATTTCAGTCCCAGGGCTCCATCCACTGTGCCACCTAGTTGCCTTTATACAATCCAATTAGATCACTATACAATCGTCAAAGTTGATATCCCTTTGGACTTCATTTAGGATATTATACGGCTATAGTGATGGTCAACAAAACCTGGCTAAAGGACCTAATGCTATCCATACTTTTGACAAAACAAAATGATTTATAGTATTTTGTGGCCCTGAAATGAATCCCTTAAGATTCCTCAACCCTGGGATATGCTCTCCTGATTGATAGGTCCTAACTAGAACTGCTACTTCATGAAGGGCCCCAGACATGCTGCTCTTCACTCTCAGTTCAACTCGTTCTTGGGACTACTCCATCTCTTCACTAGGTGCCTTGCCCCTATGTGGGTAAGCTGCCTCCACTTTCCAGCTCCCTTTTATGTTTTGTCCTCCTCTATCAGAATGTAAACTCCTTGAGGGTAGAGACCATCTTAATTGCTAGTATTTGTGTGACCAGGGCTAAGTATAGTGTCTGGCACAGAGTAATTGCCTAATAAATGTTTTGTCTATGTCTATATCTACTTATATCTATAGCTATCTATCTGTCCATCTACCTACCTACTTGACTATATATATATATATATATATATTATATATGCATATATATGTACACACACACACATATATATATATCTAACTATTCATCCATCTACCTATCTGTATCTATCTGCCTATTTATCCATCTAACTGTCCTTTCCATCCATCCATTTATCTATATCTATATGTATTTTTCTGCCTACCTACCTATTATCTATCCAGCCAGCCATCTATCTACCTATCCATCTATCCATCTGTCTGTCTTCTCACACTATCTTATTATTTCAAGAAAGACTTCAGACTCTAAGGTCCTATCAGAAATCACTGAGGCCTCAATGTCAGAAGCTTTTGATGAGGACCATGAGATATATCTATTTTTGGATATTTTTCTGAATTCAAAGGACTCGTATGAGGATCTTCCATCTCTAATAGGGTTTCTTGAACCCAACTAGAATGTGCTGTGGTGACCAGGGGCTACAAAAAGCCTCAATATCAGAAGCTTACAATGGGGATTGTTGGATCTCTTGGTATGTCTTCTCAGATTCAGAGGACTAGGATTAGAGACTGGGTGGAGGGAGTGTCCAATTGTTCAATGTCCATTTGCTATCAGGGTTTCCTGAACCCAAGTTGAGCATGCTATGGTGGAGTGATCTATACTAATCATTTCCCCTCTGTAGAAGAGGCCCTGTCAGAACAATAGATAAAAAGGGATTGACCCTTGGCTCCAATAGGTTGTATAGAACAACTCTTAGTTCTACAATACCAGAGGCAATGGGTGGCAGAGGGAAAAGAGCACTAGTCCTGGAGTCAAGAAGATGTGAGTTCAAATCTAGCCTCAGACGCTTACTAGCTGTGTGACCCTAGGCAAGTTACTTGACCTCTGTCTGCCTCAGTTTCCTCAATTGTAAAATAATACCACCTACCTCTTAGGATTGTTATGAGGATTAAATCAGATATTTGTAAAAAGCACTTAGCACATGGTAGACACTATATAAATGCCCACTTTCTTCCACTAGATAGTAGGCTAGGGCATCTCTAGAGATTATCGGTTAGACTAGAGACATAAAACTCATTTGCTTCCTTCTCTTTCCTACACTATCTTTAAATAATATTAACCAATTGACCAATTAACAAGACCAGATGACGGTCCTGATGCAAGTATTCACCCTATCTCCACTAGCTCATTAAAAAGAAATATCTCCTCTGGTACCAACTTCATTCCCTTCATGACCATGCAACCTGTTCTGGAATGCCTAAGGTTTCTCAGTCATTCTTCTGTAGTTGGTAAGAGACAACAGTCTTCATCAATTACCTATCATTGGAACTTCTTGGTAGATCCTCCCTGAAGCTATGTGCAGTCTGTTCCATAAACCAATGGTTTTTCAGGCACTCATATCAATAAAAATTTTTGCTCCCTCAAATCTCTCTCTCTGTCTCTCTGTCTCTGTCTCTGTCTGTCTCTGTCTCTGTCTCTCTGTCTCTCTCTTTCTCTCTGTCTCTCTCTGTCTCTCTCTCTCTGTGTATATATATATATATATACATATATATATACCATAAATTTATACTATATATACCATAAATTTATACCATATGTACCATAAATTTATTTATAAATTATATACAGATATTGCTCTACTGTGTGTATTCTAAAATATATAAAATTAATTTTTAAATGAAATATTTCAAAATAATTTCATTATGATACATAAAAACATTTCCTTTTTAAAATATTTATAATATTTTACAGAAAGCATTGCAATTCAAAATTCTTCATTATATTTGAAAATCTTGATTTAACACTTTGTGATACAGTGATTCAAAGCTCTTATTCTACATTTAGCTTATTTTGCAACTAAGTTTTAATGGCAGGGGAAGTTAAAATAAAAGATGTCTCACAAAGATACATAGATAAAAAGTGAAGAAATTCAACATAAGCTACACTTACCAGACCATGATACTCATTTTTCAATTCCAACTACCAATTATGCAAAGGTTTTTGTTGAAATTCAGCTATTAAATTTTCATTTTACCTGATGTCATATCATTACCCTCACAAAATAATGAGGTGTTTCATTTTTATATTTTTTAACAAATGGGTTGAAAACTCACTGAAACTCTTCATGCGGAAAATTTTTAACAGGTTAGAAAACTCTCTTTCCAAGTTGTTGGGTGTATTTTTAGTGTATCAATACAAGCAAGGCATTTACATCTTATTAAAAAAATTTAAATTTTGGTTTTTAAATATGCTACTAATTGTGATGGCTTCATTCTATTATTAGCTAACACCTCAAGGCCCAGTACAGCAGTTTTTAGCTATTAAAACTATGACTTTTGGGATACTTTGTATACATGATTATGAAGTTCATTTTTAAGGATCTTGGATATAAACCCATATTTCAATTTCTAGGTTATTTATTATTTTTTGCCTGACTTCTTGTCAGATCTGATTATACAGTCATTGTTTTTGCCTCGTGATGTGGATGAAAAAGAGAGCTTTTCCTAGAAGTTTTATCTTTTCCATTTTTTTTTCTGGTTTACATAATAATATGTTATCTTCAATCTGTGATTCCTTTGCAGGATCTTTTTAACCCACTTGTCCGTTCTGTGACGGTTAGTCTAAATTGAAGCTAGATAATTTGTAGGTTGCCTTTGCCAGGCACAAGCAAACTACAACATATCACAACATACTCAAAGAAATTGATTGAGACACTGCTCTCAACTCATCCACATGGGAAAAATTCTTGCTCTTCTGTCTGTATATCTCATATACTATGCATGTCACATGATCATTTGATTTTCCCAACTGAGTAAGGGTGCTAATGTCAACCTAGAAATCAAAAATTAATAATACTTAATTTCTTATTTTAGGCAAAAAATAGAGTAGTTAGAAATTCTAATTTTTTTCCTGTATCTCAGTGACTCCTCTGCCGTACACCACTTCCCCACACCCAGTGTAGTTCTTTTTGACATACTCACCTTCGAAGTTAACTAAGAGAGTTTGTGAACAACTATATTGATGCACTCCTTCATGGCCCCAGCTAATTCATGGTGACCAACAATTTTTTCTGAGGTAAACAGTCATATATCTATCAAATACACATGTATATATAATACTATTATATTATATTGACATGGTATATTATGTTAATATGGTATATTATATAATATATTAATCAACATATTATTATGCCACCATATATTTTAAATACATATCAAGTATATGTTATAGATACATATATGTATATGTGTGTATGGATAGATAGATAGATAGATAGATAGATAGATAGATAGATAGACAGATAGATAGATGGGTATGGATATGGATATATATGTATATATGTATGCTTTCAGAGTCACCATTGAGAATTTGACAGTAGGATGCATTACAGGATCTTCTGAGAGTCCATATACCAACTGTACTATATTCAGTTTATAATCCTCATTCTTGGCACATCCATCCTGATTAGCACAGCATTTTTGATATATATATATTGTAAAAACTCCAGGTTCTGAAGCTTCTCACGGGCTTCCTGGGTCTCACGCAATATTAGCAGAATATCCCAAGGTTTTGGTGTAATTGTGATTTCTTTGGGTACATAGAATGGATTCTCCAGATCATTATCTCTGAATTTGGTTGTAATTGTGATGGGATTGAAACAAAGATCGAGATTTTTTACCAGTTTTTTACTAAAGTATGACTTCCATCCACATATTGTCTATCCTTTGTTTTCAGTCACATAATTAATTCCAGGAACCTTTTCTCCATCCTCAGTCCAACAAAGTACAAAAACCATATATATGTTTAAATCATCATTGCCAACCAAACCTTTGATTCCCTATTCTCTTGGATGGCAGAGGACACAATTCCAAACCAATATGGTGGGGATAAAAGAACACTGGATTTGGTACTGTAGGACTCAGGTTGGCATCCTCATTCTGCCACTAAATGCTTGTGAATTGTTGGGTAGGTCACTTATCCTCTCCACACCTTATTTCAACAATCCTGCTAGCAGCTGTTGTGGGGGTGAAAAACCAGCACAAGCCCAACAACAAGAATGCTGCCAGCACACTGCAAAAGCCCAGATTCTTTTAATCTGCTTTACTAAGGAAAGCAATGTTAAGGGGTTAACAAGCTCATTTTAATCCAGCACACAAATATCACTCGCTTAGTTCAGGGGAAAAAACCAGCACCCTGAACTTCAAACAAAGTACAAACATCGACAGACAGACCTTGTCTGATTCAAATCCCAATACATAGTTACCAGAGTTTAACAAAGTCCCAACATCCGGGTTACGAGCTGGAGGTCTCTTAGCTGCAGCTGCCCAGAGTCTCCACATCAGTGAGCGCCACCAAGAGTGAGAGCCCCGTGCAAATGGCTCTGTCTTCTCTTCTTATAGCATTTCAGACGCCATCAAACGTCATCTGAATGACCAGAACTTAGGTTCCTATGATTGGCTCTTGAGTTAGCACCTCCCCTTAGTACCCTGGGAGCTTCACACCCACATAGGCTTAGCACCTAATAGGGATTTGGGCCTGGGGCTTAGCACCTAGTAAGACTCAATGAGATACACTGACTTAATCAAAGGAAACAAAAGCCAGACTCTTCAAGGGCACTTGGCTGGACTGAGTGCTAAGAGCCCATTTTGCTTACCAACACACACCTCAATCTTCTCATCTTTAAAATGAGGGGATTGGACCAGATGATGTGTGAGGTCTCTTCCTGCTGTAAATCTATGATTCTACAACTATTGGATTTTAAAGTTAAAAAGTATTTTGCTAAAAGAAAGTTTTACAAGAAAAAATATTCCTTACAGATGCCTTGCTTTGGACGTAGTTTCCATGCCCTAGCTTCTGGTCAAGTCAGTACAAAGTGAATTTGCCTTTGCAAACTCCCCCTGAAATGCACGTTGGTTCAGAATATGAAGTGTTCACTGGTAGAAATTATGAAAGTTGGCTTCAGGGTTGCTTTCTGCAGTAGGGTGGATTGGTGCCCTAGTGGAAAACTGCAGGATGCGTTGCTATATCCTCTGATAATCAGTTTGTTATCCACAGTAATAATCAGCATATCTGTTCTGATGAACAGAATCTTTTCGACTGTTGTAAGGTTAAAAAATTTTCCTTCCAGCTCTGGTACACTGGCATAGACCAGAAAGCCTAACCTTCATTGGCTACTCTACTTCCTTCTCTTTCCTGACCCATGGCTGAATCAATTCATCTCAGCACTCTCCTCTATACTCAGACACCTCGCCCTCCTATTAAAGTACTGATCATGCCTTGCCAAGCCCCAATATTGGATTACTCCCATCATCTGCTGCCTTCGCTCCTATTCACATACTGCCAAACTAAGCAGGACAAAAATAATGTAAACCGTGATATCTGGGCTCTCAAAGCAGCAAGAGAATTCTTTTATACCTCCCTAATTGAGTCAATATCCCACTCATCACAGCAGCTATTCCAAACCTCTTTCATCACTCCTCCAGCTTCCTATAGCATTTCCCTTGCCCTAGCTTAGGGTTATATCTCATTTTTCACAAAAAATAAAATAAAACAAAATTTAAAAAATAAAGCCTAGAGCTCCTTTTTCTCTCATCTCACATCATTCAAATGTCTTCTCCCCACTATGTCTTCCTTCACTGTTGCCTCACAGGAAGAGGAGGTCCTTTTCTTTGCCAAGACAAACCCCACTTCCAGCAAACTTGATTCCATTATACTTCATCTTCTCTAGCATACTGCCTTCTCTATCATCTCCATTAACTCACTCATCGTCAATCTTTCCCTATTTATTGGCTGCTTCCCTGCTGCTACAAACACACACATATCCCTCCCATCCTTAAAAAACCTTCACTTGATCTATTCATCCCTGCTAGCTATCGTTCTATAGCTTTCCTCCCCTTTGTGCCTAAATTCCTTGAGAGAGCTGTCTATTATCCATGTTTCTACTTCCTCTCTCTTCTCCCTCTTCTAAACTTTTGCAGTCTGAATTCTAACCTTATCATTCAAATGAAACTCAACCCTCCAAAGTTACCAATGATCTCTTAATTTCCAAATCTAACATCCTTTTCTCAATCCTCATCTTTCTCTGAAGCCACTGAAGCTTTCAGAGCCTTTGACACTGTCAGTCATCCTCTTCTTCTAGATCCTTTTCCCTTTCTAGGTGTTCATGACATTACTATCTCTTGATTCTCCATATGTCTGTCTTCTTGATCTCTGTCGCTAGATCTCATCCAGGTCATAGGTCTGAACTGAGCCCTCTTTCCTTCTCTTTCATTACTATCTGGCTGGATGATCTCATAAGCTCCCACAGATTCAACTGTTATCTCTGTGCAAATTATTTTCAGATGTATTTATATAGCCCTAACCTCTCTCCTCACCTCCATCCTAGCATCTCTAACTGCCTATTAGACATATTAAATTGGATATATAGATATCTCATATACAACATATACAAATCAGACCTCATTATTTTTCCCACAAACACTCTCCTCTTCCACACTTCTCTATTACTATTGAGTACATCCTCCCAGTCACTCAGGCTTACAACCTCAGTGTCATCCCCAACTTCTCACTCACACTTATGCCACATATTCAATCTGTCACCAACTCTTGCAATTTTGTACCTTTGCAACATTTCTCTTAAATATCCCCTTCTCTTCACTAATGAAACCACCACCTTGGCATAAGTCCTTCTTACTTCATGCCTATTTTACTGCCAAAGTCATCTACTTGGTTTTCCTCCCTCAAGTCTCTCCCCACTCTAATATATTCTCTACTCAGCTATCAAAATGATCTTCCTAAAGCACAGGTCTGACCTACTCAATAAACTCTACTGGTTCTTTATTACCCAGGATCAAATATAAAATCTTGTTTGACATTTGGAGCCATTCATAAACTGAACTCTTCTTACTTTTCCAGTCTTCTTATACTTTACTCCTGTATATCTCAATCATCAATGCAGGGACACATGAGACTCCATCTTCTGATTCCAAGCCTTTTAACTGGCTATCCCCCAAAATTAGACTTCTTCTTCACTTCTGCCTCGTGGTTTTCCTAGTTTCCTTCAAAACTCAGCTCAAATCGCACCTTCTGCAAAATTTCTTTCTTTCTCTCCCTACTACATAACCCTTCCCTCAGAGATTTCTTCCCATTTATACTATGTATATCTTGAATGTAAATAGTTGTTTACATATAGTATCCACCCCACTCCACTCCAAATTAGGATGTGATCTCCTTAAGGAAAGCAATAGGGCTTTTGCCTTTCTTTGTATCCTGGGGCTTAGTATAGTGCCTGGTTGATTATTGTTTATTACTCAAAAATTTCCCTTCAATTGTTGAAAAGCCAAAAAGCTGACTCAAGGCATGTGGAATTTAAAAACCAGTACTTAATTATAAAAGGTTAAAAAGCTGCCCAAGATGCTAATTCAGACTTTCCTTCTAATTATAAGATAGAAGAAAAACACTTGGCAAGTGTAATTTTCAACATGTGGCAAGATGAGGCCACAGGGGGCAGGGATAAGGTGATATAACCAGTAGAAGGTGCTAATTGGCTAAGAGGTCCACCTGAGAGTCTGGAGGTGAAGCCAATAGCATCACAGGTTGGTCAGGCCTGGGTGTAGAGACCAATGATGCCACAGGGTGGATGGTGCTTAAGTTTGATAGATTGTCATGGGCATGCCTTTTCCAGAGATAGTGTTACCCTTTACTACTGGTTGACTTCCATATTCTAGGCCAGAGATGTCAAATGCATGTTTGCAGTTGGGCCACACGATGCCCATAGTTAACAAAATAAATAAAAATACAATAAAACATATCTAATGTTAATTTGTGGTTTTCTAAGTCAGTATGCTACCTGCAGGGATCCCTCAGTATGGTTTGACCATGCCATTTCTATTTGAGTTTAACAGCATTCCTCTAAGCCTTGCTTTTCTACAACTAGAATACCTTCCAGATGCCACCTGTCCAGCTAGATTTTGAACCTGACCCATCATGACTAATCCATTCCTGTTGCTACCTATGCCCCTCTGTGGTAGCTAGGAAAAGTAAATCTATTTGGGATTCAGAAAGCCACAGTAATATATTGCCTTCTTAGTTTCCAACCTCCTGCCTATCTTCCCATTTTGCCATATAAAGAACAACATTCCTTGAACTCAATATCTATTCAATTCTTAGTGTTTTCACAAGAAGTTGAAGAAAGCCAATATTGGGTGTACTCCCATGCTTCCTTTGAAGCTACAGAGTGTAGATCTTCATACAATTACAGATCCAGTAAGAAGATGCTTCTAGGAGACAGAATTTTCATGGTGGTCTGAATCATTACTTTTTCACCTGTTAATCAGTTGTTAATAAGTAGCTGTGGAGCACTGAGATAGAGAACTGGCCCTTGAATTAGTTCTGACACATTCTGACTGTTTTGCTGGTCCAGCCATTTAATATCTCAGTGCCCTCAGGCAACTCTCTAAAGACCATAAATTGCAAAGCAGGTACCAGTCTGCATTGGTGGATGGCAGTTCCATACACCAGAGAAATTGTAAGTTTGGTCCCCGCAAAAATCAGTTGCTCAATGGAACTGCCAACTACATGATTTCATGCTTTCAAACACAAGCAAAACCCACGTCCCTATAGTAACCATGTACTTATTAATTCTTGACTGCTAGACAATAGGGGAGGGAGAGGGAAAGTAAAGATCTGGAAGCTTTCATGATAGGCAGAGAGGTCTCAGCTGTAGCTGTGTAATAAGAATCAGTGGAAAAGTATGTTTAAAGATCAGAGCATCATTGCCCCTTCTGTCTACCCGGTTTTTAATGCTCACAAAATGACTGCTTGTTTGATGATCTGTAGAGCTACAAACTAGAGTGAGCTCCCAGTTACCACAGCGCTGCTGGTGGGACAGCAAGCCCTGCATTCTTCCCCTACATGGCACTGCCATCAGAGGGAAAGACTGAGGTCAAGGAACAATTAGGGAAGGTGGAGACTTGCCCAGCCTTTCAAAGTACCTGGCCCCAAGTGGTCCCTCCACCAATGGCTCTTGGTTGAACTGGACTTTTCTGTGCAGAGCTGTTAACAGGCTTAATTAGCTGGTACGATATGAACCCATTGGGAATATGGCCCTAAGCAGAGATCTAAATCGAAAAGGTTTCTCTCTCAGGGTCAGGAATGAAAAGTGTGGAGTGAATTGTTCAGTTGGGGGTGGAGGAGAGGGAGGGGAAAATGTCAGCTCCAAAAAATTATCTGTGCCCTTCACCTCCAGGCTCAAGCAAGTACATCTGTCACTACTTTCCTTATTTAGAGTTAGTTTCCTTTTTATTCTATGTTGGCTCAAGAAGCTGACTCTTCATATGCCCCATGAATTATATTCCTCTGATGAATACCTTTCAGACAGTACTTAAACATCTCTAAACAGTTTGTCTACCCTTTGTAACCTCTACCCAGGCATTTACAAAATATTCTTTATAGTCATCTTTAATTAGAAACAAAGACTTAAAATGAAGGTAATTGTTGTCAAGTCAACAAGCATTTATTTATTAAGTGTCTACTATGTGCCAGGCATTGTGCTAAACACTGGAGACACAAAACAAGGCAGAACACAGAAACACAACCCCTACCCCAAGGAGTTCACAGTCTAATAAAACAGGGATAGGAAATCTGGAGATTTGGACCTGTCTTATACTAGAACTTTAGGTAAATCATCTAGCCTTCCAGGGTCTCAGTTACCTTATCTATAAAATAGGAATTATAATGTACTCCCTATTTCACGAAATTGTTAGGATACAATGAGGTAATGTGAAAGTGTTTGGAAAACATCCCACACAAATTTTTATTGTTCGGTCTTCTTATACTCTTCATGGTCCCATTTGGAGGTTTTCTTGGCAAAGATACTGGAGTGGTTTGCCATTTCCTTCTCCAGTTCATTTCACAGATGAGGAAAGCGAGGCAGACAGGGTTAAGTAACTTGCCCACAGTCGCATAGCTAAATGTCTGATGAAGATGAGGTCCTGAGTACTGATTCCAAGCCCAGTGTTCTGTCCACTGTGCCACCTAGAGGCCCCTTCTACACAAATAAGATGTGACAATCTGATATGCCTGATCCTCACCATCCTCCAAAATGTCTGAGCATAGAGATTTTTGTCCTAGAAATTGAGAGCACCTTTGTATGCAGTTGACACACTTTCTCCTCCCACTGCATGTACAACAGCTGTAATAATCCTTTGGGGGTTCTATGCTATAGGTTCCCTGAGAGATTTGTTGAGCTCTGCTGGAGTCTGAGCCAAAATAAGTGCACCAAAGACTACTTTTTAAGTTGATTTATTTCACATTTTCCTTCAAAGAGATCAGATTACCCAGATACTATCTCACTAATTTACACAATTTTTTTTTTGAGGAAGAGGTCAAACAACAAGCATTTATTATGTTGTTACTCCATGCCAGGCACTGTGCTGAACACTGGGGATCCAAAGAAAGGCAAACCATATGGCCTGTGCCCTAAAGGAGTACTCATTCTAATGGGGATACAATATACAATTATGTACATGCAAGATATATACAGTGTAGATGGAATGTACTCTCAGAGGAAAAGCACCAGCAGCTGAGAGACTAGAAAAGCCTTTTGCAGGAGATGAGATCTGAGCTAAGTATGCATGGAATCCAGGGAAACTAAAAGGGAAATGTGAGGAGGGAGAAAATTTCAGGCATGGGAGACAGTCGGGACAAAGACACAGAGTCCACAGATTAAGAGTTGTGTGTAAGCTTCAGCAAGCATGCCGGTTTAGCTTGGTATAGAGAGCTTGGGGGAGGGGAGGAGGGGTAAAGGATAAGACAAGTAGGATAAGAAGTAGGATAAGAAAAGACGAGAGGAAAGAGCAGGTTTCAAAGGTCTTTAAATGCCAAAAAATATATGTCTGATCTTAGAGGTAATCCAAATGTAGTGGAGTTTATTTAGTTTGGGAGTGGTGACACAGTCAGACCTGCATTTTCGAAAAATCACTTTGGCATCTGAGTGAAGTATGGATTAGAGTGAGGAAAGACTTAAGGCAGAAGTCTATAACAGTAATACAGTTAAGGGGATGAGGGTCTGCAGTTAGAGTGGTGGCTGGAGATATTGAGAAAGTATAAAATGGGGCGGGGGAGAAACACAAGCATTTATTTAGACCCTACTATGTGCCAGGTACTGTGCTAAGCCCTTTACAAGTATTATCTCATTTGTATAAACAACTAGATCTGGCAATAGACTGGAAATGTAAGGTGACTGCAAGTGAGCGGCTAATGACAACAAGGAGGTTGCAAGCTTAGGTGACTGGGAAGACGGTGGTATCCTTGACAGGAATAGGAAAGTTGTGAAGAGGAGAGAGTTTGAGAGTTAAATATAATGTTTTGTTTTCTAATATGCTGAGTCTGAGATAACTCTGAAACAGCCCATTCAAGGAGTCCAAAGGGCAATTGTAACTAGAGCTCAGGAGAGACATTAGGACTAGATACATGTACATCTGGGAGTCATCTGCACAGAGATGATGTATTAGGAGGGCAGAGTTTATAATCTCAAAGAGGATCATAAACATGTCTGAAAGGTTCGGAACCGCCGGATATAAGAAACTCTCAAAGTAGAAGGCAGAAGAATCAAAACATATATTTAGGCTCCACAGTAACCAACCCATGAACCAGCAACCCCATTTTGATATATTGATCAAAAGCTTCCAGGCCCAATAAGTACGCCTTGAAAGAGTAACCAGGAGGCTACAGAGAAGCATGATTGCGTAAAGCAAAATCATGCTTCCCCCTCTATGGTAAAAAGATTACCCACTGGCCTGAAGTCTTTGTTCAGCTTCCTCCCGTAGGTCAGCTCTGCTACTGGCAGCTCCTGCTTCAGCTGTGGCTGTGGCTGTGGCTGTGGCTGTGGCTGTGGCTGTGGCTGTGGCTGTGGCTGTGGCTGTGGCTGTAGCTGTGGCTGTAGCAGCCTCTGGCTCCAACGGGAGCT
This sequence comes from Trichosurus vulpecula, assembly GCF_011100635.1. Taxonomy (NCBI): domain Eukaryota; kingdom Metazoa; phylum Chordata; class Mammalia; order Diprotodontia; family Phalangeridae; genus Trichosurus; species Trichosurus vulpecula. The sequence continues at coordinate 239,714,160 of NC_050580.1, read as the reverse complement.
GCTTTTAACCATCCAGCTTCTGTGGGGGTGTAAGGTACGCCGGGGAAAGCACAGGTTCTTTCAATCTGCTTAAGCAAGGTGAAGGGGTTGACCGGGAAAGCACAGGTTCTTTCCATCAGCTTAAGCAAGGGAAGCAAGGTGAAGGGGCCGACAAGCTTACTCCAGTCCAACATACAAACAGCATTGAGTTCAGGGGAAAAAGCCAAACTAGTCAAGGGCACTTGTTGACTAAGTGCTAAGGAGCCCATTTTTGGCTGCCAATACAGATGATCATTGAACCCATGGAAGCTGATGAGAGTAAAGAGCAAAAAGAAAAGATCTAGAATGAAGCCTTGGAGGACAAAGCCATTATTTGTGTGTGTGACCTAAATGAAGATCCGCCAAAGGAGACTGAAGAGCAGCCTGGCAGAGAGAGGAGAACAAAGAGAGAGTTATATTACAAAAGCCTAATGAAGAAAGAGTATCCAGAAGGACCTTAGCTTTAAAACTGGAAGGGACCTTGAAAGATATCATAATCAATAGTCAGAGGTTGCAGAGAGATCAAGAAGGATGATATATAGAAAAGGCCGCTAGTTTTGGCAAGTAACAGATGAAGGAACAGATATTGCCAAACTGGGACAAATTTGGCTGCCCAAATAAAGGTAACTCTACTAACTTGTTTTTGAAAGAAAAAAGTACAAGTAATTACTAAAAAATAAAAATAACTGACTACTTGGGTTTTATAAAAGCCAGATTTGGGAAGAAAATACATCTTATATACAGACCAATAAGACATCAGCCCCAGCTAGTAAATGGAGAAAAAATGAGGCATAGAGAGAGTAAGTGATTCCTTCACAGTCACCTGCCAGCAGCTGCGGGAGGTAGGTTTGAGGGTCATTGGTAAATGTTGCTTACCCTATATGAGCACATTCACATAGGTCTATAGCAGAGAGGGAGAATACTTCCTGGTGTGGATTCAGCCTTAGAAGATAACTTCAAAAGGTTGTAGTGGAAGGGGTTAAGGTGAAGCTTGGTTCTAGGAGGCAGTCTTGTCTACATGCCAAAAATGGTTCACCTGCAGGAGTTAGAAGTGGCTCTGACCCTTCCATGATGTAGTAGTGAAAGGAAATAGTCTAGAAAACACTGCTGAGGATTAGGAAGTCCTGGTTGACAATGTGAAGACAAAGGACACAGGTGTTGTTTTCATCACTGCTGCCAACTAAAGGTAGGAGTTTCAGAAGAGAAAGACAGATTTTGGAAGTGTACCATCGACTCAAAGTATAGTGCCTGACAAAAGGATTGGGATCTATGAATCATGGCTTAACTTACAGGAATAATGGGCACTTGGCCAAGGAAGGAGTGTGGATAAAAATATTTTTTCATGGAATCTTTCAAATTTGATCAAAAAGACCTTCAATGGAAAGGGGGGAGAAGGAGAAAATTGTCCCCAGAGACCTTCCAAGCCTAGCGTCTCTTAGGAAGAATAGTAAAAAGAAAGGACTAATAACTCATGAGAGACAATTTCGAAGAGGAAAGCCAGAAGCAAAATCCATGACTTCTGATATCTATATAAAAATGACAAAATATAGTTAATACTTATAAACCAGGCAAACTAGAGATCCTAATGCCAGGAGGAAAATTCTACCTTCTATATACCATAGATACTCAGTAGGATGGGACTCATGACTGGATTTTTATTTTAAAAAGGGGAAATCTAAATCTAAGGGGGAAAACCAATGTATGTGGCACTTCAGTGAGGAGCTGTCCAAAATAGGAATGAACTTTCTCAGAAGGCAGTGATTTCATCATCCCTGGAGGTATTCAAACATGACCATTTGTAAGGGATTTGGCAAAGGTAGAGGTTTAAGTTAGATGCCCCTAAATTCCTTTCCAATTCTTGAAGTCTATGAGACATAGGAAGACCACAGAAGCAAGGAAATAACAAGTGTTATAAAGGCCTTTCCTGGAAGAAAGTGGGGAGCAAACAGCTGAGCCTGATCCCTCTGCCATCCTATTATTATTTATAGTGCAGCCAGAGATCATAGCAGCTCCATACCGCCTGGTACTCTTCATCATTTCAAAAACCCTAAAATGTCACTGAATGGAGTTCAGGGTTCTGGCTCAGTCTTGTGCTGACAAAGTAGGTTTTCCCAGAGGACTCTGTAATAGAACACAAAATGATAACTACCTATAAAATTCAGTTTGGAGAATCACATATCACAGCTCTATGTCAGAAAACATAGGATCAATGGTAGATTCTCCTTCCATGGTCTATGCTCTCCCCTGTTAGCTGTCACTAGGCTATTTCTTACTGTCTGATTCTAGTCTTTTCATCTCACTCTCGGGATTATTTGTCTGTGCAGGCATAGGTGAGCCTTACTTTGGCAAAACTGAAACACAGAAATATTTCTTTAAGTTTCCAACATTACCTTTTCAGCATTTCATGCTTTGTAAAACCAGCCTTTCCCCACTAAAGTCATACAGGCCATGCCCAGAGAATTCCAGGTAGAGAAAATTACATCTGCCACTATCTTCAACATTTTTCAAATTATCTCAGGATAGAAAGGACCTCAAGGGTCATCTAGTCCAGCCAATGTTCAATATTTGAATCATAAATACCCTCTATAATACCCTTAATAAATGGTCTTCTAACTTCTGCTTGATGACCTACATTGACAGGGAAGTTATTCCTTCCCAAAACACCCAATTTCATTTTGGGGGCAGCTCTCACTGTTAATATTTTTCTTATTGTGAGTCAAAATCCTCTTCTCTTTATCTTCGGCCCATTGGTCCTAACTCTGCCCTCTAACAAGCAAAACAAGTATAATCCATCTTCCACATGACAATCCTTCAGATATTTTCAGACAACTACCACACTCTCTGTAAGTCTTCTCTGCTCCAGTCTAAACATCTTGACTTCTTTCACACGGCGTACCTTCAAGTCCCCCACCATCCTACTCACCTTCTTCTGAACAAGCTTCTCCTTATTAAGAGCCTTACTAAAATATAGTACCTAGATGTGATCTGACCAGGGTGGGATATAATAATACTAATAATAAGAGCTAGCATTTACATAACACTTTAAAGTTTAAAAAGATGTTACGTATATTGTTTCATTTGGTGATCACAAAAATCCTGTGAAGTAGATGCTGTTATTAGACCCATTCCTCAAATGAGGAAATTAATGCTGAGAGAGATTAATTTGCCCGGGTCACATAGCTAGTACATATCTGAGGCTAGATTTGAACTCAGGTTTCCTGATTCCAGGCCCCACATTCTATCTACTATACTACTTCATTACCTCGATGGATGAAGCAGTACCCAACAGATCGCTCACTTCCTTTCCCTTTTTATACAAAAACATTCTCATCTCTGACATAGGTTGGTTGTTTCGGTTTTCCAATTCCCAGGGATTCCAGGAGCGTGAAGACTAAATGGGATGGCAGGCGTAAGATTAAAGTATTCTCTGGTTGTGGAAATCTGTTATCTACAGTTTTGGGAAACTAGGGTACTACAAAAAATTACTTCATTCAAGATGACACAAACGTTTTCATAAATTTTAGAAATGGAAAATGATCTGCAGTTTAGGGATAGAAGGCAAAATACAGCCTAGAAATAAATTGCTCAAGCAAGGAGGAGCATAAACAATCAGTAGGGAATGAACTCCTAATGGAATACCCTAATAAGCCTTCCTTATCTCTGAATAGCTTTGATCACTACCAGGGGAGGTGGCATATTCTGGAAAGAAATGAGTGTCTTTGCTTTAGCATAGAAATCTTCAAGAGGGTCCTCATATTAAGGAGAAAAGGACCAGTATTCATCAACATAGCCAGGAATAAATGTGTCTATGCATGTGTAAATTATCTAGCAAGTGATACCAATTCATTCAGAAGGATAGCATTTGCAGTTTTAAAGGTCTGAATAGCAGAAACATTCTTATGCACATTATGAAAGGGGGTATAGTAACTACAAAGCAGACTTTTTGGAATGTACCATGGCAGCAAGTCAAAGTTTGGCTAGCACTAACACAGTTCATTGAGCTTGAAATCCAATTAAACCCCCAGGGGTTTTTTTTCATATTTGCTATTGTATAGCCATGTCCATCCATCGCTATAAATTGTGCAACTAATTTTTTGAGCACAAATATAGCAATTTACATTTATTGCTCTTAGAGTCAACCTTGTTCAGGCCAGCCCTTCATTCCAGGCTGTTGTGATTATTTTAGAGCCTGATTTAGACACCTAATGTATTAGTTGGACATCCCAGATTCATGTTGTCTGCATCTCTTTGCTTCCTGAATTCTTCCCAATCATTTAAAGCCAAACTGCCTCTTCCTCAGATATGCTTTCCTCAACCTTCCAGTGAGTAGTAACTTTCACCTCCTCAGATTTCATATGGCACTTGCTCTACACATATCTTTTGCAGTTATTAGTTATGCCTTTGAATTGTAGTTATTTGCATGTGTCATTCATACACCCTGTTTCAACAACCTGGCAAGCAGCTGCTGTGGGGAGTGTAAAACCAACAACAACCAGCTCACAGAACGCTGCAAGCCCAGGTCCTTTTGATCTGCTTTACTAAGGAAAGCAACATTAAGGGGTTAGCAATCTTACTTTAATCCAGCATACAAATATCATTCACTTAGTCCAGGGGAAAAATCCAGCACTCTGAACTTCAGAGCAAATACAAACAAATTACAAACATACATTTATAAACAGACCAAATACAATTCATAGTTACCAACATCTGAGTTCAGCCAAGAGCTCAACAACAGTAGGCTCAAAGTCATGCGTCACTACTGCTGCAGCTCAGAGCTCCGAAAAAAGAAAGCCAACCCCTGGTTTTTATATATATATATATTTTTTTTTTCAGGGTCAAAGGTGAGTCACACATGCAACTCACCCACGTTACCTAAAATCATCACAAAAATGCGACTTAAACCCACTTTGATTGCCAATATACACCTTTACTGAATTTAAGTTTCACAAGGCCAAGAACCATATTTTAGTTTCTAATCTAACATCTAGCACAATCTATTTAATAAGTGTTTTTCAAATTTGAATTGCACAACCCTTTTAATAAATGTTTATCAAATTTGAATTTAAATAAGCAAAATTTTAAAGCATGCTTTCTATGCCCTGTTCTAAAGTACTGATAAAAAATGTCAAACAGGACAAACATAAGGCCCTAAGACATTCTACCAAAAAGCTCCTTGTGGGTTTCTATTAAGCCATTCATCATCACTCTTTGAGTCTCGTAATTCAAATAGCTCCAAATTAATCCACCTATATTACCTAATCCTCATTTCTCCATCTAATCTGTAATGATATCATGAGAAATTATGCTATATACTTTGCTGAAGTTCATATATATTAACCATATCTGTGAAAAATCCATGACCTGTTAGACTGGTAACTCTATCCAAAAAAATTAGAGTATTCTGGTATGATTGGTGAGTTGGTAGCATAGTGTATCTAGGAACCCGTTTTGTCCTAGGATAAGACTGAAGTAGGTAAATTAGATAGCAGAATAGTTAGGTGGATTTGGAGATGGTAGAATTAACAAATTAGACATTAATGTTTCAATGTCACCTTGGCAGGATATCTTTAGTGGAATACTCCAAGGATCTCTTTGTCCTTATGCTATTTAATATTTTGATTGATGGCATATTAAATATAGATGACATTCTCATTAAGCATGTATATTCCCCAAAGCTAAGAAGCTAAGAGATATGTTGTATGTCAGGACAGGAGTCCAAAAAGATCTTGAGAGTTAACAATGTTGAGCCCAATCCTCTAAGATGCAATCTAATATAGATAAATATAAAGTCTTGCATTTGGGTTCAAGAATTCAACTTCACAATTACAAAATGGAAGAAATGTGTCTAGGCAGAAATTACAAAAAAGATATAGAGATTTCATGAATTGCAAACTTAATAATGGGATATGGCAGCCAAAAATATTCATGTAATCTTATACCTCATTCAGAGAGGTATTGTATCCTTAAAGTAATAATCTCACTGTTCTCTGAGCTGGCCTGACTATATCTCTAACACTATATTCAGTTCTGGATGTCAAAATTTAGGAAGGACTCTGATGCCATCGAGATCATCCAGAAAAAGGGAACCAGATAACGCATGTTTTCCAGAACATACCATATGAGTATCAGTTGAAAGAAATGGGGATGGGGATGTTTAGCCTGAAAAAGGTGGGCACCTAGGTGACACAATGGATAGAGTGCCCGGCCTGCTGAAGTCAGGAAGACATCTTCCTGAGTTCAAATCTGGCCTCAGACACTTAATAGCTGTCACCCTGGGCAAGTCACTTAACCCTGTTTGCCTCAGTTTCCTCATCTGTAAAATGAGATGGAGAATGAAATGACAAACCACTCCAGTATCTTTACCAAGAAAATTCCAAATGAGATCACAAAGAGTCAGTCATAACTGAACACAACCAAAACAAGCCTGAAAAAGAGATTTAAAGGTGTATGATAGCTGTCTTCAAGTATTTGAAAGGCTTATCTTAATAGGATCCTGCAAGGTTTCTTAATCTAAGGAATAAATAAGATAAAGATTTTAGGTACTCATGGGACCATGTTTCTGATAAATTGGTCTTTCCAATAGCCCAGTAAAGTTTCCACAAATCTACAAGTAAGCAATTACTTATTTCTCTTAATACAGCTATCTCTATCTGAAACTACCTGAAACTACCCCTGGGCAAATTAAATATGGGTGAGGGGAAGGGATATGGTGGAGGAGGCCCTCAGCACTGTGGGAACAATATGGGGGAAAGGAACAAAGAGACAAAAGGAACAGGTCTAGGTTTTCAAAGAAGGACTATCTCCACACAATCACACCCAAATTCTCTCAGGGTCCTAGGTAAACCCTGTTGTAGAAGAATACAGTCCCCCTATTTAGCACTTTAGCTCTTAAGCCCCCACTGACACATTTCCATTTACACAAACCAGCCACTCACAGTGATGACACTTTTAGATCTTATACATAACCATATTGCTCCAGTATTGCTCCAATATTACAGCTTGTCACATTTGAAAAGCAAAAACTGTCTCAGAATTCTGAATCAAAGTAATTGTTCATCTTAAAATTCTGAGAAGACTTAAGTCAACAACAAACTGTACCATATGAAGGGACAGTACCTTACCCTCATAATGATGATCATAAGAATAACAATAAGAATAAATTCATGTTTCTACCAAGTTTACAAAGCACCATGCACATAATAACCATGGGAAGAAGAAATTGAAGGTATTATTCTTTCCATTTCATGGATGAGGAAGTATGTTTGGTGAAATTAAGCTACATGCCTGAGATCATGAGGATAGTAAGTGGTTTAGTCGGGACTTGAATCCTAACCCCGTGATTCCTAAGCTGTTGCTCTTCTCATTTTTTTCAAGGCTTACCATCTTAAAATGATCTTTCAGGCAAAAAGCAAAATGATTATTCTGAAAATGTTTTGGTCACAAAACAGAACTAAGAGGAATATATGGGAATCTTACCAAAGGTACGACTACTATCATTGTCTTCTTTTCTCACTTAGGCTTGGGGGTACTATGTATTTTGAGGAATAAATTGCAGAAAAGAAAGTTTAAAGAACAATGCAATGCCTTTCTGAAAAAAAGAAGACCCAACTTTAAATAGTGATCAATTTGCATCAACTCTGCTATGTTCACACAAAAACTTCCTCTTGTCAGGGATTTGAAGAACCACATTTTTAGCATCTATGTTAAAGCTGTATCCATAATTCACAAATTTCCAGGGTGATTACTAGAAATATGTCAAAATTAATCTAGTTTTTTCAGTGAACAAAAAAATCCTGAAAATTTAATGAGAATTAAAATATTATTTGAACAAATTGTCTAGGCCAAAGTCTTACCTCCAAGCCAAGGGCACTTAGAGAAATGAGAATTCTTTTAATGGCTGTTCTAAGCTTTTAGAAACTTCTGTATGTGCCCTTGATTAAAATGTAAGCATTCAAGGAGAAAATAGAGATCACAAAAACCCAGTACTATATAAATAGCTGATCTCTATTGTTGTTCAGTCATGTCTGACTCTTCATGTCCCTGTAGACCATACTGTCCATGGGGTTTTCTTAGCAAAGATACTGGACTGGTTTGCCATTTCCTTCTCCAGTTTATCTTATGGATAAGGAAACTGAGACAAACAAGGTTAAGTAACTTGCCCAGGCAAACACAGCTGTAAGTGTCTAAAGCCAGAATTGAACTCCAGGCCCAGAACCCTATCCACTGAGCCATCTAGCTGCTACTTTGATTGATCATATAAATGTCTTCTTCCTCCCCATCTCTACTAGCCTTTCTTTTAACTTCTTTTTCTTATTCTCCAGCCTCTCTACATTAGTGTGTGGAATTGGACTGTGAAGAGTCTAAATTTGGGGGGCAGGGAGGAACTCACACATACTCAGCAAGGCCATTCACATAAGAATGGCCAAGATGAGCTAAAAAACCAGATGGAAGTGCTCAGGTCTAATCAAAAAGCTCATGAATAGGAATAAATGGATGCCATAGCTGAATGAAGAAGAAATCAGTAACAACTGATTCTAAACATCAATAAAAGTATCTGGGAAAGTAAATATCTCTTAACCAGCCATAGAATTTTGAAGCTAGGAAGGACCTTTAGGATGATCAAATAATCATATCCCTTCTTAGAGCCTCAGTTTCATCATCTGTGAAATGAAGACTCTAAATATCTAAGGTCACTTAGATCCTACATCCTACAAATACAACCTCCTCCTGATACTTATGGGTACAGAGGAGCTGAGCAAGCACTAGTTTTTTTTTTAATATGGGTAGACGGAAATAGGCACATTGACAAATACAACATAAATTTCAAGCATATCTCTTCTCATCAGTTTATGCTAAATTGGGACAGAGAGAATTGTAAAGTAGCAAAAGACTGTTTTTAATATCCTTAGACCCTAGGTAGTTTGCCTTCATGGAACCCATGTCTTCAAGAATAGCTTTACCCTTCTTATCAAAATTTCACAAAAAGACTGACAAATTCATTCACACAAAAGTATAAATTACTGATAATGTAAATGCATTACCTTTCCAAGGGTATTTGTATCTTGGTTAAGTAGCCAATGTAATTAATTTCTAGGCACAGAATTTTCTACCTTCTGGGTCTAGAATGCCATCCCAACACTACCCCATCTTTGAGGTCCTCTTCCCCAACTCATCTCCACTTTTTACAGTTCTTCCCATCTTCCTAAATTCAGCTCAAAATATACCTATTTCATGAACCTGCCCCAATTACCCTACTCAGAAAATGGCTTTTTTTCCTTTGGTCTTTGGACTGAATTTTGTGTCTCTCTTACAATAGCTATACTGTGGTATGTATTATACATATCATATTTCTCATACTAGAGTATAAGCTCCATGTCTTAATTATTTTTTATTTCTTCTATAGTATTAACCAGACTGAATTCCACATATGTCAAGGATCCGATTTCCTCAATACAGAAACTCTGACATTAATATCTATGTATCTATGGCTTGGTAGATAAATCTTGGAGAGTTGCCTAAGGCCTAGAGATGATATATGACTTGCGCATAATCACAAAGCTAGTGTATATAGAAGGCAAAACTCAGGTCTTCCTAATACTCTACCCAGCAAGTCACACCACTTTTAATTGTGCATAATACAACATTTAATAAATACCAAATTATTGGACTAAATTGAATTATCACATCAGAGAAATGTAACCACAGTATTCATGTTCAGCATTTGTCAAAACCTCATTTGGGACAAGATAGAGAAAGATGAACCCCACAATTGTGCCATTCAGTAGATTCAGAACTAGATAACTGGATCCAAAAAATTATAAATAATGGATTAAAGTCAATATGGAGGTATATCTCCAGTGGAGCACACGATGGATCAGTCCTTGGTACTGTTCAACTAAATATTTTTCTCAGTAATGTAGATAAAGACATAGATAGGATGGAGGCTCCAGGTCTCCTCTGTTGTACTCTGGTCTGTCCTCCAAATTGGAAAAATGGAGGAAAGAGGAACAGAGCCCAAAAGTAAGAGGGAAAAAACAAATCCTTGGCTAAAGATTTCCTTTTATAGGAAACATGGAGCAGGTGGTTCTTTCCACGATAGCTCGTCCCAGAGGAGTCTGAATTAACCAATTCATCCATAATCCCTGAGATTCCTCTTTTAGAAGATATCAAAGAACATGATGATTTACTCCGCAGAAATAACCAGTCAAAATTTCCAAACAAAGGTTTGTAATAGCATTATGTCACGAAAGTTATCTGGGAACTCCCTTGGAAAACAAACACACACTCACACACACACACACACACACACACACACACACATACATACACCAGAAAATGTCCTTATGTAATGGAATACTATTGTGCTATAAGAAATTATGAACAGGCAGACTTCAGAAAAACCTGGAAAGACATATATGAACTGATGCTGAGTGAAGTGAGCAGAATCAGGAGAACATTGCACACAGTAACAGCCACAGTGTGCAATTACTGACTTTGGTAGACTTAGCCCTTCCCAGCAATGCAAGGATCTAAAACAATTCTAAAGGACTCATGATAGAAAATGCCATCCACATCCAGAGAAAGAACTATGGGTCTGAATGCAGAGCAAAGCAGGCTATTTTCTTTTCTTGTTTCTTTTGTTTTTTTCCTCATGGTTCCTCCCATTCATTCTGATTCTTCTGTATAACATGACTAATGTGAAAATATGTTTAATAGGAATGTATGTGTAAAACTTATGTCAGATTGCATGGTATCTTGGAGAGGGAGGAGGGGGGAAAGGGGGAGAAAATTTTAAATTTACGGAAGTGAATGCTGCAAACTAAAAATAAATAAGTTTTTTTAAATTTATTTATTTAACATATTTAGTTTTCAGCATTGAAATTTGAATTGAGTTTGAATTACAAATTTTCTCCCCATTTCTACCCTCCCCCCCACTTCAAGATGGTGTATATTCTGGTTGCCCTGTTCCCCAGTCAGCCCTCCCTTCTGTCACCCCACTCCCCTCCCATCCCCTTTTCCCTTCCTTTCTTGTAGGGCAAGATAAATTTCTATGCCCCATTGCCTGTGTATCTTATTTTCTAGTTGCATGCAAAAACTTTTTTTTTGTTTTTGTGCATCTGTTTATAAAACGTTGGGTTCCAAATTCTCTTCCCTCTTCCCTTCCCACCCACCCTCCCTAAGAAGTCAAGCAATTCAACATAGGCCACATGTGTATCATTATGTATAACCCTTCCACAATACTCATGTTGTGAAAGACTAACTGTATTTTGCTCCTTCCCAACCCATCCCCCTTTACTGAATTTTCTCCCTTGACCCAGTCCCCTTTTGAAAGTGTTTCCTTTTGATTACCTCCACCCCCATCTGACCTCCCCTCCATCATCCCCCCCCTTTTTTTTTATCTTCTTCCCTCTTCTTTCCTGTGGGGTAAGATACCCAATTGAGTATGTATGGTATTCCCTCCTCAGGCCAAATCTGATGAGAGCAACATTCACTCATTCCCCCCCACCTGCTGTCTCCCCTCCTCCCACAGAACTGCTTCCTCTTGCCACCTTTATGTGAGATAATCCACCCCATTCTATCTCTCCTTATCTCCCTCTCTCAATATATTCCTCTCTCAACCCTTAATTTTATTTTATTTCTTTTAGATATCTTCCCTTCATCTTCAACTCACCCTGTGCTTGCTCTCGCTCTCTCTCTCTCTCTCTCTCTCTCTCTTTCTCTCTCTCTCTCTCTCTCTCTCTCTCTCTCTATATATATATATATATATATATATATATATGTATGTATTATATATGTGTATGTATATGTATATATATACACACATACATATATACATACATACACATTCACTTATGTGTATAGATATATATACATAAACATATATGTATATGCATATTCCCTTCAGCTACCCTAATACTGAGGTCTCATGAATCATACACATCATCTTTCCATGTAGGAATGTAAACAAAACAGTTCAACTTTAGTAAGTCCCTTGCAATTTCTTTTTCTTGTTCTTTTTCTTGATTACCTTTTCATGCTTCTCTTGATTCTTGTGCTTGAAAGTCAAATTTTCTATTCAGCTCTGGTCTTTTCACTGAGAAAGCTTGAAAGTCCTCTATTTTATTGAAAGTCCATATTTTGCCTTGGAGCACGATACTCAGTTTTGCTGGGTAGGTGATTCTAGGTTTTTATTCTAGCTCCATTGACCTCCGGAATATCGTATTCCAAGCCCTTCGATCTCTTAATGTAGAAGCTGCTAGATCTTGGATTATTCTGATTGTATTTCCACAATACTCAAATTGTTTCTTTCTAACTGCTTGCAGTATTTTCTCCTTGATCTGGGAGCTCTCGAATTTGGTGACAATATTCCTAGGAGATTTCTTTTTGGGATCCATTTGAGGAGGCGATTGATGGATTCTTTCAATTTCTATTTTGCCCTGTGGCTCTAGAATATCAGGGCAGTTCTGCTTGATAATTTCTTGAAAGATCATATCTAGGCTCTTTTTTTGATCATGGCTTTCAGGTAGTCCAATAATTTCTAAATTATCTCTCCTGGAACTATTTTCCAGGTCAGTGGTTTTTCCAATGAGATATTTCACATTGTCTTCCATTTTTTCATTCCTTTGGCTCTGTTTTATAATATCTTGATTTCTCATCAAGTCACTAGCTTCCACTTGCTCCAATCTCCTTTTTAAGGTAGTATTTTCTTCAGTGGTTCATTGGAACTCCTTTTTCATTTGGCTAATTCTGCCTTTCAAGGCATTCTTCTCCTCATTGGCTTTTTGGAGCTCTTTTGCCATTTGTGTTAGTCTATTTTTTAAAGCGTTGTTTTCTTCAGTGTATTTTTCAGTATTTTTGGGGGTCTCCTTTAGCAAGTCATTGACTTGTTTTTCATGGTTTTCTCGCATCCTTCTCATTTCTCTTCCCAATTTTTCCTCTACTTCTCTAACTTGCTTTTCCAAATCCTTTTTGAGCTCTTCCATGGCCTGGGACCAGTTCATGTTTTTCTTGGAGGCTTCTCTTGTAGGCTCTTTGACTTTGTTAACTTCTTCTGTCTGTATGTTTTGGTCTTCTTTGTCACCAAAGAAAGAATCCAAAGTCTGAGACTGAATCTGGGTGCGTTTTCGCTGCCTGGCCATGTTCCCAGCCAACTAACTTGACCCTTGAGTTTTTCAGCGGGGTATGACTGCTTGTAGACTAAAGAGTTCTATGTTCCACGTTTGGGGGGGATGCGCCAGCTGTGCCACACCAGCACTCCTCCTTCCCCAAGAACCCCCAACCCAGACTGGGCTTAGATCTTCAGCAGGCTCTGCACTCCTGCTCTGATGTGCCACTTAATTCCTCCCACCAGGTGGGCCTGAGCCCGGAAGCAACTGCAGCTATAGCTGCCCCACCTCTGCTGCCCTGGGGGCGGTGGCCAAATCGGGAACTCCTTCCACTCCCGCAGCTTTTCTCACTAACCTTCTCTGTTGTCTTTGGTGTTTGTGGGTTGAGAAGTCTGGTAACTGCCGCAGCTCACTGATTCAGGGAGCTAGGGCCCGCTCCGCCCAGCTCTTGGTCTGGTTGGTCCGTGCTGCTCACACTGGGCTCTGCTCTACTCTGCTCCCAGCTCCCAGCTCCCAGCTCCGTGTGGGATAGACCTCACCCAGAGACCATCCAGGCTGTCCTGGGCTGGAGCCCTGCTTCCCTCTGCTGTTTTGTGGGTTCTGCCATTCTAGAATTGGTCCAGAGCCATTTTTATAGGTTTTTGGAGGGACTCCGCGGGGAGCTCACACTAGGCCCTGCTTTCCAGCCACCATCTGGGCTCCGCCCCCTGCAGCATCCCCCAAAATAAATAAGTTAACTTTAAAAAAAGATGTCCTTAATCCTTTGGTGGAGTGTCAGTGGGCATATCCATATCTTCTATAGGGAGAAGCTCTCAGAGTTCCAAAAAAAGGTTCACCATGCTGTCACTCATCAAAATGATCAGACAGCTATCCTGATCATCTTCCTACACTGTTGAAATTTGCAAAGAACATGAAGCTGAAAGGAATAGCTAGACTGCTGAGCTGGATCTAGTAAGGTAAAGTTTAATTGGGTTAAATTAAAGCTCTACTCTTGGTTTCAAAAAATCATTTGCACAAGTATAAAGCAGGAGAGTCTTGGTTATATAATAGTTGAAGTGGAAAAGATTTGAGGGCTTTAGAAATCTGCAAGTTCAATATGAATCAATAGTGTGACATGGAATCCCAAAAAGCTAATGCAATCTTGGGCTACACTGAGAGAAGCATAGCTGTCATGTGACTGATGGTATGTGAGTCTTCAGCAACTGTGGTCTCTGAATAACTAAAAACGAGTAACACTGGGGCGGAGCCAAGATGGCGGCTGGAAAGCAGGGACTAGCATGAGCTCCCCGCCAAGTCCCTCCAAAAATCTATAAAAAACGGCTCTGAACCAATTCTAGAACTGCAGAACCCACAAAATAGCAGAGGGAAGCAGGGCTCCAGCCCAGGACAGCCTGGATGGTTGCTGGGTGAGGTCTTTTGTGCACTGAGCTGGGAGCAGAGCAGAGCCCAATGTGGGCTGTGCAGACCAACCAGACCAGAAGCCAGGCGGAGCGGGCCCTAGCCCCCTGAATCAGTGAGCTGTGGCAGTTGCCAGACTTCTCAACCCACAAACACCAAAGACAACAGAGAAGAACTGCAAAACTGACAAAATAGTGGAAGGAAGCAGGGCTCTAGCCCAGGACAGTCTGGATGGTCTCTGGATAAGGTCTATCCCACACTGAGCTGGGAGCGGAGCAGAGCCCAGTGTGGGCGGCGAGGACCAACCAGACCAGGAGCCAGGTGGAGCGGGCCCTAGCACCCTGAATCAGTGAGCTGCAGCAGTTACCAGACTTCTCAACCCACAAACACCAAAGCCAACAGAGAAGGTTAGCGGGAAAAGCTGCTGGGGACAGGCGGATAGAGTTCATGGTTTAGCCACTGCCCCCGGGGCAGCGGAGGTTGGGCAGCTACAAAACTACAGCTGCAGTTACTTCTGGCCCCAGGCCCACCTTGTGGGAGGAATTAAGTGGAGGATCAGAGCAGGAGTGCAGAGCCTGCTGAAGATCTAAGTCCAGTCCGGGGTGGGGGTTCTTGGGGAAGGAGGAGCGATGGTGTGTCAGAGCTAGCTGTAATAGCTCTGAAATCAACAGCGCATCCCCCCAAGCTTGGAACACTCTTTACTCTACGAGCAGTCATACCCCACTGAAAAACTCAAGGGTCAAGTAAGTTGGCTGGGAACATGACCAGGCAGCGAAAATGCACCCAGATTCAGTCTCAGACTTTGGAATCTTTCTATGGTGACAAAGAAGACCAAAACATACAGCCAGAAGACATCAACAAAGTCAAAGAGCCTACAACAAAAGCCTCCAAGAAAAACATGAACTGGTCTCAGGCCATGGAAGAGCTCAAAAAGGATTTGGAAAAGCAAGTTCGAGAAGTAGAGGAAAAACTGGAAAAAAAAATGATAATGATGCCAGAAAACCATGAAAAACAAGTCAATTACTTGCTAAAGGAGACCCCCCAAAAATACTGAAAAACATACTGAAGAAAACAACACCTTAAAAAACAGACTAACTCAAATGGCAAAAGAGCTCCAAAAAGCCAATGAGGAGAAGAATGCCTTGAAAGGCAGAATTAGCCAAATGGAGAAGGAGGTCCAATGGAACACTGAATAAAATATTACCTTAAAAATTATATTGGAGCAAGTGGAAGCTAGTGACTTGATGAGAAATCAAGATATTATAAAACAGAACCAAAGGAATGAAAAAGTGGAAGACAATGTGAAATATCTCATTGGAAAAACCACTGACCTGAAAAATAGACCCAGGAGAGATAATTTAGAAATTATTGGACTACCTGAAAGCCATGATCAAAAAGAGAGCCTAGATATCATCTTTCAGGAAATTATCAAGCAGAACTGCCCCGATATTATAGAGCCACAGGGCAAAATAGAAATTGAAAGAATCCACAGATTGCCTCCTCAAATAGATCCCAAAAAGAAATCTCCTAGGAATATTGTCACCAAATTCCAGAGCTCCCAGGTCAAGGAGAAAATACTGCAAGCAGCTAGAAAGAAACAATTTGAGTATTGTGGAAACACAATCAGAATAATCCAAGATCTAGCAGCTTCTACATTAAGAGATCAAAGGGCTTGGAATGATATTCTGGAGGTCAGTGGAGCTAAGATTAAAACCAAGAATCACTTATCCAGCAGAACTGAGTATCGTGCTCTAAGGCAAAATATGGATTTTCAATAAAATAGAGGACTTTCAAGCTTTCTTAGTGAAAAGACCAGAGCTGAATAGAAAATTTGACTTTCAAACACAAGAATCAAGAGAAGCATGAAAAGGTAATCAAGAAAAAGAACAAGAAAAAGAAATTGCAAGGGACTTACTAAAGTTGAACTGTTTTGTTTACATTCCTACATGGAAAGATGATGTGTATGATTCATGAGACCTCAGTATTAGGGTAGCTGAAGGGAATATATATATATGTGTGTGTGTGTGTGTGTGTGTGTGTGTGTGTGTATGTATATATATATATGTGTGTGTGTGTATGTATGTATATATGTATGTGTATATATATATATATATATATATATAGAGAGAGAGAGAGAGAGAGAGAGAGAGAGAGAGAGAGAGAGGGCATAGGGTGAGTTGAAGATGAAGGGATGATATCTAAAAAAAATAAAATCAAATTAAGGGATGAGAGAGGAATATATTGAGAGAGGGAGAAAGGGAGAGATAGAATGGGGTAGATTATCTCACATGAAGGTGGCAAGAGGAAGCAGTTCTGTGGGAGGAGGGGAGAGGGCAGGTGAGGGGGGAATGAGTGAATGTTGCTCTCATCAGATTTGGCCTGAGGAGGGAATACCATACACACTCAATTGGGTATCTTACCCCACAGGAAAGAAGGAGGAAGAAGATAAAAAAGGGGTGATGATAGAAGGGAGGGCAGATGGGGGAGGAGGTAATCAAAAACAAACACTTTCAAAAAGGGACAGGGTCAAGGGAGAAAATTCAGTAAAGGGGGATAGTTTAGGAAGGCGCAAAATATAGTTAGTCTTTCACAACATGAGTGTTGTGGAAGGGTTATACATAATGATATGCATGTGGACTATATTGAATTGCTTGACTTCTTAGGGAGGGTGGGTGGGAAGGGAAGAGGGGAGAGAATTTGGAACTCAAAGTTTTAAAAACAAATGTTCAAAAACAAAAAAAAAGTTTTTGCATGCAACTAGAAAATAAGATACACAGGCAATAGGGTGTAGAAATTTATCTTGCCATACAAGAAAGGAAAGGAAAAGGGGATGGGAGGGGAGTGGGGTGACAGAAGGGGAGCGCTGACTGGGGAACAGGGCAACCAGAATATATGCCATCTTGTAGTAGGGGGGGAGAGTAGAAATGGGGAGAAAATTTGTAATTCAAACTCTTGTGAAAATCAATGCTGAAAACTAAATATATTAAGTAAATTAAATTAAAAATTTTTTAAAAATGAATATCACTGAGACCTATGACAAGGTGCATGGTGGGTGCGAGGAGGTTGCAACACATAACAAATAAGAAATCATGAAGAACTGAAATTATAATGTCTTTAAAGAAATTAGAAAATGAATGAATAAACATTTGTTAGGCTATTACTCTGTGCAAAGCACTGAGTATGCAGATAAAAGGATAAAATAGTCTTTGCAGTTAAGGAGTTCATGTTCTAACAGGAAAAGGCAACACATATATATAGGAGGGTTCAGCTTCAGGGCAGATGGAAAGATCTGGTCATCCATAAGGTGAAGTGGAAAGAGAGATGATGATGCATTTTCCTTGGTGTCATTTTCATTGATAAAACCGTGTCAGTTTCTGACATTGAAGCATTTGATAGTACCAAAGGTTTTGGAGGCAAAGACTTTCTTTTCTGCATCTTCATTAGTTATTGTTGCTGATGAAGCAGGTGTGAGGTTGAGTATCCATAAAGGTTGCTCCCCTGGCTGATGACTATGAAGGCCAGTCTAGAAGCTGGGCCAGTTGTCTAGGGAGTGGGGAATTATGGCCTCAGGCTCTTGGATTTACCTGCCTGTCAGTGTCAGTTGGCTGGCAGTTGACATTGTCAGGTGTTGGTGGTAGTGTCAGAGATGGCAAATCCCATCTCCACAGAGCTTGATCCTTTGTATTATGAATGTTAGAGCTAAACTGAAAGCAAGGCTATTGATCAAAACTAGAAATTGGGCTAGCCACATGGTGAGTGTGAGGAGTAAGCAATGGAAATCTCACATGCACTGAAAAGCCCATGTCTTCTCAATATAAAAGAAAGAAGATCTTCAGTCCACTGAATGGTCCCCCCATTGGCAAACATGAAAAGATATCGACAAAAGGTACACAAGGTTGCCAGTCATGGCTGGATAGCTGCATCACTGGAGATAACAATTATGTTAATAAAAATCATAGCTCCATTTAAGTATTTCAGCAAAATGTCCAGGACTAGGAAAATGCTTTCTAAACCTGAAAGTGCCATACAAATGTAGCTATTGTTAATATCAGTAGTGAGAGGGGTAATAGAAATGGTATAAGTGGTCTTGTTATACTCTACACTGATAAGAGAACATCTGGGATACTGTTCAGTCTGGGACACCGCATTTAAGGATGGCATGGCAAACTGGAGCACATCCAAAGGAGGTCAGTCCAGATGGGTAGGCAATTGGAGGATTGGCCATGTAAGGCCATGTGGAAGGAGCTGAGGATCATTAACCTAGAAAAAGATAAGCATCAAAGTACCTGAATTTAGACCTCGGCTCATTATTTGTGTGACCTGAAACCAATCATTTTGCTTCTCTAGCTCTCAGTTTCCTCAACTATAACTACAGGATCCCTTCCAGCTGTAAATTGATGATTTTATAATCTTAAACTTGAGGGGGAGACTAGATAATTGTCTGCAAATGTATTTTTTAAAAGACTGTCAAATGTAAGAGGGATTAGACTAATGCCACAGGGCCCCAGAGGGAAGAATAAGAGGTAAATGGATGGAAGTGACATGGAGAAATAACTCATCTCAGTATATGAAGGGGAAAGTCTTCCTAACAACTAAAATTATCCAGCAGTGGGATGAACTGCCTTGTGAAGTATCTGTGTGGAGGGCTGGGACTTGGGATCACCTGAAATCTTCAAGCAGATTCTGGATGATCATTTGTCAAGGGTACTACAGGGAAAGCTTTTTGGTGACAAGTTGGATCAGGTGGCCTTTAAGAGCTCCCTTAAAACTCCAAATTGATATGTGGAACTCTGCACATAATAATCCTGACAACTCAAAATTCTACACTGCTTTAATATTCACAAAGTAAAAAATATTAATTATTTAGAATTAGAATAATAGATTTAGAGCTAGAAAAGTCCATACAGATCATCTAATCCAATCCCCAAGGCAGCTAGTTGATTTAGTGAATATAGGCAGATCTTAGAAGCATGAAGAAATGAGTTCAAATTCTTTCTCAGGCAATAGTTGTGCGACCCTGAACAAATCACTGAACCCGTCTGTGCCTTACTTTCCTCTTCTTACAAAATGAGAGGGTTGGACTCCATGACTTCTAAGGTCCCTTCTAGCTCTAAATCTACGATTCGTCAGTACATTTATAAATGAGGAAATCAAGGCTCAGAGTGCTTAAGAGACTCACCCAACTTTACCAAGGTAGCATAGACAGTTTCAGATCCAAGTCCTCTCACATTTTCTGATAGGTATTTTTCACTACTGCACAATGACTATGCATAAAAAAGAAGGTGCTAAGATGAGAGAAATATACTTAGAGTATAAGAATATCTCCACTTGATTATAAATTAACACAATCATATCTTTCCTCTGAAGCTTAAAAACATCTATCTGTAAAGGCAAAGTATTACTGGTTTCTTAATTTTAGTTACAAGAACACTTGAGGTTCCTAGCCTCATATATGAAAAATATTCTAGAACAACCCAATCAAAACCCTATTAATGAAGTTCTTAGTTGGGCATGGATTATTTCAAAGAAAAAGAGGAAAGCCCTGGAAAACAAATAATTGCTTTTTTTTCTTTTAAAGCTTTCAGAATCAAATGTAAAATTCATTAAGAAAAGTAATGGAAATTTTATGGCTGGTGCACAGATAAATTTATTGCTGCCTCTCAATTCATCAGGTGCATACATAAGAGTGTATACCAAATTAATTGGAACTAACAATTTATGGAAATTTTAACCAGCTGCAGACTCTAGGTAAACTAGTCTGAACAAAATTTTAAAACCTTCTGCTCAGAGCCACAACTAACAATTCTACTGTTTAGGGCCAGCACCACAAAATATTCTTAGGGCAAGAAGCTAGAGAGGTACCCTGAAAATCAAAATTTTGAGACAAATTCAGTTGAGGAAGGAAGTCTAGAAAATATGCCATTAACTATCTTCCTTTTTAAAATATGATTACTAACCAGATGCTAAGCTTAATTTTTTCTGTGCTTCCAAAAAGGTACAAAGACTCCTCTAAATGTTGGCATCTGGCTCATCAATTGGGGAATGGCTAAATAAGTATATTATTGTGATAGAATTCTATTGTACTGTAAGAAATGATGAAAGGAGCGGTTTCAGAAAAATCTGGGAAGACTTATATGAATTGACACAAAATGAAGTGAGCAGAAGTGGAAGTACAATCTACATCATAACGTCGATATTGTAATAATAATAGAGAAAGACTTAGCAACTCTGAACAACTCAATGATTCAATACAATTCCAAAGGACTCATGATGAAAAATGCTATCCAACTCCACATAGAGAACTGATGCATTCTGAGTGTAGATTGAAGCAAATTTTTTACTCTTTATTTTTCTTGGGGGTTTTCCCCACAACATGGCAAATGTTGAAATATGTTTTGACTAACTTCATATACATCATGAGCATCATGTATCTTGCCATCTCAGTGAATGCGAGAGGAGTAGAGGAAGAGAATTTAGAACCTCAAAATAAATTCTTTTAAAAAGAAAAAAAAAACAAATAAATGTTGGCACTCTAGGGCATGACCCTTATTATTCTGTCTATTTACAGATCTCCTTTTGTTTAAATGCTAGTTAGATGAGATTTGGGACCCAAGATCTTGGAAGAGCACTAAAATATTGCACCAGCTATGTTCTTCCCTTCTGAGAAATTATCTTCTGATCATTTAGATCAGAACAAAGCCATCAAAAACAGAACCAAACAGCATGGGGTTAGTTAAATGAACTCTGGCTTTAAAAGTCTGAACACCCAGGTGTGGATCTACCACTTATTACTAACTTGATCTTGGGTGACTCATTTCCTCTTCTCTGGATCTTCATTTGCCCAACCTTAATTTCTAAGCAATCTCTCAAATCCGGAGTTATAACAATCAATTTTGGTAACTGGGTTAAGCAGAACAAAACCCTATCTGCCTTGCCCTAATTACAGCTTGGGATCGTAAGCTCGTAGATAAAGAGCTGGAAGAGGCCTCAGGAGTCCTCAGGTACCCACCCCTCATATTATGGATGATGAAACTGAAGCTAAGAGAATCTGGGCCTTATTTAAGATAACACAGGCAGTAAATGTCAGAGACAGGATTTACATTGAAGTTCCCAAGTATCTAATGTAATCTGAGTCTTTTCAATTTCTTCATAGAATTTCTCTTCCTCCTCATCCTCTACAACAGGTTTTGGTACTTAAGGTGTGATCATTTTCATGGTGACCTTTTTGCAAATGCTTAACATAAAGCTACAACAAGAGGTGACACATTCCCCTTGAAATGTTTCCTATCGTCTTTCAATATGCAATAAATAATAATAACAGTTAACACTTTATATAGCACTTACTATGTACACCAAGCAATGCACTAAGTGCTTTACAAAATATCTCCTTTGATCTATACAACAACCTTGTGAGGTGGGTGATATTATTATCCCCATTTTACAGTTAAGGAAAGTGAGGCAGAGATTAATTGACTTGCCCAAGATCATTCAGCTAGTAAGTAGCTGAGGCTGGTTTTGAACTCAGGTTTTTTGACTCTAGGCCCAACACTTTATCCACTGCGCCACCTAGTGGCCTCAATAAAACCAACTGTTCAAATTCCCTTATTAGCTGCTCTCAAAATAGCAAGTGAGGTTCATCTTCTAATTTAACTGCAACTTCCCTCTTTCCTCTGGTTTCATTTACAGCAATGACATTTATATGTCATTTGTATGTCGTTATGACATTTATATGTAAAGATAAGTTTGTTTCAGTTTTTACTTGTGCAGTATGTCCCCTCATTGGTCACTGAACAATGAACTCACATTTACTGTACCAATAGCCAAGTTAAAGTTTATAGATGATCTAAGAATCGTGATTCTTGCCACACTTTGCCCCCTTTTTCTACCACTCT
Source organism: Trichosurus vulpecula (assembly GCF_011100635.1). Lineage (NCBI taxonomy): Eukaryota > Metazoa > Chordata > Mammalia > Diprotodontia > Phalangeridae > Trichosurus > Trichosurus vulpecula. The sequence goes on along the minus strand of NC_050580.1, from coordinate 239,691,746 downwards.
GACATGATTGCTACAGAAATACAGAAAGGTTGCAGAATTGAAGACTAGTTTTACATTTTTCTGTTTGTTTGTTTCATGGGTTGCTGTGACCAAAATGCTGGTGGTCCTCAGAAAGAATACTTGGTCTATTAAAAGCCTTCCTAGCATAGTAGAATCCAGCTGTGCTTCAATTTCGCTGATATATCAAAAACCCAGGATTGCCTTTAATGCTACCATGAGGCACCAGGGTAGGACCTTGTAAAGATTTAAATCTATAAACTACCTAATTTAGTTTGCAACTAAATATGACAGTGCTCCTCCATTCTCTCTCTACCATACTCATATCTCATTATTTTCACTATAAAATTCCTATTTTCTTTAAAAATTCACATTTGGAAATTCCCTGTTTATGAAACTCTGCATATATGGCTTATACAGTGCCTCAAGTACCTTCCTAGCAGAATGAGGAGGCATTGTGGAAATAGTTTCATAAATAAACTATTATTATTTATAATATGCACTCTTCATTCTTACGCACTAGTGCACAGTGTTATTTATTAGTTTAATCACTGTTGTGAGAATTGTTATTATTATTTCATGAAGTTGAACTGAAAATGGAAATTGGAAAACAGAGAAGAGAAAGTCCAGCCTTTCTTGAAGATGAGATTTACCATACCCTTTCTTTCATAGACAAACTATATGCATAGCTATTACAATGCTTTCTTTGTCCGTATAATAAATTGCCTCCAACTCACAAGCCTCTGGTAACAATTACAAGAAATCACTGGAGCATTAATGACCACTGGACTTGTGCATGCCTTCATAATATATCACACATCTGTCCTTCCTGTTCCATTCCCACTTCTATCACCGTAGTTTAAATTCTGTCACTCCAGACCTAAACTACTGCAATAGCCTTATAACTGACCTCCCTGCCTCATCTCTCCCTCCTCAGATTTATGTTCCAAAAATACAGCTTTGCACATTATCACCACTTCTCCTTTCAACAATATCCAAATCCTTGAGAATAATGTGAAACCTCTTGGTTTGGCAGTCAAGGCTTTCCACAGTATGACCCCTCTTTACATTCCTTCTGCTTCCACCTAACTAGTAGTGTGTTGAATCTAGTACAGTGGTTCTCAGCTATTTCTTCAAAGTTACAAGATTTATAAAGTGTCTTACTGTATGTTAACTCATTTGGCTTCACAACAACCTAATTAAGTAGGTGCTATTACTATCCCCATCTCAAAGATGAGGTAATTGAGCCTTGGAGAGGTAAAGTAACTTGCTCAAACTCACAAAATCAGCAAGTATGTAAGGCAGCACTTTAACCTAAATTTTCTGACTCCAAGTCCAATGCTTTATCCACTAGGCTACAATGTGTTTATTTAGTTTTTGTTGTTCAGTCATTTTTTTCAGTTGTGTTTGATTCTTCCTGACCCCATTTGGGGTTTTCTTGGCACTGGAGTGATTTGCCATTTCCTTCTTCAGCCCATTTTACAGATAAGGAAACCGAGGCAAATAGGGTAAAGTGACTTGCCCAGGGTCACATGGCTAGTAAGTGTCTAAGGCTGGATGTGAACTCAGGGAGATGAATCTTCCTGACTCCAGTCGCGGCACTCGAGCCACCGCACTAATTTATGTAGTTAGTGTCCACTAAATAAGAAAACAAATATATAACCTAAGAAAATACTTAGAAATGATTTGTATTTTATTAATAATAGTGTATATGTACACTATAAAATAGGAATACATTTATGTGTATGATAATACCTATTTACTTATGCCATCTAAAGAAGAGATATTTGAATATCTATTACAATTAATCAGAGATGAAGCAAGATGTAAAGCAGAGGTGTCAAAGACTCAGCCTTTAGGATATGTGCCCTGCAATGCTCCTAAATCTAGCCCAACCCAGATTAAAATGTAGTTCCTATCTGATTTTAATGTGTTGATATAGTAAATAAGTATATATATATATATATATATATATATATATATATATATATATATATATATATATATATATATATACATACATATATAAAAACATAAGTGGTTTTCTAAATCAATGGCCCCTATATCTATTTGCCTTTGACATCAACAATATAATGGACAACAAGAAGCCAGGAAGACATATGTTCAGATCCTACCTCTGACATATAGGGGCTACTTGACTACGGGAAAGACATTCAACCTCTCAGGGCTGTAAGCACCTCCAGTCTAAGACCTTAAGTGGCAGAAAAGGTGCCAGTCTGCATTGGTAGAAAGTTTTTCCTGCCCAGAAATTCACTGTGTCAATGAAATCACAGATCTAATCCCTATCCAATAATGAATGATGCTATATATTTTGTTGTAGTTAAACAATGATTAAAAAAATACCTCATGTACATATGGATTCAGTGACTCTATGTAAGAATTTGGTAGAGCCTACAAGCTGGGAATCACCAGCTCAGAGACTCTGATTCTTCCTTTGAGTACAAGAGGTTCCATATTCCCTGGTAAGCCTGCCTATTTATAAGTGTAGTAAAAGGACACTTAGACTAGAAATCAGAAGAGAATTGGGTGCAAAGCCAACTCTAACACCATGTGACCCTACGTAAATCATTTCACTTGTCTGAGCTTCAGTTTTCTTTCCTGTAAAATTATAATAATAAAAATATCGGTTAATGTTAACATCTGTGATACTTGTGAGTGTAACACCTAGGTGAGGTGTCTACACTCACTCTGTAGCACTTCACACATGGGCACATAGACACCTAATCATTCTTTGGGCTAGCTTGCTCGCTGCAACCTGTTCTCATTGGCAAGTCTGGGCTCTCAGAGAAGAACCACCACCACAAGTTTACACTCAAGTTCCCTCAAGATCTTAAAGACTACAATCCTTCTGCTTGCCACTTTAGTTCTTGAGTCTTCAATGTGTTTCCATTTACATAAATCAACCATGAACAAGAGAAGGACACTGCTGAAAGGCTTTACTTCTTTTAAACTCTAGGTAGCACTGAAGGGTAATAGAAAGAACTGAAGCTCTTTTTTTAATAAGGCATCCTATCTGTAGCCTTTATTCAGTCCATCAGAAACTAGTTAACTAAAGCCTTCTCAGATGACTATTCTACTTCTAGTTTCTTCAAGCACTTCCAACAAAACATCTCCTCAAGGCCCTATTAAGTCTTCCTCTCCTGACATCCTTAACCACTTCAAATTCAACCTCAGCCTCCAGCCTATTTCAACAACTTACATCATAGTCTCATGACTTGGTACTCATCGACTCAACTTTCACTTATAATAATCCACCAAATTTCCCCTGAGAAATCAGCATCCCTTATTTAGTCATTCTTCTGATTCCAAATAGTTATATTATTTCTTATTTTTCTTACTTTTATCTTCTTTGGTCTTAAAATAGCTATATGCAACTGAGCTGAGGGATTGTAATGTCCTGTAATGTTCTAAGTTCTCCAAACTGTCCTCCTCCTTATCATATTAAAACTGTCCTCCTCCTTATCCTTGAAATTGTGTTTCTTTATAATTACTATCTATTAGTTTTTAAACAAAGAAAAGTTCTTTCTCTGTCCCTTTAAACCATCAAACTGTTCATAAGTGAAACAGCACCCTATATCTTTTACAATGATTTAAGCATTTTATATGTATATAGGTATATATTATATTATATATGTATTATATATAATATAATATATATATATACCTATATACATATAAAATGTATATTATATATACACCATATTTTATTTTGTCCCAAAATGCTCAAATTGTATCCCAAAACTATGCTTCTTTACATACATATTTTAGTAGTTTTTATTAAAACAAAATTCTTCCTCTACTATTTTAAGCATCAAACTATCGATCTATGAAAGAGGTAGTAGCTCATACTTTTATCAATTAATAAAACTTTTACTTATAGAAAAGCACTTTACCCATCACTAAGTCATTAACAGGAGGATGGAATGGGGAATCAAAAGGATTGAGTTCAAATCTAGCCTCTGACCAGTACTAGTTGTGTGATCTTTGGCAAGTCACTAAACATCTCAGTGACCCAAGAAACCCTCTAAGAATATAAGTTACAGCACACATACCAAATTGTATTGGTAGAAGATATTTTCTCACTGGGATTGCCCTAAACCAATGAAATCATAGATCTAGTCCCCTCTCCAAAATGAGGCTATGCTAGATGGCCTCTATAGTCTCTTCCGATTCTGAAAATTCTATAGTTTTAAGTATGACCCAATCCCCTACACGGAAATTTATCCAAAACTTTGACTAATACAGAGCATATTCAATGTGGGAACTCCCCATACCAGAGTAGGATTAATAATCACTCATCCCTGCTAATCATGGTGCTACCCTATTTTGTTCATATCTATAGCTTTCCATAAAACCTCCAGAGAATCTTGAATGAAAAAAATTGACATTCAATGAATTGCCAGACTTTCAGGATTTTGTTGCCCAAAAAAACCTAAACTTAATAGAAAATTTGACATACAAGATCCAAGAGAAATATAAGGTACATATCAGAGACTATTTACTTTAGGGACTCAATAAGGACATACTGTTTACTTTTTTATATGATAAAATGTAAAATGTACATCCAAAATAGTTATTAGTAATTGGGTAATTTGAAAGAAAGATTGGGGTAGACCTGAGTATTATGTGATTCTAAAAAGTAAAACCATTTAGAAAAAGGTAAAAAGAGTAATTATCTTATACAAATGAGGTGCAAGAGGAAGAACTGACAGAGGAATTAAATGGGGAAGGAAGGCTGGTAGTTCTGGAACCCTACTCTCATCAGGAACGGGTTAAAGAGGGAACAATACATATAGATCTAGAAGGGTACAAAAGTCTTCTAAATTCAGAAAGAAATAAAAGCCTAAGGGGATGAGGGAGAGGATACAGGAGGGATTTTTAGAGAGAATCTTACTCATAGATCTGGGTTAAAGAGAGAACAATATATACATTTAAAATGGAATAAAAGTCTTCTAAATTTATAAGAAATAAGAGGGTAAGGAAATAGGATAAAGGAGGGGTATAAAAGGGTATCTAGATTAATGGGAATGGGATAAAGAGGGAATAACATATGTGTATATATATATGTCTATAAAAGTCTTCTAAATTCATATAGAAAAAAGAGGGTAAGGGGAAAGGATGGGGGAGAGGATAAGGGAGGGATTTTTGGAGGGGCAGTAGGTTAAGTAATAGGACAGCAAGGTAGTGGGCAAAAGTAGTCAAGAAGGATAGGAAATAAAAGATACATACAAACAATAAAATAAAGATCAGGAGTAGAATTTATTAGGAAAAAAAAGCAAGCATAGTAATCATGATTGCAGATAAAGTTAAAGCTAAAATTGATTTAATCAAAAGGGAAAAATAAGGAAATTGCACTATACATCAGCCATATTAATCCATATTGTTTTAGACTATTTAAAATAATTAGACAGTATAAGGTTGGAATATTGCTGTGGTATAGGAAATGATGAGCTGGTGGACTTACAAAAATATGGAAAGACTCGGACTTGTGAAAGAGGATGTTATCTACCCTCAGAGAAACAGAAGACAAGCAAGTATAGCATGGTCTTATATAGATGCATACGAATGCATATGTCTATATATGAGTATGATTATAGATATGTAAGTATATGTATGTGCATGTATATATGTTTGTGTATACATGTATATATATGTATGTGTATATACATACATGTGTGCATACATATATATATAGATATATCCATGCTTAATTGTAGCTGGAGAGGGGAGAGGGAGGGGGAGAGGGAGAAGAAAGTGAAAAGTGCACAGAAGAGAACAAAAGAAAACTTACAAGGAAGTGAAAAAAATTTAGAGAGCTCTGAACACAATGTGCAGTATTTATTACATAGGTTTTCTTGAAATGGAAATTTTTAGATGTATATTTTGAATTTCTTACATTCTGCTGTGCACATGGCAATGCTTTTTTTTTCTTTTCTTGTCATGTATTTTTAAATTTTAGTATTTAAGTTTAAAATAAATTAATAAAAAGGGGAGAGCCTCCAGAGAAAGTCTAATAATAATTGCTTATGTGTGTGTACATATATATGTGTGTGATTGTGTGTACATGTGAGCACTTTAATCACAACACCTCTGTGAGATAAGTAGTACAATTTTTATTCTCCCTATTTTACAGCTGAGGAAACTGAGGTACAAGTGGTTTGTTTATGGTCACACAGTTATATTATCTGAGGCAGAATTCAAACCCAGATTTCCTCATTACAGATCGTTTATGTGACCTAGCACACTGCTGAGGGAGAAAAAAGGAAGGTGATAAGGTCTTAGCCCCAAGAGCATTCCCTGCCTCTCATTCACAAAGGAAATACTTAATGGTATCTATAGCTCTCAGGATTCTTGGCTCCCCTAAATGAGAACTTCACATTATGTATGAGGTACAGCACTACAAGAACTATGCTTAGCTCATTGGTGAATTACTGGAAGTACCAGGAAAATGAAAAGCCAGCATGTCCATCAATATACACAAATATTTTCTCCTTTAACTGAAAAATCAAGAAAACCAAAAACTATACCTCAAAAGTGCTTTCTGGTGGTATTGAATTGTGCTGATGGCAATTGGAGAGTTAAGAAGTTTTACAGCATATGAATTTGGTCCCAAAACAAGAGGCCTTCCATACATAGAATTCCATAATAGAAGAAATGTTCATTCAGCTAAAAGAGAAATTGGACATCAGTTCATCAGTCTTTTCCAACTGGCTCCTATGTTCTTTATTATAGCAGGTGCTGGGATGTTTCTCCCTTTTCTCTCTCCCACTGAATGACTTTATAGAGAATGTATTATTGTCAGTCATCCAGATGGCTGAAGACTACTAAGAGCACAGCCCCCACCTCAGGAGGGTTGGTAGCTGACAGAAATTGGAGAGGCGGTGTTACACTGGAAAGAACACAGGCTTTAAAGGCAGAAAATCTGAGTTCAAATCGTGCCACTATCACTACCTTGGGCAATTTACTTAATACCTCTGGGCATCCATTTCCTCTTCCATTAAAAAGCTTTAAAGTCACTCCCAGTTCTAAAACTATGATCACACGAGCTGAATAATGCAACCCAGATGCTTAAAGGAGTTCACTGGGGAGTAGTTTGGGTACTTAGTTTGCTCTTGAACAAGTGGGAATGTACTCTGGGAGGAAGATGACTCTCCTAGGGATCAGTGGGGGAAAGGATGCCAAGATCTGTAGTTACTATATCTGATGCTGGAATTTATGAAGAGGACTCTGCTAAAAATGAAGAACTAATGAGAGACTCCAATCTTGGAAAAACTGTTTTGTGCCAGAGGTTAACAAGAGCAGTCGTGGTAGTAAGCAGGACACTGTGTATTGTAGGGGAAACTGTGTCCTCTGGTAAACAAGAAGACAAAAAGTTGTTTCTTTGTTTGTTTTTCCTCCAGTGAAGAAGGTTATTCTCAATAATAGGAAATTGTTTTACCCAGAGAAGAGGGATTGGGGAGAATCTAGATGGGACCACTCTACCACTACCACCCCAAAAATAGGTAAGTGAGTAAGAGACAGCCAAGTTAAATTGCTTCTGGGAGGAGGAAAGTCAGGAAGTTAACAAGCATTTTTTTATACTCACTATATGCCAGGCACAGTGTTAGGAGCTTCACAATTATTATTTCATTTGATTCTCATAACAATCTTGCTAAGTAGGTACTATCATTATCACCATTTTACAGTTGAAGAAACTGAGGCAGAAAGAAGTTAAGTGATTTGTCCAAAGTTACACATAAGTGTGAAAATGGATTAGAACTCCGGTCTCCAGTCCCAGGGCTTTACCCACTGTGCCATCTAGCTACTTAATAATTATAGCTAACATTCACATAATGCTTTTAAGTTTTGCAGAGCAGTTTATATATGTTATCTCATTTGATTCTGACAACTTTATAAGCAAGAGAACCATCAGAGGAACCACTGAAGTCACCCTGACAGCAGGGGACAGCACCCAATGCCATCTACAGAAAAATTAGAAAGTCAAGGCAAATTGGATGTAACTATCTATGTTCCAGGCACTATGTTAATCTCTGAGAATAAAAAACAAAGAACAGATGCTTATAAGAGAGTTTCTCATTTGGGAGATTTTTATTTTATATCCAAGAATTTTCCACACTCTTTCACTAAAAGTCAAGTTCTCAAGTATTTATTAAGTACCTACTATACGCCAATCACTGTGCTAAGCACTGGAGTCAACATATTGAATATTGTGGTCTGAGTGTTCGTGAAGGGGATTGGCATCAATATACTTGGTGTTATCTAGTCGTGAAAGTTATGAGTCAGGGGAGTAAATCAGGACACTTGGGTCATGAGAATCTCTGACACAAGAAATTATTCCCATGGCCCAGAAAAAGCTAAAAATGAAATTGTCAAGTTGGTGTAATTAGTCTAAAGAAGTAAATGAATAAATGCTTTCACAGTTATAAATTAGGGTGTAACAGAACCAAAGAGGAGGCTACCATGTACCATTAAGAAAAGGTTTAGGTATCTCCAAAACCTCTAGCTACCTTTTTGGCCTGTTCTTTTCCCTCTTTTCCTGTGCTCTCTGTTACTACTTAAATTAATACATTTCTCTTTCTAATTAGGTAAATTCTGCTCTAATTCCTAATATATATCCTGTATTGTTTCATTAGCTTTCATCTGTATGTCTCTGTGTTAGATGTTCAGTAAATACAGAGAAATCCCTTATTCCTGTGGTGTTCAGGAATAAAACTAGAGCGTGTGCTGTAAGTTAACTGTCCCTGTGTCTTTGCCCCCATGCCTCTGATTGTAATCAGAATGGCCTTTGTTTTCTTTGAGTGACTCAATTTATCTCAGTGAGCTTTACTAGGTGCTAAGCCCCCGCCCAAACCCCATTAGGTGTTAATGTGATCCATGTGGATGTGAACCTCTCAGGGTCCTAAGAGGAGGGGCCAACTCAAGAACCAATCACCAGAGCCTGAGCTCTGGTGATTCAGATGATGTTTGATGTCTGAAGTCCTATAAGGAGGGAGGACAGAGCCATTTGTTCGGGACTCTGGAGATGGTGTTGATGAGGAGACTCTGGGCAGCTGTAGTTAAGGAGCCCTCCAGCTTGTAAACCCGGATGTTGAAACTTTGTTGAACTCTGGTAGCTATCTGTTGGGACTTGAATCAGACTGTAATTTGTTTGCATTTTGTTTTGAAGTTCAGGGTGCTGGTTTTTTCCCCTGAACTAACTGAATGATATTTGAATTAAAAGTAAGCTTGTCAACCCCTTCACCTTGCTTTCCTTGCTTAAGCAGATCGAAAGAACCTGTGCTGTTGGCAGCTTTCTGGGTGCTGGCTGTGGGTGAATCTTATACCCCCACAGTAGCTGCTAGCCAGGTTGTTGAAACACTGATGTATTCCTTTCTCACTTCTACCTCTTAAAATCCTTAATTGCTATCAAAACTCAAGTAGCATCTTCTGCGTGGAGACTTTCTCAATCTCCCTAGCTGCTAGTGCTCACCTCCCAAAAAATTACATTGTATTTAGTGTGAGTGTGGGGTGTGTGTGTGTGTGTGTGTGTGTGTGTGCGCATGCATGTGTGTTGTCTCTTCTCTGTACATTCCTTGCAGGAGCAATTTCTTCATTTTTACCTTTGTATGTATTAGGGTAGAGGAAACAAGCATTTACTAAACGGAAGCACTGTGGAAGCTCATGACAACACAAAAAGGTAGGTGCTTTACAATTTGGGAAATTGAGGCAAAGAGCAAAGACCTTTCTCAAGGTCACATGGCTAATTAGTGTCTGAGACAGATTTTAAACTTAGTTCTTCTTGATCGTAGGCTTAGCATTTCATCCACTTAACAACTTAACTGCCTCGTCATAAATGTTCCTTGATTGATTGCTTGATAGATTATTTAGGGGCAAATTGAACTGTGGCCTATTTTAAATAATATAATAATGAATAGAACTATTTTTTGTTTTCTTGAATTTGCTAAGATTTTCTACCATATCAAAGAGATCTCCAGTTTTTAACAGGCCCCAATAACACGGTTCAATGGTAAGATCTCAGGATCTAGAGTCAAAAGACTTGAGTTCAAATTGATCTTTGACATTTACTACTTTGTGACCTTGAACCTAACCTTCCCATGCCTCAGTTTCCTCATTTGTAACTCTGAGATCTTTTCTGGTTCTGGCTCCCTTTGAGGTTCTTAACCTGGAGTTTATGAGCTTGTTAGTTTTTAAACATTTTTATAACTGTGTTTCAGTATAACTAATTTCCTTGATAATCCTGTATGCATTTTAAAACATTATTCTGAGAATGGGTCCATAGGCTTCACCAGACTGCCAAGGGGGTCCATGACACAAAAAAGTTAGGAATCTGTGTTTTAGATCTCCGATCATAACATGAATTCTCTACATTGAAGCTAGTAACAGTGATTGGATGGAGTTGTGTGACATCCTGTGGCCATACCTAATAACTGCATCTTTTCTTAGTTTCTCTTGTTTCCTAATAGGACATATACTCTTCTTCCCTTCTAAACTTCCCCATCATCCCACATTTAGATCAGAAGCATAGAATTAAAAAATGTTGATACTAGAAGTGAAGTGATGAGTCTAAGATCACAAAGCTAGGGGATAACTTGTATTTTTATTTCTTTTATTTTTGATCAAAGACCCTAGGAAGATATTCTAACAGTATAAAATACTGCCCCCATTGATCAACAAAGGTAGAAAACACCACAGATTAGCCTAGAGTGAAGGGTCTACAAATTTATCATTTGAACACATTGTCTTTACATTCCAGAGGTTCTGACATTATTATTATTGTGTAAATGAGATCAAAAGAATAGCTGTCAATTGAGATAAATATTCCTCACAACTCACCTAGCCACAATGGCACCCTAGCACGATGAGGTTTAGGGTCTGGGTAGCTCCAACAGGAACAAAAGGGTTTAACATACATGGGATTGTGCTCCTACCATAAGAGCAGGAATGGATATAATTTGCCATAATATTTGAAAATATCACTTCTCTCTTTTCTAAGTTATTTTTGCAACATTTTGAAGTTATCAGTTCAGGATCCAAAATTTGTAAATTGCTGCAGGGTGGGGTGAGTCCTCCCTTGAATTCTGGAAATCTGAAAATGTAGACTGATTCAATGAGATTCCCAACATAATTTTCAGACTCAACAGTTTGGGCTACATCAGAGCCAAAGGCTACATTATATTAAATTTTGAGAGCTTGGTAAATATGAAGGTATATGTCCATTAACTAATTTCGACAGTGACCCTAGAATGTTCAAAACAAGATTTAACTGTTTATGCTTATCAACCTGTGGCTGAAAGGAAAGCTAGAGGATAAAATATTTTTCTTCTTTTTTCTATACTAATCAATTTAGGTCTCTGAATATCATATTAAAACTCACATCGTGGGAAAGCTGTGTACAATACAAAGAGTTATGTGTCTAGAAGGGATCTTCAGTTCCAACATGCTGTGGTTATGCTGCCCTCTGGTGGTTGAAATTCTAGAGCCTGTCCATGGAAGGACTCCCTATAATAAAACCCCTAATTAACCTAGTTTAAGTAAAGAAATTTTATATGCACTGCATAAGTTTGCAATAAGCAGTACTAACTAACTCAAGAAAGGCTTATAATGTTCTTGTTTCATAATATTCTTAGCTCACTTTATTTTTTGCTTTCCCTTCCAATATAACAAGAAAGTATAAGAAGACTAGAAATGGAATTCAATCCCACATCTGCTTGTTTATATGTTCAATTTTCACAATGAAAGAGTGTATTATAGTGGAAAAAGGTTTGAACCTGGATCCAGAAAACTTATGTTTTCAATCTTGCATCCAATAACATGCTTTGTGGATAGAGTACCGGATTTAGAATCGGAAAATCTCACCTCCAATATGTACTAGATATGTGACCAAGGGAAAGTAATTTAATCTCCCTCAGTGTCAGTTTCTTTACCTGTAAAAACAAAGGTAATAATATCTGTGGCACCTATGTCACATTGTTTTTGTGAGGATCAAATAAGATAATGTTTACAAAATATTTTGAAAACTTAAATACCATATGAAGCAGTTATGATTATTATTATATATGGATGGCCATGTATGTATGTTTAGCCATAAGTAAGTTATCTAGTCTTTTTTTGTCTCAATTTCCTTATCTTTAAATTGGGACAATACTGCTTACATCACCCACCTCATAATTATTAAAAAAAATGTTTTCTAAAGTGCTACATAAATGTGAGCTATTTAACATCTAGGCATTAGTTTTAAGTATTAAAAATGATGTCTGGTCCTTTGATGTGTGTGCTTTTTGTGTGTGTGTTTATTCATCATGCTTGCCCTGGGAGTTTTGTCAGTATTTATAAAACAGAATATTAACAGTTTTTATAACTGGCATGAACCCACTTCTGAAGTCATGAGCACAGGATACAAGTTGAGGTTAGAACATTATGTCCCTAAAGACTTTATTTCTGTCTATTGTTCAGCCTAAAGAGTATTGTTACTTCTCTATACTTAGCAATTGTTATCCTGGATCTAGCATTAGAGGAAAAAAAACCTATGCTAATGTCCTTTACCAATTGTAAGATGTTTGGATCACCCCATATGGTCCTATAGTATTCATACAGAAAGAAAAATACTTCTTCTCTCTGGGGTTCAGTTCCTTCATCAATCAATAAAGGAACATTTGTTAAGTGCCTGCTGTGGACCAGCCATTATACTAGCCACTGAGGACACAAAGACAAAAATAAAACAACCTATCCCACAAGAAGCTTACATTTTGGGGGAGAAAACAACATATATACACATGAGAGAAGGAAATGGCAAATCCTTTCAGTATCTTTGCCAAAGAAAACCCCAAATGGGGTCACAGAGTTGGACATAACTGAAACAAGTGAATGACAACAAACAATATGCAAATAAATGGAACACAATTTTGCAGGGAAAAATCTAGAATCTGAAGGAATCATGAAAGGTGTGATATAAGAGGTGGCATCTGAGTTAAGCTTTGAAGGAAACCATCGATTGTAAGAGGTGGAGGTAAGGGAAGATATTCCAGGCACAGGGTCAGCCTACGCAGAAGCATAAAGATGGAAGGTGGAATGACTTTTTTTGAGTGACAACACGAAGGTCAATTTGGCAGAAAGTATAAAAGAATGGGAAGGTAGGTCATGAAGGAGGTTGTGAAGGTCTTATAATGTCAAAAAGAGGAATTTGTATTTGATTCTAAAAACTGTTTCCCTTTTGGCCAGGAACTGTGAGGTTCTTTCCCTCCCAGTTTGATTTTTTTTTTTGAGTTTTGATTAAAGGGGCCATCTCTTGATTAACTTCTTAAAGAGGCTTATTCACTGAATGGGCATTACCTCACTCGAAGTGAGAACCTGAAAAGACCTTAGCCTGAAAGGGCCAGGGTCCCCCCAGTGCATCCTGGGCCATCTCCAGTCGCCCTGGTGAATATCTGGTCACTGGACCCAGATGGCTCTGGAGGAGAAAATGAGGCTGGTGACCTTGCACAGCCCTCCCTCACTCAAATCAAAGTCAACTACAAGTCACATCATCATTTCCCTGATGTCATGGTCCTCTTTGAGAATGAAGGACAAATGCAAGAGGTAATAGGGAGCCATTGGAGTTTCTTAAACAAAAGAGTGACATGGTCACACCTGAGCTTTAGGAATATCCCATTGGTAACTGAAGGATGGACTGAAGAGGGGGAAAACTTGAAGCAGGGAGACCAGTTTAGAGTCTATTGCAATAGTTCAGAAGAAAGATGGTAAGTGAACCAGGCTGATAGCAACATGAGTGGATAGAATGGGACAGATGTAAGAGATGTGGCAATCAACTGGATATTGGTGGAGAGGGAGTAAGAGGCAAGAGTCAAGGATGACTCCGGCTGTAGACTTGAGTGACTAGAAGGAGGCTGTTGTTCTCGACAGAAACAAGGAAGTTCAGAAGGAGAGGTGAGTTGGGAGGAGTGGGTAGAGGGAGAAGACAGAGTTCTATTTTGGATGTGATGACATCTAATTGCAAATGGCTAATAGCTGCTAATGTGGAACTGAGGCTCAGGAAAAAGACAAGGGCTGGGTATGTAGATCTGAGAGTTATCTGCATAGAAGTGATCATTGGACCCATGGGAGCTAATGAAATCACTGAGACAGAGCAGGGAGAGAAGAATTGCATAGGAAAAAGTTAACCCAAGAAATGATACCCTTTGAAGCAATATTCTCATTGCTGGGAATAAACCCTGAACATTTTATTTCTTAAAAGTGGGGAGGACTATCAAAGCAAAGATTTTTACATTTAATCAAAATCACACACACATGAAAAAAATCAAATCTTAAAACTCTTTAAATATTCAACAACAGAGGTGTGGCTAAATAAATTTTGATGTGATACTATAATGGAGTATCATAATCAGAGATGAGCTGGTAAATATTTAACTACCAGCTCTCTGGTGGCAGAGATGGGGGTGCGGATGGGGGGTTGCACATGACACATTTTTAAGTCAAATCTACAAAATTTTCTTAATCACTTTTTTAAGTCGAGACAATAAGCAAAATAATAAATCAAGCCCTGATTTGTAGTGTTTGCCAATTCCCAAGGTATAAATGCTCACAATGAAAATTTAACAATTGGTTCTTGGGAGCCAATTTGAGCTGGCTCCAACACACTCCTGAAATGTAATTAAAGTTGACAGATATGAGGTATACAAACAATCTAGAAAGATTTATGTGAAATTATACAAAGCACAGCAGAAAAGCAGAACCAAAAGAATGGAGGGTACTCTGACCACAAAAGAGGCAAAGTGAATTACAAGGAATGAACAATGAATCTTGATAGGGACTTTCAGGGAGTGACTGAAAAATTATTATGCTTCTCTGTACTCTGAAATAAATTAAAATGTCATTAAGCAAGTTAAATTGGTTATATTGGTTTATTGGGTTTGTTTGGGTTTTTTTTTTAATAAAACAAAATAAAAGTCCGAGGACTTGAGTTTAAATTCCAACTTTCTACCTGAGCGGTGGTGTTGTCCAGTCATGTCAGACTGAACATGACCCCATTTGGGGTTTTCTTGGCAAAAATATTGGAATGGTGCATCATTTCCTTCTCCAGCTCATTTTTATAGGTGTAAGGCAAACAGGATTAAAGGACTTACCCAGGGTCACACAGCTAGTGTGAGGCCCGATTTGAACTCAAGAGGATGAGTCTTCCTGACTCCAGGCCTAGCAGTCTATCCACTGTGCCACCTAGCTGCCCTCCTAAGTGACCTTGGGTAAATCACCTAACCTACTTGGGCCTCAATTTCCCCATCTATAAAATGAGAGGATTGAGATGTTTGGATCACACCATATAGTCCTATAGTATTCATACAGAAAGAAAAAATACTTCATCTCTCTGGGGTTCAGTTCCCTCATCAATCAATCAAGGAGCATTAGACCGCTTTGGTTTCTTTTAGCTCTCAGTATGACTCTAACTATGAATGACCCAACGATCCTATGCAAATGAGGAGAGTTGGCATAAATAATCTCTAAATTTATTTTGGAGCCTAAAAATTTCCATATTCAACTACAGTGAGACATGGAGAACACATGGGAAGTTATTGCTTAAATTGCTTATATAATATTGCATTTATTTTCTATAGTGAAAGTGAGCTAGTTTATTGTACATTTGCTCCGTAACCGGGAACTTATGAGTTGGATTTAAGAAAGAAAGAGAGTCTGCATCATTGTTCAATACACTGCCTTTGGTAATACCCATTTTCTAGCTGTTATTTTGCCCCTCGATGTGGTTTCTGGGAATGTAGTTCATCACTTGCATTTGAGAGAAGTCACAGTAGGTGTGCCATTATTATGAAAGTGGAATGGTCTCCAAAATAAGTCAGAGACAGAAAGCAGAAAAGCTGAGCCTGCTTCAGGCTGAACTAAACACTAAAGGGTTCTTTGCTGGCCTGAAAAGCAGCTGAGTAAGAGGACCTCCTGCTGGGGAACCAGTCTAGAAGGTTCAGATGATCAGTGGCAGAATGCGTTCATCGTCCCTCTTCCAAACCTCTGACTTCAAAGTCCCCAGAGTTAGACCCATTCAGATTCCATTGGCCTATTGAACATTATCTCTTTTTCACTAGTTTAAACACACACATACACACACACACACACACACACACACACACACACACACACGCTTCCAAGACCCAAAGGATGATAGGACCCAAAGACAGCCAAACCCTGAAAGAAGGGAGCTGTATCAGGCTCAAAGTGCATTCATAAATGGCTAACTGAATAGGAGAATAATCGGCATTTTATTGACTTTCTTGAGATAAATCGGAGAGTCCCTTCTAAGATTTTTAATCCCTGTTTTAAAATTAATGTAAACCTTACTGATAAAGTATAGTATACAACTACCTATGCAGTATGATTTGGATGGGCCAGGAAGGCTTTGCCTTCCATGTGTCTCCCACATCCACCTGGCAGTAATATCTAAAATTTTGCCAATACACAATAACTCTTTTGGATTAAGAGATTGCCCTTCCTGTTAAAATACAAAAATCTCTGCCAGGAGTTAAGAAACATATTGGACCACTGATCTATCATTAGCATCGTAATATAAATTATCCGGTGGGAGGGGGTGGAATCTGGCCTAGTGGGTAGTCAGGAATCAGGAATACCTGGGTTAAAGTCCTACAGCCTTTAACATAGACTAGTTGTGTGATTCTAGGTGAGTCATTTAGTAGGGATAAACACAAATTCCAATCCAATCCAACAAGTATTTATTAAAATTCTTATGTGGAAGACATGAGGTATACAGCCTGGCATAATAAAGAGAGCTAGCTTCAGAGTAAGGATCAACTGGGTCGAAGTCTCACCTCTGACACATACTGGTGATGTAATCCTAAATCAACCTTTCTGTGCCTCTAGACCGTTCCCTAAGACTTTATATTCAGATGAGTAGAGGACATACAACAGTGGAGAGAGTTTTCACAGCATAAGGGGTCTGAACCAAAGAAGTAAATTATCATAGGGTAATCACAAGCAAGAGCAGGATTTTCTGAGGAAAGAAAGGAATACAATGCAGACCTGAGAGACCAGGAATCTGCCCAAAGAGAATATGAAGGCATTGAAATGGGAGAATCAGGAGTATTAAAAAGGGTAGGGGTCACCATACCAAAGAATTCATCATCAATGGTCTACCACCTAGTGATAAATGTTTCCATATTTAGCTCCTCTGGTCCTCAAATGGCAGCTGGTCTGCCTCCAGGCCCGTAACTAAAAGCCTTTCTATCTTTGTAAAACCTTTCAGAACATGCGATGGTCTGGCATAGTGTTTAATAATCCAGCCTCGCTTCCATGCCACAGTGAGGCACGAGTATAGGACTCTCATGGCACTGAAGATTAGCACAGACGTTTCCCTGGTTTTGCCTCTGCTTGGAACTGTTTCTCTCTTATTTTTTTTTTCACTTTTTTTTGTCTGTATTTTCTTTCCATGACTGTACATGTATAACCTATATCAAATTGCTTGCTGTCTCAGGGAAGGAGGAAGGGAAAGAGGGAGAGAATATGGAGCTCAAAATTTTAATAAACTAATGTTAAAAATTGTTTTTGCATGTAATTAGAAAACAAAATATTATTTTTTAAAAAGTCTGACAGATATTTATACCTGGATTTTTCATTTTTCTCTTTTAGATTCCAGACTGAGATTCTATTGCCTCCATGGTCTGGAAGAAAAAAAAATAAAATAAAGGCAGATCCTTCTTTGGGAAGCTTAACTATGAAAGGTTAACTGTCTCTTACAGACCACTCTGCCCTATGCATGTGCCTTAACATACACAACACATTCATCGGGTCACATATGTAGAGCTGGAAGGAAACTTAGAGGTTAACGATGACAATCCCCTCATTTCATAAATGGTGTAACAGAATATAGGAGAAGTAAAACAACTTGTCCCACGTCACAGGGGCAGTAGCTGCCATATTCATTCCTTGAACAAAGGTCTCACAGTGAGCATGATGCACCGACACCCCCCTATTCACTGAAAACCAGCTTCATGTGAAGCAAAAGCTGGTGAGGGCTAATTTAAGCATTTGAGAGCCAGCTTTAGCATTAACCATAACTCACTATGCAGCCTATGGACCCCTTTCTTTTCGCCTTCGAGCCTCACATTCCTAGGGCTGGATCAAATGATCTCTGAAGTATTTTCCAGCTCTAATTTTCTATTAACTGTAAAGCCAGCATTGAAATGACAGGAGACTAGAGAAAGTTATGTGCTTGGGCTGCCCCCTAGTGTCAAATCTATTGCAAACTAATGCTTACCCAAAGTAGCTTTTTGGAATTCCCCAGGTTGGCTAAGATTCTCTTGGTTCCACAGCATTTCCTTTGTCATTTGTGCATGCATTCTCATGATCGTCCCCTCCCCCCATCTCATCTCATCTCGTCTTTCATTATTCTGTACAGCAAAGTGCTCAGAGGACCTAAAATCAGCCTGTAGCAAGTACACTTCATTCCTTGTAAACCTCCCAGGAAAAAAAAAATTAAAAACAGCAGCAAGAGTATTGAATTTCTTGTTCAGTCGACTGCCTAATTCTCATCTAAGCCTTCTTTGATTATTTTTAGGTTTGGGAACCACAGACTGATCTAAAGAA
Organism: Trichosurus vulpecula; assembly: GCF_011100635.1. Lineage (NCBI taxonomy): Eukaryota > Metazoa > Chordata > Mammalia > Diprotodontia > Phalangeridae > Trichosurus > Trichosurus vulpecula. The sequence continues at coordinate 239,673,131 of NC_050580.1, read as the reverse complement.
AACCTTATTTGAGGTGGGGAGAAGCTATAGATTTTTTTTAAAAAAATAATAATAATTAAACCTTTCTCTCAAAATCCAGTCGGACCTTAATCCAGAACCAACACTTCTTAAGGTTCGTACAAATGTGCCTTTCTTCAAAGAGACAAGAGAGCTGTTAGGTAAAAGGGAATAAGGACAGTGGACATGGGGAAGGAGCATGAACAATGTGGCATAAGGTCATGTGGTGCTCACACTGGATACCTAAAATCCACATATATTTTATTATGCAGGCTGTAATTTATGGCACCAGAGTGCATATCCTTTGACCCAGCAATACCACTTCTAGGGCTGCATCCCAAAGAGATCATACAAATGGGAAAAGGACCCACGTGTACAAAGATATTTATAGCAGCTCTTTTTGTGGTGGCAAAGAAGTGGAAATTGAGGGGATGCCCATCAATTGGGAAATGGCTGAACAACTTGTGGTATATGAATGTAATAGAATACTATTGTACTATAAGAAATGATGAACAGACGGACTTCAGAAAAACCTGGAAAGACTGATATGAACTGATGATGAGTGAGGGGAGCAGAACCAAGAGAATGCTGTACACAGTTACAGCCACATTGTGCGATGACTAACTTTGATAGACTTGGCTCTTCTCAGCAATGCAAGGTTCTAAGACAATTCCAAAAGGCTCATGATGGAAAATGTCATCCATATCCAGAGAAAGTCTGAATGCAGATCGAAGCATACTATTTGCTCTTTCTTTTTTGTTTTGTTCTGTTCTTTCTCATGGTTCATTCTGTTGGTTATAATTCTTCTTTACAACATGACTAATGTGAAAACATGTTTAATATGAATGTATATGTAGAGTCTATATCAGATTACACCCCGTCTTGGGGAGGGAAGATGGAAGGGAGAGGGAGAAAATTTAAAACTCAAAAGCTTGTGGAACTAAATGTTGTAAAGTAAAAATTAATTAATTAATTTAAAAAATTATGGCACCAGATAATAGCATCATAAATCTAGAGCTAGAAAGGAGCTTTCTAAGTCTTTTAGCCCATCTCTTTCATTTTATAGATGAGGAAACTGAATCAGCTAGGTAGCCTAATGAATAGAGTGCTGGACTTGAAGTTGAGTCTGAATCTGCTTCAGGTACTTACTAGCTGTATGACCTGGGGCAAGTCATTCAATTTATCTGCCTCAGTTTCTTTATCTATAAAATGGGGTGATAATAACATCTACCTCCCAGAGTTATTGTGAGGACAAAATGAGATAATACATGTAAAATTCTTTGCAAATCTCAAAGTATGAATAAATTATTGGGTTTATTATTTATAATCAGGATCACAAAAGTCTCAAGTAGCAGACTTATGAGTCTCACCTTGTCCACACCCCTTCTCAATAAACTCCACTGGCTCCTTCTTACCTCTGAGATCAAATATAAAATCTTCTCTTGGGCCCTTAAAAGCCAGGCCCCTTCCTACCTTTCTAGTCTTGTTACACTTTACTCCTTCTCCGTGTACACTATGATTCAGTGACACTGGCCTCTTCACTATTCCTCTCCCAAGGCATTCCATCTCCAGCAGCTGTCCCCATGGCTGGAATGCTCTCTCTCCTCACCTCTGCCTCTTGGCTTCTCTGACTTCCTTCAAGTCCTCTGGCTCCAGATCCCATGCTTTTTCCCCTGTACTAGACTCTCTAGCTGCCTTTATGACGCTGCTTTGATATTAAATTATTTTACTTTTATACTATCTCATAATTCTACCCTTAATGCAGATCAAACCATTATTTGAGAGGGAGGCAAGAGTCTGGAAAATCTCAGAAGCAACCATGGGAAAGTGGGGGGGGGGGACACTTCTTGGGTGCTTTCTGTGTGCCCTACACAGTAAGATTCTACCTCCAAGATGAGCTCCAGAGAGTATGTCTCTTATTCAACTGACCTTCAAAATCACAAGGCTGAGGGACACAAAGATAAATAAAATATATATCAAGCAAGTCATGCCATTCAGAGGAGGAATGGGATGGAATTTTCTATTCTTGCCTCTGATACAAAATTAGCTCACTACAATGCTGTTTAATGAAGATATTGCTGATAAGAGAGAGGTGTGGACCTCTGTTCTTGTCTGCAAAACAAGATTTTGGGTTAGGTGATCTCTGACTCTGAAATTTTATCTCTGATTCCTATTTTTTCACCTTTTGAAAATAAAGTATTTGTTCATTCACTGATTACATGCATTTAAAAGAACTAGATTCAAAACCTTTTTACAAAATTAAGAGGGTTCTGGCTTCTTTGAATCTGTGTTAGGCTAATACAGCAGTAAATCTTTAAAAGTCTCGTTTTCATCACAAAGATGCCTAAGTTTTATTGGAACTCAGTTAAGCTATGGTAAAAACATATGTGGAGCAGCTATGTGGCACAGTGGATAGAGTACTGGGCTTGAAGTGAGGAAGACTCATCTTCCTGAATTCAAATCTGACCTCCAACACTTATTAGCTATGTGACCCTGGGGGAGTCACTTACCCCTGTTTGCCTGAGTTTCCTCATCTGTAAAGTAAGCTGGAGAAGGAAATGGCAAACGATTCTACTATCTCAAAACCCCAAATGGGGTCACAAAGAGTTGGACACTGAAACAAGTGAACAATAACAAAAACATATGTTGCTCAACAAACAAGGATGAAGAAGCTGTGTAAAATAGTAGACTGGGAGTCAGAAAAATGGGATCTTGGGTTCTAGTTCCACCCTATGCATCCTGGCTGTGTGAGCCTAAGTCAATCATTTATGCTCTCAGTGCCCCTAGATAGCTCAAGACCATAAATTGCAGAGACGTTGTTGATTTGCATTATGAGAGTGAATTTCCTGACTGGGAAGAATGGCAGCTTGGCTGCCAGCTAATGAAATCACAGGTCATGTCCAAAAAAGAAAAACCCATTACAGTAAATGTCCAGCCATTGACTACATTTATAGAGTCATATAATCTCAGAGTTATCCAGCACCTCAGAAGCCAACTAATCCAACCCCTAGCCTGATGTATGAATCACCTTTACAATATCCCCAGTAAGTGGTTGTCCTGGAATTTTGTAATATTCAAAGTTGCATGAAATAAGTGGGCCATTTACTGAACCTTGGAAAATCATTTTGTGAAACAGTCATCTGCGTTATAACAGTGTTTGTTGCAGCAGTATCTAAGCAACAAGGAGTTATATGGTCCCTGATCTTAAGGATTCGCTCACCACTCACTACTCACTCAACTGAGAATTTAAAAAAAACCATATAGGAGATCATTTAAGAACACTTAAGGAGCAACCCAAAAATAAAAGCAAATTAAAATTTTGCAAAGGAGTTCATGAGTGGAGAGGCGAAATCCAATAAAAAAAAGTAATTGGGGTTAAAAAAAGTTTGAGGTTAAGGAGGCTTCTGGGAAGAAGCAAATTTTGTCCTAGATTTTTAAGGAGGAAAGGAATAGGAATTGGCAGGAAGGTTGTGTAGATGGAAGAATGGCAATAAGAATGAATAAGTTGTCTTTTGAAGACAGGAAACAGATTTATTCAGATGGATCTGAAAGTCCATGTTAGGGAGTGATGAGAATTTGTAAGATTAGTGATGTGGGGGAGCCGAGGAATAGGAAAATCTTAAAAGCCAGGAAAGGGAGTGTGGATTTGTTATAATAGGGAGTACAGGAGTGATGTTGAGAATTTTGGTGAAATAGTGTTGAGGTAGATCATTTTAGCAGCTGTATGTAGGACAGACTGGAGCAAAAAAAGATAGAGAGCCAGGAAGCCCGGCTAGAGAGCTGTTCAGTAGTCCAGGCATGAGGTAATAAGCCATCAAGTACGATGTTGGAAATGGAATAGGAGAGGCAGAACTGAGCGATGTTACAGGAAAAGAGCTAGCAAGACCCGATAGTAGATCAAATAGTGGTGGTGAAAGTGGTACGGTATTTAATTTGGTGAAATGACAAGTCATTCAAATTCTCTGGGCCTCAGTTTCCTTAATTTAAAACGAGGAGGGAGGGGGATGGTGAACTAAATCAACTCTCAAGTCTCTTCCATCCTCAAGCCTTTTAATGAGTTATTAAATGTTGATGTCATGTATATGACATTATATAAATTTGAGAGGGAGAGAGAGACAAAGACAGAGACAGAGACAGAAGGAGAGGGAGAGACAGAGACAGAGAAACAGAGAGGCAGAAACAGAAAGAGAAACAGAGACAGAGACAAAGACAGACAGAGGGAGAGACAGAGACAGAGAGACAGAGAGAGAGGCAGAAACAGAAAGAGAAACAGAGACAGAGACAGAGAGACAGAGAGAAGGGGGAAGAGGGAGAGGGAGACAGAGGGAGAGGAAGGGCGGGAGGGGAAGAGAAAGGGAGATAGAGAGACAGAGGGGGGAGGGGGGAGGGAGAGAGAGAGAGGGAAGAAGGGAGAGGGAGAGGAAGAGAGAGAAAACAGCCTGGTCAGCTTGGAGCCTTAGAGCCAGAAGGGCCTAGGTTCAAGTCCTGCCTCTGACATCATCATCATCATCACTATTAATAATAGCTAACACTTACATAGTACTAATGATGTGCCAAGCACTGTGTTAAGTGCTTTACAATTATTATCTCACTTGAGCCTCACAACAACCCTGGGAGATAGGCGCAATTATTTTCCCCATTTTACAGTTGAGGAAACTGAGGCAGACAGCAGTTAACTGACTTGTCCAGGGTTACACACTTTTCGTATCTGAGGCTGGATCTGAACTCAGGTGTTCTCTGCTCCAGGTCTGGTGCTCCATCCACTATGCCACCTAGCTCCCTCATACATGATCAACACCAGCTGTGTGATCACAGGCAGGTCCCTTAACTTCTCAGTATCCCCAAGCAACTCTGTAAGACTAAAAGTTACAGAGGAGTTGTTATTCAGCAGCACTGGAGAGATTTTCCACATGCAGGAGTTCTCCATACTTGTGAAATTCGAGGTTCATACCCACCCCAAGAAAACAGATGATGAGCATTCTAACTATAAAGCACTCAGCAGATCATCATTACTACTGTTAGCTCCCCTATGGGTCTAAGTTACTATGAAAGTGATGACATGAGTGGCGTGAATAGAAGCAGTAAAACAAAGTTAAAGAATATTCAGTGGGGAGGTCTATCTGAAAAACTCACTTTTAATTCAACTAGAAAGATTGAGAAATAAATTCTAGTCTAAAAACCTTTTCCAGACTTGTCCCCTCAGAAAGGTGAGAACAAAAGCTCTTCCTTAGGGAAATGGATTGAGTGGTAAACCAAGATAGCTCCTTGGACAAGAGTAAGGAATATGTTCCAATCTGGCCTTTGACACTTAATAGATGTGTGACCCTGGCAAAGTCACTTAATATCTATTTGCTTCAGTTTCCTCAACGGTTAAATGGGGATAATATAGAATAGCGCCCGACAAACAGTAGGCACTATATAAATGCTTATTCCCTTCCCTCTAATTAAGAGTATTGCCTTTCCCATTCTCTGAAGTGATTGGAATAATGACTCATCTAAGAAAAGTCTCCTCTTCTCTATTACCTGAAGTGACCGACAATATTATTCATCCTTCTCCAGTGAGAAAAGATTAAAATACTGATCATTAGGAAAATACCCATGCAATCCTTGTGGGGAGTGATTGAATGTTAACTCAAAACTACAGTTGAACATATTAAGATCTTTTCCTTGTTCAAGAATCTCATAAATGTTACCTCAAATTATCTTGAGTAAGGAAGATGTCCAAGGGCATGACTGGACTATGGCAACTTGGACATGTTTTTCTCTAAGCTAGAGATTACTTGAATTTAGAATAATATTCAATTAAATAAAAACTATTTCTTACACATTTGTGCATAAAATTGCAGACCACAATATTAACCTCTTTTTTATACCATAAACAATTTCAAGTCAAACTCCTGCTAATCTCAGTTATCATCAGCACTGCACAGACTTGGAAGTTATCATGGAGAACAATGAAGACTGTGGCTGGGACCACAGAACTCCCCAGCTGAAGAGACTACAGAAAAAACCTGGAGGTTGAGGCTGGCTGCTCCTGACTAGATGGGATAACACCAATGCCCTCACAGGCTGCAAACAACAAATGGACATAACCCTGTTTAACTCAATCCTCTATCATTATTGCTTCATACATGGCCTCTGACCCTTTCATCTCTGTTGTCGGTCAGTCATTTCAGTCATGTTCTACTCTTCGTGACTCTATTTGGGAGTTTTCTTGACAGTTACTGGAGTGGTTCATTATTTCCTTCTCCAGCTCATTTTACAGATGAGGAAACTGAGGCAAACAGGGTTAAGTGACTCCCCCAGGGTCACACAGCTAAAAAGTGTCTGAGGTTGAATTTGCACTCAGGTTTTCCTAACTTCAGGTCTAGTGCTCAATCCGCTGTGCCACCTAGCTGTCCTCTTTCATTTTTAAGACTAGTCCATTCACTCTTTGATCTTGGCCTGTTTATAGACCAAGCTGCCTGAAAGGGATCCCAGCTAGCTGGGTAATTCAGCTCCCCCTCCCCCTCCCACTCCTCCTCTCCCTTGCCCTCTCCCTCTCCAAAGGAAGGTAAATTCTGATGGTCAGAAGCTGCCCACTTAACTTGGGGTTTACTGCCTAGATGCCTCCCTTCCCTCCTTCCTACCATCCGTCCTTCCTTCCTTCCTTCCTCCCTTCCCTCCTTCCCTCTTTCATTGCTTCCTTCCTCTTTCCTTCCACAAAACCTCAAACCCAGTTCACTCTGAAGCTCATAAATAGGTCCCTGCCCAAGCTCCACTTAATGGCTGTATTTGGGGCCCTTCTGCCTTAGAGTGAATGTCAATGGTAACTGTTTCTCTTTGGAACAGCAACCCTGAGGGTCTTCCCCTCCCAGCTTGATTTTTTTCCTTTTTTCTAATTAAAGGGGCCATCCCTTGACTCACTTCTTAAACAAGCCTATTGACTGAATTGGCATTACCTCATTTTAAGTGAGTGCATGAAAAGGCCTAAGCCTAAAAGGGCCAGGGTCTCCCATTGCATCCTGGGCCATCTCCAGTCATCCTGATCAATATCTAGTCACTGGACCCAGATGGCTCTGGAGGAGAAAGAGAGGCTGGGGACCTTGCACAGATCTCTCTCACTCAAATCAAAGTCAACTGCAAGTCGTGTCATCATTTCCCTGATGTCATGGTCCTCTTTGAAAACAAAAGATGAACACAACAACCATGATCCTAAGCCTTCCCTACATCCCCTTATGTGTTCAAGAACTCCTTGGCTGCATGTCTTTTGTCCCCAAAATGGGAGAGGGTTCAGTCATTATGATGGACCCTGTTCAGTCATGGACCTTAAGGACCAAGGAAACAGAGCATCTTTAGCCAGTAATACCTGGCTAATGATGAGTTTTAGAGAGAATAAACAGAATCAGTCTGTTCATAAACTAGGTCTAATGAGTATATATACCTAAATTACTAATAATTATTGATGTTCCTAATACAGTAGCTTCAATGTTATATATTTCTGTTTGGTTTTCCCCAAGTGGAGCATTTGCTAATTAAGGAGATGTTGCCAGTAGAATGTAAGCTCCTTGAGGTCAAGGACTGTTCTTCACTTTGTCTTTTTATCCCTAGCACCTAGCACAGTACCTTCTACACAGTAGGAACTTTGAAAAGCTGTTTGTTCAATTTCCTTAAATATTAACCGTATGTCACGTACATTTGTGTATTAGGGATTTAGATTATATCTATAGCTGTATATTAGGGGAATATGATTTTGGAGGCATATTTGCTTGAAATTACCTTTGAAGTCAAGGTATTATTTGCATATGCCATACCTGTATATGGCTACATAATTCAGGAGTATGGCCCAGCTGGTTCTCAGTGTCTACCTGCCTAGAAATCACAATGCCATGCAGCAGGGAACCATTCCCTATATGTGGACATTCCCAACAGTCTGGCCTTGACTCTATTCTTTTTTCTCTTTATATCCTTTTCCTTAATAACCTCTTCTACTCCCATGGTAACTGGATAACACAGTAATTAGCACTCTAGACCTGGACTTAGGAAGACCTGAGTTCAAATCCAACCTTATACACTTATTAGCTTTGTGACCTAGGGCAAGTCACTTAAGTTCTGCCTCAGTTTCCCTATCTGTAAATGGGGATTATCATAGCACCTACTTCCCAAGATTGTTGTAAGGATCAGATGAGATCATATTTATAAAGCAGCTTGCTATGTAAATGTGAGCTATTATAATTATGGCTTCTGTTTTTACTTTAATGTAAATGAGTGCCTGTTCTGGGCTGGGCCTGACTCAGATCAGTACCCTGGTAGCTTAGGTCTGAAAATGGGATGAAATGAGACACTCATACGTCATCCAACAGTTGACAAAAGGAGTTTACTTAACCATAGCTAAGGATAAGAAACAATATTCAACAATGATATGCATTAAGGACACTGTGAGTTAATTCAGCTGAACAAAGCCTCCCTGCCTCTAAATTGCCCTTGGTATTCTGCCAGCCAAGCAACATAGAGAGCCTAGAGCTTGTGGTTGTTTATATTCAGGCAACCAGAAAGTGATGCCTTTAGCCCCCTGGTTTCAATACCTTTTAAGGAAAAACTAGCCTGACTTGCAGGGAGGAAGGGGATTAGGATACTGTTCTCAACCCAATTCCAAACCCATATCCCCAGGCCCCAACCTCTCCTCAGAACTGATATCCAACCAGAATCCATAATTCGACAAATCTCAAACTGAACCTGTCTTCTCCTCTCCAGCTACTGGTACTCCTCCTTGCCTTCTCTACTTCTGTTTGTGACACCAACATCGTAGTTTGAGCTAGTCACTCAGACTGAAAATCCTGGAGTCATTTTTTGCTTTTTACTATTCCTCATCTCCTGTATACAATTAGTTTTCAAGTCTTTTTCATTTTTCCTCCACAACATCTCTCTCAAATCAGACCCCTCTTTTCTACTACAATTGCTGGCATGCTAAACCAGACCCTCATTATCCACTAGCTAATCTATCGCATTAGTCTTCTAACTAGTTTTCCTGCTTCAACTCTCTTTCTGATCCCATTCAACCTATAGCACACATCTCTGCCTACTTGGCTTCTTAATAACTCTAATAATGTGGTTCCTCTTGCCTTGAATAAATTGATTGACTAAATCAATCCATCAGTTAAGAAACATTTATTAAGTGGCTTCTATGTTCTAGACACCAAAAATACAAATATAAAAGCAAAATAATCCCTGCCCTTAAGTAAAACAATCCCTTTCCAGTCTTGCTCCTATATCTTTGTCCCCCAAACCTGGAATAAACTACCACCATTCCTATAGTCCCAGCCCCTTACAACCATGCAATGTGAGATAATGAAAGCAGTATTGCAGTTGAGTCAGAAGACTTGGGCCAGTGACCCAATCTACCATTTATGAGTTGTATAACCTTAAACAAGTCACTTCACGCCTTTGAGATTCTATTTGCTCATCTACAGAAGAGGGAGAATAAATCTGGCACTGCTTATTTCAAAGGTTTGTTGTGGGGAAAAATCTTTACAAATTGCTAAGCACCATAAAAATGTGACTGGTTGTTGCTAGAATTCTTTTCTTCATTAAAGATACAACTAGGCGGGGAGGTACCTCAACCATAAAAATTTTGCTTTCTGACCCCCACTAGCTGCCCACTAGAGACCTGGAGTCAAAAAGATCTAAGTTCAAATCTTGCCTCAAACACTTACTAGCTGTGTGACCTTGAGCAAGTCACTTAGCTTCTATTTGCCTCAGTTTCCTAGCTATAAAATGATGATAATAATCACACCTATCTCCCAGGATTATTGTAAAGATCGAATGAGATGATATTTGTGAAGTGCTTAGCACAGTGCCTGGCATACAGTAGGTGCTACATAATTGTTTATTCTCTACCTCTCACTCTCATCCAAATTGAAACTAGTGGCAGTATCTCCTCTAGATTTATCCTAACTCTCCATATGGACCTCTTTCCTTTGCACCTATAGCCTAATTAATGTTGTAAATATTTACATATATAGATATAGATATATACATATATATGTGTGTGTGTGTACATACATATATGTGTGTATGTATGTATATATATCTTATCTCCCATTGGAAGCTCCTTAAGAACTTCCATGATTTCAACAGTAAAGAGCATCCCTGAAATGGAAACTCAAACCACTAGCTCAGATCAGCAAGTCAGGGGTAAATTATAGTCTTGAGGGTTTCCTCAAGTACTGAGAGTTTACATGATCTGCCCATGGTCACACAGACATTATATATCAGCTGCAGAACTTGAACCCAGGGTTTCTGGACTCTAAGGTGGGCCCAACATCAACTATGCCAGACTGCCTCTCCTTTTGTGCATAGTAAGTGCTTAATTAATATTTTTTGAATTTAGTTGTTGAATCAAGGCACATTCAAATGTAATCTAAGCTAAAACTTTCTTCCCGTCACCCTTCAAGTTGGAAGATATGATCTGACCAGGGCTATTGCTAATTAACTTAGCTACTTAATAAGAATTTTGTCATTGACTTAACAAAATAAACTGCTCTCTTGGAAGTTTTCTCTATTTCAGCTTGTAGTTTTTTGGGAGTTTCCATAAGTTAGTGTAACAGATCATGTGTCACTTTGCCTGGGTACTATTTCCTGAATTATCAAAAAATCAGTAGCCTTAGGCAGATAGTTTCCCCTCCCTAAATTGAGGTAATTTGTTATATAATGAGTGATGTAAGGATAATGGCACACAGGTCTAGTTCAATAGAGGCTTAAAAAAAAAGTTTTTTAGACTTAATCCAATAAACTTTCATACTGATACATACCAATTTATTACCTAGATAGTACCATAAGCCTGTTTTTAAATTTTCAAAATCTGTTATAGATTCAACAAATGCTAATTTCCAAGTAACCATTTCAGGACATGTTGTAGTTCACATTTTTAAAAAATTACTTCAGGTTATTGAATTTTACTCCCTGTGTTAAAAGCCTAACAAATAGAAATATGGAGCATCCAGCTGGCACAGTGTAGGGCCTACACAGACACATGGAGCTTGACAGCTGGTGGACACAACTGCAAGCAATTCCATCCCAAAGAGTTAGGAACCATTTAGAAAATTTTGCTTGTGTGTCATGGACCCCTTTGGCAGCATGGTGAAGCCTACACATCCATTCTCAGAAAAATTATTTAATTGAAGGAAATGCTAAATTTCAGATAGAGGGTAGTGAAAATAAAAATGTGATTTTTTTTTTCCATCTAAGTTCATGGACCTCTGAAATTTATCTGCAAGGGGTCAGTGGAGCCCAAGTTACAATTGTCAGCCATTACTGAGCTCGTTCTAAGAAAAACAAACAAAATTAGGCTGCATGTGCAAGTTTATTTCTTTTTTTCCTTCATTAACATTTTTTATTTTTAGTTTACAACACTTAGTTCCACATGATTTTGAATTCCAGATTTTCTTCCCCCCTCTTCCCCCCCTCCCTCTGCAAGACGGCTTGGAATCTGATATATCTTCTCATTGAACTCATTTACACAATAGTCAAGTTGTAAAGAAGAATTATGACCAATGTAATGAATCAGGAGAAAAAGGAAACAAAACCAAAAAAAAAAACTAAAAGAGAAAAAAAAAGGGAAAAGAAAAAAAAAAGGAGAGCAAACTGTGTGCCTCAATCTGCATTCAGACTCCATAGTTCTTTCTCTGGATGTAGATGGCTCTCTCTACCATGAGTCCTTTGGAGTTGTCTTTGAACTTTGTATTGCTGAGAAGAGTGAAGTCTACCAGGGTTAGTCATCACAGAATCTGTGATATCTGTGGTTGTGTATAATGTTCTCCTGGTTCTGCTCCACTCACTTGGCGTTCTATTGTATAGGTTTTTCCAGGTTACTATGAAGTCCATATCTTCCCCATTTCTTATAGCACAATAGTATTCCATTACATTCATATACTACAACTTGTTCAGCCATTCCCCGATTGATGGGCATCCCCTTGATTTCCAATTCTTTGCTACTACAAAAATTGCCGCTACAAATATTTTGTACATACTGGTGCCTTTCCCACTTGTGTGATCTCTTTGGGATACAACTCTAGAAGTGGTATTGCTGGGTCAAAGGGTATGAACATTTTTATAGCCCTTTGGGCATAGTTCCAAATTGCTCTCCAGAATGGCTAGATCAGTTCACAACTCCACCAGCAATGTAACAGTGTTCCAATTTTCCCACATCCTCTCCAGCACTTATCATTTTCCTGTTTTGTCATTTTAGCCAATCTAACAGGAGAGATGTGGTACCTAAGAGTTGTTTTGATTTGCATTTCTCTAACTAATAGTGATTTAGAGCATTTTTTCATATGACTATAGATAGCTTTAATTTCTTCCTCTGAAAAGTGCCTGTTCATATCCTTTGACCGTTTATCAATTGGGGAATGACTTGTATTCCTATAAATTTGGCTCAGTTCCCTGTATATTTTAGATACGAGGCCTTTATCAGAGATGCTAGTTGGAAAGATTTTCTCCCAATTTTCTGCTTCCCTCCTAATCTTTGTTGCATTGGCTTTGTTTATACAAACACATTTCAATTTAACATAATCAAAATTATTCATTTTGCATTTTGTAATGCTCTCTATCTCTTGTTGTGTCATGAATTCTTTGCTTTCCCATAGATCTGATAGGTAAACTATTCCTTGCTCTCCCAAATTGCTTACAGTATCAGCCTTTATTCCTAAATCATGAACCCGTTTTGACTTTATTTTGGCATATGGTATAAGATATTGGTCTATGCCCAGTTTCTGCCCTACCATTTTCCAATTTTCCCAACAGTTTTTGTGAAAAAATGAATTCTTAGCCCAGAAGCTGGCTTCTTTGGGTTTATCAAAGAGTAGATTGCTATAGTAGTTGACTACTGTGTCTTGTGTACCTAACCTATTCCACTGATCCACCACTCTGTTTCTTAGCCAGGACCAAGTAGTTTTGGTGACTGCTGCTTTATAATACAGTTTAATATCTGGTATGGCTAGGCCACCTTCCCTGGCATTTCTTTTCATTAATTCCCTTGATATTCTAGACCTTTTGTTCTTTCAGATGAATTTCGTTATTATTTTATCCAGCTCTGTAAAATAATTTTTTGGTAGTTTGATTGGTATGGTGCTGAATAAATAAATTAATTTAGGTAGAATCATCATTTTTATTGTATTAGCTTGGCCTAACCACGAGCAACTGATATTTTTCCATTTATTCAGATCTGACTTTATTTGCATGAAAAGTGTTTCATAATTATGTTCATATAGGCCCTGGGTTTGTCTAGGCAGATAAACTCCCAAATATTTTATAATGTCTATAGTAACTTTAAAAGGAATTTCTCTTTCTATCTCTTGCTGTTGAGCTTTGTTAGTAATGTATAGGAATGCCAAAGATTTATGTGGGTTTATTTTATATCCTGCAACTTTGCTAAAGTTGTTTATTATTTTGGGTAGTTTTTATTTGATTCTCTAGGATTCTCTAAGTAAATCATCATATCATCGCAAAAAGTGACAATTTAGTTACTTCTTTGCCTAATCTAATTCTTTCAATTTCTTTTTCTTCTCTTATTGCTACATCTAACATTTCTAGTACCAAATTGAATAGTAGAGGTGATAATGGACATCCTTGTTTCACCCCAATCTTATTGAGAATGCATCTAGCTTATCCCCATTACAAATAATGTTTGTTGGTGATTTTAGGTAGATGCTATTTATTATTTTAAGGAAAGCTACATTTATTCCTATACTTTCTAGTGTTTTTAATAGGAATGGGTGTTGTATTTTATAAAAAGCTTTTTCTGCGTCTGTTGAGATGATCATATGGTTTATGCTAGTTTTGTTGTTGATATGATCAATTATGGTGATAGTTTTCCTAATATTGAACCAGCCTTGCACTCCTGGAATAAATCCTACCTGGTCATAGTGTATTATTCTCATGATAAGTTGCTGCAATCTTTTTGCTAATATTTTATTTAAAATTTTGCATCAATATTCATTATGGAAATTGGTCTATAATTTTCTTTCTCTGTTTTGACTCTTCCTGGTTTGGGTATTAGTACCATATTTGTGTCATAAAAAGAATTTGATAGGACTCCTTCTTCACCTATTTTCCCAAATAGTCTATAAAGTATAGGAATTAATTGTTCTTTAAACGTTTGATAAAATTCACATGTAAAACCATCTGGCCCTGGAGATTTTTTCCTAGGGAGTTCATTGATGGCTTGCTCAATTTCTTTTTCTGAGATGGGGTTATTTAGGAATTTTACTTCCTCTTCTGTTAACCTGGGCAATTTATATTTTTGCAGATATTCATCCATATCCCTAAGGCTGTCAAATTTATGGGCACACAATTGGACAAAACAATTCTTAATTATTGTTTTAATTTCCTCTTCATTGCAGGTGAATTGACCCTTTTCATTTTTGATACTGGTAATCTGATTTTCTTTTTTCTTTTTTTTAATCAAATTGACCAAAGGTTTATCAATTTTATTGGTTTTTTCATAAATCCAGGTCTTGGTTTTATTTATTAATTCAATAGTTTTCTTGATTTCAATTTTATTAATCTCTCCTTTGATTTGCAGTATTTCTAATTTGGTATTTAATTGGGGATTTTCAATTTGTTCTTTTTCTAGCTTTTTCAGTTGCATGCCCAGTTCATTGATTTCCTTTTTCTCTATTTTATTTATGTAAGCATTTAGAGATATAAAACTTCCCCTAAGAACTGCTTTCGCTGCATCCCATAAGTTTTGGCATGTTGTCTCATTATTGTTATGCTTTTGAATGAAGTTACTAATTGTTTCTCTGATTTGTTCTTTGACACACTCATTCTTTAGAATTAGATTATTTAGTTTCCAATTAATTTTTATCTTATTTTTCCATGGTTCTTCATTGCAAAGAATTTTTATTGCATCGTGATCTGAAAAGTATGCTTTGACTACTTCTGCCTTTCTGCACTGGATTGTGAGGTTTTTATGCCCCAGTACATGGTGTGCAGGTTTATGTCTCTCAAAGTTTGTGGAACATGAATAAAGAGATAGGCATTGGGGTTCATTGTAGAAAATGAATTCAAGGATGGACAAAGGAGACCTTATACCTTCAGAGCAATTCCCTCTCACCCCTCCCTCCCTTCCTTGCTCAGGATGCCTGTGTCAGCCAAAATTATAGTCTCCATATGTGTTAACCATAATATGAAAAAGCAATTTCTTAAGTGGACAGATTGTAAATACAATAAGATAAGAGAAAGAAGGTGTCAATTGAAATTATAGATCCAGGATGTCTGTGTTTCTTCTATCATTAACATGAATAATATAACATAACATAACATGTGTCTACAGGATATCAAGATAAGAAAAGTCCCATTATTCAGGCTAGTGTCTGGTTCAAGGCACCTTGTCCTTGGTAGCCATAAACAGAAGAAAGCTCCTGGTCAACTTCATCTGGCCTTGAAGTTGCTGACAAAGGAAAGAACATTTCAAGTTCACTAAGAGAGCAAAGCAAAGTGTGTCTGTTATTCCAGAGCACAAAAAGCATTATGGTGGGTTAAGCTCAGAGTGGGCCAAAATATCTTTCTCCTGATTGGCCAATCCAGGTTTTAGGCCTTTCTCAGGTCTTGGGGGTTCAAAATGGTTTGGGGAGGAATCCACATGGTTTAGAAAGTATATAATGAAGGACCTAACATCAGAAGTGTGTTGTTAGTTGTAACAATAGCTTCCCTTCTCCACCTTTCTTCTGGTCCATTCTTCTCTCATTCTTCCCCTTCCTTCCTCCCTCCCTTTCTTCTTCTCTCCTTCCTCTCTCTACCCCTTCCATCATCATGCTGAAAAGCAGAGTGTAGTTGAAATAGCATTTATTAAGCATTTATTACATCCTAATAATTGTACTTTATGTTAAAGCTTACAAAGAGAATCATCATTTCAGACAAGTTATTGTTGTGTTATGTCTGACTTCACAACCCTACCTGGGGTTTTCTAGGCAAAGATACTGGAGTAGTTTGGCATTTCCTTCAGGGTTAAATAACTTGCTCAGGGTCACATAGATAGGTAAGTGCTTAAGGCCAGATTTGAACTCAGAAATATGAATTATCCTTAATCCAGGACCAGCACTCTATGCACTAGCTACCCAGAGAAGGCAGAAGCAAAAATAGACAATTTTAAAAGATAAATAGGGAAAAATACAATATGCAATGAATTAACATGAACACTAAATACATGAATGACATAGCATCTTAATACTTAAAGGAAAAGTTAAATGAGTTACAGGGAGAAATAATAACATAAAAAAAAAATAAATAGAGATGTTTGATAGACCTCTTTGGATCTAGATAAATCTAACCCAAAAATAAACAAGAAAGAAGTTAAGGACTTGAATGAAATTTTTGAAAAGTTAAATGATAGGCCTCTGGTCGTTATTAAATGAAATAGAAAGGAGTATATAGATTTATCAGTTGTGCATGGCTTCCTTACAAAAATTCAAAGAAGGAAGGAAGCATTAATTAAGCATTTACTATGTGCCAGGCACAGTACTAAGAGTTGGGATACAAATACAAACAAAGAGAATGTTACTGCCCTGAAGGATTTTACATTCAAATCAAGGAAGATAACACACAAAAGGGAGATAAAAAGGGCAGGGAGGTCAGGGAAGGGAGAGCACCTACCTTGAAGCCAAGAACCAGATCAAGAGGGAGATAAAGGCTGAACTGGGCTCCTACACAACATGGAGGCTCCAGGAGGAACCCACCAATGAGAAAATGGGGTGAGCCATAATAGAGGGATATTCCCTGTTAAGAAGGTCACAAGAGTAGTTGGATGTCAGATTGAGGAGGCCCCAGGCACTGAGGGAAGTTTCAGGATGAGACAACAGGTCTAGGTAGTCCAGAAGCCAGGAAACAGGGACTCTTGTCTCAGTGAGGCTCCAGAGGAAGTCTTGCTGTGACTGGAGGGCATAAAAACCTCACAAGAAAATACAGAAAAGCAGAAATATTAAACATAACTTTTATAGACCGCAATACAATAAAAATCATATTTAATGAAAGACTAATAAAAAAATTAAAAATTAACCAAAAACTCAATCCTAAAGAATGGGTAGGTCAAAGAACAAATCTTTGAAACAATCAATGATTTCATTAAGATAACAACAACAAGGAGACTGCATACCAAAATTTTTTGAATGTAGCCAAAGTAATCCTTAGGGAAAAACTTATACTTCTAAACATTTTCATCAGTAAAAATAAAGAAAGAAAGAAATAGAAGAAGTTGGAGTACAACTGTAAAAATAATTGTTGAACCAACAAATTTTTAAAACCTAATTAATTACCAAAATAAAAATCCTAAAAATCAAAGTGGAGGTTAACCAAAGTGAAAGCAAAAAAAAAATTTTTTAATTAATATATAAAACTGGTAGCTGGTTTTAAAAAACAAAACAGATAACCATTGGTTAATTTGATGTTTAGAAAAAGAAAAAAATTACAAGCATCAAAAATGTAAAATTAATACAAAATAAATGAAGAAGAAATGAAGTTAATAATTAGAAACTAATTTGTTCTATTATATACCAAAACACCAGAAATCTAAATGAAATTGATGAATGTTTACACAAATATAAAATTTCTAGATTAAGAGAACAAGAAATGGAGGACTTAAATAATCCAGTCTCAGAAAAAGAAATCGAACAAACCATAAATGAACTCCCAAAGAGAGAAGGGAATATGGAAAACAGGACCAGATGGATTTGGTTCTTTTTTTTCTTTTTTTCTCGGGGGGGGGAAGGGGGGAGGCAATTGGGGTTAAGTGACTTGCCCAGAGTCACATAGCTAGTAAGTATCTGAGGCTAGATTTGAAGACAAGATGGATTTGTAGGCAAACTCTCTCAACCATTTAAAGAACAATTAATCCCAATGTTGAGGTTTAGGGAAGTTGTGACCCTGAAATAGTGATATGCAGCTCCTGCCCAAATGAATTCAACCCAAGACTTCTTTCAGCCAAAGAAAAACACAGTTTGTTAAAAATCCACCATATTGAACAGACTCTTAAGGAATCTCAGCATTGGCTAGACTCTTAAGGAATCTGAGCACTTTGATGGAAGCAAGATGAATCTTTTATACAGAAGGTCTGTAGGAGGGATCTAGGAGTGGCCAAGTAGTCTGGGGTGACTGGAGGAGGGGTCTAGGGAGGATCTTGATGGGAATGACCAATAGGCGGGGGTAACTGTGAGGTAACAGAGAAGGGCCAGGAAAGCCACAGACCTGGACTACGTGTCCAATGGAGAACGAGATCTAGATAGGATCAAGGGTGGGAAGTAGCCAGAGGCAATCCAGAGGTAAAGGCTGGGCTAGGTTAGGGGTAACAGAGAATTGGAAGATTGGGCATCCACAATGAAAGGCCCATTGAGAGGATTATAGCCTCAGGTGAAAACCAGACACTTGATCGAATAGGAAAATTCAAGGGGAGTTCAAGGGGTCTCCAGAGCCTGTACCCCATCACCAATATTACAAAACCTATTTGGGAAAAACAGGAAAAGAAGGGGTCCTAGCAAATTTCTTCTTTGATACAAATACAATTTTGATATCTAAACTATGGAGAGCCAAAAATGGAGTAAGCAAACTATTATACCAAAATCTTTAATGTTGCAAAAAAAATTAACAAAATGTTATCAAGGAGACCATCAAAACCTTACACAAAGGTTTTACACTAGGACCAGAATCAGCTCAATATTTGGAAAACTATCAATATAATTGATCATATCGGTGACAAAAAAAAACAAAAATCATGTAATTATATCAATAAATGAAGAAAAAACTTTTGACAAGATACAATACCTATTTTGTTTAAAAAAAACAGTAGGAAGCATAAGAATAAATAAATCTTTCCTTACTATAAGTAATACCTATATAAAAATTTCAAACCAGTCTTATATGTAATAGAGATAGATTGGAAACCTTTCCAATAAGATCAGCGGCAAATGCAAACAATTCAAATGTACTAAAAATTAGATAGGAAACAGGTAACAGGGGCAGGGGGCATGGAATCTTTGCAATAATTTCCTGTGATAAGGGTCTCATATCACTGGATTTATGAATTCAGTTATTCCTGATGTCAAGTAAAGTAAATGTAACTAAGGCAACTGCGTAGTTTCACCTCATACCCATTAGATTGGCAAAGTTGACAAAAAGGGAAAATGACAAATGCTGGAGAGGTTATGGGAAAAGATATATTAAAATGCTGTTGTTAGAGCTGTGAACTGGTCCAACCATTCTCTAATGCAATTTGGAACCAGGCCCAGAAAGTTACTAAACTATTGCATGGTATTTGCCCTAGTGATGTCACTAATAAGTCTGTAGTTCAAAGAGATAAAAGAAAGATGAAAAAGTCCCATATGTACAAAAATATTTATAGTAGACAAAATTGGATAACAAACAATTGGAAACTAAGTGGATGTTCAAAAATTTGTTTAAACAAATTATGGTATATTAATGTGATGGAATAAGTAACTAGTGTGCTCTATCCATTTTAAATGTAGGAAATAAGGAAGAGTTGATTTCAGAGAAAACCAAGAAGACATATATAAACCAATCTAGAATGAGGTGAGCAGAACCAAGGGCAATAATTTATACAATAATAACAATATTGTAAAAATGAACAACTTTAAAAGACTTAAGAACTCTGACCAATGAAGTAATCAACCATGATTCCAGAGGACTCATGATTAAACATGTTACCCACCTCTCTGGAGAAAGGTAATGAACTCAAGGTATAGACTGAAACATTTATGTATATGTTTATGTGTGTGTGGCTCATAGTCTACATGAATACATACATCTACATATGGAGCCTCAACCTAGGTCTCCTTTTCCCTTTCTTCTTGGCTTGAATGTCTTTTTTAAGCTTTGGAGGGTCTTGAGAATTTTGGACTTCTCATCTGCCATCAGTGTCCAAGTGGCAACCCCAGCTGACAGTGGCTTCTGCATTGGGAACTAAGGGCAAACTAAACAAAGATTTATAGCTCCACAGGGAATCTAGCAAAAAAAAAAGTTTCATAATGCCTAGGGAAAATTTCATAAGCACTGCACAAAGGGGAGGGAAGAATTCGATGGTATCCAAGAGCTGTGTCACATGCGCTCTCTTAACATTGAGACCATTCTCCCTTGGACTCCTTATGGGAGTGGTGGCAAACTTCTGGGAAGATGTTTTTATCAGTTATTCTTACTGTATCAACTTAGTGAATATCCCTTTCTAAGAGCTCCATAAATCTGTCCAATTAAATATTTATCAGCCCCAAATCATGAGGAGAACATATCAAAATGGGGGCTGGACATTAGAGATCCCTGCCCTTCAATACTAGCCTAGAACCTTGAGGGTGAAATATAACTCTGTTCACTCTGGAAACAGGTCAGGACCTGAAAGCATGTATCTGGGGTAGGAGAATGAAATTTGAAAGACTTGCTACACTAAGATCAAATCAGAAATGAGTCTCTCTCGAGTTTCTACCTGTTGCATGTAGTTCTGCAATATGGGGCTAAGCAGAACAAGATTAATCTAACACAAGACAGAATTTTGAGATACTTGAATATAGTTACACACCACCAACCTTAAAGTCCTTTTTTCCCTCTAGGATAAATATATCTAGTTCTTTATTTTTAAAAGAATTTTCTTCAAGTTACAAGTTCTTTTAATTAATCTTCTATGACCCCTCCTGCAATGAGCAAATTAAAAGCAAAACAAAATTAAAAGCAAATTCTTCAGTAAATAACTACATAGTCTAGTAAAAACAAATTCCAACATTAACTATGTCTAAAATTTTTATTTTTTCTGCATTTTAAGTTCATCGCCTTACAAAGTGAAGTGAGCAGAACCAGGAGAACATTGTGCACAGGAACAGCAATATTTTACAAAGAACTCTGAATGACTTAGCTATTCTCAGCTATACAATAATCCAAGATAATCCCGAAGAAATCTTGATGAAAAATGCTGTCTGCCACCAGAGAAAGAACTGATGTTATCTGAATACAGACTGAAGCATACTATCTTTTTTTCTTTCTTTTTTGTTCAAGTCTTCTTGACTTGACTACTATGGAAATGTTTTACGTAATTGCACATATATAACCTATATCAGATTGCTTACTGTTTTAGGGAGGGGAGAGAAAAGGAAGGAAGGGAGGGATAGAATTTGCAATTCAAAACTTTTTAAAAAACCAAATGCTGAAAAAAATTTTATATGTAATTGAAGAAAAAATTATAATACAGTGAGGTTTTTTTTTTAAAGTTCATCATCTTTTACTAACAAAGTCCAACAGTGAGAAATAGAAAGAGAAATTTCATTTAAAGTTACCATAGACACTATAAAATATTTGGGAGTCTACCTGCCAAGACAAACCCAGGACCTATATGGAAACGATTACAAATCACTTTTGACACAAATAAAATCAAACCTAAATAAATGGAAAAATATCAGTTGCTCGTGGTTAGGCCAAGCTAATACAATAAAAATGATGATTCTACCTAAATTAATTTATTTATTCAGCACCATACCAATCAAACTACCAAAAAATTATTTTACAGAGCTGGATAAAATAATAACGAAATTCATCTGAAAGAACAAAAGGTCTAGAATATCAAGGAATAAATGAAAAGAAATGCTAGGGAAGGTGGCCATACCAGATATTAAACTATATTATAAATCATCAGTCATCAAAACTACTTGGTACTGGCTAGGAAAAAGAGTGGTAGATCAGTGGAATAGGTTAGGTACCAAGACACAGTAGTCAATGACTATAGCAATCTACTCTTTGATAAACCCAAAGAGTCCAGCTTCTGGGTTAAGAATTCACTATTTCACAAAAACTTCCAGGAAAACTGGAAAATACTATGGCAGAAACTGGGCATAGACCAATATCTTACACTGCATACCAAAATAAAGTCAAAATGGGTTCATGATTTAGGTATAAAGGCTGATACTCTAAGCAATTTGGGAGAGCAAGGAATAGTTTACCTGTCAGATTTATGGAGAAGGGAAGAATTTATGACCAAACAAGAGATAGAGAACATTACAAAATGCAAAATGGATAATTTTTATTATGTTAAATTGAAAAGTTTTTGTACAAACAAAGCCAATGCAACAAAGATTAGGAGGTAGGCAGAAAATTGGGAAAGAATTTTACAACCAACATCTCTGATAAAGGCCTCATATCTAAAATATACAGGGAACTGAGTCAAATTTATAAAAATATAAATCATTCCCCAATTGATAAATGGTCAAAGGATATGAACAGGCAGTTTTCAGAGGAAGAAATTAAAGCTATCTATAGTCATATGAAAAAATGCTCTAAATCACTATTGATTAGAGAAATGCAAATCAGAATAACTCTTCAGTACCACATCTCTCCTGTCAGATTGGCCAACACAACAAAAAAGGAAAATCACAAATGCTGGAGAGGATGTGGGAAAATTGGAATATTGTTACATTGTTGGTAGAGTTGCAAACTGATCCAGCCATACTGGAGAGCAATTTGGAACTATGCCCAAAGGGCTATAAAAAGTACATATCCTTTGACCCAGCAATACCACTTCTAGGGTTGTATTCCAAAGAGATCACACAAATGGGAAAGGCACCAGTATGTACAAAAATATTTATAGCAGATCTTTTTGTGGTGGCAAAGAATTGGAAATCAAGGAGATGCCCATCAATCGGGGAATGGCTGAACAAGTTGTAGTATATGAAATGTAATGGAATACTATTGTGCTATAAGAAATGGGGAGCAGATGGACTTCATGATAACATGGAAATTCTTATATGAACTGATGCTGAGTGAGGGGAGCAGAACCAGCAGAAAATTGTACATGATTACAGACACATGGTATCTGTGATGACTAACCCTGATAGACTTCACTCTTCTCAGCAATACAAGGTTCAAAGACAGCTCCAAAAGACTCATGATGGAAAGAGCTATCCACATCCAGAGAAAGGGTTATGGAGACTGAATGCAGATTGAGGCAAGCTATTTGCTCTCTTTTTTAATTCTTTTTTTAATTTTGTTTCTTCTTTTTCATGATTCATTCCATTGGTTATAATTCTTCTTTACAACTTGACTATTGTGTAAATAAGTTTAATGCGAAGGTATATGTAGAGCCTATATCAGGTTACATGCCGTCTTGGTGGAGGAGGAAGGAGGAGAGTGAGGGGGAGAAAATTTGGAACTCAAAAACTTGTGGAAATGAGTGTTATAAGATAAAAATAAAAAATAAATTTAAAAAAAAAGAAAAGAAAAAGAAAAAAAGTTTATTGCCTCTCTGCCAGGAAATGAGTGGCGTGTTTTGCCTTTTTTTTTTTTTTTGGACTCCTGGTGTTTCATTGCATTGCTCTAGTTCTAAAATCTTTCAAAGTTACTTTTCTCTATAACATTATCATCATTACATAAATTGTTCTCCTAGTTCTGTTCACTAAACTCTGCATCAGTTCACAGAGGTCTTACCAGTTTCCTGAGATTGCCCATTTCATCATTCTTATGGAACAATGATTTTCCATCATATTCATATACCCCAATCCATTAGCCATTTCCTGGTACAAGGATACTCCCTTAGTTTCCAATTTTTGGCTGCCATGAAAAAAGCAAATATATATTTGTATGTATAGATTGTTTTCTTCTCTCTGATTTCTTTAGAGCATAGGCTTAGTGGTAGTATAGCTACCACTAAGAATACACAGAGTTTGGCAACTTTTGGGAAACAGTTCAAAATTGCTGGGCTGATTCATAGCTCTACATTGGTGTACCTATTTTTCCACAACCCCTCCAACATTTGTCATTTTTCTCTTTTGCCATCTTTGCCAATCTGTTAAGTATGAGACACAACCTTAAGGCTTCTTTAATTTTATTGCTCACTAAATTATTAGTGATTTAGCTAAATTTTGATAGGATTATTGATAGCTTGGATTTCTCCCTTTAAAAACTGCCTATTCATATCTTTCAATCATTTATCTATTGGGACATGCCTCTTACTCTTATAAATTTGAATCAGTTCCTTGCTTATCTTAGAAACGAGACCTTTATCAGAAAGTTGCAAACATTTTTCTTAGTTACTTGCTTCCTTTATGATTTTTACTACACTAAATTTGTTTATGCAAAAACTTTAACATTTTATATAATCCAAACTTTTAATATTATTTTGTATCATCTTTTCCATTTCTTGTTGAATTATTGAGTCATTGTTTCTTTTTAGCCCAGTTTTCCATTCTATAACTAGGAACATGGAAACAATAATTGATTGATTAGTATGGGACCAATTTTCTGATCACACACATGAGTTGCTTGAGATATACAACTATGAGAAAACTCCTTGCATGGATCTTTGGATCTGACTGAGTTTCTGGTCAGCATAACCTAGGTCCTTGGTTAGGAGTCTCTAAACAGCAGGTAGAGGTGGTCCAGTTTCCCAGCCACACAGGGCTAGGTACAAACAATGCAATAAAGTTTTCTCTTAATTCCCACAAATGAATAAAGTTTTCTCACAAGACAGAAGTTGGACTAAACCCATTATTGAATAGAAAGGGAACTGAGCTCCAGAATGGAGTCGCAAGATGGAATCAGTGTGGTTCACTCGATTCCCACTACCACTTGCTGCCCTAATCCCTTCAATTCCCTTACTGCTTAATATTTTTATCACTGATGCAAAGTGAAGTAAGCAGAACCAGGAAATTGAACACAGTACACAGTAACAGCAACATGGTACGATGATGATCAACTATGAATGATTTAGCTATTCTCAGCAAGACAATGATCCAAGACAATTCCAAAGGACTCATGATGAAAAATGCTATCCACATTCAAAGAAAGAACCGTTGGAGTCTGAATGCAGATCAAAGCATACTGTTGTCATTTTTTTTCATGTTTTCTTTTCTTTTGGTCTGTTTCTTCTTTTACAACATGACTAATATGGAAATACATTTTACATGATTGTGTATCCATAACCTGTATCAAATTTCTTTAGAAGGGGGGAGGTAAGGGAGGGAGGGAGAAAATTTGGAACTCAAACATTTTTTTAAATGAATGTTAAAATTTATCTTTGTAGGTAATTAAAAAAATACTATTTTTTTTAAAAATATCTTTATCACTGACTTAAATATAGGCCCTTTGGGATACTCTTGACTTTAATTCTTCAAAGGTTTTAGGATTCCATTACTTGCAACCTTACAGCATTTTTAGGAAATGATTGTTATTAAATATATAGCACTTTACTTCAGAAAGAAGCTTGGGGTCACTAAAAACCCTGGGCAATTTCTAAAATGCAAACCAACCATTTTCTTCTTCCTCTTTAGGACAAATTTTATGCCCAGTTTATATTGTCTGTCCAAGACACATGTACTGATTGACCAGCTCTCTAGATCATCTATCCAACTACGTATCACAATCTGGACAGTATGTATTTTTTATTCATTTGTTTTTCTTATTCTGTATGAGTAGTACATACAACGGGTTTTAGCAGGCTGCAATACAGTACAAATAAACAGATGGGTGGTGCAACGCATAGAGTGCTGGGTTTGTAGTTAGGAAGACTCATCTTCCTGATTTCAAATCTGGCCTCAGACACTTATTAGCTGTGTGACCCTGGGCAAGACACTTAACCCTGTTTGCCTCTGTTTTCTCATCTATAAAATGAGCTGGAGAAGGCAATGGCAAACCACGCCAGTATCTTTGCCAAGAAAACCCCAAATGGGATCAAAAAGAATAGGACATGACTGAAAATGGTTGAACAGCTGCAGCAGCTCTCACATCACAATCCTGGATAATACTAAAGAAAACACAGATGAGAAGATCCACTACAAAAATAAACAAAAGGGTAAACTTGAACCAGGTGGACTGAGGGAGTTTTTGCAAGATTGTGTTATTAACTACAGTTGCCAAGGTAATTTTTCTAAAGCATAGGTTTACCCTTCATCCTTCACTCACTCCACACAGTGAGCCTCAATGGGTCCCTACCACTTCCAGGATCAAATATAAAGCCTTTTCTCTGGTATCCAAAACTCTGCATAACCTGGACTCTTCCTGCTTTTCCCATCTTGTGATACCTCATTTCCCTCCATGAGCTCTGAGACCCAGCTACAATAGCAATTCCTCCAAAAGGACATCATTGACCATTTCTATAGTTTTAAATTGGCTGTCTCTAATATCTGAAATGTTCTGCCTTCTCACCTGCTTCTGACTTTCTTCAAGATGTGACTCAAGTCCCACCTTCTTCAGGAGGCCTTTCCCAGTTTCACCAGCTGTTAATACCTTCTTCTTTCAGATTACACTCTTTAAGATCTACTATGGATTGTTTTGGGGTTTTTTGCCTTTCTTCACATTTCCAATGCTTACACCATGCCTGGCACACAATAAGTGTGTCATAAATGCTTGCTAACTTCTTGAGTGATAGGATATACAGGCATGGATGGATTGTAATCCACATGACCGGAAGGATCCATCAAAATTTAATAAAGGCATAAATGTCATATTTATCAAATATGTAGATGACACAAAGTGGCAAGGGACAGCTAACATGCCGGATGACAGTCAGGATCCCAAAAGACTTGGATGGTCTAGAATATTGAGCCAAACCCAAGATGAAATTGTCGTTGTTATTCATCCTTCGTTTTTAAAGAGAATTGATGACATCATGGGATGATGTCTTGACTTGCACATGCATTGGATTTAGGTGAGGCAGAGTTGCATAAAGCTGTCAGTATCACTCTCTTTTTTTCAGAATCATCAAAGTTCAGTGGCAAGACAAAAGTCAGG
This sequence comes from Trichosurus vulpecula, assembly GCF_011100635.1. Classification (NCBI taxonomy): domain Eukaryota; kingdom Metazoa; phylum Chordata; class Mammalia; order Diprotodontia; family Phalangeridae; genus Trichosurus; species Trichosurus vulpecula. The sequence goes on along the minus strand of NC_050580.1, from coordinate 239,646,392 downwards.
ATGACTGGTAATGGCCCAGGAGGTAATAGATGGCCTTAGCATCTTCGATGTCTGACCAAGCTTTAAGTGTTCCATAGCGTCTGCCTTCATGGCCATTAAAACAAATTGTTCTCCTCTGCCCATTCCACTGAGGAAGTCTTCACATGCTTGGGGTAAACATTCCCCTAATTTGCCAATGGGTTTGAGGCCTATCAGTTACCCTAAACCTGGTTTAGTCCATCTGTCAAGATGCTTTACCGGGGTGCAGCCGCTACACATGCTACATCTTCTTGGAGACACCCGTGAGAGTTGGGTGAAGGTTAACAACCAAGGTGGATGAGCAGCGCTGAAAAGGATTTGGCAAACCCTCACACCAGAGGTGCTAGTCTTCCCTAAACACCTTATACCATCCCACAGATGAAATATAGTAAGAATAAATGTAAAGTTCAATATTTGTTCACATAGTCTCTTTTTCAAGCAAGAGTAGGGGAAGGGATGGACAGCTAAACAGAGTTTATTTGATATTCTGGGGATATTAGTGAACTACAAGTTCAATATTAGTCAACAATGCAATATGATACTCAAAATGCTAATGTGGTCTTAAGCTGTATTAACAGAGGCAACTTCCATTATTAAGGAAGTGATAGTCCCTCTGTACTGTACCCTTTTCAGACCACATCTGGAATATTGTGTTCAATTCTAGCATCATATTTTAGCAAAGATAATAATAACCTGTAGAGCATACAGACGAGGGCAACCAGCATATTGAAGGGCCTCAAGATAGTGTTATATAAGGATTATTTGAAGGAATGAGAGCTTCCTAGACAAAAGAAATCTTTGGAAGGTGCATGATTGCCATCTTCGAGCATTTAAAGAGCAGTCCTGTGAAAGAAGAATTAAACACATTCCACTTGACCCAAATGGGTGCTATAAAGAATACTTGGTGGATGCTGCAAAAAGGGAACTTTAGATTTTGTATAACAAAAGACTACTTTATAATTAGAACTAACCAAAAATGGAATGAATGGGCTGCCTTGTAGATTTCCTCTTACTGAATGTCTTTACCCAAAGACTAGAATATCATTTGTTAGGTATTCTTATACATGTGTGGTGAGGACTAGATGGCTTCTGAGATCCATTCCAAATCTTGTTCTGTGATTCTGTGAACATCTGCTAGCAAAAGGCTATTATGTATTAATTAATTATGTTAAAAGGCTATGTTAACATAATACTACTGGTGTTCTGATAGCTGACTTAGAAGTCACCTATCAGACTTGGATTTTGGGTGGTAATTAGGAAACAACTTCCCAGGGGTTTATTTCAACCTTCTATATTTCACTTAAGTTCCACTAAACATACTGGTACCTGATTTGAGATCAGGCTAGCAAAGCCTTAGAGGTCTTATTTCTCTCTAATGTGTGTAATTAGCAAATCAATTAGAGGAATGAAAACAAATACTCCCATGATGACTGCTTTATTACTCAAGGCTAAAGAAAGTATTATTCTTGTGGCATGTTCTTCAGCACTGTTTTGGAGGAATGTATAATTCCAAAGCAAATTTCACTCCAGGTTTAAACTTATTAAACAAAAATGGACCAAAACAAAATCATCACATCTGGTTCAGAGTTTCATTACCAAGAGTGTGCTGGTAAATATTTAACAATCAGCTCTCAAAAAAAAGTACACATAACACCCTTCTTTTAAGTTGAATCTACATTATTAACATTTTCTCCATCTTTTCCCTAAGTCTATAAAATCAACAAAACAATAAGTCAAACCCTGATTTGTGACATTTGAAAATTTCCAAAATGTAAAGGCTCACACTGAAAATTTAACAGCAGACTCTCAGGAGTTAGTATGAACTATATTATACAAAATATAATAGCCATTAAGGTGATAATAATAATAGCACCCCTCCCCTAAAGCCCAACACACTTTCCAGGTTGGGGTGGGAGAGTAAGAAGGAGAAGGTAATAGCAAAGTAGGGAAATCAAGCCAAGGTAACATATAGCAGGGACTTCATGTGCCCTGAAACTGCTGCAGTGGCTATGAAGGCCTGGCAAGAAGTCTGAACTACAGGTGAATTAGGCTTTGGAGATGGCACTTTATTGGGTTAGTGCCCAAGTCAGTATGACTCGTCTTGAAGGCCGTAAAACACTATGAAATTTTGGGCATTTTCATCACCATTACTTTATACGCAAACATCAGGGATTAGAGCTAGGACACATCAATCAATGGTCCAATATTATTAAAAGCTCTTTGTTCTTCCTGATTTAACATAGCTTGCACCACAATTGGACATGAGACAAGTGGATTAGGGTGATTGACAAACACTATATTTTAGCCTTTGAGTCCTCTAGGTCTGTAAAGTGGTAAATTGGGGTATATGAGGGTTCTTTAGCTAGTCCAAAATTCAAGTCCTGCAAAAATATATGCAAAATATATGCAAAAGTAATTTTATTGCAAATTTAAATCAACATCAAACAACACAAAAATTCTGACTTAAAGTCATCTGTTCTTTCTTGAGATGAGGCTGTCTCTGCATTAGGCAAGGCCCCTCCTCCTTATTCCTACTCCTGCTTATCCTATTCTATTTTCTTTTCTGGATGATTTCTAACTCCTTTCTCTCATATCCACAATTTTCCTTATCAGAAAATTCCAGCTTCCTAGCTAATTGGCACCTGTGCCAGGAAAGGTAGAAAACTGATCAGTCTCATGTGAGTGAGACCCCAACCTCCCTATAAAACATACCTGACTCTCTTCCACAACCCTGAGCTGTCTTTGGGCGTGGAAAAATCCAAGTGTGCCTGACATAATGTGTGGAGGGAGCCTCTCTCTCATAGAATCGTTTTTTTCCCTCTTCTACCTAAATAGCTTCTCACCCACAACCCAGACTCTCCCACTAGCTAAGTAACAAATGTATTACTACCCTACTAGCCTACTTAGATCATTATTTCTTGGGTAACTGTGACTCAACATATCTTTAAACCCTCTCTTCCTCTGTCACCCCCACCATGGATCTCTCAAGCTAATTGCCTTTTCTTGAGTGAATAAAAAAATATACTATAGCCCCTATAAGTTCTGAAGGTCCATGTCCCAACTCATACTCACACTTTTGAGCTTCACAATAAGGGACACCACAGTGGGGTTAGCTGCATCTCTCCCTAGGGTTCTAGGGGCACACCTGAGGAGTTTTGGTGTATCTTTCTATTTGCCATGGGCTCAACCTCCCATTCCAGTGTGTTTTCCCCAATATTAATTGCTAATGATTTGTGTCCCTGTATCATTTGACCAATTAATATAAACTAGTTTTACGAAGGGATATTATGGAGAAGATATAATAAGAACAGAAGTACAAACATTTCTCCCCAACAGCCAGAGGGCATTTCTTACCATCTTGGTCCCTGGGCTCAAATGTAAAGCAATTACCACAAAGCATTCACCCCAACAAGATTAATTTATGAATGCCACATAGCCAATGGACCAGTCACTTTCCCTTAACTGCCTTCTATCCACTGCTGGGCTGGTTTAAACAAATTACTACAGACTTTTTAATATTCACCAGCCTGGCCATCTATAAGCCCTGGCAAATATCCCTTCACCTCAGGCAAGAAAGAAGAGATACAAGGACAGAAACAGCAGGGCCAAGTGCTCATAGCTTCATGTTGACCTTAGTGAAGAGAGATAGCCACTGGTATCAGCTTTCTTTCCACCCAAAGGTTTTCAACCATCAGTCCTTGCCTCCATGTTTGAGTGCAGCCAGCCAAAAAGAAACAAGTGGTTCATTTTGACCTTTGGCAACTTTTGCATGCACATTCAGTTCTGGCTCATCAGCCAATCAGGAAACCATTTCTTCACCATGTGGTTTAGCAGACCAGAAACAGACATAGAACACTTTCCAATGTTCTGGGAGATCAGGGCCATTTATCATACCATTTATCAGGCACTCCCAGAAGCAGGCTTACAAAATACTGCATGCTCCTAGGACTTTGCCCTCATTGGCCTATCCTCCTGTTAAGTTATCAAATAAAGGCCTAATATCATTAGCTTGGTCTGCCTCTTCTTCTGTAGAAATCTCTGAGTTCCAAAAATCACCTACAAAAGACTGGCATACTCTTTAACTAGTCAATAACTCCATAAGAAGGGTTTTCAATGTGGGTCTGGGTGTGGATGTGGTTGGTGGTGGTGGTGGTGGTCTTACTAGAAAAGGCAAGTGATTTGGGTGGTGGGGGGTGGTGGAGCCAAGATGGCAGAGTAAAAGCAAGGACTTGCTTGATCTCTCCCCCAAATCTCTCCAAACACCTGTAAAAAATGACTCTAGACAAATTCTAGAGCTACAGAACTCACAAAATAACAGAGTGAAACAACTCTTCAGCCCAAGATGGCCTGAATGGTTACTGGGAAAGGTCTGATACACCAAGCTGGGAGAGGAGCACAGCCCACCTTGGGCCAGGCCAAGCCAGACCAGGCCAGAGCAGACAGGGGTGAAACAGGCCTCAGGGCACTGAATCACTGAACTGTGGTGGTTTCCAGACTTCTCAACCCACAAATGCCAAAGACAACTTAGCAGGTCAGTGGGAAAACTCTGCTGGACCTGGGTGAGAGAAGGGTGCAGTCTGGCCCCAGCCCCAGGGCAGCAGAGGTGGCTATAGCAGCAGTGGCAGCAGCAGAGGCTGCTTTTGGAGCTCCAGGCCCACAGACAGTGGGGGGAATCAAGTGGCTGATCAGAGTAGGAGTGCAAGGATTTCTTTGCTGGCACTGAGGCAGGATTCTCTTGCTTTCTTTTGTCACAGGCCTGGTTGGTGGTCCTGGGTGAGGAGGAGCGCTGGTGTGGCAGAACTTGTGGTGGCTATGGAGACAGAGTCCTCCTAGCAGTTCCAAGGCAGAAAAGAGTGCTTGAGATCACTCACAGGCCAGGAGAGGAGTAAACACCTCTCACTGGATTATACTACCTCAGAAGAACTGAACATTTACAGGTGCATAGAAGTAGCTCTGAGAACAGCAGCAGAAAACCCCTGAAGCTTGGGACAGAGCACTCTCCACTCTGGAAGCAGTCATAGCCTGACAAAGGGCTCAAAAGTTAAGTATTTGGCTGGGGAAATGAACAGACTATAGAATCTTACTTTGGTGACAAAGGAGATCAAAACATACAACCAGAAGAAGACAACAAAATCAAAGATCCTACATCAAAAACCTCCAAGAAAAATATGAATTGGTCTGAGGCCATGGAAGAGCTCAAAAAGGATTTGGAAAAGCAAGTAGGAGAAGTAGAGAAAAAATTGGGAATAGAAATGAGAGTGATGCAAGTAAATCATGAAAAATGAGCCAACAGCTTGCTAAAGGAGACCCCAAAAAATACAGAAGAAAATGACACCTTAAAAAATAGACTAACCCAAATGGCAAAAGAGCTCCAAAAAGCCACTGAGGAGAAGAATGCCTTAAAAAGCAGGATTGGCCAAATGGAAAAGGAGGTCCAAAAGACCACTGAAGAAAAATATTCCTTAAAAACTAGAATGGAGCAAATGGAAGTTAGGAACTTTATGAGAAATCAAAAAATTATAAAAGAGAACCAAAAGAACGAAAAAACAGAATATAATGTGAAAAATCTCATTGGAAAAACCACTGACCTGGAGAATAGGTCCAGGAGAGATAATTTAAAAATTATTGGACTAACTGAAAGCCATGATCAAAAAAAGAGCCTAGACATCATCTTTCAAGAAATTATCAAGGAAAACTGCCCTGATATTCTAGAGCCAGAGGGTAAAATAGAAATTGAAAGAATCCACCAACTGCCTCTTGAAAAAAATCCCAAAAGGAAAATTCCTAAGAATATTGTAGCCAAATTCCAGAGTTCCCAAGTCAAGGAAAAATATGGCAAGCAGTCAGAAAAAAACAATTCGAGTATTGTGGAAAGATGATCAGGATAGCACAAGATCTAGCAGCTTCTACATTAAGGGATTAAAGGGCTTGGAATATGATATTCTGGAGGTCAAAGGAGCTAGGATTAAAACCAAGGATCACTTACCCAGCAAAACTGAGTATAATACTCCAGGGCAAAAAAAAAAAAATGGATTTTCAATGAAATAGAGGACTTTCAAGCATTCTTGATGAAAAGACCAGAGCTGAATAGAAAATTTGACTTTCAAATATGAGAATCAACAGCAGCATGAAAAGTTAAACAGGAAAGAGAAATCATAAGGGACTTACTAAAGTTGAACTGTTTACATTCCTACATGGAAAGATGATGTGTGTAACTCATGAGATCTTTCTCAGTATTAGGGTAGTGGAAGGGACAGAGAGCACAGGGTGAGTTGAATATGAAGCGATGATATAAAAAAAATAAAATTAAGGGGTGAGAGAGGAATATATTGGGAGAAGAAGAAAGGGAAAGTTAGAATACAGTAAATTATCTCACATAAAAGAGGAAAGAAAAAGCTGTTACAATAGAGGAGAAGAGGGGGGAGGTGAAATGGAATGAGTCAACCTTACTCTCATTGTATTTGGCTTAAGGATAACATACACACTAAGGGGATGAGAGGGGGGATGATAGAAGGGAGGGCAGATTAGGGGAAGGTATAATCAAAAGCAAACACTTTTGAAAAGGTACAGAGTCAAAGGAGAAAATTGAAAAAAATGGGGGACAGGACGGAATGGAGGGCAATATAGTTAGTCTTTCACAACATGACTATTATGGAAGTGCTTTGCGTAATGATACATGTATAACCTATATTGAATTGTTTGCCTTCTCAAGGCAGGTGGGTGGGGAGGGAAGAAGGGAGAGACTTTGAAAGTCAAAGTTTTAAAAATTGTTTTTACATGCAACTGGGAAATAAGATATATAGGTAGTGGGGTACAGAAATCTATCTGACCCTACAAGAAAGTAAAGGCGAAGGGGATAAGGGGGTAGGGGAAGTGGGGTGATAGAAAGGAGGGCAGACTGGGGAAAGGGGCAATCAGAATAGATGCCATCTTGGGATTGGGGGGAGGGTAGAGATTGGGAGAAAATTTGTAACTCAAATCTTGTGGAAAAGAATATTGAAAACTAAAAATAAATTAATCTTAAAGAAAGGCAAGTGATTCAGGAAGTCTTTTGATTACCATTGCTGTGTATCAACTTGTTCTCCAGAATTTTCTAGGCTTGATCTCACACTTATTACTTTTCTTTAATTTACATGATAATGTTATTATTTATTTAAAAAGAATAGCAAGTTGCACATAATAGATTTGCAGTTTCATGTGCAATCATCTTTTTATTACACTATATTATAGAAATGCTTGTTTCATTCCATAAGTTAAAAGGGAAATAAATAAATAAAATTAATGTTAAAAATTTAAAAATATAATTGGGAAATATTAACCAAAATAAATAAAATATATTACAAAGCAAACAAAATCACAGTGAAGAAATTGTGAGGCTTTCTAAGCCTCATAACACCATTTAGTGGCCATCACCATGAGCTCCCTCGTCTGCTACACTCCACAATCTGACAATTCAAACTGGAGTGGTTGGGCCACCGCCTTCCACATTCCCAATTCTTCGTAGTTCACTGGGTACTTGTGGGGAGTTCAAGCATCAACTTCTTGATTGCCTTCCTTTCTAAGAGTCTCAGCAAAGTCTCTGAAATGTAGTTCTTAAATACTCTTAAATCTTTTATGAGGGCCCAGACTTCTAATAGCTGGTAGACTTGGAGATAATGCTCACCCTCAAATGCATGGTTATATGTATGTATGTGTGTGTGTGTGCATATATACACACATATATGTAAACACATATATAAATATATACATATATGTGCATGTATGTGTACACATATATATAATATACATATATATGTGCACATTTTAAAAGCAAACAATAGTTTATGAAGTTACTACAGGTAACCATTTTCCTTGGTTCTCATAGAGACCTTTCCAATACAAAACCATCAGGAAAGAACAGGAATTAGAAACCAGAAACACGAAAAGAAAAAGCAAGCATTAAAAAAACAAACACTTACTTCCCTCAGAATGGATGTCTAGTCTCAGATAATTCCCTGAGGCTTGTGGGGCTCTTCTGGAGGGCTAGATGTCTTGGCTCTTCCGGGACATGCCACTGGTCCTCCAGATCCTGCTCATTCTCCAAGACTGCTGTTGAGAAAAATCGACCTTTTGGAGGCTAGCTCTTGAACTCAGAAATTCTAATTCTCTTGGGAACTCTAAAATTTAAATAAAAAGGTCATTCTCAATAGGCCTAGTCTCTGATCTGTGCTCGGAAATGGTAACAGGAGGACAGAACACAGTCATGAACTCTCTTCTCAGGCTACCTGGGAAAATGTAGGCAGCCTTCTATGTGCTCTTCATCTCAGTCATGATTTTTTTACTGATAGGAGTGGAGAAGAGAGAAATCCCCTCTCCAAACTGGCAGCAAACCTATCTAGATGTCTAAGGGAGAAAGCTTAGGAAAAGAAAAAAAAGAGTGGATTTCACATTTATTACTATAATTTCCCTCCCTCCTAGCTAAACCCACTTGTGACATGCTCTCCTTATCACGAACCCTAGAGAATATGAATATCTAGGTGGGCAAAAGTTTCAGGTCTCCTCCACAAATCCAAATTCCCCAAGAAAACCTAACCTCATGGTGCTAAGTCTGTTTCTCACACTCAAGGAAAGTATGGTCTCCACATTCTGAAGAAAGGAAATCTTTCACCATGTATCTTCATAGATTCTACCCTAAAAAAATTGATAAACATTTTAGCAATCTAGCTACATGGCCTACTTCAACACAGTCCAGCATATCTCTAATTAGGACAAAAACTTATCAGAGGCAAACATAGTTAATGAGAGTAGACATAGTCTCGTAAGAGTTGAAAAAGACTTTAGAGAATGTCTAGTATGACCCTCACCTTCCTGCCTTGCCTCCCCCGTTCCCCACATACACACACTCCTCATTTATCAATGAGAAAAGTGTGGTCCACAAAATGAAAGTAATTTGTCTAAGATTACATGGTAAGCTAATGATATAGCTAGACCTTATATTCAGATCTTCTACTTTCACTCCCAGTATCATAGATCTAGAGCTGGAATTTAGAAGCTCTCTAATCTATCCTTTTTATTTTATAACTGAGGAAACTGAGGCAAAGAGAATTGAAGTGACCCATCTGAGGTCATAGAGGTAATAAGTAACAGAAGTAGGGTTTGAATCTAGGCCCTTTGATTCCCAATCCAGTATTCTATTCTACTCTACCAACTTGCCACTCTAAGGATGCGTAGTGAAGGGATGAGAAGTTTATTACAGAAATACTCAGCATGTTCTCTTTGCTTCTGTTTATACTGAAGAGGCCACATAAGTAATCCTAAACATCATTTGATCTGGAAATTATTTATGTTTGGCATCTTGGTATTTACAGCTAACTATTGACTAATGAAAGAATAGGGACTGCCAGGTAGCGCAGAGAATAGAGTGCCAGGCCTGGAGTCAGGAAAACTCATCTTCCTGAAGTCATATCTGGCCTCAGACATTTACTAACTGTGTGACCCTGGCCAAGTCACTTCACCCTGTTTGCCCCAATTTCCTCAACTGTAAAATGAGCTGGGGAAGGAAATGGCAAACCACTCCAGTATCCTTGCCAAGAAAACCTCAAATGGGGTCAGGGACAATCAGACATGACTGAAACGAATGAACAACAACGACGATGAAAGAATAACATCACGATATGAAGATGCACCCCGTGAAAGGCAATGTATTGTAAGACAATCTGGAAAGAATGAACTTAGAATCAAGAGATCTAAATTCAAATCCTACCTGTAAAACTTTCCTGCTGTGCATCCCCGGGCAAGTTCCCTAATTTCTTTGAGCCTCGGTGTTCTCAACTGTAAAATGGGTATAATGGGACCAACAAGTTGTCTCATAGAACTGTTGAGAGGATCATAAAATGAGAACATAAAATGGGAAAGTATTTTTAAAACCTCAGAACTCTGTAATACATGTCAGGAAAAAAACACCTGATTTTTCATGCCTAGTCATTCTCCAGCAGGCTCTCATTCTAGCCATGCCTCTTTCTCTTTTCTAGCACCCCTTTCCTTCTCTAAAAATCTACAGGACTAGAAATTTCCATCTCCCGTGCAAACTTGCTGATCATCATCTGCCTACTTGTCAGTTAGCTATGCCTGGATGAGTGAACACTCCTCCCCCAAAATGACCTGGTTCTCTTTAGGACCACTGAGCTGCCCTGATTCATGAAGTGATGATTCATTAAGTAGACAAAAAGCCTATTTATATCCCTTTCCTGCCTTTCCCCATACTGTTTTGGAGGGGGTTAGTATTCTATAATACTATTTATATAGTGGTGCAAGGCATTCAAATTAAAAATCTCCAATTTGACATTTCCAGTTGGTTGGACCATAAGGAATCCCAAACTTAGCACATCCAAAACATAATTTGTTATCTTCCCCTTTTCCCAGACTTCCCTATTACTGATAAGTACACTGCTATTCTTCCAGTTACCCATGTTCACAAACTTTGTGAACTGCTCCCTCTTATTCTACTCATATATTCAATTGTCAAATTTTTACATTTCTGTCTCCAGTGTCTCTTACATATGTTCTCTCCTTTCTACCTACGTTAACTGGGTAGTGCAGTGGATAGAGCACTGAACCTAGAAACCTGAGTTCAAATCTGGCCTCAGATACACACTAGCTTTGGGCAAGTCATTTAGAGACTATCTGCCTCAGTTTCCTCAATTGTAAAATGGGGATAATAATAGCTGTTTATTTTTAAATTTTCTTTATTTTTCACAAGGCTATTGCGAGGATCAAGTGATAAGATATTTGTAAAGCATTCCTGGTATATAGTAGGCCCTTAATAAATACTTGTCCCTTTACTGCCTTCCTTTTGACACAGCCACTTTTCTAGTTCAGTCCCTAACCACCTCTTATCTGGATTATTATGGTAGACTCTTATTTGATCTACCTGCCTGAAGCCTCTCCTTATTCCAATACATCCTTTCACACAGCCATCAAAATGATTTTCCTAAAGGGCAGGTCTGATGTCACTACTCAATAAACTCTGGCTCTGTGTTGTCTCGAAGCAAACTCCTCTGTTTGACATTACAATCCCTTTACAACCTGGTCCCTTCCTACAGTCTTCTTACACTCTGTTCCCTTCTTCCCACTCTTCTATTCAGCCATACTAGCCTACTTGCTCTTCCATCTCCAGTCTGCATACTTTTGTACTGGCAAGCCCCCACTGCTGGAAGTTACTCCCTACTAATTACCACCTCTTAAAGTCCCTGGTTTCCCTCAGGACATAGCTTAATCAATACTTTCTACATAAAGCAGATCGCCGATACCTGCCCCTGAGTGCTAGTACACTCTCTTCCAAAACTATTCTCTATTCATTTTTATAATTATTATAAGTGTATTCACACACTTCTATTTGTACACATAGCACCCCAACCCCATCCCACTAGAATGTAATCTCTGTGTGGGCAGAAATAGTTTCATTTTTGTCTTTGTAATACACTTAATAAGTTGCTTGTTGATTGATACCAAATACTTTCTCCCTAACAACTCTGTGAGGCAGGCCTTATAAACACATGCTGACTGTATACTCGTATGAATGTGTATATTTAAGTGTGTATGTGTATGTATGGTTGAGAGAGAGACAGAGAAAGAGACTATATATATATACTATCTATATATCTGCTATAACTACAACTATATATATTATATATATGTATGTGTGTATGTATGTATGTATTTGCCTCCAGGGATCATGAAAATGTAGTACAGCCGTCTCTCCATATCCACCTATAGGGCTGCTCTATCTGTTACAGCTTTGAAGTCCTTCTTATATAACAGCAGCTCTCCTTTTGTGCATATGGTGTGTGTGTGTATGCATGTATATACACATACCTACATAAAGAGAGACTATATATATACTATAACTATATATGAGAGAGAGTGGAAAGAGAAAGAAAGAAAAAAGAAAGGAAGGAAGGAAGAAAGACAGAAAGACAGACAGAAAGAAAGAAAGAAAGAAAGAAAGAAAGAAAGAAAGAAAAAGAAAGGAAGGAAGGAAGGAAGAGAAAGGAAAGAAGGAAGGAAGAAAGGAAAGAAGGAAGGAAGGAAGGAAGAAAGGAAGGAAGGAAGGAAGGAAGGAAGGAAGGAAGGAAGGAAGGAAGGAAGGAAGGAAGGAAGGAAGGAAGAAAGGAAGGAAGAAAAAGAAAGAAAGAATATAAGCTCCCTGAGGAGGACAGCTTCATTTTTGTCTTTGAATCCAAAGCACTAACATAGTACCAAGTACATACTAAGCACTTCATAAAATTTAACTTGGTAGTTAATGTATTGTTTGATTCTTTTATTCATTGCACTAATCCCTAGCCTTGCCAAAGAGTAACATCACATTAGAATGTCATCAGCATAAAAAAGCACTTATTAAGAACCCACCTGGGATTGTTTATGCTTGATGTTGTAATAAAGAGAGTGAATAAACATGAACCCTGCTCTCAGGAGTTTTTTAATCTAGGATAATGACCCAGAACACTGAGGAGGATAGGTATAATGGGCATACAGGCAGCTGAACAAATATTGAACAAGTACTTGAATTAAATAAATAACATATTTACATTATCCTCAAATGGAGTGTGTGTATGCCTAGTTGGAGGCAAAGGGGGTGGAATCTTACAGAACAGACATACAGAAGAGATGAGGCCAATGGAAATTCACTACCAATGAATCATCATGGTGAAATGAAGCAGGCTGATATGATGATTGTGGCCTATACCTGATTGAAAGGTATAGAATCATCCTAGGAAGGGCAGATCTAGCAAATAGCCCCAAGAAGTGTCAGTCATAAAGGGCCTGGCTCTTAAGGCAAAAGCCAAGTTGGCTTTAAGCCCTTCTCACTAACAGTAACAAAGCCCCTGTCAGTTATTTCAATCATTCACTTTGATTTATATTTTATCACATGCCTAACTCAGTCTGTGGCAATGTGGGGTATACGTGTAGGGAATATGCACCAAGAGGACTCAGGTAAGTTATTCTACTCTCATGCATGAAAAGTTCAGTATTCCATATATACAAAAGGAGAGCTGCTGTTATATAAGAAGGACTCCAAAAGCTGTAGCAGATAGTGCTGCCTTACAAGTGAATATGGAGAGAGATTTCCTCTGCATGATCCCTGGAGGCAAAGGGCCAGAAGTAGATGGAGGTGAAGATGCGGCCACATTTGGACCTGGAGAGAGAGACAGAGGCCTGTGTTGTCCCTGTGCAGCCCCTGAAGGAAAATATCTGGCACCAGATGGAGCCGCAGAGCTGCATACAGACTTGGAGAGAAGCACTACATCTACACACACTGGGGATATTGAAGTAGCAGCAAAGCTATGGGGCCCCAAACAGGAAAGGGAGATCCACAGAACCAAGAAGCACAAGAGAAGACAGAATCAAAAAGCAACAAGGCACAGAGCCATGATAGGGAGCAATGAACTTTGCTTAATCATGAGTCATGCAGTTCAGTCTCTAGAAACACCACCACCACCAAGTAACACTGGGTACTTCATAGGATCAGAGAATTCATAGAATCAGGGATTTAGAGATGGAAGGCATCCTAGAGGCCATTGCATCCTACCCCATCATTTTATATATGAGAATGAAAACTGAGGCTAAGAGAAGGGAATAATTTGCCCCAATATGGTAGTAAAGGACAGAGATGAGAATCCGATATAGGCCCTGTAGCTCCAAACTCAGCACATTGTATCACTATATTCATACTTAAGTCAGAAAGATTGTATTAGTCCCTACACAAAGTGGGAAAACTTTATTGTTTATAAGCTCATGTACAAATCCTTTCTGGCAGAGCATTTTCTTAACTTATCTTTGGGCTCAGGAACAAGACTTTGCTATATTTTTATTACAAAACTGAAACCTTTTTTGTATTTAATGTCTAATTAAGCTGAGTGCTTTCAAGAGAGCTTTTTGGAAGCAAAATGAGCCAGATAACAGTTTCCAGGGTTCCTTGAGTAGAGGCATGATCCAAACACCATTTGTGAAAGACACTCTGGAAATTACACTCAGGTCCTCCTATAAGGAGGGATACTCACGTGTATGTAACATACATAGGTATATGACATGATCTTCAGCTTTCCCATATGTAAAATAGATATACAAACACAATTTTATTTCCTCTCAGACTTATTATTAGATTAAAATACAATAATAAATTCAACAATACTTTCAAAAGTTAAAATCAGCAAACAAATTTAACGTATTATTATTAATTTTATAATACCTTTTAGACAGAGTGTATTAACCAACCAAGAAAAATATATAGAGCCCTTTTTAAGTGGTAAGTACTATAAAACTAGGGTGAGTAGGTGGCTCAGTGGATAGAGTCAGGAAGATCTGAGTTTAAATCCAGCCTCAGACACTCACTAGCTGTGTGACCCTTGGCAAGTCATTTAACCTGTGTTTGGAAGGAAATGGCAAACCATTTCAGTATTTTTGCCAAGAAAACCCCATACATGGTCATGTAGAGTTGGACAAGACTGGACAACTGAACAACAACTATAAACTAGACACTTAGATAAATATAAAAACTGTATGAGACATGCCTTCGAGGAGTCCTCCTTCTAGTTGGGGGAAATAGAATAACCCAAATGAATGCGCAAATTGGCTACAATCAAGTGCTAAAGTATATGGTAGACACAAGAATATTGTATCTTCTCCAGTTATTTTCTCTGTTGCTAGTCTCATATAAGGCCCCAGAACACACTTTCAGACATGAGCCTACAGATTAAGTTGAGATCAGTTATTATCAGTGACTACCAAGTGCTAATTGGCAGCCTTTAGCTCTACCTCTGATCCCACAGAACAACACATGGGTCAATTAATCAATCAGGAATCATTTCTTTTTTCTTTCTTTTTTTAATTGAATAATATTTTATTTTGCCCCAATTACATGTAGAAACAATTTTTAGCATTCGTTTCTTAAAAATTTTGAAGTCCAAATTTTCTTTCTCCTTCCCTCACCTCCTCCTTCCCTGAGATGGTAAACAATTTGATATAGGTTATGCATGTTCAATCATGGAAAATATATTACCATATTAATCATGTTGCAAAAGAAGACACAGATCCAAAGGGCAAAAAAACATGAAAAAATACAGAAAGTGAAAAATAGTATGATTTGATTGGCATTCAGACTCCACCAGTTCTTTCTCTGGAGGAGGACAGCATTTTTTTTTTGTCATGAGCTCTCTGGAATTGTCTCGGATCATTGTATTGCTGAGAATAGTTAGGTCATTCACAGTTGATCATTGTACAATGTAACAGCAGTCATTTATTAAGTGCTTCCTATGTTCCAGGCACTATGCTACATGCTGGAGATACAAAGAAAGGGAAAAAAAATTCCCTGCCCTCAAGGAGCTTGTATTCTAGTTGGGAAGACAGCATATAAACGACTAACTACATAGAAGATATTTTCAGAGTAGATGAAAATAATTTGAAAGAAGGGACTTGAAGGACTGGGAAAGACCATCTGTAGAGTGTAGGATTTGAACTGATTCTGAAGGAAGCTAGGGAAACTAATAGGTGGATGTGAGAAGGCATAGTAATCTAGGGATTGGTGACAGCCATTATCAAAGCAGTTTATCATGTTTGAGAAAATGAACATAGGCCAGTGTAGCTAGGATGTGGATTACATCGAGGAGAGTAAAGTGTAAGATGGCTAGAAAAGTAGGAAGGAGACAAGGAATGAAGAGCTTTTAATGCTAAAAAGAGGAATTTATATTTGATCCTAGAGGTAAAAGGGAACCACTGGAGCTCATTGAAAAGTGGGCAATGACATGGTCAAATCTATACTTCAGAAAAATCACCAGGGTAGTTGAGTAGAGGATGAATTGGAGTGGGGAGAGATCAGCTAGCAGGATACTACAATAGTTCAGGCAGGAAGGTATTGTGGACCTGAACTAGAGTAGTGGCTGTATAAATGGAGAGAAGGGAATGAATATAGAAATATTGTGAAGGGAGGTGAATATAAACCAGCAAAGGAGTTCTGTTGTCCCAGGACACGAAAAAAACCAAACCATCTCCTCTGGAACAGACCCCACAGCACTGATCTAGGAGGAAGAACACAGATCTGCAGCAAAGGGGGCAGAGGAGCTAGCTACCAGACATTGCAAAAGGCATTTCAAACGCAAATTTTCTGAGCACTTATCCCTCTAAGGCACATGATTTTATATCTTCCCAATGTGGAAAGAAGTCAGATTTCAAGACCAATAACCAAACACATCTTGAACTGATTCTTACAATTGCTGTGGCATAAAGTGGTCAGTAGGTGGTACAGTCACAGCTACTGAAGACCCAGAAAAGAAAGTTCTTGTCACGAAAGTCCTCGTTGCTGTTAAAAATGGTTCACCATCAGAAACTGATAGGATTTTCAGTGGAAATGATATTAAAGAGAGGTATTACCACCTGCTTTGACACTTCATCCTAAGGACCATGAGATCTTTCCATCTGACTTACAACTGAAATCTTCTATATGTATTATTTCTCCCATTAGAATGTAAACTCCTTGAGAGCTGGAAATGGCTTACTTTTCTACTTATATCCCCAGCATTTAGCACGATGCTTTGTACATAACAATCAATTAATAAATGCTTTTTTCATTCATTCATCCATCTATCCCTTCCTACAGTGTTTTGATGCTTTGTGGCTGCTCTTGGGAGGGCTAAATCTCTTCTGTGACTCTGTTACATTACCTTAGCCGCTGTTCTGCCAGCACAGAAATTCAGAAAGTATAGAAATCAATGAAGGCAGAATCATCACGGGAAGCTTTAAGGAGGAGGTAACACGAGTTGAATTTTAAATAATAGGTAAGATTTGGATAGATGGAGGGAGTGGGAGGAAGAGGGCATTCCATCATAGAGGACATGAGTGGTAAAGAAGTGAGAATGAGCATGTATAGATGTATAGATGGGAGAATAAGGAGATCATTCTTGACTTTGCCCTCTCCCTCACACCACATATCCAAGCAGTTGCAAAATCTTGTTTATTCTTCCTCAACAATATTTCTTACATCTGTTCCCAGCTCTCCACTCATGTAGCCACCACCCTAGTTTAGGATCTCATTATTTCTTGCCTAATCTATCCTAATAGTCTCCTAATTGATATCCTTTCCTCAAGTCTCTCCTCTTTTCGATCCAGTCTCCCCACAGCTGACAAAATAATATTCCTAAAGCAGAGGTCTGATCAAATTTTTCCCTTGCTCAGTAAGCTCCAGCAGCGTCCTATTGCTTCTTGGATCGAATACAAACTATTCTGTTAGACATTTTTAAAGCTCTTCACAACCTAGCTTCAACCTCCCCTTCCAGACTTGTTATATATCACTCCACTTGATTACTCTTTGGTCCTGCTAAACTGTTTCTCACATGTGACACTTTATCTCCCATTTCCATGCTTTTGCATAGGCTTGTTTCCATGCTTGAAATTAACTCCCTCCTCATCTCTGAATCTTAGAAGCTCTAGTTTTCTTTAAAGCTCAACTCAAATGCCAACTCCAACCTGAGGCCTTCCTGATCTCCCCACCTGGTAGAGCTTCCCCTGCAAAACTACCTTGCATAAGATTTGTGTTTTTGTATGTCTATATGTGTGTGTGTGTGTATGCATGCACACATATGTGTATATATGTATGAATGTGTGCATATGTTGTACATCTCGTCTACCACTATAAAATATAAGGTCTTTAAGAGCAGGGGTTGTTTCTTTTTAATCTTTGTATCCCCAGCACCTTGAATAGCACCTGTCAGTCAATCTACGAGCATTTATTAAGCACTTATTATTTTCCAAGCACTGTGCTAAGTACTGAGGGTACAAAGAAAGATGAAAGACAGTCCCTACTCTATAGGTGGTCACATGCTAATGAGGGAGACAACATGAAAACAACTATGTAAAAGAAAGGAAGGAAGGAAGAAAGGAAGGAAGGAATGTAGCAGATTTTGTATGTATACATGTTGTTGATATATGTGTGTGTGTGTGTATGTATACATATATGTGTATATGATCAATTGGAGACAATCAATGGAGGGAAGGAACTAACAATAGATGCTCCGCAAGTGTTTCTTAATGGATCATCCTAACTAGAGCTGAGGGTGCATGTTCATGAAGGACGAGAAATAAGTCTGGAGGCCTGACGACGGATGATTTTGAAAACCAGGCTGAAAAATTTAGATCTGACATGGTAGAAGAGACAGTGTAGTGTAGTGGGAAGAATTCTACATCAGGAATCCAAAGATCTAAATTAGCAGCATTGCCTTGGGCAAATCAATTCACTTCTTTATGCCTCATTTCTTCAACTGTAACATGAAGAAGTCAGACTATTTGTTCTAGCTTTTATCCAAGATACTTTTTTTACAGTGCTAATATCCTAAGTCTGAAAGAAAGAAAGGAAGAAAGAAAGGAAGAAAGAAAGAAAGAAAGAAAGAAAGAAAGAAAGAAAGAAAGAAAGAAAGAAAGAAAGTTTCCACTAAATTTTCCTAAGCAGGGTGGTAGAAGGATGAAAGTGGTATTTAAGGAAGAATAATCTCAAAGGATTAGTTAGAGGAGGACAAAGTAGAGTTATGTAAGTTGTCTAGGTGTGGGTGTTAATAATTTAGGGACAGTGTAATGAAGACCTAGGGGGTGATGGAAAAGAGAGGAAAGGATAAAACAATTTTCATAGAAAGAAAAAAAAATTACAGGATTTAGTAATTTCATATGAGGGATAGAAAAGTGTCAAGGCCTCAATCCCAGTACAAAACTAATAGAGCAGGGGAAATTGGAATGAGTGACAGTTTAAGGGGAAGAGTAAAACAATGAATTTTATTTTAGACACGTTGAGTTGAGGTGAAGGCAAAAGATTCAAATATAAATATCTATTAGACCACAAAAGATATGAAATTGGAACTTGCATAACATTGGAGATATACATTTAGGAGTCTTCAGCATAGGAATTAAAGTTGAAGCTGTGAGAATGGATAATTCTAAGACACCACAAAAAGAAAAAAGCAGAGGACCTCAGGAAAAGCATATTTGAGGGCAGAAGAGGAAACAAAGAAGGAAAAAGAGGACTAATCAAAGAGGAAGAAGGAGAACTGGAATAGTATAGTATCAGTCAAGCAAAGAGAGGAGTGTTTCAGGAAGGCAATAGAGCTCAAAACTGTCAGACACAACAGAGGAATCAAGAAAATGAAGACAAAGAAAAGGTAATGTCCATTTTGGATTATGTATGACATCAAAGAAATCACGGATAACTTTTTCAATTATGGTTTCAGCAGAGTGACGGGACAGGGAAGGAGATGTTGAAGATGGAGTAATTGAAAAAGACATTCATTTCTAAAGTCTGACAGTAAAAGGAAGGAAGGTATTGTATGATAACTAAAGGGAACCAAAGGGTCAGCTTAAAGATTTTCAAGATAGAAGAGACACGTTCATATTCTGACCTGGGAGAGGAGGCCATTTATCCTTCATTTAACTCTTTCTGGGAAATAGAATTCTCTCTCTTTTTTTGGCGGCATTGCTTTTGTTCCTTTTCTACATTCTCCTTACTGCATTCCAGAATTTTCAGGAGAGTACACACAAAGAGACCCTCAAGAAATCCTTGTGGAATACAAATGAGAAAAGTACTCATGAATTGGACTCTCTCACCATGGCAGATATCTCTTTGATGTCATTGAGGAATGCCTGCGTTTGCTCTTTCAAAATTATTTTTCTTGTCAGTTCTTGTTTTTTGAATTCAGTTTCTCTGTTTGCCCAGAAAGATAGCAGAGTCAAAGCATCATAAGTATTTTCCTTTTTAGCCATGTTTTCCTTTATGGGGATAGTTTTCTTCTCGTTAATGTTTTCCTTGGCACATAACTCTTTGATTTTGTAGAGGATTATCTGACTTTTTTCTTCCAAAACTGTTTGAAATTCCAGTCTTTGTTTCTCATATACAACTGTTCTGGTTCTCCAGAGAGATAATAGAATCAAATAATCATCAAAACTGTCTCCCTCTTCAGTTATGTTTTCCACTTCAATGTTTTCCATGGCCTGTATCTCTTTGACTTCATTGTAAAATTTCTGTGCTCTCTCTTGACAGGCTGTTCTTATGACCAGCTCCTGTTTTTTAAATTCAGTTTCTCTGGTTTTCCACGTAGATGCCAGAGTTGAAATATCATAACTAACATATTCTTTTTCTGTGATGGTTTCCATTTCAATGATGTTGTCCTCTACAGTAGCTTCATTGTTTCCTTTGTTTAATGCATTGACTGATTTTGGTCATTGTTTTCCTTTTCTTCTTCTATTCTTTTATTATTTAAAACTATTTCTTATAAAGTGTGTGGTGGTCTTTGAGAGAGAGGAGGCACACTAGGAGAAATTGTAGTGATCTTAAAAAACAAAAGCTATTAATAATTTTTTTTATCTAAAACAAATGTTACTTCAGTAGTCCAGGTAACAGGTGAAAGCACCCTGAACCAGAGTAAGTAGGGTTCCTCTGAATAGAGAGAAAGGAATAAAAGCTAGAGATATTATAGAGGTAGAAGTGCCAAGATTTGAAAACCTATATGATGATATATAGAGATAAGTGAGGAATGGGCAAGTCCGAGATCATTCTGAGTGCAGAAACCTAGACAGAAGGTAGTATTCCCAAGAGAATTAAGCAAAGTTTAGTGAGAATTGTCTTTTAAAGAACATAGAATACTAATCTCCCAAACTGTGTTCCTTGGCTGGCTAGTTGTTGCTTTCTTAAATGTATAGGTGGGCTATACAAAAGTGAGGTTGAGGTTGGAAAGCAGTGGTCCTAGGAGTCTTGCAAAATGGTCAAGAATAAATCGTCATAGCTCTACTGCTGAGTAGAAGGGTGCCTATAATCAAAATTCATCTTAGATAATTTATGTAGCCATTGAGGTAAAACTCTACACAGGGGCCCAAGCTATTATATCCCAATAATAATTATAATCACTTCAAAGAAAAATAGGATGAAGGTCACAGAAAGAGTCTATAAACTCAGTAACCAATTTGGGGGGAGAAATTAACTATTTATGTAGAATGGTAAGTTTTGGGACCAGACAAATGGCTTGCAACTTAGATGATAGGAAGCATCCTGGTAGGGCTAACTACCAAAATATGAGATGAGATGACTCTGATAGGTTATGTTCTGTTGCATATTGCAGTCCAAGCCTCCTCATTTTGCACATGAGGAAATGAAGGCTTCTGTTGGTGTTTTTGCATGTTGGAGTGAGGTATAGTAGTGTGATGGAAAGAACTTTCCATTTGGAGTCAGAAGAACTACTTTCAAATCCAAGCCCTGCTACTTACTGTAAGTATGTATGACCTTGGAAAAATCAGTCTGCTCCTTCCAGGCCTCAATTTTCTCCTCTGTAAAATGAGGAGGTTGGATTGAGGTGCCCTCCACGATCCGTTCCAGCTCTAAATGTATCATCTTTTAAGTAAGTGGAAAACTTTCCCCTCTAGATCCTCCCCTGGCAATTGCCATTTTCCTCTCACACCAGTCTATCATTTAAAAATAAAACAGGAATGAAAAGACAAAAACTTTTAAACTGCCCCTAAAAAGTAGCTTCTTCTGGAATAGAGTTTTCACATTGATACACGTCCTAAACCTAGAGTGTGAGTGACAGGTGTCATCCTGCTGCCGCAGTGTCAGCTCAGGTAAGTAAAATGAAAACCATATGTGTATACGTCTGTGAGCTTAATACAGTGTAGGTATTCGTCAGCCTACTGTCCTAAATAAGAACGGCATGTTCTGTTCCTTACCCAACCCGAACACATTTAGGGTTGGGTAGAGTTACTCTCCACTGTAAGATGTCCAGCCTAGTTGTCACAGACGATCCTGTCCTTCCCAGCAACATTTAAACCAGCACCTTGCCCAACACCTTTAAACCGTGGTTCGACCTGTACTACAACTCCCAAGAGGCCTGCGCGAGGAGGTTCGCGAAAAGGCATGATGGGTATTGTAGTTCAAGTCCCTATCTCCGCTTCAGCCTTTCTCTTTTTCTCCCGGTGCCTCGCCCTAGCTTTGTTGAGACCCGTAGCTGCCAATTAGCTGGGGCCATGTCGGCGCGTCCGTGACCCAACTAAGAGGCCGGTGTGCAGGGCGGCGCGCCGCGATTGGTGGCTGGCCGACTCTGTGGGGCGGGACGACAGGGCGGGCGGGGCGTCTGCGGCGATTGGCCCCGGCACCCGACGGAATGAGAAGCGGATTGGCCGCACGTTAGGGTTGAGGGGCGGGACGGGAGGGAGGGTGCTCCGAGTGGCCGGAGCAGGAAGCCGGGCGACAGCGGCTGATCCTGTGGCTGGGGAGGCAGCAGAGGCGACAACCAAGACACCACTGTTGACGGGAGGGTGGCATCGGCACCTCGGCCCCGGCGGCGGAGGCGGCGGCGGCGGTGGCAGGATGCGCGTCCGGGTCAGGCTGGCCCTGCTGCTCTATGGGGCGCTGATGGGCTGCGGCTTGGTGTGGGCGGCTTCGGGTCAGTACCCGCCCCCCTGCTCTGGTCCGGGCTGAGGGAGTCTGGGGCCGCCGCCGCCACTGCCGCCTCCCTCCTTCTCCGAGGCCCGGCCTGGGCTGGGAGGGGGACCCACAAAAAAGGCCGGGCTGGCGGCGGGATACGGACCCTCTCTCTATCGGTCCCGGCCCGCCCCAACCCCCGCCTGGAGGGTTCCGTCCCCACGCGCTCCCCCAACCCTGTCACTTCTTCCCTGGCTTCGGTTGATCCGGGTTGTGAGCTCTTGGGACATGTAGGGGCGTACAGGGGCTGTTGGTTATAGGGACTGTCGGGGCCGGGGCGGGAGGGGGGTCCTGGAAGAAGCTGGAAATGGAGGCCTTCCCGACGCACCCCACACTCACACGCACACACAACCCCCATAAACACCTCACCCCCTCGCCCCCGCCTCAACAGCTGGCAGGGGCACACATCTAGGAGCAGTAGGACCCCTGCAGCCCCCACCCCACTGGCTGTGCTGCTCTGGGACCGAGGAGGAGCAGGAGAGAAGCTTACGTGCCTACCCCTTCCACGAGCCCTGCCTTAAGCATTGAGGATACTCCAAACGTCAGGACACCCCACAATTTGAGTTTCAGGTTTTGTGTAGCTTGCGCTCTATGGGATGTCACTTTGGAGAAAGGGGACACCTAGTTCTGGTAGTTAACTGTATTGGTGGAGTTACCATATGCGCTGGCTCTTTTGTACCCTTTTTATATCTTGGGGTTGTTACCTTTGTTTTTTCGTTGGCTGAAAATGAGGATGGAGAATTGAATTAGGAATCGCATATCTGAATGGCTTCACGTTTGTTTGCGGTAAGGTTTAAGGAAGAAATTAGTTCAGAATGGGTGGCAAATTGCTTTTGATGTTTGGATGTGTGGCACTAAAAAAGGTATTCTGAAAAGAATGTCTTGTGATCTGTTTTGGTTTCTGCACCTAGAGTTGTTCTTTTCTGTGTTTTTTGATGTGTATCTATTATGGGGCCTTAATTAGAATTTGATATGCCTTTCTAGACCCTTCCTCAGTTGCCATCCCTATAGGACCTTCGTAGCATCTGAAAGTGTTTCTTGCCCAAACCAGTACAATGTAATGCTAGAATTTTCATCAGTTTCCATAAATAGATAATAACAAATCTGTATAGTGCTTCATGTATTTTTTCTCATTTTTAACTACAAAAACAATTTTCTCTTGTCTTCTGCAAGAAAATTCACAAGTGATTATTTGGATCCCCAAATATCTGGCCTAATTCTAAGTTGTTGCATTCCCTTAATTATTCTGCTTCTAAAATGAAAGTTCCTATTTTTAAATTCTATTATTGGTGTCTTATGTGGTTCGTTATCTCTTGTTTTAAAAACTGATTACACATTAGACGTCTTATATAAATAAGATTATGTTGACCTATTGCCATTATTAGGACACAGGTTTTGAGTTGTTTTCAAACGGTCTGTTAGGTTTGCATTAATGACCAGGTCTTGCCTTTGAAATCTTTGTCAAATGGAGGATTGCAGTCAGTCAGTATGCATTTATCTAGCCCTTGGTAGGCTCTAAGCTCAGGGGAAACAAAGGGGAAAAACAGGCTCTACCCACAGGGAGCTTACATTGTTATGGAGGAGAACTTGCCAACCACCATGTTCATAACAGATAACCAGTAAGAATCTGACTGTATTGTTGAACTTTGGTTCAACTGATACTAACCCTGAAATGCTATAGTCCTTAACTTTGTATCCAAATGAACAGGATGATTTTGTCCCATCTCCTAGCACAAGGTGTCAGTCAACACTTAGAACCGTGGCATTTGGATCATCGGAAGGGAAAGAACCCCATTTTACAAATAAGGAAGTTGAGGCCCACAGAAGTTTTGTCCAAGATCATCCAAGCAGTAAATTTCAGAGCCAGGATTCAAATTAAGGTTCTTCGAATCTAAATCCCTTCTTCTTCCTACTACACCACACTGTTTTTCATGACAATTACATAATTTTCTTAAAGGGTATATGACTGGCATTAAAACAATATAGATATTGTATGTTGGAAGATAACACAAAAGATTCAGTTGTGTGCAAGGTAGGTAAATGCACTTGGAATAAGATTAAGTCTTACAAACTATCTTCATAGTAGAAATTTAGGTGATTTTTGCCTTTGTTATGTTTAAACTGCTTGTTTATATGGCATTGCACCCCTTTTTAAAAGTTTAAATGCTCGGATGTTGAAAAAAATTGCATCCCTCCCCATAGTCTAATTGCAGGTGTTCTCTATTGACCAATTTTTTATTTCTAATTCTGTACTGGAGAATTAAAGTGATACTGTTATCTGGTACTAGGCACATTTTGGCAAGTTAGAAAATGGTCAGTATTCCAAGGGTGGTCATTTGTTATTTACAAATACTGGCTAGAATGTATTCAAAGACAGAAGTGTTTTTATCCTAATTAGTTTTTTAAAATAATAATATTAAATAATTTTAGAGCAGAAGGTTTTTTTTTTCTTTGCACTGGCACAGGCACTGATAATTTATGGAGGTAGAGATTCTTCCTCTTAAAAATGAGTTACTTGTGAGTTATTTTTTGTTTGTTATTATTGTTAAATGTTTTGAAGTGTTTTTTTAGTTGGATTTAAAGGCCAGTCCTTTCCACTAGAGGCCATTTAGCAAGTAGGTTAAAATAATGGTTAGCCAATTTTTCTGGTTTTAGAAATTTAGGAAGCAGCATAGTACAGTAAAAAAGAGTATTGGCTCCAGAGTTAGAGAAGCTGGGTCCAAATCCTGCATCTTACGCTACCAGTCAGTATGACCTTAGATAAGTACTTATCCTGTCTCTGAAAGTCAATAAGCAATTATTAAGCTCTTACTATATTCCAGGAACTATATTAAGCCCTGTAGGGGGAAGCCTGTTTCCTCATATAAAAAATGAAGTCGTTGGACTCAATGGCCTGTGAGGGTCCTTTCAGCTCTAGAGCTGTGACCTAGTGAAATAGGATCTCTCTTGTCTATCCACAGAGTTGGGATCTGTTAGCTTTTTTTAATTTATTAATTTTTAAAATTTGTATTTCAACATAGTTGGTTTCCTTTGGGACATTATAATAAAACGTGGACTGCAGTTTTTTTTTTTTTTCAGAAATGCCCAGTCTAAGATATCTGCCTAAATAGCTAGCAATTGCTTATCTCCTGTCTTTTTTATTGTTGTTGTTCACTTGCGTCCATTTCTTTGTGACTCCAGGGACCATAGCTGTCCATGGGGTTTTCTTGGTAAAGATAGTGGAGTGGTTTGCCATTTTCTTCTCTAGTAGATCCTTTTGTCAGACAATCAGAGCAACTTGTCTGGTATCACACAGCTAGGAAGTGTCTGAGGCTGTATTTGAACTCAGGTCTTCCTCTGACTCCAGATGCAGTTCTGTATCCACTGAGCTACCAGCTGTCTCTAATGTCTTTCTTAGATTTTTGCTTTATTATTTTGTCTAGCTATATTTAAAGTAATTCATAAAATGATTTGAACTGTCCTCCCAGTGATACTATTTTTTAATATTCCACCGAAATGACTAAGCCCCGAATCTAATTGTCCCTGTCCCAAAGGGATGGCAGCAACTGTGTAAGACCTGCATAAGCTAAGAAAGTTCACAACAAGGTCCTGGAAAATGTTGCTACATGTTAGCTATGGAGAATGCAGCAAAGGCTCAGAGGAGTCAGATTGATAAGATAACTTAGGACCTTTGTTCCATCTCCCTCATCTTACAGAAGGAAAAAACTAAGACCTAGAAAGGGAAAGTGACTTGCTACTAACACACAGTTAACAAGTGGCAAAACTGGGATTTGAATCAATTCCAATTAAATTTGATTTTTTTACCTTAGATTTATATGCTTACTTCCCCCTTCCCCAAAGTGCTATCACTGACCCTTACAGTATCCCTGTAAGGTGGTATCCTTTTTTTCACATTGTGGGGAATCAAAGCACAGAGAGCCTTATCACTTAACTGAGGTCAGCAAAGAATGGAGAGATCTCTTTTTTTCTACTAGATTGTTCAGTTTATCACTTCTTTCTTTTTAAAGTCTGTATCTATCAATTTAATTTATGTGACAGATTAAATTTTGATCACGTTTCTCTGAAACCATATCAACAGCATTATGCTGCTTTACTAAATAATGTAAAAAATATAAATTTCCTGTTTTACCAAAGGAAAATTTACATTTAAAAAAATCTAAGCTTTTTCCTGTGATGAGGTATGCTATCATGGATATGATAGTGTTGAGTGGAAAATCAGCAAGTATTAATTGAGCATCTTCTAATCTCTTCTATGCCATAACTTCTTTTTTTTTCTTTTCATTTGATCTTTCTAAGATCTGATTGACTGTAACCCTAAAAACAAATAATCTGGAGTCTCTTTAACTATTCGTCATAAGTACTGTCTTTTTTAAATGTTCCCCTCCTTTAAGAGGAACTCCAATAGCTTCATTCCCGCTTTGAACATATAATGTCAAAAGTTATCAGGTAGATGACTCATTCATCACCATAGCAGAATGTCTACTTGTTTTAAAGAGAAAATCGCTTATGCTTTGTGAACAGTCTTAACATTACCATCTGGAGAAGTTTTCTTTCCAGGTTTTAGTAAATGGGTTAAGATCTGTCAATATTTTCTTTAGCTGAAACCTATTACTACTTAGTGGTTACTAAAAAGAGGCGCTGTGCACATGATGCAATAGGTATGAAATCTGGTAACAGAAACTACCATGTATTCTTGTATTCGTAAACAAATTTTCTCATTGTGACTCCTTGTATTTAGCTCTAACTTTTTTCCTTTCTATAGGTAAGTATAGTTACTTATTTTAAAGCACATTTACCATCATAAAATATACATAATAATTTTTAGTGAATAAGATATGCATCTTCATAAGGGACAATCCAAAAAGTTGATTTAAAAGTTTGAAAAATATAGATAATTCTATTTCTATGCACAGTACCACTTTTATGTTCACTGAATAACCAAGCAAGAAATATATTTAAAAATATTAGTAAACTACAGATTGTTAGGAGTTAAATGCAACAAGTTGCAGTGATTAACTTTTTGTCTTTAAACATAAACATAACTATGTAACATGCTGTGATAGCATATAACTCAATAAAATTAGCACTGTAGTTATTGACCAGATGCTACATGTAAAAACAAAATTCAGACATTTAAAAATACATACCTGAAACTTTTTGTTTTCTTTCCCTTGGTGGGTGAAAAGGTGAATATTCATAAAGTTGCCATAAAGCTTTGGCCAAAAAGATATGTATTTTGAATAAAGAATCTTTCTTTAAATATCCAAAGAGAAGCTGAAATGGAAAGAATACATTTGAGTTCCCCCATACTCACACTTTTATTTAGCCTGTTGTTTTGGCTTGAACGTTTTTGTTAAATTTAACCTTTTGGACAATTTGATAAAAGGCCAGATTGAAATTGGGTCGGAGAAAGCATTTGATTTTGGCAAATCAATGATAATATTATCTATGTGTTATAATTACAAAATCAAAAGGACAAAAATATAGCTTAATGATTGTCACTAAATGAGAACAGTATATTACATCACTTAATAAATTAGTTTCATAGTTCTGTTTTATATACCATAAACCTCAATTATTCAGACTTTTCCAGCTGCTTTATTTGAGGGTAATATTAACACCATGTAGTGGAGTGGCACTTATCTATAGTACATAATGGATAGGTATCATCAGGTGGACTAAATTTATGACAAGAATTTCCTCCTGTAAACTCTGCTTTTGATAACTCAAACCCAAAGTCTATCGCTTTGTAGTATTTTAGAGCAGTGTTTCCTGAACTAATTTGGCTGTGGAGCATTTGGGAGCTCAAAATATATCGATGGAAGCTGTAACTTTGGTTCCCTGGGAGGTATTAGGAATTTAGTATGATCTAGGAATAAAGAAGGTTATGAGGAAGTTTTTCATATTGAAAATTTTCTGTACAAAAGTATTTTTGATAAATAATTTAATAGTTAACAATTTTGATTGGAAAAATATTGATAGAACTTTTTTGTGGGCTTTCAGCACGTGGCACACACAGAATACCAGGGTTTGATGGAATGTAGTTTGAGGAATGCTGAAATTTGGGAATTGCAATGCAGTGAGAACAAAATGACAGCTTTGATAACAAATTTTAAAATTTTAGTGGGGGTGGATCTTGGAAAAACCATTTGTTCCTCTAATACCAAGATTTTAAAAAATAATCAAAATATGTTGTCCCTACTGGTCAAGACTAGTTTAAGACTATTTGGGGAGGAACCACAAATACAGAAAACTCCTGTTTGTTTTGACAATTTTTCTGGGCAAGGAAAACAGACATTTTGGTTTAGACAGTGAGCCTTTGCTTGTTGGTTACATAAGAGCAAGGGGAAAACATAATAACTGAAGGAAACAAGTAGCAGGAAAACTTGGGAAGAATAGGAGAAAGAGAGGAAATAGGATCAGAAAAACCAAAGCAGTCAGTATAAATCAAAGAGCAAATGCTATTTCTTCTTGACTGGAATTATTACTTTATTTAGAACAAGCTATTGATTTCTTAATAAAGAATTCTCTATAGGGTGGTAGATATGTTACTGTTTATTACCAACTTTTGGTTCTGCTCCTGCAGTAGAGTCGAGAGCACAATTAGTAAAAATGTACTTTTCTTGGTTGTCTAGTGAGTCCCATATTTATGCAAATAGAAAAGTGAAACTATGCAAATAAATGGAATTATCTGTATTTTAAAACATTTTTACATCAAATTTTTTATTCTCTCCTGTAAATACATATATTTCTATTCAGTCACCGAATATTTGTTATGTATGACTCTCAAATATATATAGATACTTCTCTGTGGTCTTAATTTCTCCTTTGAACTCTAGTTCTATGTTGCCCACTAGCTGATGGATATCTCTACCTGCATGTCTCAAAAAGCATCAATTCATCTTGTCCAAAATGGCTCATTATCTTCCCTAGTGAGCACATCTCTTCTCAAAATTTCCTTAATTTTATTAAGATGCCACCATTCTTTGAGTCACTCCTTTTTGCTACATCTGAATCATTCTTGATTTCTTCCTCCCTGTTCCATGAGCCCTCTTTGCAGTATGTTGCCAGATTTTGTCAATTCTACCTCCACAAATCTCTGGCATTCATCCCCTTAGCGCCACTCATGGCCACTGCCCTGATTCAGGCCTCACAACCTCTTCTTTCTGCTTTTACAATATAGCTTCTCAATTAAGTCTCCCTCCTTCTGGTCTCTCCCCTCTTCAATTCACAGTCAAATCTGACCATGTCATTCCTGTATTCCCAAAACTTCAGTGGCTCTCTATCACCTCTATTATAAAATACAAGCCCTTTAGCCTAACAGTTAAATTTTTTCCCTTGTCTGGTTTCCACCTTCCCTACTCGATTTATTTCATATTATTCCCACACAAAGATTTCCCTGTCTTAACCACTCTACCCTAATGTACCTCAGTTTGTTAATTTTTTCTCCCTCTGGAAATGACTTTTTATTTATTTATCTGTGTGCGTGTTATATTCCTTGGTAGAATGTAGTCTTTTTGATATAAACTATTTTATATATTTTGCTATAGACCATTTTATTATATTTTATATATTTTGATATAGACCATTTTAATTTTGTTTTGTCATTGTATCCCTAAGACCTAACACAGTGCTTAAACATAGGAGGTATTTAGCAACTATTTGTTCAATTGTTGAAGGGTCTACTATATGAAATGTACTTTGTTAGCTTGTAGGGGAAGAAAAAAGATATGTGATCCTTCCTGTCTTGAGGAACAGTTGCTGATAAATTTAATGAGTTGTAAAATACTGATAAGCAATAAGGGAAACTAATTTTACCAATTAGAGTGGATCAAGGAAAAGAGGAACAAAGTCAAGGAAGTTAATTCTGTAAACACCTTAATTTTTGTAGTCTTGTGGATTTGTATTTCAATTTATATTGTATTAGTCTTGTGCATATCACCCTTAAGGGTAGATTGTGTTTTGAAGGCTGGCAGCATATCTTATTTGTGAGACAGTATTTGCCCCCAGGATCCAGTACTTGTGCCACACTTAGTTGGCACTTGATAGATGTTAAAATGGATAAATAATTTAACAATTTGTCAGTCAAGGTATGTAGGAAATAATTAAATTAAACCAGAAGAATTGATATGACTTTTGTCTTACCACCTATGTGGTGACAAGGGACCTGTTTTGGGACAGTAAACATTTGCTGAATAAATTAATTTTTTACTACCTCTGGTGTTGTACTAGGTATTGAATGAATTAATAAAAAAGCACTTACTATGTGCCTGGCACTGTGTCATGTGCTAATGCTAGACAGCTGCTGCCCTCTAGGGGTTTACATTCTTTTTTTTTGAGGGGGGAAGGCAGAGCAATTGGGGTTACGTGACTTGCCCAAGGTCACACAGCTAGTGCGTGTGTCAAGTGTCTGAGGCCGGATTTGAGCTCAGGTCCTCCTGACTCCAGGGCCAGTGCTCCACTCACTGCCTCACCTAGCTGCCCCAAGGGGTTTACATTCTAATGGGGAAAAATAACAATGGGGAGCTAGAAGTGTATGGGGTTAGGTGAGGGGAGATATTGGAGGTATAAAGAAAAGTAAGACCTGGATCCTGCCCTAAACGAATTTATCATCTAGTAAAGGAGATAAGTTGTCTGCCTCCCCCTTGAAATTTCACATAAAGCAAAACAGAATACAAGAGATAAAGATGAGGCACCTGTTGAATAGCAGGATCCAAAAAGATTTCAACAAGCTAGAAGGAAGGTGTGAATATAATAAGTTTGAATCTAATAGGGGTAAAGTCTAAACTAACATTAAAACCTACCATGTGGAAGGCATGAGGTTCAGCCTAACATTAGAGAGACACCCTCAGAGTGAGGACCATCTGGGTCCAGTTCCTACCTCTGACACATGAATGAACGAATGAATTTTTAAAGCATTTATTAGGTGCTTGCTATATGCAAAGTACTGTGCTAAGCACTGGGGATACAAATAATAATTATAGTTAGCATTTATATCTCACTTTAAGGTTTGCAAATATCTCATTTTGTCCTCACAACAACCCTAGGAGGTAGGTGCTATTATCCCCATTATGAGGAAACTGAGGCAGACATCAGTTAATGACTTGCCCAGGGTCACACACTAAGTGCCTGAGGCAGGATTTGAACTCAAGTCACGTCCAGATCGCTAACCACTATGTTACTTAGCTGACTTAGAAAAGACAGTACCTGATACCAAGGTGCTTACCTTCTATTATTCCACATATATGGAAGGTTTCATCTGTAAAACAAAAAGATCCTATGAACCTTGGGGTACACTGGTAAAGCAGATGGCAGTCCTTCTCCTATAATGTCATTTCTACTAATAAAATCATAACAGTTTTTGATGTTGAACCATTTGACAGTGCCAAGGACTGTGGTAGCAAGAACTTTCTTCTGGGACTTTAATAACTGTGGCTATAGCACCTGAAGGAGTGGTTGCCAGGCCACACCTCCATGGGGGTTACTTTCCTAGTGATGGCTACAAGCACTGGACTGGAAGCACTGCTGTTCCCAAGGCTCTTGGGTTCAGGGTCCTAAGCTATCTTCTTCAGGGTTTGAAGGGATATAGGTGTTAAGGCGGTGGTGTGATTTGCATGGCATATGCTGCTTCTCATCTCTCTCTCTCTCAGGATGCCTTGCTGCTTCAACTGCACAGGGTTGCCTACATATTAACTGCAGAACCTTGGGAAAGTTAACTGGCAATGCCATGGTCAGCACTCATTAAAACTATAAAATACCTATCTGCATCAGTAGAGGGAGATTCTTTACTGGGAGTTCCCTAAGCCAGTGAAATTGTGCCATGTCCTCCCACCTCTCATCCCCCTCATTGCCCTCTTAAAAAAGTAGAGTATAGGGGCAGCTAGGTGGTGCGGTGAGTAGAACACTAGCCCTGGAGTCAGGAGGATCTGAGTTCAAATTCACCCTCAGACACTTGACACACTACTAGCTGTGTGACCTTGGGCAAGTCACTTAACCCCAATTGCCCTGCCTTCCCCCCTCCAAAAAAAAAGGTAGCATGTGTGTGTATGTATATGTGTATATATATGTATATGTATATGTATATGTATATGTATCTGTATATACTTGTGTTCAAGGAATCAAGTACACCGATACAGGATTGGACAGGCACGGCTCAAAGAACATTAACGAAAAAAAAGGGTTTTAGTAGACTATAAGTTCAATACAGCACGACAATAAAAAAAATTAACAAATTACATTAATAGATGTCTAGAGTCCATAGTGTGATTATTTGTAGGTACTATGCCCAGTCACAGCACATCTGCAGTATTGTATCCAGTTCCGGGTACCACATTTTAAGATGGATGTTGATGGGGTTTAGCTTGTGGAGACCATATTATGTAAGAACTGGTTGAAGAAACTATATTATTATGTGTAATAGCCGTGTATGTATATTGCTTTAAGGTTTGCAAGTTGCTTTATATATTTTATTTGAACCTCACATGAAGTAGGTATCACAGGTTTTCTCATTTTAAAGATGAGGAAACTGAGTCTCAGAAAGGTCAACTAAGATAGTCGCATAGCTAAGTAAGCATCAGAGGCAGAATTTAAACCCATGTCTTCCTGGCTTTGATTCCAGTATCCTATCCACAGATGCTTAGCTTGCTGAAGAGAAGGCTCTGGTATTGGGGAAGAGAAGATAGGAAAACTGGAGAGAATATACTAGCTAACTTCAAATATTTGTAGGATCACATGTCATGTGGAAGAGAGATTAGAACCCAGAGTCAGAACTATAGTAGGAGCAGTAGGTGGAATTTGCAAAGTGGCACACTTATTAGGTTCACTGTGGAAAAAAAAAGTTTTTAACAAATAGTTGTCCCCAGGATTTTACTGTCTTGGTTCTGCTTCCCTGGAGGTTTTCAGGTAAAAATTGGAATGTCCCTACTCAGGGTTATTATAAGGGGGATTCTTGCCCAGGTATGGGTTGAATGACCAAACCCCAGAGTTCCTTTCCCACTTTAAGTTTCAATGAGAGGAGATTCTGGCTGTCAGGATTCTCAGTGAGGGCTTCATAGAGGTAGTGATATTTTAAGCTTGAAGGATGAGTAAGACTTAAGCAAAGAAAGATTGGTGAGAAGGATGTTCCAAGCATAGGGAACATTGTGAGTAGAGGTACAGAGATGGGAAAGTGCTATGGTTATTCCAAAGGTTGATGAGTAGTTAAGTTTAGCTAGTGTGTAGCATATATGGTATAAATAAGGGTGAAAGGTGGGGTGGAAGTAGTTTTTGGAGTGTTTTTAATTCCAGGATAAGGAGTTTACATTTTATTTGGTCCCATAGGAAGCCATTGAAAGTTTTTAATCAGTTCAGTAGTACGCCCAGATGTACATATGAAAATGGCATGTGTGGTGGATTAGCATGGGCAAGAAACTAGAGATAGAAAGAGACTGGTTAAGAGGCTTTTGCAATAGGCAGGTGGGAATTAATGAGAACCTGAACTATGGTTGAAATGGAAATGAAGATGTCAGTATAGGAGGTACTGTTGAGATAGATTGACTATACTTATATGCTGAATGGGGGGAGGGAGGATGGCAGAATTGTGGCACCATTGACAGAATTAGAGCAGTCAGGAAAAGGAGCATATTATAAAGAAAGAAGATGAGTTCTGTTTTAGACATTTAGCTAGAGTTGTAGACAGGACAGCCAAGTGGGCAGCTTCCCATAAGTAGTTGAAAATGTGATTCTGGAACTTGAAAGTCTAAAAAAAGAGGTTTTTAAATCACCTTCAGATAGGTGAGGAGTTGAAGGGGGGTGATTGAGATCATCAAGGGAAAAGGTATAGAGGGAAGAAAGGGAATGCTTAGAAAATGCTTATATTAAGGGAATGGGAGAAGAAAAAATACCAAAGAAAGAGAATGAGAAGAAGCATTTAAAGAGATAAAGCCAAGAGGAGAAAGACAATATTAAGGAAGCTTGAAGAGGAGAGGGGGACAGGAGATAGTGCTTAATGTAATTTGCTGAAGAAAGGTCAAGAAGGGAGAATTCCTCTGAAAGGCCATTGGCTTTGGCAAGTTAGAGGGCAGTTTGCTCAATAACCAGCTTAGAAGGGAATTAGGAGTGATCTGGTAGTGAAGAAATAGGAGCAATTAGTATAGATGACTCCTTTATGAAATTGGACAATGAAAAGGTGATGAGAGTGGAACCACAGCTTAATAGAGCCACAGAATTAAGGGAACCATCTTTAAAAAAAAAAACAGTTTTTAGTTCATTCCAGAATACCACTTAAAATTCTTGATTATTTCAATAATCCAGTTTGCGGATACTATTTTGGTGTACTTTGCTAAATGTTTGACAATAGTGATAAATCTCCTTAACTTTCCAACAATAAAGCTAGTAATTGACTTATTTAAACTTTCCTTACAGATGATGAAGGAGGTCAGGATGAATCCTTAGATTCAAAGGTATGAACTAAAAATCTTCATTATATTTGCTGCTCTTTAGCTAAGTTTGTCAACCACAAGCCAACAAGCATTTCTTAAGTGACTACTAATTGTGAAGTGCTAGGAATACAAAGAAAGGTGAAAAACAACCCCTACTCTCAAGGGGCTCACAGTCTAATGAAGGAGGCAACTTGCAAACAACTATGTACAAATAAAATTTATGTAGGATAAATTGGAGATTATCTGTTTGCATAGTATAACTAAAGAAGATATAAAGAATCTGCATTTATGTGATAAACAGAATTAGAATTTTCTTATTTAAGTGATAGAGGCAGCATTGCCCTTTTGCCAAAAATATTAACTTTGTCCGCTAAGTGAGAGGTTTATATGTAACATCAATGTATGACACATAGGTAGAGCCAGGAGAACAGTAGAAGTGTTATCTTTACTTTCTGAAAACAAACAGTATACTTTCCTCTTTTCAAAAGTATTGTTCATGTTAGTTCTACTTGAAATTTTTTAAGCACCTACTATGTGGAAGTCATGAGGTGTAACTTGATTCAGTAGATAGAGAGTCAGCTTTACCTGGATCCAATTCCTACATCTGACACAAGCTTGAAGGAATATTTAAAAAGCATCTTTTTTTTCTCCATAGGTTTTGAAGTATCTGAAGTCAAGTAACTGTACCATTTTAGCAGGAGCCAGTTTCAGTTGTGTTTTTCTTTATTTTTGTCCTTTGCATGTATTAATGCTTTTTAAAAAAAAATAACCTGTTGTTTTATATTTCAAGTAACAGGTTTTTTTTTTTTATTAATCTGTCCTTCCTAATACCTCATTGCTCAATTTTAAAGGAATAACAAAAAAAAAACATTGCTCTCAGTACATAGTCTAGCAAAACAAATTTCCATTTTAGCCTTGTCTGAGAGATGTATATTTCTTTTTGTATTTTAATTTAATCACTTTGCTATTATGAGGCAAGAATTGTGTATCATCTTTATTCTTTGAGACTCGTGGCTTAGCATCATGTTTCTCAGAGTTGTAGTCTTTCAAAATTGTTTTCCTCTGTCATGTTACCATGGCATAAAGTGATCTATTTTTGCTCACTTAACTCTGAATCGGTTCATAAAAGTCTTCCTAGTTTCCTCAGAAATTGTCCATTTCATTGTTTTCTTACAGCACAACAATATTCCATTACATTCATATACCATAAGATGTTTAGCCATTTACCAATGGCTAAGGAGGTGGACACTTCCCCTCCACCACCCCCCCCTTTTCCAATTTTTGACAGCCACAAAAAGTACTATTAATGCTTTTTCAAGAATGTTTTTCACATATCACTTTTCTAACATATAAAACACTTGTAATATTAGCCCTATGCTTAAAAAAAATCCATCCCAAAGTAGACATGTAAAAGTACTATAGTTGACAGGTCATTAAAAGCAATTTTGAAATGACAGAAAAGAGTTTATTTTACTACTGTTTGAGGAAATAACTAGTTTTGGAGGAAAGTTATATTAAAACAATAGAAAATAAAATAATTTTACTAACATAAGTTAAAAGGTGCTAGTAGCTATAAATAAGGAATCTAAAAGGAGGTTAGCCAAAAAGATAGCTCAAAGGATAAAAATCAGTTCTAAATCTAAGTTAACAGAACCTATCATATTAGTCTAACTATAACATGTGCCAGATATAGGTCACACTCCTGAAAGAGACCTTTGAAGGGAAAATATATCTATTTGCTGGAAAATAATTTCATGAAATTAATGTGCTAAAATTATATTTACTGTGGAACATTTTTTTTACACTTCTCAGACTTCCTTGCCATCAGAAGAATCAGTAAAGGACCATGCCACAACAGCCCGAGTAGTAGCTGGTCAGATCTTCGTAGAATCAGAAGAACCAGAATTGGAATCCCCTGCCAAAGAGAACAGCTTCAAGAACCAAGACAGAGATATTGAAACTATTATAGAAGACTCCAACTCTCTACAGATGCCAAATCTAGAAAACAAGGACTTGGCAGAAAGTGAGGAAGTATTGAAATCAGGTACTGTGTTGCATACTTCAGGTTTTCCTGATTTGAAAAGCAGAACTGAGTTGCTTACACTTTAAAGGAAAGGTAGAAGAATGTTTACTGTTTTTGCTAAATGTGTAGTAGGAAGAGCACAGACCTTGGGCCTAAGAAACCTGTGTTTGGATCCCAGTTTTTAATTTCCAGTCTTTTGGAAAGAAAACTTCCATTTAACCATATACTCTTAGTGAATTAATTTATTCATTGTTTCCCAAACACAATCTGTGCTTTCCCACCTCCACACATCTGCTTGTACCACTCCCTATGTCGAGAATGCCTGCCCCTGCCACCTCTTCCCATTCTTCATACCTCAGTTTACACAGCACCTCTTCCATGAGATTTCCTTGTAATATTAGCCCTATCTTTAAAAAAAAAAATCCATCCCAAAGTAACCATGAAAGTATATGGTTGACAGATTAAAAGCAATGTTGAAGTTAGGTAGAAGAAATTGAACTGATAACCTCTCCTTCCTCCAGAGCTTCATATTACTTCTAGTCTTTCTCAGTCATTTTACACAACATATAAACAATATCATTATTTAAGTGTACATTTTTTCTCAGTGCCTATCTCAGTAAAAATTGAGTTGATAAATTTAGGTAACATATATAAAGCATTTTGAAAACCTCAAGGCATATTGCAAATATCAGCTGCCATTATCATTATTATTTTCAATATCATTATTATTTCGCTAAAATGTAATTATAGCCTTTGGTCTTTTTTCTTTTCTTTTGGATTATCCCTTGTGAATACATGTGACTTCTCTAAGAAATATGCATTGTGTTCTTGATTGGTCACAATTGTACCTAAACCAAGCCTTCAGTGGAAAGAAAGATCATAATTGTCAAAATGTTGTTGTTGATGGAATTTTTTAAGCACCTCTTTTGTGCATAGCACTGTCCTAGGCATGAGGGCAGATAGAAAAATGAAGAGATTGGATCTGTCAAGGAATTTATAATCTAGTGAGGGGGGAAAAGAACCATATCCTCATCATTATCACCATAATTTGCATTTATGCAAAATACCTACAGCCATGATTTCATTTGCCCCTCAAAATAACCTTTCAAGGTAGGTAGAACAGGTATTATCATCTCCATTTTACAAGTTATGATGAAAATTAGCACCTGCCTGTGGTTGTGCGGTAACATATATAAAACTGAAAAGCTTTGCAAAGTGCTATAGAAATGGTAGCTATTATTGTTATCATTTTGCGGATGAGGAAAGTGAGGTTTAGAAAGATCAAGTGTGTTGCCCATGGTTATAGAGTAAGCGTCAGAGACAGAATGATGTCTTCTGATTCAGGTCCTGTGTGCTTTCCATTACACCACTAACATATAAAAATAAATTCTAGAATTTAAGACACTAATGAATAAAAGGAGTACAAAGAGTTATGTAAGGTCTAAAGGAAAGATAATATCTGATTGGGTGGAAGAGAAGAAAAGGCAGTTCAGAGATAGTTTCATTGAGGAAATGTCATTTCTGCTAGATCTTAAAGAATAGGCAGAATCTGTTTGCTTCATTGTATTTTTTAATTAATTCATTTTTAAAGCACAGAGATTTTTTTGGTCCCTTTTTTTTAGCTCTAAATTCTCTTCTTTCCCTCCCCTCCCCACCTAATGAAAAGGCAAGAAAAACAAAACGTAAGGAATAAGTAGGCTCTCAATAGGCATAAACCTAAGGAATGCCTTGCATAAAGGAATGGGGCAGCAGGAAAAAGTGTAGAACCTATTTCAGGGACTGTAAATACTTGTTACTGCTTTTGGTTCTCTTAGCATTAATAGTTTTCTTAAAGTGATTATTGTCCCACCAATCAGCTCCTTCTCTGCGACATATAGTCTTTAGAGTGAACAGTTAAAGAGTCTTGTCCAGGGTCACATAGCTAGTATGGATCAGAGATGGGACTTGAATCCAGATCTTTCCCACCCAGAGGCCAAATCTATCCACTACATCCTATTACCTCTCAATTTTATTTTTAAGGAAGACAATGTACAGTTTTAGCCATCTAATAAACATTTGTTCAAATTACACGTTATAGTCTAAAGATTACATATGCGGTGATATAAGTAGGGTTGGAAGGAAGCTTGGCAAGAGGGATTATAAATTTTTTTCTGAATCTGATCCAAGAAGTTTTTGTTAAGCACAACAAGGGCATTAGAGAATAAACATAAAAGAATAGTAACAAATACAAAGGAGTTAAATTCAAAGTAGTTAGGGAGGGCACTTTGCAGTTAAGGAATTACAAAAGAAATAAATAGGAACGGACTGGTTGCAACCTGCATTGTTGGAGGGAATATCCACACGAGTGAGATCACAGGATCAGGGTAGTTTTGGAGTACAAGTGCCAGACACTGAAGACCTCAATGGTCAAAGTAAAGATTATAATTCAGAAGTCCTTTCAATTTCTTTTGGACACTTTTACTTTGTCATAAAGCTGCAAAAAAAGACTCAGCCGTGGCATTGTTCTGGTTAGATGGTTTCAATACATTAGCAGTTAGACTACTTTGACTGATTTTCTGGTCTACTTTCAGTGACACAGAGTTTAAACCTCTTCTTATACAATGTTTAAAATCCCTGTTCTCAGGTAAATGAGCTGATTTGAACCAAAGGGTGACTCTTCCAGTAAATTGCTGATTAAAAAGAGAATTAAGATTTCCCTGGAAACAATTAGCCTGAAAGTAGGAGACTAGAAGAACACAGACATCTGCCAACAACATTATCATTGTACAAAAAGTAAAAAAGAAAATAAAAGAATATAATGACTGTCTAGGAGACCATTTCTTTTAGACTAGCACTTACCTAAAATTCAAGGTTTTTTTCTTAACATGGATTTTTAAAACAAAAAACAAGTACTTTAACGCTACCTATCAAAAAAAAAAAAACAAAAAGTTCCTTTCAATAGCCTGTGGTCTTCTTCGGCAAGATCTATTGTATTAAATTTTTCCATAGTCTGCTCCTTCATTTTCATTAAATTTGTCTAGCTTGTTTTTTCCGTGACCACGTAGGCCATTGTTTTCTCTTTTTTTGTGACTGTAATAAAATGGGTGAGAGGCCGGATGCTTCAGTGGATAAAGAACTGGCCTCAGAATCTGGAAGACCTTAGTTTAAGTCCTAATTTTGACTCATAGAAGATTTATGACCCTGGGCAAATCCCTTAACCTTTCAGGGCTCCAGGCAACTATCTTAA
This sequence comes from Trichosurus vulpecula, assembly GCF_011100635.1. Taxonomy (NCBI): domain Eukaryota; kingdom Metazoa; phylum Chordata; class Mammalia; order Diprotodontia; family Phalangeridae; genus Trichosurus; species Trichosurus vulpecula. The sequence continues at coordinate 239,606,226 of NC_050580.1, read as the reverse complement.
GCCTATATAAGTTGCTGAACTGCTTTAGTAGAGTTAGTTTCCTCATTGAGGAGCTCCCTGAAAGTTAAATCATATGTCCTGATTAAATAAAAAGTAAAGTTAGTTGTTTTTCAGTAAGTTTTACAGTAAGTTAGAACTGAGCTCCTTTCAGGGGAATCCTGATCTTCTGGGTTGGATTTTTTAAATCCTTCATGGAAAAAATACATTTGAGTAAAATAAATGGATCACTTTGGTTCACTTCTTAAATTTTTCTGTGACGTAGAACATGAAGCCCTGTTAAACAATTCTCAGCTAGACTTTTGCAGAAAAACAATTTGACATCCCAGCAATTTCCACTACATCTGTATCTTTTCCCAACAGATTTCTGTCACATGTTTTCAAACCTGTAATGTTAAGCCTCTCTTTATTTGCTCTTTGCTATTTTATTTATTTTAGGCATGTTTTCTATAAGTCACCTAAAGTGTGTCTTTGTTCCAAGTGTAACTTATTCTTAGAATTTTGTTAAGCTTACTGAGTACTATAAGATTTCTTCATTAAATTGATGGCTTTTTTTGTTTTATACTGAATAGTAATGTTGCACTTCTGAGTGAGTTAGGTATTCTCCAGTTGTGTACATGTGGAAGTACAGTGGGGCTTTAGTTAACCAGCTTAGTTTGGAAATGAATGTTGTAGCTTTAATAATTGGGGGGGGATGGGTAACTAAGGGTTTTTTTTCCTCGCTTAGTCAAAAATGAAGAAAGAACAATTTCATGGAAGTATGAGCTTGCAAAAACAAGCTAAATAGCCTACTTCCTATAATAGGTTCTTACCACATTTTACATGTATTTAAAAATCAGAAGAGTTTTCTTTTAAAATCAATAAGTGAATGACAGGATCAACAAATTCTGTCCTCACAGAGCTCTTGTAAACATCAAAGTTGTACTTCTGGGTGCAATGTTACAGATCATTTTTGCTGTGGCTTCTGAAACTTTTTTTTTGTCATTAGACTTCAAATAGTAAAGAGCTTTTCAAAACTTAGGTTTTTTCTAGAGTCCCCACTGCCTGCAACCTGTACCTAGTAAAAAATTCTTATTATTTTAGGGCTCTAGTTATTTATGATGCAAGCAAATAGGATTTTACTATGCATCAGCTCCTCCAATTTTGGAATTTTGGAATTAACTACTTCAGTACACCTACTGGTCTGATGGAATCGATTCATCTTCCAAAGGTTCTACTCTATTTCCAAGGAGTCACTAGCTGTCCAGAAAGATCTAGTCTTCTGACTAATATTTAAGAATATTTAAAGGTCTTTACTTGTTATAGGAGAAACGATCCTTGTTATGTTCACTATTAAAGAATTCTACTCACTGTTGCAGGAACCCTCCAGGCTATGCATTGAATTTTTTTCTTCTATTTTACACTTATTTACACTTAAAAAATGAATTTCTATTGATATCTTTTTTAATGTCACGTTCATTTCCCAATGTATCCCCCTGCTTTACTCACCCAGAGAGCTGTCCTTTATAACAAAGATTAAAAAGGAAAAGAATTAAACTATTTAACAATACTATGCAACATTTTGAGATTGTCTGACATCATAAATAATGTCCCATATTAATAGTTCCCCACTTCTTCCAGAAAAAAAAAACCAGGAGTAAGTGCCTTCCGTATTTTTCTTTGGAGGTCAAGCTTGGTCATTATAATTTCACATAATCTAGTTTCAGTTATTTTGTTGTTCTTTCTATTTACATTGCTGTAGTCATTATGAATATTATTTTCCTGGTTGTTTACTTCACTTTGCATCAGGTTCTTATAAGTTTTCATGTGCTTCTCTGTATTCTTCATATTCATAATTCCCTAGGCACAGTAATATTCCATTATATTCATGTGCCCCTGCTTGCTTAGCCCCTCCCCAATTGTTGAGCATCTACTTTGTTTCCATTTCTTTGCTACTACAAAATGCACTGCCTTGGTGCATGTGGAGCCTTTCTTTTTGTCATTAATCGCAATGAGAGATAGGCCTAGCAGTAAAATACCTAGGTCAGAGGGTATGAACAGTTTAGTTACATCTTCAAAATAATTCCAAATTGCTTTCCAAAATAGTTGGACTATTTCACAACTCCTCCAAAGTAGTATACCCATTTTTTTCACAATTTGATCCACTTTAGCAATGCAGCCATGACTCAGGTAATTGCTTCAGAGGTCTAGGAAGTGTGTTTTTCCTTAATTTCCTTAAATGAATGACATAAATTTGAAGGTTAACTTTTTTTTCTCATAGCTTAGAACATCTAATTAAAGGGGGAAACTATGGATCCTAGTTATTTTTTAAGTCATGCAAAGCAGTTTGTACCTGTATTTGCTATTTTTAGGAAGTGCTTCAAACATATCAAACAATTCTAGTTTCATATGATGTAACACTCTGGTCGTATGTGGTTTCAAGTGAGGCAGTTTTACTGTAGATAGATTGTAGAGTATCAAAAGGTTTTAAACCTGATGTAATATTAAGAGTAAGGAGGCTAAAACTTCAGGCTGCACCTGGTCAGACTGTTTAAAACTGAAACTCTTCAAATGAACTTTTTTTGGTTAACACTTTTCTAAACAACTAGGTAGGTTAACAGAATGGAAACACTTGTTTTCAGTCAGCTATCTTCTCTAGATATACCAGAGTAAGTCCAGAGGAAAATGGCCAATAAGGAAGAAGAAATGCAAAACTGTCTTAAAATGAATGACTGAAGGAAAATTTAACATTAGAAGAGATCATAATTGCCTTCAAATACATTAAGGGTTGTTAAGTGAAAGAGAGCCTCAGAGGACAGAACTAGGATCAATGAATAATCCAAAAATGGAATGAACTGCTTTGAGAGAGAATGAATTTCACATCCGTGGAGCTCTTCAAGTAGAATCTAAATGACTACTTTTTGGATATGTAGAGAGATTTCATTTTTTAGGTGAAGGTTGGACTAGATCACTTCTAACTAGTTTATTTAGCTCTAACATTCTATAATTCCATGTAAATCCTCAGGAGGAAAATGACTACTTTTTTAAGACTGAAAAATTCTGTAATAGTTTCTAGCATAGCAATTTCCATCCCTGCATTATAACACCCCATCTGTTAATTGCCCCAAGAAGCCATTATCACAAGAGTCAATTTTTAATTCACTGTATTTTCAGATCTGTACCTTGTAGTACTTATCTTAAAACCATGTGATTCACATTTAAAAACAACAAAATTAAAAACACGATCAGAGCTCTAAAAATTATGTTAATTACTGCATTATGATAATGATGATGACACTGGACGATGGAGTAAAGTAGAATTAATTGTAACCCAACTATTGTTCTTTGGGTAAGTGGGAAAAAGTTACAATATTAGTTTATCAAATTTACTTTCATTCCAAATTTCTATGTTGTTTCTGGTGTTAAGTAGGATTGCAGGTACTCTGCTAAACCAAATTTGGAATAAGTACCAGTGTACAGATAACTTTTTTCACATCCTAAGATGTTAGAGTGGTAAGGGACCTTAGGATTTACTTAACCCAATTCCTAGCTGAATCATGAATCCCATCTAAAACACTTCCAAAAACCTACTATTCAGTCTCTTTCTCCAGAGGCAGTCCATTCTACTTCTGTGTGGCTTTAGTTATTAGGAAGTTCTTCTTCTAATTCTAATTCCTCTCTCTAAACAGTGTTGTTGAAGACCTTACAAGTTATTCATTGATGTTATCTGTGATCTCCTTGATTTCAGACTGAAGCTTATCCATACCTTCTGATCTTATGTAATTCTTTTCTGTGTGTCCTCATAAAGCTGCTATAGAGGCATTGATGCTTGAGGCTTTCTCCTAGGTCCTTTTTCAACAGCTTCTAAATATAGTGTAGCACACGGGTTATCTAGCTGTTATCTTTTTGTCTCACTATATGACTGTCCTACTTTTTCTCATCATGAGTTTTTCCTCAATGATAACATTTAAGCTACTTCATGTACATAAATCATGCTGCTTATGTACTATCATATCATGCTGCATACAGCCATGGTCCATCTTTTTATTGCCCTTTGGATTTTTAGTAATTTAGATTCTTCAGAGATTGTGGTGGTCCATGTTTAAAAGCCGTACAACATCACTGGAGAATCTTAGCGTAAAGGTAAGATTTTGTGTCAGGGAACAGCTTAAAATCATATAAGGTACTGCGTGATTTCCCAAATGGAAGCTAGCTTGTTCTCTTCCTCCTTTTCAGTTCTGGACCTAGCATCTGCAGTGCCTGGCTAAGACATAAATACTGGTGGACTAAGTGGATTTCTGTCCAGATGTATATCACAGTTTGGGCAAAAAGCATTTCTTATCCATTCAGTTTTTCCCACATGGGTTGTTAGATTGATCTCTTGAGAGATGGAAAAATAGGCTATAATGTGATAACAGCATTTCCAAGTTCTTGATCATGAAAGTAGAATTCTTGTGGGTGAGGGCAAGATGAAGAGTAACTGTCCCTTTGTAGGGGGAGTAGGGAAGATTGAGGAACTGAGAGGCAGAGGTTAGAGTATTTGAGGGAGTATCAGTATGTATGTTGCAGTCATCTCATATAAGATCAGGAGGTAGAATAGAGAGCAAAAGACTCTGAGTCAGTTCCTGAACTTATTGAGAAAGGAGAGAGAATAAAACCAGTAGATAACAGCAGGCAGGATCTAGATTAGGAGAGAAATTTGGAGGGAGTGAATCTCAAAGAGGGAAAGGCAGCAGAGGGATTGTGGGAGATGGAAACATACTCTTCCTTTCAGTGTTGTCAGTCTTCATCCTTCTAGCCACCTTGAGCAATGATCCTATCCATTTTTTCACCCTCCTCTTCTCCCTCCCCACTAATTTGTAGTTTTCCTTAGCAACCTTCACCCATTTTGAGCTTTAGCACTTCTGACAGTATTTCTACAGCACTGCCATGTTTTTGTGTTCATACTCTAACTTGCATTACTTTCATCTTCTGTACTTACCAGCTGCCTGTTTAAAATGTATAGTTAGTGAGCTCTCTGTGCATATTGATCATTTCAAACAACAATTTTTTTCCTTCTCATCTGAATTGTTTACCTTTGTGTCTTCAGAATTTCATTATTGAGAGTTTCCCATCCCTCCTATCTGACTCTTCTTCTAATATAGTTGATATTAAATGGTTCTATCTGAGTATTCAAGATTTATTTGTAACTGGGGGATAAGGAGGAGTTGCTTTTTTTTAAATCACAAGATACCTTTTATTTAAATAATTGGTGCTTGGTGGTATTGATTTGAGGCAAGCTTTTATACCATGTTGATACAGAAAGCATCCTATACAAAGGTCACAGTAACTTCTAGTATACCTTTTGGAATTCATGGATTTACTGTGAGAAAGAATTTCATCTTAGCGTTGATGCCTAAAACAGGATGTTTTTGTGTGCTTATGAATGTGCTTTTTTTTTTCTTTTGTCTAAATTTATTTATTTTTTGAATTTATTTTTAGTTTTCCACATTCATTTCTACAAGATTTTAAGTTACAAATTTTCTCCCCATCTCTACCCTCCCCCCCCCCCACCTCAAGATTTCTCATAAAGTCATTAGCTTCCTCTTGCTCCATTCTAATTTTTAAGGCAGTATTTTCTTCAGTGGTCTTTTGGGCCTCCTTTTCCATTTAGCTAATTCTGCCTTTTAAGGCATTCTCCTCGTTGGCTTTATGGACCTCTTTTGCCATTTGGGTTAGTCTATTTTTTAAGGTATTATTTACTTCAGTATTTTTTTGGGTCTCCTTTAGCAAGCTGTTGACTTGTTTTTCATGATTTTCTTGCATCACTCTCGTTTCTCTTCCCAGTTTTTCATCTACTTCTCTTACTTGATTTTCCAAATCCTTTTTGAACTTTTCCATGGCCTGAGACCAATTCATATTTTTCTTGGAGGCTTTTGATGCAGGATCCTTGATTTTGTTGACTTCTTCTAGCTATATGTTTTGATCTTTTTGTCATCAAAGTAAGATTCCATAGCCTGAGTCCTTTTACACTTTCAGCTCATTTCCCCAGCCAATTACTTGACCTTTGAGCTATTTGTCAGGGTATGACTGCTTTCAGAGTAGAGAGTGCTCCGTCCCAAGCTTTAGGAGTTTTATGCTGCTGTTTTCAGAGCTCCTTCTCTTCTGAGGTGGTATGATACTCCTCTCCTGGCCTGTGCTCTGGTCTGTGAGTGCAAGCACTCCTTTCTGCTGTGTAACTACCAGGAGGACTCCCTCTCCACAGCTACCACAAGCTCTGCCACCCTAGCCCTCCTCCTCCCCCAAGGACCGCCAACAAGGACTGCAACTCCAAGCAGGGCAAAGCAAGAGAACCCTGCCTCAGCACCAGCAAAGAGATCCCTGCACTCCCAGTCTGATCAGCCACTTGATTCCCTCCACTGTCTGTTGGTGTGAAGCTCCAGAAGCAGCAGCCTTAGCCACTGCTGCTGCCACCACCACTATAGCCACCTCCACAGTACCAGGGCTAGGGCCAGATCGCACACTTCTCACCCAGGTCCAACAGTTTTCCCACTGACCTGCTCCATTGTCTTTGGCATTTGTGGGTTGAGAAGTCTGGAAACTGCCACAGCTGCCAGTGGTTCAGTGCCCCTGAACTACTTTGGCCTGGTTGGTCTGTCCTGGCATGGCCCGCACTGGGCTGTGCTCTGCTCCTAACCTGGTGTAACAGGCCCTTCCCAGCGACCATCCAGGCTGTCTTGGGCTAGAGACTTGTTTCGCTCTGTGATTTCATGGGTTCTGTAGCTCTTGAATTTGATTAGAGTCATTTTTTACAGGTGTTTACAGGGATTTGTGGGAGAACTCAAGCAAGTCCCTGTTTTCACGGCCATCTTGGTTCTACTCCTAGGAGCTGCTTTTTCAATGAATGCATTCTTTTTTAGTGAGAATGATAATACTTGACTTTATAACTTTTTCTTTCCAGTTCTGACTGCCATTGAAGGTACAGCTGATGGGGAGCCCTGTCACTTTCCCTTCCTCTTCCTTGAGAAAGAATATGCTGAATGTACGTCAGATGGGAGGGAAGATGGTAGGCTGTGGTGTGCCACAACCTATGACTACAAAACAGATGAAAAGTGGGGCTTTTGTGAAAGTGAGTATATATCCAGAGATATGTGTAAGAAATTTCTTATCTTAGCCAAGTTTTAAGAACTTTACCTTCTTGCACCTTTTTCTTCCCCCTTTCTCCAATTTTAGTTGTTTAAAAAAATTTATATTGTTTCAGTTTATTCTCTCTCCTTTTCCCTCTCCCTCTCCCTCTCCCTCTCCTTCACCCTCCCTCTCCCATCTCCTCCCTAACCCCTGAACCAAAAAAAAAAAAAAAGAGGAAACCCAACCCCCTATAATAAATATGTATGAATCAAACAAAACACATTCCCACATGTCATTAAATGTCTCATCCTGCACCTTGACTCTGTCACTTCTCTACCACGAGGTGGGTAGCATGGTTCATTATCAGTCCTCTGGAATCATGGTTGGTCATTGTATTGATTCATGTTCTTAAGTCTTTTCAAAGTTAATTTTTCTTTACAGAGTTGTTGTATAAATTTTTCTCCTGGTTCTGCTTACTTCGTTCTTCATAAATTTATACAAATCTTCCCAGGTTTCTCTGAAATTGTCCCTTTCAACATTTCTCATGACACACTAAAATCTATTAACATTCATATACCATAGTTTGTTCAGCCTCTTCTCAGTTTATCCTTTTAGTTATATTATTTTACCACACATTGTACATTTGGGTCCTTTCTCTCTTACTTTGTTGGGGGAGAGGGGGAATTAAGCCTAGTAGAAATATCACTGGTTCAAAAGGTATGCACAGTTCAGTGACTTTGGAAGCTAATTTCAGAGTGTTCCAGAGCAGTTGGGCCAGTTTATAGTTCTGCTCATATTCCACCAGTATGTCTTCCTGTAGCTCCTCCTGTAATTGTCATTTTCCTTTCTGTCATCGTCACCAATCTGATAGGGGTGAGGTAGAACCTCAGAATTGTATTCATTTGTATTTCTCTAATTACTAATGATTTGGAGTACTTTGTCATCGTGATTAATAGTTTGGATTTCTTGGAGCTTACTCTTCATATCCTTTGACCATTTATTGGAGAAATTTTGTTCATTGTTTACTAAGTTTGCTATAGCCAAGAAATGGCCTTACAATCAGAACGTGTTAATTGCCTGTTTTCAGGCTATGCATAACACCTAGTACAATGCCTTCTCATATAGTAGATGCTTACTTAGGTGTTCATTAAATTGAATTAAAATGTACAGAGCAACTGTCTCACCTACCAACTTCCTCCATCCTCTAATTATGCTATTAGTATGCAACTTTTTAATTTACCATAATTTTAAGAAGTTTGAAATTTATATCCTCTAACTTTTAAGGGTATTAGATTATTTAAATTAAAATTATGCTCACATTTTATATACTGTATTTCATTTGCCCCCCCCCAATATATTCTAAAGTTAAGCCAGGTATTAATAAAGATCCTTTTGGCATAATAAAAGAGAAGTCTTGATGTATTATTGCAGATTAATCTTCAGGTTAAAACTGAAATCACTTTTAACTTATGTGCCTTACTCTCTTAATTTTTAGCTGAAGAACAGGCTCATAAGAGACGACAAATGCAGGAAGCAGAAGCTGTTTACCAGGCTGGGATGAAAATTCTCAATGAAAGCAGTAAAAAGACCCAAAAGAAGGAGTAAGTGCAAAACGCCCTCACCTCCTGATCTAATATGTTTCTGGTTTGTTTGTTTGTTTTTGGAGGGGGGGAAGGCAGGGCAATTGGGATTAAGTGACTTGCCCAAGGTCACACAGCTAGTAAGTGTGTCAAGTGTCTGAGGTCGGATTTGAACTCAGGTCCTCCTGACTCCAGAGCCAGTGCTGTATTCACTGCGCCACCTAGCTGCCCTGATCTAATACATTTCTAATAATAAAATGGCCACTCTTGAGATAAATAGTCAGATATTTATTTAACCCAAGAAGCCTTAGGCTGCCAAAGAACCATTGTTTTTCTTAATCATATCACAAAAGAAGCCTAATATGTCAGCTAAACTTAAATGTTACTGGGACCCCTTGGCTTTTATTTTCATAAGTGAGGGAGGGGATGCTGGGACTGCCTACTCCAAGTCCTAGATATTGACTCTGAGCATTGAAATGTAAACCAAATCTCCCGTTAATTTTCTTACAGAGATAAAATATCCTCACTGTGAAACAAAAAGTCCTTTATAGTATTAAGAAAGCTGGTTTCATAACATTTGAATAACTTCTGCTGATTTTAATGAACTAGAAATGATATGTATTTACAATTAAAAAAAAACAAACAGATTACCTGTAGTAACGGCTCTCTGCCACACATCCACAGGAAGGAGGAACAGCTCTATCCAGTCCTATTTTTCATGAATATTTTCTATGTAAAGTCAACTTAAGACCTCTTTAGAAAGAGTAATATTTGCCTTTATAGACCAGGCTCTCAAACACAAAGATTTTGATTCACTTATTTCACTCCTTAAGTCTGTATGTAGTTCCTTTGCAGTGTTTACCCTTGATCTTCATATTCAGAGTTGATTTTCCCACAGTGTTTCTATATGTATGAATATGTATGAATGTAGTGAAGACTAATGTATGTCTGTATGAATATGACTGAAGACAAGTAGTACAATTCTTTCCACAATGAGTTCTCTGGTTAAGTGTTCTAGCTAATAATATAGGTTTGTAGGGCTTGTTGATGTTTCCAGTATCTGCTCTCATTTTAGTAGCTATACCATGTGCCTTTATTTAAAAGCAACTGTATTGTATCCTGATTGCTACAAATACACCTAACTGTATCTATTGCTGTTGCTCCCAGCTAGTACAGAACGATCAGTTTTCCTACCAAATAAAGAATAAGAACCTAGGACTAGAACTAGAACCTCTGATTTCTACTTGAAACAGTCAGACATTTGTTCGCAATGTGTCTTGTGCTATTAATTCACAGCTCATGAGTGGCTTTAAGTAGAAGAATTAAAATATCATTAAGATCTTTACCACATGCCACTGCACTGAGATCCTATAGTAAAGGTCTTGTGTTTAACAATGAACTTTGAAATAGCATTTTTGAACTACAACCAAATTCAACCCAAATATCTAGTGAACAGGAAAAATTCAGGTCTTGGAGGAGAGGCAAGACTACAGAATATTTTATTCATACTCAATTTTATGAACAATATAATCTTAATGGAATTAAGAGCAGTGGTATTCTGTAATGCCAGGGGTCCATACTATGTATCTTAATTGTGTTTATAAAAGATGCTAACTTTTGTTATTGATCTTTTAAGGGCATATCGGTATCTTCAAAAAGCAGCAGATATGAACCATACGAAGGCCATGGAAAAAGTGTCTTATGCTTTTTTGTTTGGAGATTATCTAAAGCAGGATGTCCTTGCAGCAAAGGAACTGTTTGAGAAATTAACTGAAGAGGGTTCTCCCAAGGGACAAACAGTAAGAATACAAAATTTTAGGGGGCCTTCTGGGTACATACAGATTCCCCAGTTATCTAGTAGTGTACTTTCTCACCCTTTCTCTACATTTCTGTATGTTATAAAAGTAAGATCAAAAGGTAAAATAGCCTTTATAAATATTCGCATCATGTAAGTTTGATTGTTCAGTCTTTCTGCTTGTTGACAGCAGTGTTATAGTCAGTTAAAACAGTTTTACACCATAACTTACTGCATTGATGTTGCTGAGGCCTACTTATTTAAGTCTGCAGAGAGCAAGGAAACAAAAGTACCCTTAACATGAAATCCATCACCACATCTTCAATTTCAAAGCACCTGGAGTTATCACTGTACCTTAAAATCTTTGTTGTTATTAAGCTGTTGAATTTATTTAAAGGTAAATACTAACCACCATTCAGTAGGTCTTGTTAAGAGGATAAAAACAGCATTAGTGCTCTTGAGAACTCAACTTACTCAAACTGTCTCCTATCCTTGTATTCTAGGTTTTGATATGTAGGCATTTTAAACATGAAAAACTTTTTTTTGCATAATCCATAGGGTGTAGGGGGGATATATATTTTACCCAGTTTCAGTGGTTGAATATTTGTGATTTGTTTTGACATTTGCTTTCTTTTTATAATGTAATCTCATAAATCAAAAATGAGGTACGATTCACTTGTCAGTGTATTCATCTTTAGGCTGGGGCAGTGGGGAATGAAACCCTTCCTTTTTTTTTGGCCAATTTATCTCAGGCTGAAAACCAAAGAAATCTTTTACATAATCCTAAAATAAATAAAGAGAATTTCTTTTCTTTATTATTTACAACCCCTAGAGTGATTTCCAGGGCTCTGCAATTCCACAGTAGTCCTGGTAGTTCATCTCTGGAGTTAGTATCCTCCTGTACAACTCTTATACTGTAAGAACTTAAGTCTAATTTTAAACATCTTTTACAAAGAAATGAGTCTTATTTGTATCATGTATTTGATTTCAGGCTCTTGGCTTTCTCTATGCCTCTGGACTTAGTGTCAACTCCAGTCAGGCTAAGGTAATACCCATAGAGTTTCATTTTGCTTTCATTTGAATTTGCTAAAGTTGTGTCACTGTTTACTTAAACCTTTTCTACTCTCTTGTAGGCTCTGGTTTATTATACTTTTGGAGCTCTTGGGGGTAATCTAATTGCTCACATGATTTTGGTAAGTAACACCTGATTTGGAGGACAATATTCATATCACTAAAGTGAAACTTAGACTACATGGCAATGAAGGGAGGTTGTTATATTTGTAAGGTCTATGGGTATTTTTTTTTCAGTATAACTTTGAGTGTTACATTTGTTTGCATTAAGTATTTTAGACCAAAATCCATCAAACTCTATTTTGTGTTTGTGTGGCATACTGTTCCCTTAGGTAGATGATGATTGACATAGTTCACAAGTCTTAATAACTATAATAGTAAGAGCTAACGTCTGTATAGTGCTGTAAGTTAACTCATTTGATTCTCAGAACTATCCTAGCAGATAGGCACTATTATTATCCTTATTTTACAAGTGAGGAAAATGAGATGGCCAGAAGTTAAATGACTTGCCTAGTAAGTATTTGAGACAGAATTCAAGCCCCAGGCTCCCTGACTCCTAGGGTCAGCATTCCCTCCACTATGCCACATGGCTCCCTTAAAAACAGAAGAAATAAAAAATAATAATTTGGCCCCTGAAAATATAGATTTGGGCAAAAAGTGATAATAGATCATTTTCTAGTGAAGTCATCACATACTTTACATTTTGCTTGGTGAGATTGGATCTTTGTTATGGCTTGTCTGAAAGAGTAGCACAGACTCTTTTTACCAAAGCTGCTTCTTTAGGTGTCAGGCTGACTTGTTTTGCATTTATGTGCATTTCACATGTCACATTACCTCTGGTTTCTGTTTCCAAAACAAGTATATAATAGATTTAACTATCAGTCTTACTGAGAGTAGCAAGTTATGTATCACATACTTTCAGAGCTGGAATGAAACTTAGAGATTATCTTGTTTAATCCCTTCACTTTACAGAAGAGGAAACTGAGACTCAGATGAGGTGAATTAATTTACCCAAGGTCTCACAACTAATTAGCTGCCAAGTTGTTAGTAACAATTTGTCTCATCTAAAGGACTTTTCTCCCTCCTTTACCTTCACCTCCCCTACAGCTTTTGACACTGTTGACCATGCCCCTGTTGCACAGTGGAAAGAACACTAGATTTGAAGTCAGTTTCTGGGTTGAATCAAAGCTCCATTACTTACTACCTTTCATTTGTAAAAATGAGGGATTTGGACTAGCTCAATCTCTAAAAGTCTCTTCCAGGTCAAAATCTATGATCCATTATCCCTCCTCCTAGATACCCTCTCCTTGGGTTTTCATGACACTGCTTTCTCCTAGTTCCCATCCTAGCTTACTGCTCCTTCTCAGTCTTCTTTTTAGAATCATCATCCTAGTCTTACCTCCCAAGTGTGGTGTGCCCCCACCATGTCTAGCTGAGGTCTTTTTCCAGGCTCTCTATCATGAATCCCCGAAATCACAACTGGATGTCTCAGGCATCTCAAACTTATTGTGTCCAAAACAGAACTTATCTTTACTGAAAAAAAAAATCCCTCTTCCTGACTTCTATTGTTGAGAGTACTACTATTTTTCCAATCACCCTCATCCATCACCTTGGAGTCATTCTTGACTCTTCCATCTCCCTGACCCATCATATCTAATCCATTGCCACATTTTCAGTTCTATCTCCACAGTATTTCTCATGTCCATACCCTTCTCTCCATTCACGTGGCCACCACCCCACTTAAGAACCACATCTCCTTTCTCCTGGACATTTGCAATAGTTTCCTAACTTATCTGTCTCCCTAGCCTCCTCCAGATTCCCCCCATCCAATCCATCTTCTATACAGTGGCCAAATTGATATTCCTAAAGCACCAATCTGACCATGTCTTTCTCCAATGCAAGAAACTAGTGACTGATTCTAAATTAGAATAGTGTATGGTGCTTTATATGTTAACTCATTTGATTCTCAAATTAGAAATTCCTTTTTAGCATTTGAAACCATTACCAAACTGTCTTCTGCCTGCCTTTTCAAGTTTATTGTACAGTATTCTTTCATGTACTTTCTATTCCAGCCTAACTTGCTTGCTTGTCGGTCCCCATACTGACATTCCATCCCTCATTTCCATGCATTTGCATAGGCTGACCCCATGCTTAGAATACATTCTTTCCTCATGTCTTTCTCTTAGAATTCCCAGTTTCCTTTAAAGCTTAGATCAAGTACCACTTCTTGGGGGTGGGGAGAGGATTATCTTCATTAACCCCACCAGCACCACCAGTTGCTTGTGTCCTCCTTCTAAAAATTATTTTGCTATCTATTTAGCATTCAGTTTTCTATATACACATTATCTCCCCCAATAAAAACATAAACTCATGGAAGGCAAGGGCTGTTTTGGTTTTTTTCTCTGTATCCCCAGTGTTTAGCACAGTGCCTAGCACATAGTAGGTACTTAATAAATGCTTACTTAGTTAAGCTGAAACAATTCTGATGTTTTTTCCCTTCAAAGTGAATAATTCTACACATGTTAATTCTTCTGAATCTATTTACTCTACAGTAATACCTCATTTATCTGAAATTTTTCACAGAATGAGGCATTATAAATATTTTCCAGATATTTAGAGTTTACTCTTTTAAACAACTATTTTTAAACCACTTTTTATGAAATTTTTTTAAAAATGTATTGCAAACATACTCATTCACACAGAAGCTATAAACATAATTCAGCCTTTTGTTGATGTTTCAAAGTCATCATTACAACTATTCAGAAATTAATGCACTGTGTTACATAATACAACATAACATTAGTAGCTCTTCAGAGCTGTAAGGCAATTTGGCCCTACACTCAATGTCCCCAGGTTACTCTACTTTGAGTTATGTCCTTTTAATAATTTTTCCTGATGATTTTTTGCAGTCAGTTGTCATTTAATGCTTTTGTTGGTGTGTTTGCCTCTAGCAGCCATCATACCCTCTCTCATACATGCCTTACTCCAGCCTTCTTATTTACTATTTTAAATCTCTTGTGGTTTGGAAAGCCAGTTAATCAGCTTTTTTTAGAAATGTGTCTAAAATAAGAACAAATAAGTTCCACATGTGGCTTTCTTCTGTGAGCAAAATGTATGATCGTTAATGCATGGCCTTTCATTTCTGGGAGTGTTGCTGGAGCCAGTTGTTAAATTTTCAGTGTGAACATTTATGCCTCAGAAAGCAGTAAATGCTATAATTTGGAGCTTGATTTATTGTTTTGCTGATTGTCTAGGCTTAAGAAATAGATGGCGAATATGTCAATAATGCAGATTAAACTGAAAAATTTGTCCTGTACATGGTTTTTTCTTCCTCCAGAAAGCTGGTTGTTAAAACATTTACCAGCACATTCTATCTTAGTATTCAGAGGCTTTTTTTTATTTCCTTCCTGGTTTCCCAACTGTGTTTGAAATAATTGAAATCCTTTGATAAATTGCTTTATAATTAGTGAGATATCATCACGTGGGTGTAAATAGTGCAACTGAAAGATACTATCCCTTATTTTATGTGGTAAATTGACTGTCAGCACTTTCCTGTTTCTTTTTCAGGGTTATCGGTACTGGGCTGGGATTGGAGTCCTACAGAGCTGTGAATCTGCACTCACTCACTATCGCCTTGTAGCTAATCATGGTATCTTGCTTTTCTCCTTTCCTTTATTAATTTCAGAATTTATCAATAAAATTTGCATCTCTATAGTTAACTAATAAAAATAGCTAACATATATTGAGCTTTAACGTCTCCAAAGCACTTTACCTCTGTATTTTGAAATCTTTACACATGATTGTATTGTAGCTTCTACTAGAATAATCTGTAGACTATCATAAAATCTCAGAATTGAAATGGCCCTCAATGACCATCTAGTCCAACTCTTCTCTGAGTAAGAATCCTTTCTACAGAATCCTTGACAAGTGATCATCTGGCCTCTTCAAAAATTCTAGTGAACAAGGACTAGCTAATTGCCAGAGTAGCCACTTCCACTTGAGGAAAACACTAATCATTGTGAGGAAGTCCTCTTTTATACCAGAATCTTCCTCTCTGCAACTTCCAATCAATGTTCCTGGTGCTTCCCCCTGAAGCCAAACAGAAAGCCTAATCCAATCCGTCATCTACAAGAAAGCCCTTCACATGTTTAAAAATTTCTATCGTATTCCCTCCACCTTGGTCCCAAGTTTTCTCTTTAGTCCAGACATTACCTCCTCTAGATGCTCTCTAGTTTATCAGTATCCTTCCTAAAACATAATATCAGAATTGGACAAAGTACTCCCAAATGTAGTCTGACCAGGACATACTACAGCTGGAGTCTTATCTCCCTAGGCCTGGTTACTATGTCTCTCTCAGTGTAGCCTAAGAGCTCAGTAGCTTTTTTTAACTGCCATATCACCATGTTTATTCATTGAATTTACAATCCACTAAAACATGATATGGTGCAGACTGTAGTTAAACTTCTCCCATCTTATGCTATCCCAGGCTGGAAGTACAGTGGTTGATTGGGATGGAAGCTTTAGTTTGCTCTATTTTTCCAGCTTCAGCCAGTTTATTCCTCAGGCAGTTTGTGGCCTTCCAAGGCTCAAGGGCTCTCACCATACTGATGTCAGAATTAGTAGCCCTTTAGCCCAACTGCAGCTCAGAACTCTCAAACTCATTGGATCCATCCACCTCTGCCATCCCTGATATTAGTCCTACAGGGATGCACCACTATGCCTGGCCCATTACTTCCCCTTCTTACTGCTTACTACCTCTTTGTGTATTCTAGAATTTTGTCAGGAACCAAAGTCAAGCCCACTGGCCTATAGCTCTCAGATGCCACTCCCTTCCCCATCCCATTTTTAAAAAATTGAGACATCTGCTCTTCTGAAGTCCTGTAGCACCTCTCCCATTTTTCATACTTTTTCAGAGGTCCCTGTTCAGAAATTTCATTTGTCAATTCAGTAAATAATTTGTATATACCGGCCAACTTAAATTCATGAAGGACATATAATTCTACTTTTACTGTCTCTTTTCATGGGAGACAAGTTTATTGTTGCTTACATTTTTCCTCTTTTGGCTTCTGCTTTCTAAGTTCTTTAAGTATGGGAGGGAGGAAGGAGCAGAATTCCTTGAACTTTTGACGTAACTCATTTTTTGCCTGCCTATTAACCATGATATTGAAAAATCCCTTTAGTTATGAATAAGCCGATACAAATATTTGGTAATTCTCATCGCCAGTATTTCTGCATGGGACATTGTGTTTCCATGTGGTGTGTGTTAATGCTGTTCTCCCTTGTTTTCAGTTGCTAGTGATATCTCACTGACAGGAGGCACAGTAGTACAAAGAATTCGTCTGCCTGATGAAGTAGAGAATCCAGGAATGGCCAGTGGAATGCTAGAAGAAGATTTGATTCAGTATTACCAGTTCCTAGCTGAAAAGGGTGATGTACAAGCACAGGTACATTTATCCCTCATGGGTGATGTGAGGTGAAGAGATATTATATTTTAACCATTTTGATTTGTCATGAACACAAAACTTAGTCTCTGGAAAAAGCACTTTTCTGTCATTGGCCATCTTCTGCAAAGGGAGATCACAGAGATGATAGGTAATAGAATGCTTCAAAGACCAGGATTCAGTGATGACAGAGAATACCATCCAGTATTGACTAGAACAGTATATCATTTAGGATTGCATAAGTTTTTATGAGTAGGAGATGTTCTGTAAGCATTATTGGTCTTAGATTTTAAGCTCCTGAAGTGATAAACTTTGTCTTTAATTTGGATTGTATGGGATACAAACCAGTGCTGTTTAGAGTCTTAGTTTAATGTATTTATAGCAAAATTAAACAAAAAAGGAAGTTTCCATACCAATCATAATTTTTTCCCAGTAAATCTTTATAATTCGCAAATGTCAAATGACTGATGAGTATAAATTAGAAGAATTTTATCTAATTTTGAAACTGACAAAAGTAAATTTTACCCATAAAATGTCAGTAATTGTAAATTTAATTTCTAGCTCACAGAACACAAAAACACTATAATTCATTAATCATTTTATGTACGAATTGTTCCATCACATTCTAGGCTAAGGTAAGATAACACTTCTTTTAAAGAGTTACAGAAGTCCGAGTTTTTGTTTCTTTGACTATAATAGAACCTTTTTTGACCGCTTTCTTTTTTGGCCTAATTTCGTGTTCTAATGACACCGTAGCAATAATATGTGATGTTTTTATGGCATCAGATTTAGGGTTTCCCTGGAAAACATTGTACTCGGTAATAGCACTATTGTAATGATGATCAACTGTGAAAGACTTGGCTATTCTGATCAACAATTGAAGACAGTTGCAAAGAATTTATGATGAGAAATACTATGCACAGCCAGAAAGAGAACTAATGAACTCTGAGTTCATTTTTAAAATTTTTTTTCTTTCCTTTCTTTTTTTATGTGCAATATGGCTAATAAAATCTATTTTTGTATGACTTCACAGGTATAATGGGTATCATATTGCTTGCCTTCTCATAGGTGGGGGAAGGGCCCAGAGGGAGGAGTAAAATTTGGAACTCAAAAATTTATTTAAAAGATATAAGGTTCACAAAATATGTTTTCTTATTTAATCTTCACAACAACCTTGAGTTGTACAAACTATGAGTATTATACCCATTTTACAGATGAGGAAACTGAATTTTAGGGAGCCTAAATGGTCACAAAACTAGTAAGTATCAGAAGATAGATTTGAACCCAGATCTCTCCTGACTCCACATCTAATGCCCATAGCTTCTCCAATTAACCAGTCAGGTTTACTTGTGATTTTTCTTAAATTTCAGGTTGGTCTAGGACAGCTACATTTGCATGGAGGGCGAGGAGTAGAGCAAAACCACCAGGTAACTTGCCTTTTTTTGTGCTTATTGTTTTAGCCAGATCTTGGAAGGAATAAAGTATAGAATAAGAAAGATGCAAAAATAAGAGTCCAAAGAATTATTTAGATATATTGTGAAATATTATATGTGTATAAGTATCATATTTCTTACCTTTTCAATGGCTAGAGGAGGGGTGAGGGGAGGAAAAGAATGTGGAACTGAAAATAAAAATAAAATGTTTAAAAAAAAGATTTAGATGCATCTGTGGTATCACAGAATCTAAGAATTATTGTTACTGAGTTGTTTCAGTCATGTCCAACTCTCTGTAACCCCATTTTGGGTTTTCTTGGCCAGGTTACTGGAGTGGTTTACCATTTCCTTCTCCAGGTCATTTTACAGATGAGGACACTGAGGCAAATGGGATTAAGTGACTTGCCCATGGTTACACAACTGATAAGTGTCTGAAGCTACATTTGAATTCAGGTCCTCTTGATTCTAGGCCTAGTGCTGTATCTGCTTCACCATCTAAAGGCCATCTAATCTGTTATCTGACCTAAAATTTGCTCTGCAGCACTGCTGTCACGTGATCATCCAGTGTTAGCTTAAAGACATCCTATAAGGGGAAATGTACCATTTTCTGCAGAAGTTCCTTCTACTTTTGGACAGGAAGTTGTTGTTGTTTTTAATTACATTGAGCCAAAAGCTTCCTCTTTGCAACCTCCACTCATTGCCCTTAGATCTGTCTCCTTGAGCCAAGCATACCAGTTTTTAAACCTCTTCACATAACAGCCCATTAATTACTACTGTTGTGATTGTCTCAGTGGAAAGAATGCCAGACCTGAAGTCAGAGGATCTAACTCTGCCAGTTATTATCTGTGTAACTGTAGGCAAGTTATTTCTCCAGGTCTGAGTTTCTTCATCCATAAGATGAAAGCTGGACTAGGTGGCTTCTAAGGTCACTTCTAGCTCAAACTGTATGGTCTTAATGATCTCCTTAAATCTTCTCTGTGCCTAATACCCCAACTTCCTTTAACCAATTCTAGTATAGCACAGTATGTAGTCCCCTTGCCATTCTGGTTGTCTCTGGACATGCCCAAAGTTATCAATGTCATTCTTTAAATTTTATAACCCTCAACTAAACATAGTACTCCAGAAATGGTCTGACCAGGGTTGAATACAAGTTTATCCATCACCTTCCTTGTTCTGGAATGTGCCACTCATTATACAGAGAAGGGTAGCATTAGATGTTTTTAGATAGCATTTTCCACATCATTTATATCATATCAAGCTTAGTAAAAATTGGTCCATCATTCTAGCCCATCAGAATATTTTTGGATCTTGACTGCATTGTCTATGGTGCTAGTCATCACTTTCACCTTAATATCATTTGCAAACCTGACAGGCATATCTTCTATGCCTTCATCCAAGGTATTCATAAAAATGTCAATTAGCACAGGACCAGTAAGATCTCTGGGGCTCTCTGCTAGAGACCACCTTCCAAGTTGACATATAGCCATAAGTTATTACCCCTAGGGAGTCTGATTCTTCAGTCCACCTGAAGTATCTTCCCAGACCTAGCCCACATTTCTTCATATTGTCCACAGTGATATATGGCCTGAGAGACTGTCATATGCTTTGCTGAAATCAAGTTTACCATGTCTGCAACGTTGATCTGACCTACCATCTCCTGTTTACATAAGATCAGCAAAGAGTAATCTCAAAACATCTCAGCAACCAATGCTACTCGTTTCTTCTTCCTCTTTTACTGGATAACCCATCACCTCTTGGTGTTTGTTGGATCCATATAGTCATAGACTCATAGAATTTGAGATTTGGAAGGGCTCTCAGGAAGCAGCTAGTCCAGTTCACACACAAAAGAAATATTGGAGAGCATATCTGAACAGTGGTCAGTCTCTGCTTGGAGATCTCCAAGGAGGCAGAACAACCTTTGTAGTGAGCATTACTTGGAGATCCAAAAAGACTTCCTTCAGAAACAATCCAGTTCTCCCAATCTCTCTCTCTCTCTCTCTCTCTCTCTCTCTCTCTCTCTCTCTCACACACACACACACACACACACACACACACACACACACACACACACACACACATAGTTTCAAATGTCAGTGGTCCTTCTTTCCTATTATCACTTCATCTTCTTCCTCCTTGAAACTTCTGATAAAGACAGCATTCCCTTTTGCCTTTTCTGGTTTTTTTCTTTATTTCCTCTCTGAAATCCCTCTATTATTTCAAGGAACATTTTAGTCTCCCTGACAACTTGGATAATATAGATGTACTCCTCCAGCCCTTTATCTTTCTCTGGTCTAGGATTAAGACCAACTTGTACTTTTAGTGTACATTTCCATGTTATTTTGTAACAGCAGAAATACAAATACTGAGCATACTCTGCAGAATTCTTCTATGCTTCCTTGAAGCAAGCTCCCTATCAATTTTTTATCTTCTTTTTGGTAGCTCTCTTGGCTGACCCTTCTTGCTAACTTATTTACTCTGTTTCGATGCTAAGGGCTTAGCTGAAGAGAGCTTCTGATGGAGATTTTTTTTTTAGGTGGGCTTCTGCCTTCTCTTAAATTAGAATCACTTAGTCTGCTCAGATGCCTTTCATTAGCAATTAGCACATTACCGGTATGTCCTAATGCAGATGAAAGCTGAAACCAGAAGCTGATCCATAAGAAGAAAATATGATTAGCTAAAGAAACCTTTTCACCTTGCATCTCCTTGCTACTTGTTTTCATGTACTTCCCAGTTATTCCCTTGGCCTCTTGGTTCTGTTACCTGCTTTTATACTACTTCGAGTACATATCACCCTTCCACTATTTCTCATTCTATGTTGTTCTTGTCTATGTCTTTCCATAAATCCTCCATAAAAGTTTTATCCAGACTTCTCTAAGTTCTTCTTGTAATATCTTCAGAGTACCAATGAAGCACTCAAGCTGTCCATCTTTTATCCCTCACTTTAACTGTGTGTGACAAGAAACTCACCTTTTCTTCCAAATTCATCCCTTATTGACTACCAGTGTCACCTTGTGGTACTTAAAACAATAGATTAAAATTAGTATCAAGATCTAATCAGATATCGAGGAAGCCAGAAAATAAAAATGCAAAGTCACTGCATCCCTGCAGTCAGAACTTCACTACATAAGACGATAAATTCAGTTCTTTATGCTTAGTATTCAGTTCAATGCTGTTCAGAATATTGTAGAAATGGATATTTTAGGTAAGCAGCAAGAGATAAGTATATCTTGGGATTTCTATTAGAAAATAGTTTCTCGAATAAGGAAAGAGTAAATAGGAAGCAAGTCAGATGGGGAGGAGAAGCTTTTAAATAGAAAAGTACACTAGTCAGCCATACTTTTTATCTGATTATCTAATTAAACAATAGTTGCTTTGGTTAGATAATTTTGTCATACACAGCTGCTCAATATCCTATACAAAGATTGCCAGTTTATAAAGAATTAGAATATATGATTTCATTTTTCTGTGATTCATAGTATCCACAGTGTCTTACCATGCCTTGGGACCATCTTTTGGAATGCTGGTTACCATTGTACCAAAGAATCATGGGACAGAATTCCAGATAACAGAATTTAGTGTGCACTTTTTTTTTAATTTTGCACTCCTGATTCTGTGTACTGCAACTAGCAATTTCTATATAATTGCAAAAATCTTTGAAGGTGTCCTTAAGGAGAGAAGAAACTCCTAAAGCAAATTAATTCTATGTAGGCTTAAGAGTCTTTCCAGAAAGAGGGATTTTTTTCTTTTTTAGTTTTTTAAGTAAATTTGAAATTTGCACTTGTAAATATATACAGAGAGAGAGAGAGAGAGAGAGAGAGAGAGGTTTGCCCAGTCAATTTGTCAAAACAAATTGAAGAAGTATTAAGTGTCTCCTTTCTTAATCTATCGTTCTTTTCCCTATAATGTATCCAAAGAAGTATTCATGACTATTAAGCTTAGGTCATGTATCAAATTTCTTTGCCTTTGCAACTATAAGTAACTTTTATTGACACATTGCGGGCCTGTTAAGACTTTCTGACAAAATAAACTGCTTCAGGATTAAATGGATTGTCATTTTATAATCTTGTTGGATAAATTGTTTTATACTTCTTTCAAAACACTGCGACATATTTCAGTGTTTAGAAGAAAATTATTTTGACTGAAGGTTATCTAGAATAAAAAGGACTAAACATTTCTTAAATTATTTCCTCATAGAGAGCTTTTGACTACTTCAATTTAGCAGCTAATGCTGGCAATTCACATGCTATGGCCTTCTTGGGAAAGGTACTGTACATCTTTAGAGCATCTTAAGCAGTGAAAAGATATGATTGTGTGTCTAATAGATATATTATGCTATCTTCTGATTTGCCAAAAATAAATTAAAAATTAAATCTTCCTTTAAAAATCATTATATCATGTTTTAAGTAGAAAGAATCATGCTGACAATGTCTTAAATCATTTAAAATAAAATGTACACAGTTCCTTTCAGAATTTTCATTTCCCCTTTTAAATCAGCTGTAAAGAATTTTTTTCCCGGTTGTTTCCCTTTTAACCTTAATTTTACAAGATGTGCAAAACCTTTTTAATTTTATATAGTCAAATTTTCCATTTTATCTTTTGTGATCCTCTCTGCCTTGTGTGGTCATGAACTTTTCTCCTATCCTTAGATCTGATAGATAATTGTTTCCCTATTTCTCTAATTTGTTTATCATGTGGCCTTTTTATATCTAGGTCATGTGCTCATTTGAAGCTTGTCTTTATATAAGATGTGAGGTCCAAATCTAATTTCTTCCATAATGTGTCCAGTTTTCCCAGCAGTTATTGTCAAATAGTAGGTCCCTATCCCAATAGCTGGAGTGCTTGTATTTATCAAATATTAGGGTATTAAATAACCTTTGCTTCTGTATGTTATGTAACTAATCTGTTCCACTGATTCTGAGAAATTTGAGTTTTTGCATTTTATATTTATTAATAAGCTAAAATTTTTGTGTTTATTGTAGCCATTCTTTCATGATGAGAACCAGTAATTAATATTTGCCACAATTTGCCTGGTATGATAGCTATCACTTAGTTATTAATACATAGTTGTTGTTTTTTACCCCGTAGCAGAAAAATATATTTATATATTTCTGATGACTCACTGAGTAGGTTCTCTATATCTTGGCATGATCCTATGATCCCATTTCAAATTTTAACTATTGATATAGTGTTAACAATGTGCTAAAAATAAATTATTAGCATAACTCATTTCAAAGGCTGTTGGGCATAGGAAAGTAAACTATGTACAAGGTGACCAAAAGCAGTTTGGTCTTAATAATTATAAATTACAATGTTTCCAACCACTACAGTAAAATTTCTTGGCTGTCATACAAGGTAAATGAAAGCTTTTTTGTTATGTCTTTGAATCTTTCCATTGTTAAGTTGTTAGCTGTTTCATTATGCTGAAAGGTGTGTCTTCATTTTCTTTAGCTTATATAAAGTCACTTGACCTAAGTAAAAACAATATTTGAATATTCTAGGTACTGCTTTTTCTTTATGCCCTATGTCACACAGGCACTCCTGACAATCTATTGTTTAGGATCTTTTGAATTAACTTTTATGTTTTGTTGCTCTTGTTAAAACTAGCTGGAGAAAAGATTCCTTTTGTATTAGGGATGAAAAATGACTTACTCTGGGACATTTCTAGGAATAAAATTGTATATACTTTGTTAGAGACTGGTTCATTTAAAGGAGATGTAAAATATATCTGCATATTAGATTAC
Organism: Trichosurus vulpecula; assembly: GCF_011100635.1. NCBI lineage: Eukaryota > Metazoa > Chordata > Mammalia > Diprotodontia > Phalangeridae > Trichosurus > Trichosurus vulpecula. Next base: position 239,582,082 of record NC_050580.1, on the reverse strand, counting down.
TTTGTATTTTAAAAATATTCCACTCATTTAATGCTGCTTTACATTTTTTAAGGGAAATAAGCTTTAATAGGGAACTTTCTTTTAAAAAAATCTTATAAGGCAAATGGAAACATTGAATTAGAAATGAGAGGAAAAGATAGAGGTGTTTTGGTAGCCTATTATTGCTCTTACCTAAACTGGTCTTTCTTTCCCAGATGTATTCAGAGGGAAGTGATATTGTACCACAGAGTAATGAGACAGCTCTACATTATTTCAAGAAAGCTGCTGATATGGTAAGACAACCAAGCACGAAGTAGGTGACAAAATTTACTAACTATAGGGATTTACCTCTAGTTTCTTTGATGTGAATTATTTGAATTAAATTGGTAAGAAAAAAAATTTAAAAGGAAATATTTTGAGAAAATAGGTTAATATCCTGAACCTTGGAAATTGATTCCTCTTTTTATTATATTGAGGGACTTTACCTATTGTGGAAATATCTATAATCATATACTTTATTTTTTAAGATTTAATATAGTGCTGAAATATTTAACCCATGAGCTCTATTTGGTAACTCTAAAATTCACAAATTATATTGACTTTAATATTACCTTAGGCTTTCTTTTTACTAGAATGGTTTTAAAGAAAGAGAAGTCACATTTCCAAGATGTTTCTGAGAAGTTGACTTCTTTCCTTGCTGGACATATGCTAGAGGACCAAGCAGTGACACTAGCTGTTACAGCACAGTGCTTCCAAAATGGGTTTCCTTGGCACTTCGGACGTATTGTTAGCTTATTCCCTTTTTGTTCAGATAATGCAGGTCTGATTATGTCACTCTGCAGTCAATAAACTCCAGAGGCTTCCTGTTATCCTCAAGGTCAACTATGAACTCTTTTGTTTGGGATTTAAATCCCTTCATAATCTGTTCCCAACCTACCTTTCGAGCCCTGTTACACCTCTTCATGCATTCTTTGATCTTGCCAAACTGGCCATCTTAATGTTGTTCATACACAACACTCATTCTTATGCCTAGAATGCAGTGCCTCATCACTTCCACCTTTCATAGTATTACCTTAACATCAAGTATAGACTCTATTTGATTTTTAAAGCCCTTCACAGGGAGATTCATGAATAGAGTTAAGGGGCTTCATGAATTTGTATGGGGAAAAATTATATATTCATTTTTACCTACTGTTGTCTTCCTTTGTAACCCTATATATCCTATTTTAGCCATCAAAAAACATTATTGTGAGAAGGGGTTCCTTAGATTGCACCAGACTGCCAAAGAGCTCTATGACACAAAAAGAGTTAAGAACTCAGTCTTTCCTGATCCTCCTCCACCCACCAGTACTCTCCCTCCCTAATTCCCTTATGTTTAGTATGTATGGGGACAGCTAAGTGGCACAGTGAATAGAGCACCGGCCCTGGAGTCAGGAGGACCTGAGTTCAAATCCAGCCTCAGACACTTGACACATGCACTAGCTGTGTGACCTTGGGCAAGTCACTTAACCCCAATTGCCTTGCCTTTCCCCTCCAAAAACAAACAAACAAAAAAATTTAGTATGTACGTACAGGTGTACATGTCTCTCCTGATATAATATAGATTCCTTGTGAAAAGGGATTATTTCATTATTTGTATTTGTAATTCCAGCACCTAGCAGAGTACCTGGCACATAGTAGGTGTTTAATAAATATTTGTCAATTGATTGATTAAAATCCCTAAAGTCCCTAAGATTAAGCACAGCCTTCAGTACGAAGTCCATTCAGCTGCTAGTATCTTACTCTGTTCCATACACAATTACCTTATATTTATTTTGTATTCATTTTGTATGTACACACACCGTAGATATTTTATGTATGTGTATATATATAAAATGTGTGTGCATATGTATATACACATACATATGTATAAATATATATGTATATACACGCACAGACAGACATAACCATCTACTCTTTAAGAGTAAGAGTGTTTCATTTTTGTTAATGTCCCAAGCACCCAGCAGAGTGCCTGGCCCATAGGAAATACTTAAGAAATGCTTTTTGATTGGTTGATTAATACTTGTTTTTTTTCCTTTGGGGCACAAAGCAATGATAGACTTTCCTTCTTAACTTTTTCTGCTTTATCTCCTGACTTACCTTAGCAACATCGCCTTAGTAAAGATCACTGAAACTTTGTTACTACTGTAATTACCCCATGACTGGGAAGTGCTAAGGAAAAAGCATTCACATAGGTTTCTACATCCTCTCAAAAAAAAAAAAATGAGAACAGTTTTTATATGGGTTGCAATAGACCTATTTTGTAGAGGACAGTAGAAATTTCAGTTTAGTCATTAAGGGAACATGGAACATGGAACAGAGTATCCTCCAGAAAAGTTACTAAAAAAAAGTTATCATTCTGTTTCTTTACGGAAAAGTTGTTAAAAGTTTCCTATTGTTTCCTATTGTCCTGAATTCAATACTGTATTAGTCATTGCAAAAAAAAAATTTATATTCTAATTTTTAAGCATTTAATAATTGTGTGTGTATGTGTATATAATTTCATTTGCAGTCCCTAAATATCTAATTTATGGATTGCATTCCATCTCAAATGGATTTTATTTTGTATTTTTGTAACTATCCTTTACTTTGATCTCTCTCTTTCAGGGGAATCCAGTTGGACAGAGTGGACTTGGAATGGCTTACTTGTATGGGAGGGGAGTTCCAGTGGTAAGCAATCATTCTAACATTTCTGCCAAAGAGCTACTTGTAAAGTTGATTGTTTATTCCTTAGATCTTGCTTAGTTTTCCTGAGGGAAGGAAGCATTATAATCAGTCAAAACTGAGACTTTTGTTGTCACTCAAAGATTATTTGTTGTTGAGTTTTTTTCCCCCTCTTGTTTTAATAGTAATGAAGTAGATACAGCAATCCTGTCTCAGACCTTCAGTGGCTCCCATTTCCTTATATAGAGGCTAACTCCTTAGTCTGGGATTTATAGCCCTCCAAAATCTAGGTCCTATGTCCCTCTCCAACATTTTCTCCCTCTGGGAACTGTGTTCCAGTCAAACTGGTCTACTTGTTGTTCCCTAGGTAGTCAATATAATAACCAAATCTTTCAGATGCTGACTGTATGTGAAAGCACTATGCTAAATGTTTTGGAGTATATAAAGTAGAAGACACTTTCATTTCAATTTTTAAAAATTGCTTCATGAGTACAAGATGCAGAAGACTTGAATAGGCATAGTTAATGGCATTGTGTGAGGGTGCAGAGAAGTCTCATTTTCCTACGTATGCTCTAGTGATGATCTAAAAAGAGCATGAGTTCAAAAAAGTAAACAAGAAATCCGAAGAGAAACATTAGTAAATTCCTTAATAAACAACTTCTGTATGGTCAAGGTAAGGTGAGGATGTTAGCACAACCTGAAAGTAGATGAGATAAAGGTGTAGTGGTAGCCCACGGGCAAGGAAGATTTGTTTCTCACTATGAGTTTAAGGGGATAGAAGAGGCTTTCCTAGCCCATGACCAGTTATATTTTCCCTAAATGGGTGCTGCACAGTGTGGTATAGTGGAAGTAGCACTGGATCTTAAGTCAAGAAACCTTGGTTTCTGCTTAATAGAAGTGGGACCTTTACCTAGGACATTACTTCTAAAGACTTCAGTTCCTCATCAATAAAATCAAGGGATTAGACAAAATACTCTGTATTTGCCCTTTTAACTTTCTGTAGCTTAGAAGACAAGAAATTACGGCAATTTGAAGCATGAAGGAGAGACTAGACTTGGGCTTTCTGATGAGGTAAACAATAGGTTACGGAGGACAAGCAGTCATTTTTCTCCACAGTGGCCCCACAGAGTCAGAACACACAGTAGGACCTAAATACCATGCAAAGGATTTTGGACTTAATTGGGTGGGCAGTGAGGAGCCATTGAAAGTTTTTAGTCAGGACGATGACATGATAAGAGAGGTATTTTAGAAAGATTAAAATAATAACTGCAAGATGTATTAGAGGGAGTAGTGTCTGGCAGCAAGGACATCTAGTAGTTTGCTATCACCCAGTCATGAAAGAAGCTTTTTAATGAGAGTGTTAGAACATATTGAAAAGAATAACTGCAACAGACAGCTCAAATGAAAAATGAATAAACAGAGTGTATATATAATTTCATGGTGTTCCCTATCAATAACCTCATTAGTAATTTTGTGAACACTGATTGAAAGTCTTCAGCTCTTCCTTCATAATTTCAATATTCCCCCTCTTCTTTATTGTCTTTTTCTTTCCTTAGTGTCAAGTCATCCCTGGTAAGAGGCTCTCCAGAATCGCTGTATTCAAGGCCCCAAATAGTAAGGCCCTTTCTGAAATACTGTACAGGCAAACCAAAGGGCATGTTAATGGAGGCCTGGTCAGTTAGCCTAAAGCAGGCCAACCAAGTTAATTGAAAAGTTCAAAAGTGAATTGTTGGCTTAGTACAGCAATAGTATTTCACAGTAGCAGGCAAAAAAAAGAAAGAAAAAAGTGTCATTATTGGGCTAAGATTCTCCAAAAAGACCCATTAAGGTTGATTTATGAATTTACTTTGTTTTTTAAACTTTCTAAAAAGTTTGTTGATGCCTTTTGTTTTTACATCATAGTCATTTCATATACACATATTTCAAATTGAAACTCTTCCCTTATGAATAAAATTAAATAATTTAATAAAAAATCATTAATTTAAAAATAATTTAGAGCTTTTGATACAGCAACCATATTTATGCATAATGTATTTATATTTATGTGTACATATATATTTATGTATAATATTCTGCCCTAGCAGTCTTCTGCTATGGGGGGTTAGAGTTTGACTTCCTTTTAGTGATCTTTCTTTACCTTTTTCTAGTTGATTATATGGTTCCCTTGGCTCTGCTTATTTCATTCTATATTAGTTCCTACAAATCTTCCCATGGTTCTCTAAATGCCTAATATTCATCCTTTCTTACTGCAAGATAATACTGTATTTCGTATACCCTAATTTTTTCAACCATTCCCCAAACTGTTGGAACCCACTTTGTTTTCATTTGCTACTGTAAAGAGTGCTGCTATGAATATTTTGGTATATAGTGAGCCTTTGAATCTGTCTTTAACTTCTTTAAAGTACATGTACAGTAGCAGAATTTCTGGGTCAAAGGTTGAAGACAGTTTAGTTATTTTCCTTGTATAATTCCAAATTGTAATCCTGAACAGTTGGAACACTTCACAGTTCCACCAACATCACCTGACTTCCCACCACCCATCAAAGCTCAGTCTTATATTATCTTTGCCACTTCATAGGGTATTAGGTAAAACCTTAGGGTTCTTTTAATTTGCATTTCTCTTTTTAATTTTTTTCTGGACTTAAAACACCAAAGAAGAGCATTTCCACATATACAGCAGATCACCAAAAAGAGGATTTTATATGAAACTGAATTTCTGTTTATACCACTTTTTAAAAAATTATATAATACATTCTGTATGTTACTTTCAAAATTGTCCTGCATGTTTTTGCTTCCTTCTGAATTTCCTTCTATTCTCTTCTGTACATTTTAAAAAATGATTCCTTTTTTTTTGGTATCCATTTAAAAAACAGAAAGAAAAGGAAGAAAACTTTTAACAAATAAGCATAGTCAAACAAATAAAATCCACACAGTGGCCATTTCCAAAAATGTATGCCTCTTTTTCACCTTGAATCCATCGCCTTTCTGTTAGTAAATGGGTAAAATTCTTCATCTTGGAGACGTGGTTGGCCATTGCTTTGATCAAAGTTCTCAAGTCTTTCAGAGTTGGTTTGGTTTTATTTGTTTTGTTTTTTTAAATTGTTGTCTTTGAATAAATTATTCTTCTGGTTCTACTTACTTTAATCTGCAGATAAGAGTGAGATTGATCTTATTACCTTGTCCCTTTCCCCACATTTGTGTACTCTCTTTGCATATTCCAATTATGAGAAATAGCAAGTTCTTCCCCTTCTTCCTTTCTACATTAAGGTATTCCCTTTACCCTCTCTTCTTCAAGATGTTTTTAAATCATTATAGAAAATGCTAAATTTCAGTTAGTGGTTAATGAAAATTAAGATTTCCTCCCCAGCCCCCAATTCCAATTAACGGACCTCTTGAAATCTATCAGTAAATCCAAGGTTAAGAACTCCCCCTCCTTGCTTTATTAGAATGTTAGCACTGTATCATCATACAGCCCTTTCTAATTGCTCAAATAAATTTACCTTTCTGGTTTCTCTTGATTCTTTTGTTTTTGTACTTCAAAGTACCTATTCAGCTCTGGTCTTTTTATTAGAAATGCTTAAAAGTCCTATATTGCATTAAAGGTCCATTTTTCTCCATAGCACCACACTTTGCTGAGTAAGTTATTCTTGGTTGTAAATATTTTGCCTTTTGAAATACTATATTCCAAGATCTTCTCTTTGTTTATAGTAAAAAAAAAATCAACAAACTTCCAGGTTTTATGTGATCCTAATTATGGCTCCTTGGTGTTCAGAGTCTTTTATGACTATTTTTAAATTTTTGTTTTGATATAGAAGCTCTGGTTTTGGGCTGACATCCCCTGGACTTTTCCTTTTGGACTGACTTTCAAGAGGTCATCACTGAATTCTTTTTATCTGCACTTTGCCCTCTGGTTCTAATCGATCTGGACAATTTTCTGTTTGTTTGTTTTATGATTCCTATTAATAGTGTCAAGGCAATCATGGTTTTCAGGAAGTACCGTGATTCTTAAATTCTCTCTCCCTGACCTTTTTTCCATATCAGTTATTTTTCATATGAAATGACTTATATTTTCTTTTTGATTTCCCTCTTTTGGTTATGTTGCTATTTAGTGGAGTCATTGGTATCAGTTTGGTCCTTTCTGATTTCAAGGAGTGTATTACTTAGGTCAAGTTTACAATTTTTTGTTCTTTAAGTTATTCATTCTCCTCATTCTTTCCTTCAGAGCTCATTTCATTTTTTTAATCTCTTGCTTCATTTTTCAAGATATTCATGTAGTCCTTTTTTATTTTTTTCTTTGAGTCCCTAATTGAAGTTGTTAGAGGGCTACTATCACCTTCTGATTTGGAGTATGTGTGGATTCACAATTATTTGTGATAGTGGTTGCTATCTTTTTTCTAGCGTTGGTTCTTGAACTACAACTTGTTTTGGTTTAGTGTCAGGCTCCACTACTTGCTTCACTTTTGGGTGTTCTTGACCTGGGTCTCCTGGGTTCCTGTGCTTACCTCTGCCTCCCAGGGTTAGACCCTTCTAGATCTTTGATTTTCAGAGTACTCAATCTTCAGGGCAGAATGCAAGGGACCTCAGTAACCTCATGTGAGCACTAGCATGACCACACTGATTCCTGCCCCGCTCAGTTGCTTCCAACATCACACTATGAGTTTCCAATTATCCCTTGGAGATTTCTTGGGAATCCCTCTACTGTTGCTATCTTTAGATACAAAGCCTCACATTCTACAAACGTCTCTGGCTAGTTTCTGGTCCCAGTGAGAGGCTGCCATCTCATTTGCCTGTGCTAATTCTTTGTTTTGCTTGCAACTATTCACTTTCTGCCCTCCTCCTTCTTAACCACCTCCCTCCCTATTTCTACTTGTTTCCCTGCTGAGTTTGAGATATTTCTCTGTGTGTGTGTGTGTGTGTGTGTGTGTGTGTGTGTGTGTTCAGTACACATTTGTGTTCAGATAAAGGTGAGATCATCTTATTTACCTCACTGCTACCCCCACATTTCTGTACTCTCTTTCCATGCCCCAATTATGAGAAACAGCAAGTGCTACCTCCTCTTTCCTCCTTCCTCCACTAATTTTTCTTTTATCTTCTCTTTTCTTTCCCCTTTGAACACCCTCAGAAAAGAATCAATTCACGTCCCTTCCCCAATCCTCTTGTTTTATTAGTAAAAACAGTATTCTTGGAAGATATTAAGGTGCTTGAATCTTCTCCTGTTTACAGGGGTTCTTAACCTTTTTTGTGTCATGAAACCTTTTTGACAATCTAGTAAAGTCTGTGGACCCCTTCTCAGAATGATGTTTGCTGGCAGCCCTCTTTCCTTTTGCCCGTAAGTTTCTGGCTGACTTTTTGTCCTTTTGGGGTAGAAATTACTTATTGTAGTTTTTTTATTGACCTCCATCATTATCCAGTCTGGTTCATCTTTTTAGGTTTTTACTAGAGTAAGAAGGTGTGAGCTCAGCTATCTGCCTGCACTCAGGCAGCCATCTTGACTGGAAGTCACATTTCTCTTATTTTTGGTGATTTTGGAGCATGTTTTCATGTGGTCACAGACTTTTCAGTTCTCCTTTTGAAAACTATCCATATTTTATGACCAAACGTTTATCTGTTGGGAATGGTTGTTGGTGTTATATTTTCATCAAAAGCTTTTTAATAATATAGTAAAATTTTCTGTTATTTTTTTCTGTGATCTTCTCTCTCCTTTGTTTAGTTAGAAATCCTCTCCCTAGCCATAGTTGTGAAAGGTACCTGATCTCATTCTCTTCAAATTTTTTGTGGTGTAACCTTTTATTTTCCATTTTTGAGTTTTCATGATTTTGAATTGATGGTAGTATATGCTATAAGAGTTCTGCTAAATTTTTATGAAAGAACATTTACAGTTTCATTTGCTAGAGATGTTCAGAAAATTATAATCAAGCAGTAATTAATATTATGTTGCCCTTCTAGCTTAAGGTCTTCTTTCATGAAGTCACATCAGTTTAATAAATATTAATTAAGTAGCTCCTATGTGCAAGACACTATGCTAGGCTTTACAGTCATCCTTCTCATCCTGCTACTCAGTTGAAAGTTTCCTCACATGTAGTCTCTTACTTGCTAAATATCATGCCTTTTTTTTTTTTTTTAGTTCTTTCCTCATTGGTATTTCTGTAGCTTCTAATATTGAAAACCCCATTCTCCCTGATAATCTCTCTTCTCTCAGTCTCTGTGATAAAATGAAAAGAAAAAGGCCCTCCCTTCAAATACATTCTGCTAGGGAGTTGGGGGAGGCAGGGTGGGGAATGTGCACATACACAAATAGATGCAGTGTGTTCATAAAATACTACAAAGTAATTTCAGGGCGGAGAAACTACTAATAAAGTGAAAGATTAGGAAAGGTGCCTAGGAGGTAATACCTGAGCAATGCTTTGCAGGAAGCTAGGAATCCTAAAAGATTGAGGGGTGAGGAGGTCTTCTCTTAATTAATACAGTTGTTGGTGATCATTTTCTTCTTGAGTTCCCATAGCAATAACTGTAGTACTTATTTGGCACTTGGCATATGCTTCTTGATATTGCTATTAAACTTTATATGTGTTCTACTTCCCTAACTAAATTTTAAGTCTTTAAGCCCTTCTCTCTCCTAGCAGATGATCTTGCCTCCTGCTTTAATGAGAAATATGAAGCCATATGTCAAGAACTCCTTCATTTCCACTCCTCCACAGCTCAGAACCTCTCTATATCTTTACCTTATCCTCTTCTCCTCTACTGTGATCTCAAAGGAAGAGATGACTCTTCCTGCTCCTGGTCAAGGCTAACCCCTCTAATTATGTTATTGTAATAAACAGTATGGTTCAAGGGAGAGAATACTGGATTTGGAGTGGAGAGTCTTCTAGGACCTAGATCATCTTCCAGCTCTGTTACCCTGCGCAATTCATTTAACCTCTCCAGGCCTCCATTCCCAACACTTATTCTATGATGCCATTCCCTGCCATCTTCCCTGGAGCTTACCCCCTGATCATTTCCTCCCTCTTTTTCTCTCATTTTCATTATTTTGCCATTTACTGACTGAATCCTTGTTACCTTCAAATATTCCCAAGTCTCTTCCATCTTTAAAAACAAAAAGAAAACCTTGATTTGACCCTACTGTTTCCTTTTCTCCTCCCTTTCATTGTCAAAATTCTAGAAAGATTATCTATACTTGCTACTCACATCTTAACCCTTTACAATCATCCTTCTCATCCTGCTACTCAAGTGAAACCTTCCTCACATGTAGTCTCTTGCTTGCTAAATATCATAACTTTTTTTTTAGTTCTTTTCCTCATTGGTATTTCTGTAGCTTCTAATATTGAAAACCCCCTTCTCCCTCATAATCTCTCTTCTCTTGGTCTCTGTAACACTTCTTTCCTGATCACCTTCTCTTCTCTCTTTTGGTGATTTCACCTGATCCCATGCATAGGAGTTCCAAATGCACATCCAGTTTTAATCTCACTCCTGAATTCCATTTCATTATCTGTAACTTCCTGCCAGCCATTTTCACCTGGATATCCTGCCTGAACCTTAAACTCAGCATATATCCAAAACAGAAGTCTTCATCTTTGATAACAGATAGTCAGGTCTACAGAATATTGAAGGACTTGACACAGATATAACACCAAGGTTCCTAACTTTAGAGTCAGTCATCCTAGATTCTTCCTTCTCTTTCACTCCACATATCCTTTCAGTTGTCAAGCCTTGTCACTTCTCCGTATCTCTTGCATCCATCCTTTCTCTGTATTCTGACAGCTACACCTTAGCTCAGGCTCACCTTACCTCTCACCAGAATGTTGTAATAACTTTTTAATTGGTCTCAATTTTTTTTCAGTCTACACCCTCTCATTCATCTTTGATATAGCCATGAAAACAGTTTTCCTTAGACATGAATCTGACCATATCATTCCCATACACAGACACTTTTAGTGGTTCCCATTGTGTCTAGGGTGAAATATTAGCAATTTAACTTAGCTTTTAAGATCCTGCACAGACTGGCTCCAACCTACATTTTAAGACTTGTCACATTACTTCACACATTCCAGCGAAAACATCCTAGTACTCTTTCCCAAATGCTGTCTCTTACTTCAGTTTGTACAAGCCATGAATGCCCCCTCTTTATCTCTGCCTGAATCTTATTCTACTTTTAGTACATAGCTCAGACACCACCTCCTCCATTAAGTCTTCCCTAATCTTACCCCACTGTTAGTTCTTTCCTTCCTTAAATCTTCGTAGAGCACTTTGTTCTTTCCCATGACCCCATCCCTGCCGACTTTGTATTACACTTGTCTATATATATATGTTATATCTCATTAGTAGAAAACTGATTCCTTTGAAGGCAATGTTTTGGTTTTTTCTTCAGATGTTCAGTGCCATGTACTCCCACTTAATATATCCAGATTACCCCAAAACAAAACCCACCAGGCATTCTTAATTTCGTTGTATTTCTAGAAAGCTTAATAATACTGCAAAGAGCTATGGGTATATGAGATACTGCTACTCTGAAGGACTATGGGAAAGTGCTTTCCCATGGGAAAACTTGCTTCCTTCTGGAAGAACAACCAAAATGCATATGTAACTTGCTATATTGATTCTCTGTTAACATTTTACCCTTTTCTTTGGAACATTCCAAACCCTACTACTTAGTCTTTAAACCCCACTGGCTCAACTTTATATACCTTCATTAATCTCTCAACTTTGTATAATTTCATATATGTCAGCTTTATGTACGCTCATTTATTTTGTTCACTCCGTACCAGACTCAGTCAAAAGAGAATAAAACATACTTGCTTTGTCTAGCATGATAAAGAGCTTCTTTTTGGCACTAGTTGAGAGAGTAAAGTATGGGAGGGTATGTGCAACATGTCTCCTGGTTTCTCTTATTCAAAAATGATTTTCATAAGACTAACCACACAGTAGCTGTTTCATCTCCAAAACCCATGAAGATTATGAATATGATTCCCTAGCAGTTTTATATATTTTAACTCAAGTCCCTAACAAATAAATGAGATATCCTGTCAAGTTTGATTAAAAACCGGTTTTTTCCTGTGTTAATATACCACTAGTATTTTTGGAAGTCAGGCAACCGGGGCAAAAACTCATTAAACTTTGTTTGAAATTTAAGCCTCTAGATCCTAGGTTTTTCATATTAACTTTCAAGTATTCCATAAACTAAAACTGAAAAAAGTAACTTAAAATAATTTCTTACTCCTTCTTGATCATTTCTGAAAACTAAAATTGATATTTAGCAGTGGTATTTATTTGAAGGTTGAACTGTGTATGTGTGCAGTTAATTTTACCAGTGACCCTATATAACATTTTATCCACTTCATAGTTAGCAGAAATAGCAACGAGTAGTCCCAGTTTTACTACTGGAGAAATTGAGAAACAAGAGTTACCCATACCTTACAGCATGGTGTATAACAGGGCTGTCCAGCCTTAGATTTTTAATGAAACAATAGACAATGTGTTTTGATTTGCCATTTTAGTGAGAGCTCTGCAGTAGCTTGGCTTCATTGACCAAAGCATTTATGTAAATTTATGTAAATGCTTGTAGGTGGGCTGCATTTTGGACAGTCCTGGTGTATAATAAAAAAGTTGAAACTATTTCTTAAATTAATGCCCAGTGTCCTACATATGTACTTCTATTCAAAGATCTAATGTAAAGAGAGACAAGGTAGTGTAGTGGACAGAATACTGGTCTCGGGATGAGGAGTTTGATTTCTGGGTTTCATTCTTCTTTTGAACCATGTGATCTTGGGCAAGTCATGTAACTTTTCAGTAACTCATTTTCTTTCATCTGTAAAATGGGTATAATATAACAAAACTTCATTTACCTCACTCAATTGATGTGAGCAGTGTCTAAAACTTAAAATGATGTATGTGTATGAGTTATGATTAATGTAGAAATGTGATTTGAGGCTAAAACTTTCTAGCCCTTGGTGGGTAGGTCTTTTTAATACTCAGTTAACTTAAGGGGGGAAAAGCACATATAACGTTGTCTTTTCTGGCAGTCCTTACTTCTTCCTTTCCTTCGTGAATGACTGACATGATTATTTGTTATACTTTTAAATTGCCAAATGACTTAACCCATCTTTCTACAGAATTATGATCTGGCATTGAAGTATTTTCAGAAAGCTGCTGAACAAGGATGGGTAGATGGACAACTTCAGCTGGGCTCTATGTATTATAGTAAGTAGTACAGTAATACTACAGTAATAAGTTTAATTTGTTCATTTTTCCACTAGATGGCACTATGACTATGCAGTAGGAACTATACTGTCAATTCAGTTCCAGTGATTTACTGCAACATAATGCAATCTTTGGGAGATTGTGTTTGCTTTTGCAAACTTTAAGTGTTAATCTAGTGAAATCCGTATTGTGTTTGCCTTTGTAAGCTACGAGTGTTAATCTAGTTAACATCTTACCCGAACAAGTGCTCTTTTCCAATAAGCTTTTTACCCTGTTTCATACAGGCTCTCTGCTGCTGAAATAGACCTGATTTTAGGCCAGTATTAATGACGTTGGATGCCATTTTTCTTGCAGATGGCATTGGAGTCAAGAGAGATTATAAACAAGCCTTGAAATATTTCAATTTAGCATCCCAAGGAGGGCATATTTTGGCTTTTTATAATCTGGCCCAGATGCATGCCACAGGCACTGGAGTAATGAGATCATGCCATACTGCCGTGGAGGTAAGTTCTCTTTCCCACCATTTTGTATACGTAAAGATGATTTGTAGAGCAGGTAATCCACTCCCGCCCCACCCCTGCCTCTTTTTGTTAACATGATCTCTAGAGTGGAAATGGACCACGAACGTATACTTTGATAACCATATTGGATGCTAAGGGGTTAGTACTTTAAAGTGCCTATGCTAAGATATGAGTCACACACTTGCTAAGACTACTTACTATTTCAATATTTCATATCAGCAGCAATGTGCCAAACATTGGGCTGAGTGCCAGGGATGCAAAGATAGACACAAAGCGTGCCACTTACAGCTACTTGGAGGAAAAGATGTGTACACACATAATTATGACATGGGAGAGGGTGAGAATAGTACAAAGAAGGGACTATAGGCACTGTGCCCTGAACTGTACATCATGCTTCCTTTTTTAGCTTTATAAGGGACTCTAGAAGTCTCTTAGTACTTTTCCTGCCTGATAAATAGACTTCTTCCACTCATTTCTGACAAATAATCTTCCAACCTCTCTTTGATTACCTCTAATAAAAAGGAACTTACTACCCCATAACAGTACCTTTTCATTGTTAATCAGCTCTAATTATTAGAAAGTTCTTCAAATTTCTACAGAGCTAGAATCTATCTCCATATAAGTTCTATCCTTGTGTCCTAACTTCCCCCAACTTTCTTTTGGATCAGAACTGCGATTTCAGGCAGCTCCAATGCAGGTCAGCACCTGCTCTGCTACTTAGAATCTAAGACAGCTGCCTAGGGCATTGAAGGGTAAAGTGACTTCCCTTGAATGGCATATGCAATGATAGGTCAGAATAGAACCTGAAACAGGTTCTTTCTCACTTCAAACCCATATCTTGTCCACTGTGTCACATGCTTCTCTTTCTTGGTGTCTCATCTTTGGCTCATGTAAATGACTTCCTTTGTGATATGCCGTAGCTATGCATCTAAAATGGATAAATTCTGAGCAAATTGATATGTTTTTTAACAGTTTATTGGAGTCTTTATAAGAAGACTTGCTGTAATTAAAGTTACAGAATTACAGAATATTTCGTGAGAATCTTTCTTGAGGGGAAGATAATATATAAAATGGGTGATCAAAGCAAGTGGTATGTCAGATTCAGGTTTCAAAACAATCTAAAACGGTTTTCCCGTAATGCTTGGAATTACAGAGTGAGTTGAGAGAGACTTTACCTTTGATTTCATTGATATGGGGAACTTCTAGATGAGGTAGCTCCCTCTTAACAATGCAGTCAGCACTTTCTCTGTAACATAACAGTTTTAGGGAGTTTCTTAGCCTGCCTCAAGGTGAGTGACTTGCTCATGGTCACATAGCCAATGTATGTCAGATGTTATATAAGAAATGTTGTGTACATCAAATGAATTTGACAAAATATCCAAAGAATATCCTCAGCCTTAACTTTAAGAGTTTCTTTAAAAATGTATTGTACTGTGGTAGAAGTTACTAATTAGACTTTTTTTTTCCTAGAGAAACTGATCTCCCCTTCCATTTCTTTTCTCTTTTCCTCAGTTATTTAAAAATGTGTGTGAAAGAGGCCGTTGGTCCGAGAGGCTCATGTCTGCCTACAACAGTTATAAAGATGGTGACTCCAATGCTGCTGTGGTCCAGTATCTCCTGTTGGCAGAACAAGGCTATGAAGTGGCCCAAAGCAATGCAGCCTTCATTCTGGATCAGAGTAAGCATTTAGAACATAGCAGTACACACATAGTTAAAAAGTGTGAAGTCACAGAGAAGCTCTTTCTCTTAAGAAATCTTCATTGTTGTTTTCTTTGTCTTTAACATTTTTAAGAATTAGTAGTAACTAGAACTGTTAAGAGTTCTAAGTTCTTCTGTCTGATCCCCCTTTAGGTGTGTGGTATACAGTTAGTGGGAATTGAACAAATGGGACTCTTGATACGTAGTCAAACCTAGTAACTAATTGTTTCAACTTTAGTATTGTATCCATTTAAATCAATTTCTATGGCCTTTATTTGTCAGTATTGAACTAGACTCTCTAACTGGATAGTGTATCCAGTCTAATTTCATTTGTCATTTAAGCAAATGGTAACATTTTCTCTTACTGACAGCTAGAGCTGGGGTCACCAGTCAGTGGGTCTAGTTCTACTATAGTAGATATTGAAGATGCTATTAAGTATCCAAGCCACTTGTTCTTGACACTCTCTAGCCCTCTTTACTCTCACAGTCCTCCCTTCAACCCCCATTGTCATTGAACCCTTGCCACAGGCCCACATCTGGGCCCTGGGAAAGTCAGACCTTTGGGGAAGTAAAAAAGTAGCTCTTCTTTTTTTAAAGCCGGGAAACCCCTGCCTGAATCCAGAGCATCACTATGACATTACACGTATTTCTGATCATTTTCATTGGAATGAGGGTTTTCTCCCTAAAGCATCATTGGGAGTCATCTCTACTACCTCACTGGTCAAAGCATTGCCTTGACCATAGTAGTTACTTGTAGAATATCTGTAGCCAAACATGTACCACCCGCAGAAGGATGTGAAGCTAAGCTTATAATTACGACTTACTCGCTAATATTCTAAATCCTCTGTCCTAGCAGCATAAATTCCTTGAGGTCAGGGGCCTTTTTGTTTCAGTTTTTCCTTTGTTTCCTCAGTCCCTAGTACACTGTAGATGCTTAGTAGATGTACATTGAATTGAATAGTCATAGTCTAAAAATGGAATTTTGTTTATGACGTTACTTTGACCAGAGCCATTTTTAAAGGTGTGATATTTCGTTGTAATTGTGCTCGGCAATTCAGATAGATTTGAAACTAGACATAAAATGATTAAGCACTTTAATTGCTCAAGTAGCAGAATAATGTAAATATTGGTAGGAAACCTTTTGGATGTCTTTAACACTAAGTAAATTTATTAAAATAAAGTAAAACAGAGCCTTAACGTAGTGATGACAAAAATTGGCTGTATATATAGGGACTGTGAATCTGCTTAATAAATAGCTTTTCCTATTGATTCAGCATATATGTACTAAGTTCTGCTTTTGTGCACGATGCTATGCTGGTGTGGAGATACTGCAATTCAATGATATTAGTACTCTGGAATGAAGTGTTTTAGTCCAATATAGGAGAAACATTTTAAAATAGATTACTGCTAAAAACACCTCACATCTGGCATTGTCAGTTAAGCAAGGCAAAAATCATGCCATATGGCATGTAGTGTCTTACTGCTATCTCATTCTATTTCCTCTAGAAGAAGCTAGCATTGTAGGTGAGAATGAAACCTATCCCAGAGCTTTGCTGCATTGGAACAGGGCAGCCTCTCAAGGTGAGTTGTCATTCCAGTAGCGAATTTCACCAGAGTATCCTGCCATATTTGCTATATCCCATGGAAAGTTTAAATCTTGCCATTTTCTATTTTTGATACTAAAGTAGGAATGTTATTGCCTGTTGTTAAACTTACATCCATCACTCCTGAGTTTCACTCCCACGTCAGCAGTCATCTGTTGGACATTTCAAACTAGATATCACTGAGACATCTCTAAAACAGAATTCATTATCTTTCTTTCCAAACGTTCCTATTTCTAGCAAAGGCATCATCATTTTTCCGGTCTCACTATCCTTGACTCCTCACTCTCCCTCACCCCACATATCCATGTAATTGCCAAATCTTGTCACTTCTATACCGCTAGGACTTATATAACCTTAATGTAGCCGTAATCACCTCTCACCATTATTGCAATAACCCCCTAATTGGTCTTTTGACTGACTCCTAAATTTCACAAGCTTGCCAAATTGGCCTTCTTATTGCTCCTTTTACATGGCACCTCCCCCACCCACCCACCCACCCATCTCCATACTTTCCACCGGCCATCCCCAAGGTGTGGAATGCAGTCACTTCTCACCCCTGCCTCACAGAAGGAATCCCTCCCTTCCTTCATGATGCAGCTCCTGATCTCCACAACTGCTAGTGCTCTCCCTCCCAAACCACCTTTTATTTAACTACTTTCTATTTATTCACATCTGTTCTCTTCACGTTCATTCTGTGTACCGTCATATATAGTACTCATCTCCCAAGTTCCTTGAGAGGAGGACATTCCCAGTGGCTCGCACTGTCCTTGGCACATAATAGGCCCTTAGTAAATATTGATCGATGGATTGATGTTTTGAGGCCCAGATCAAACGCCGTCTCTTCCACAGAGCTTTCCACAATTTTTTCCATTGTGTAATTATTCCCCCCTCCCGTCCTGCTCCACCTTAGAATCTTTTCATCTCTAGAACTTCCATGCTGAAGCACTGCTGTCCCGATTGGTGGCCATCCCAATTGTCTTATTACTTCAGACAAGTACCCATCAGGCATGCTTCACTCACTCCCCACTCCATAGCCATCTTATTGGCAGCTACCTTGTCTCAACACATACCCTTTACCCATCTGCCTTTTAGTTATGAAGCCATGATCAGTTCAATTCTGCCATTGTTTCTGGAAGGAGTATGGCCTTCTGCAGGGTGCCCCTAAAGCCTGGACACATAGGAAATCTCATTAACATCTCATTAACCATTTCACCCAACACTCTGTGTTGTTCAGTGACTTCTTTTTCTGGGGTATGCTAAAGGAGAAGATGTACTCAATGAAAATCACAGATGCAACACACTTGATTGAGTGCATAAAGAGGGAATGTGCTAAAATTGACAGCAATGTGGAGTTATTGCATCGAGTTCACATGAATCTTGCAAAGTCCTTCAACTTTTGCATCACAAATGATGGAAATCATATTGAAGATATTATTTGTTAATATTCCAATTAAATAAAATGTTGAAAATTTCATTCATTTCATTTCTTGAAAATTTTTGCCTGTATGTCTAGACTTTAGGAACACCCTTGTAGTTCCTGTGGCCCGACTCCCAATCCTTGTAACTTTCTGGACCTTCTGTTCCCACGTGTCTATAATCTCTCTCCATTAGAAAGTAAGCTTCTTGAGAACAAGGGCTATCTTTACTTTTGCACTTGTATCCTCAGAAGTTAACATAGTATTTAAGTGCTTAATTTAAAAAAACAAATGAACTCATTCATTCATTTACTATATACAACATCATGAGCCCCCAGAAAGTATAAAATGTCTACTATTTTTTCTTCCACCACAATTACATAGTTTCTCCTACATAAGTCAGGCCTAATGAATGTTGAAATTACTATGTAACAAATTGAGCTTCAGCACAGCATCGTAATGTAATGGAAAAAGCCTTGGCCTTGGAGGCAGAAAGGCCTGGGTTCAGTTCTCCATTTCCCCACTGAGTAACCGTACTACTACAAGCAGCGCATTTGTTCCCTCAGGTGCTTGTCTCCTCGCCTTCACAGTAGGACTCATACCCCCTACCACAGGCTAGTTTTGGGAAAGGACTCTGTAACCCTTAAAACACCTTGTAAATGCAAGCTGCTACTATTATCCTTTATTAAAATGGGAATGTGGGTCCCATTATCACTACTACTAAAAATTCTATTTGGGAATTAGCAGTTACCCTAAGATATACCTTTTAGTAGCACTTAAAAAGTTGACTGAAACTTACATAACTTCTACAGGGCTAAGGTCTTGCCATATGGCATGTGATTACTTTTTAGAATTTCTTAAGAAGATAATACGAATGAAAGATAAAGTAGAATTAGACCATCATCTCGTGTAATTTTGGCCTCCCTCCAGCCTGTTCACCATTCCCTAACCCATACCTAGCTCTGTGGATTGGCTTTCTAAACCTTTCCACCAAGCCTCAGCCCAAGCTACCCTACAGTGCTTTAAAACTTAGAGGAAACAGTGGAGACGGTGGTTGAGTACATGCAGAAACGTGTCAGTGAAGGAAAGAGCCTGTGTCCAACCACTCAGAGGGGTTGTTTACTCTGTTGTTTAGCCTCCCATCCTCAGACTTTTGGGGAATAGAGGAGTAACACTTTTAATGGACATTTTTACCAAATTTGCAATTTGGCTGAAAATTTGCTGGTAACATCTACATACTGAAAATAGAAATTTAGTTCACTAAACATTTATTAAACCCCCAACCGTATGCTAGGTGCTAGGTGTAGAAAGAGGAAATAAAGCAGTTTCTGCCCTTAAGAAGCTTACATTGGAATGGATTAAAGTTATAATCTGTTTTATGGAAATATGCTTAATATTAACAGAGAAAGAAACAACAACAATAGACCTTTGTAAATGAATGCTTTTGTATGGTTTTTACTTAGGCTACACTGTTGCTAGAATTAAGCTTGGAGACTACCATTTCTATGGCTTTGGCACTGATGTCGATTATGAGACAGCATTTATTCATTACCGACTAGCATCTGAACAGCAGCACAGTGCACAAGCCATGTTTAACCTGGGGTACATGCATGAAAAAGGACTCGGCATTAAACAGGTGAGCACAGCTAAAGGCCAATTTTTGTCTGTTAAGTGTATCTGTAACTTTTGGTGATATCTTGAATTTATTTTATCTACAGAATTGTTTCCCAAACACCGTTTCATTGCACATTTTTACCAGTCTCAAAAAAAATTCTTAGTACCCAAGGTCCTTAAAACCTACATATTTACAGGTAACAGGAAGAGTTTTCCTAACTCTTTGACAACTTGATGAAATAGAAACATTAATAACTGCTGATCCTCTGCAGAAGATCTACCAAATATGCTAGAGTCCCTCTTTGTTTTTAAAAAAGTGCTTTTATAAATACATATTTACATACACACACACACACACTCTCTCATACATACATATGTATTTAAATATTTAATGGAAATCAATGCAGCTCTTCGCAGTTTTGACTTAAAGAGCAGTGGGAAGAAATCTGGTGAATGTGCTGCTGTAGCTAACTATTTAGTGGAAAGAGTGCAGGATTTAGAATCAAAGAATCTGGGCTCGTGGGATTGTCAGTTTAGAGCTGGAAGGGACCTTAAAACCCATTGAATCCACCCCTCTTATATTACAGGTGAGAAAAATAAATCACAGAGAAATTAAGTGACTTGCCCAGGGTCACAGAGCTAGTAGGTATCTGACGCTGGATATGAGCCCAGATCTGCCTGGCTGTGTATCCATTGTTGTCTCCACTACTTCACTCTGGTTCAAATGCCAGCCTTGCTACTCAGTATCTGTTTCACCTATGGTAAGGCATTTTGCTTCTCTGGGCATCTGTAAAATTTGTCATCTGTAAAATGGGGATGTTGGGCTAGATGATCTGTAAGGTCCCTTCCAGCTCTAAACCTGTGATCCTGTGATTTTTGTTCAAAAAGTAGCTAAAAGATTTTATCAGGATCATACGTGGATAAGGAGCTAATCAAATATCCAGAGTATGTATTGATATATACAGGGGCATATATATTTATATGTGTACACTAAAGGAAGTGTGCGTGTGTGTTGAAAAAAAAATCAAAGTTTATCCTTTCAATAGAAAGGTTGTTAGAAATGAAAGGTCAAATGATTTGATTAAAAATACGTATGTAAATGAGCATTATGGGGATATTTGTGGGGGTTGTTAAACAGAGCAAATAAGTAAACATGTCAAACAAATGAAAATTTGGTAAAATCTTTTGTTTTCAATTAACAATTCCTTGTGAATTAGAAGCATCTACTTTGGCTGTTCTGTAAACATCAAGTTAAACAGGTTTAATTTATTTTTATCTCAGCATTAAATACATTGTGTGCCGCATTGTAGGATATTCACCTCGCCAAGCGCTTCTATGACATGGCTGCCGAAGCAAGCCCAGATGCTCAAGTCCCAGTGTTCCTGGCCCTCTGCAAGCTTGCAGTTGTGTACTCTTTGCAGTATATACGTGATGCCAGCGTGAGTGACAGTTTTTTTTCCTTTTTTTAAGCTAGAAACCTTCCAAATACTATAACTTTGTATAGTCTTTCTTTTTCAAGTGTTACCTCCAAATACTCTTTTTCAAAAGATTCTCCATCCCCATTCCAATAGAGTTCCTTTTCAGTTCTCTGGTCACATGTAAGAATAAGTAGAGGATGCGTTTGTAACTTCCCCACTTAAAAGTATCATAAACTTCATAAGTGTTTCATAGGAAATATCTGTCTAATAGATACCTATAGGGATAGGGACTAGACCTATGATTTCATTGATTTAGGGAACTTCTGAAGAGGTGATTCCCTCTACCAGTTCCAGTTGGCATCTTCTCTGCAACTGATTATCTTAGTGAGCTGCTTAGAGCAGTGACTCTGTGGGTCACACAGCCAGTTTAGTGAGCTGCTTAGAGCAGTGATTCTGTTTATGTCAGAGGCTTTAGGTCTTACCCTCCACCCACTATACCGTGCTATCACTTTGTTTTCTTTAGTATAAGTGGAGATGTTATTTTTAAAGGAATTTATTTTACTAAACCCTAAAGAAAGACTTCACCAAAGACAACTCTCAAAACCTTGAAATCCTCTGACTGTTAGTTACCCCCAGAGAAACAGTATAGCTGTCTACTTTTTATTACCAAAAGAGAGCTGATATACAGAGGGGAATAAATACATCATTACCAAGAGGTAGCAAAGTACTCCCTAAAACCAAACATTTTAATAAAATAATATGGTAGATTTCCAGTTTATTGACATTATCTCACCATCTTTAACACTTTCCCATCTAACATTCTATAATTGTAACATGATATTATATTTTCATTAAGATACGGGAAATCTTCTTCTACTTGGATATGGACCAACTTTTGGGACCAGAGTGGGACATTTATCTCATGATTATCATCGCATTACTATTGGGAACAGTCATAGCTTACAGGCAGAGACAACACCAAGCAATCCGGAGGCCTCCAGGGCCACGGCCAGCTCCACTCCCTCAACAGGAGCCTCGACGAGAACAGCAACCCCCTCAATAACAGCTTCCCTGTGGAGCCTTGACCATCATCAACCATGAAGGAATGGGATCTGTTTGTTGAGAACACTTGCATCGTGATTAGGACTTTGGATCAGCGGCCACCTCCCAAAAGAGGCACAAAGAAGCATTTAATTCTTAAAGCTGCTTAGAATCTGATGCCTTTATTTTCAGGGATAAGTAACTCTTACCTACACTGAGTTGAATGTTTGTTTCAGTGCCATATGAAATAATAATTTTCATTGGCTTTCATTTAGTTTTTCCTGGAAACATATGTGAGATACTCAAAGTAATGTCTACTGTATTCAGCTGTCTTTCTTAAGTTCTGTTGGTCATTCTCTTAGTATGCAAAAGTCCTTACATCAACTCTGTTAAGGTCTTATGCACTAACACTAGAAACTGATCAGTGTACGAAAGGAAAACCCAATTGCAAGTTCAACTTTTAACATGTTTGAAAGTCTGAAAACAGAACTTGCTTTTTAAGTAAAAAGAAATTACGTCATCAGAGTGTTCCAGAACTGTGATAAATGAGATAAATTATTTTACTGATCCATTTTGCAAGTGTACATATCTACATATTCCCATTATTTTAAAAGGAAGGGTAAGAGCTTCCTTATTCCTGATGTTAGTCACACCTTACAAGCATCTCATTAATTATTTTGGGTCCTGCATAATTTCTCTCCTCCAAAGATCAATGAAAACTTAATGTTAAAAAGTTTTATGTGAATTACCTTTCATAAGAAGAGGAAATCTGTAAACATAGTGAACCATCTCCTTGCTCTACTATGTGACGTTACCAATCATCCACCCAAGTGTAATTTGTTTATTTTGGGTACACAGAGCTGTGATACGGAAACCAGAGGACGGATTAAATGTGAGAAACCAGAACACAATGTCAGACACTCTGCGTGGTGTGCAAAAGCTGAAGCATCTGCTTCCAGAATTTATTTCCACTTGCGTTTCATTTTGCACCAGCACAGAACGATAGGTGGATCAAGACCCTGAATCACTAAATGGGAAAGATCTTTGCCAGGAGACAGTGTATGGTGAATACCATTACAATATGACATGCAAACGGACAAGAGAATTAAAGTTTGGCTAACCTCAGCAGGTGAAGAAAGCCAAAGCCTTTTAAATTGTTAAAGGTAGATTCTCTCCTCTGCTGGTTTGTCAGTACACTGAAAGATGAATTGCTTGCTTAACTATCTCATTTTTACTATTTTCCCACAGAGAGCGTTGGGATACTTGATATTATCCCCAGTTCAAATCTGGGATCTCAAAACAAACCAAGAACTTGGTTTTCTTAGGATGAGAGAATGCATGTGAATTAAAACTTCACTAGATTTTTGTTGTTAGGAGATGTGAGTACTTCAATAGTTCAGCTTACTGAGCAGGCTTTTTCCTTTCCCTAGCAGACCTCAGCCTCCTTAAACTAACTTTGACACTCTTTTCCCATAATCCATTATCTGGGGTAATACATAAAAGAGTTAATTGCTTCCATTGTGGCATGGCTTTAGTTTCTGGGGCTGAGATTTTGTTTAGAAATAGATTTTTTCAGTCTCCAGTGAACATAAAGACTTTCAGCTGAAGTTTTATACTTCTTGTCTGTTACCAACTTGATCAGCAAGCTTTCCTTCCAGGTAACTTGCTTCTAAATTAAAGATGGGAAACTTAGGAAATTTTTCCCCACAAAAGTTAAAATGGTTGCTTTGTGAAGTTCAGATTTTAAATACTAACAGAATTTATGCACACTCTTAAATTTATCAGTTTGATCGTTGGTGGTCTTCTCCCTGATCCTTTCTTCCCCACACGCCCCCTAAAAGAGCTGCAGTGTAATGCAAGGTAAGACCAGATCGTGACCACACTTCAATCGAGTGGAACAGTATTGAATTTATTTAAAAACTAGACTTTAAGATTAATATAAATTCTAGTAACTTGCCTTTTTAAAAAAATAATCTCTCTTCAATTTCAAATTTGTTTCCCCTTATTAAAATTTTTACTTCATTTCCTCTCTAATAGTGCTGTAAGAATCAATTCTGTTATGCAGAATATTCATTACATAAAGGCCAGATGGACAAATCACAGCCTTATTCACCATTTAATAAATTATTTTATATCAATTCCCCAATTGCCGTATCCTAATATCCTTGATTAAAATAAAAAATATCCCACGTCCCTTTCTCTGCGTCTCTTCATTTCCTCATTTCCTCTGGTGTCAGTACCTGCAGGTCTGTATAATTCAGTTCATTTGCTGTATTTAAAGAATCTATGGAAGGGAGTAGACTTGGCCCCATTTTTTCTCTGGGATAAGGAAGTTTGGTTTTAGTTTTTTCCCTAAAACAATAGTCAACGCTAACCTAATCAAATGGCATCCATTTGAATAAAATGACAGTAGCAGAAGCTAGTTAATGTCAGTGACATTAAACTAACTCAGGGATTCAGGAGTTTTAATAATAGAATTTATAGGTAACTGACTGATATAGTCTGGCTTCATTTCTCCATGGTAATCCCATGCTCTCCTGATCCATTTTGTATTGTATCTTCTTCTGAGAAAGAGAACAATAGTAGTACTTTAAGCATATTTACTATTGTGCATTTAGTTTGCTGACTGTTTCAGATTCTTGAGTACATCCATCATATCATCCATTTTGTTTTACTGTGGTGGTATTGGGTTTTCCTTTTTTCTCCCAATTTTTGCAGTAGGTCTTATTTTTGGTTAGTGTATAGTGGCAGAGAGAAGAGAGATCAAATGACTTTTATTCAAAATTCATTATTTAGCATATAAATCAAATGGTGATTCATTAACACTTTTGAAGATCTGTAACCTTTCTGCATATAAAGGTTAGTATGTGACTTTTTCGTTTTACTGCTAAACTATTGGATTTCATACCACTGGGAAATTTTAGAAACTTCCACCAGAGACCTAGTGATACTCTGATGATTTATTTAATTGAAGAACTAATAATGCCTCTAGGAAGCTAAAAATAATTCATTATAGATTTTTTCCTCCCCACTTTTTTCTTTATTCCCCTTCCTTCTTGCTTTCTATCTTTGTTCTGCCGACCAGTACTTCAGAAACTTGCATGCAGGTAATCTTAAAATGAATACCACAGCAGTTTGTGTGTGTAGCATGTGTAATTACATTCTCACCAAAAAAAAAAAAAACCTCACCTGTATATAGGTTTGGATTTACATTTCAAAACAAAATACTTAAGGAAAACAGTCCCTTTAGTTGCCAAAAAGAGCATTGTGAGCTATGTATTCCCCTTCCACCACACACACACACACACACACACACACACACACACACACACACACACACACACACCCACCAGCTGGTATTATTCATTTTTGAAAATGAGTTTAATGTATATTGCACATTATTATGACTTTAAGGATAGAGCAAATAACAGTAGCAAAAGAAATGGAACTTAAAAGATTCTATCTTCATGTGAATTTTTCGTCACACTTGACTTTCCAATTAAAATGGAAGTATAAGTTTTCTCAATGCAATATTGTCCAAGGCCCTCACTGGTCTTTAAATATGTAATATTTAATGAAAAGAAGCTCAATAAATTTCTCCTTTGATCTTCAAGAAAGTTAAAAGCAAGATAAAGAAAAAATTTTAAACATATTCTAAAGTGTCTGTTTCCACTAATACAATTCAGATTTAGTATATTTAAAGGAGAGATTAGGTGTATATAAGGAATCTTATTTGTACCATTATTTTCCTATTTAGACAAACGAACTGACTCTGTGTTCTATTTCGTACAAAAATAATTACAAGGTTTGGTATGATCAGGATAACCACTATATATATAACTATATATAGGGGAGGCAGAGGTTATAAAAGACCATAAAATATTATCAATTGGCATTGTGAAAAAACAACACGGTAAGCTTTTTTGTAAATTTATTTTGTATTTTTTAAAATGCAGTATAAAGGTTGGTGAAGTGTAATATAATTGTGTAAACAAAAAAATCCTGTTAATAGAAAGATGTACAGATTCGTTTTGTACTATATCTTGAATCTTGTGAAATAAAGATTCCACCTCTGGTTAGCCTATATGCTCTAATGTACCTTAGTTCTAATAACTCTTATTTAAATTTCTTGTTTATTTTTGTTTGCATCTTATGAAGAAACATTAGAATCTCAGAAGATCCTGGGGAAAAAAAAGCATATCCAAATTCCAGACAATTTGACTCTTACTCACTTCCGGCTCCTGACCCTCGCTACCTCCAACTAAACTTCAACATCCTGAGTAAGTTGTCCTACGGGCCTGGATCAGCCAAGAGAACTCCGTGCATGCATACGCACATACAAACATATGTGTATACGTGTGTATTCATATCTCTAGACGGGGCTTCTTAAACTGCGGGTCAGGACCCCATGGCTAGATTACATGATTGCATATACTCGCCTGGGGCATAAAAAAGAAATCCTCTATACCTGAACTAAATGCAAGTAGAATGGCATAGGTAGAAGAGGAAGAGAGGGACAGTCATCTTTAATTCTCACTTCCAGTATATATACCTGTTGCTTTGGGGGAGCAATGGCAGCATGGTTCTCCCCGGGGACACTCAACATAATCCAAGTGTGATGATGATAAACCACCACAGCCCCCTTGCCAACTGCACACAGGACCCAAAATAGGAGCCTCAATTCCAGCGGGCATTGCTTGATAGGCAACCCTAAATTCTCATGCAACACAAATTCGTTTGTTGTACCATCCTTACTTGAATTTTGATTTTACTAAAGTAAGATCCATTTCAGCTTTGGTAATTGGTTATGGCCTAGCTAAGTACTATAGGATCATAGAGTTAGAGGTGGAAGGAACTTCCAAGGCCATCTAGTCCAATGCCTTCGTTTGTTGAAGAAACTGATTCCCAGAGGTTTAGAAACTTGCCCAAAGTCACCCAGTGTCACAGTAAGCGATAGAGGCAGGATTTGAACCCAGATCCTCTTGATTCTAAATCCAGCCCTCTAGCCACTTCTCAGTGCAATAGCTGCATAATTACTTTCTCTGCCGGAAGTCTCTTCCTATTCCACAAACCTTAGAAAGTTGAGATTGTTCTAAAGTGCTAGTCTGAACACATTGCTTCCCTAAACAAACTTCACTGTTTCCTTATTTCCTCTAGGATAAACCAAATTCTTCTGTTTAGCATTTGAAGCTCTTCACAACCTGGCCCCAACCTACTTTTCCAGCTTTATTACACATTACTCTCACATACACTGCAGTCTAGTCAGATAAGACTTTATATTGTTCCTCAAATTAGGTTCTTGTCTCATGCTTTTATGCTGGATGTCCTCCATATCCAGAAAGTACTTACTCCTCATCTCTGACTCTTAAAATCTAAAGTTGCCTTGAAGGCTCAGCTCAACCACTGCTTTCTACATGAAGTGTTTCCTCATCCACAAGGATAAGGAGCAGCGAGGTGGCCCAGTGGGCAGCTAGGCAGTGGATAGAGCACTGGATCTGTATTCAGCAAAACTCATCTTCCTGAGTTCAAATCTGGCCTCAGACACTTAGCAGCTGTGTGATCTTGGGCAAGTCACTTAATCCTGTTTGCCTTAGTTTCCTCATCTATAAAATGAGATGGAGAAGGAAATGGCAAACCACTCCAGTCATTAATGCTGGCTACTAGGTTTCCTGACTTTACCAACTTTGTTCTAGAATTTTGCCAGGAATTGACACCAAGTTTATCAAACATTTTGCAGAACCTACCCTTTCCCCCTCTTATAAATTCAAGACATTTTGTCTTTCTTCTTTCTTCTAGTACATATCCTATTTGTCATAATTACTCTAAAGTTACCCACAATGGATTCAGCCATATCTTCCGCATGCTCTTTCAGTAATCCTAGGTGAATTTCTTCCATTCTAGGAAACACAAACTCACTTAATATTGCTATTGGGCTTTAGTTCTCTCTTAACCAACTTTGTTCCATCCTTTCCTATATGAAAATAATTTGCCTTGACAGGTAGAAGCATCATTAACCCCCGGGCACTGGATTTGTCCCATTCTTAATTCTTCTTTCCTCAAACATAGGTAAAACACTTTTTTATGGCCCCTTACATGCTTTTCATAAGGTTCAACTTGTCTTGGGCCCTAGCCTTCCTCTACGGTAGTTACAGTACTCTTACCATCTTGAAGGGTTAGCACTTCACTGGACCGTGGGCCTGACACCCCCAATCCTAGGGTGCCTTCTTAATGTTCCACATCTGCTGGGGTAGCAACAATAGAAAGCTTTCCCAAGTCTAGGAACATGGATGGGTACATCTTATTCCATGGCAGTCTTCCAGAGTATCCTTCCTGAAGTCAACTATGCTGAAAACAGGAGTCTAGGATAACTCAGATCATAAAGATGTCTCATTCAGTACTAGTGGGAGTTGGGATGCTATGGGATGGAGCACTGGGTCAATCCAGATTTGGCACAATAGAGGCAAACGGTAATTTTAAAAATAATACTAGCAATTATAAAGCATCCTAAGGTTTGCAAAGCACTTCAAAAATATTAGCTCATTTTATCTTCACAATGACCTAGGAGGTAGGTCCTGTTGTTATCCCCATCTTACAGATAAGGACTCTGCTGAGACACATGATAGTAAAGGGACTTGCCCACAGCTATACAACTAGTAAGTATCTGAAATTGATTTTGAACTCAGGACTTCCTGAGCCAGGTCCAAAACTCTATCCACTGTACTATCTAGCTGCCTGATAGAGCTAGGGAGGAAACACTGAACGCACCACCTGAGGAAGTACAATGAAAAATCTCAGGAAATAGCTTTGTAATTTTTTTGAAGTTCATTGGTAAAGAACCATACTTGGTCTCCTACCTAGAGGGACTCAGGAAATGCAACTTGACACTTCCTTATAGGTTTCCCTGGTCCCCCTTTTTTTGGTGGGGGGAGGGTGAAGGTTTAGAGAGTGGCTTAGGCTACTTGCTGATAATCACCTATGACAAGAATTTTAATTTAGGAGATAACAGCCAGGAAGGCTGGGGTAAAAGCTGTAGTCCTGAGTGGCTAAATAAAAAGATGTTATGATAAAACTTTATCAGGGTCAAAAGCTTATGAGATCATGACAGGACAAACATCCACCAGTTTCCCCACAAAATGTCTTGGGCCCACTACTCTTCCTTCCCTCCCTTGACAGTGATTAGTTTTCCCTAAAAGAAAACAAAGTGGTCCCAGGATGTGATCTGACCTCCCATTCCCCTGATATAGCTTCCTGGTCACCTAAGGGCATAAAAAGTTGAATTCACATATATGACTCCTCTGACTTGGTGGATTTCTGAAGCCCACGTGAGTCTACATGTCCTTCACCATATCCTGCCCAATGACCAAAGGAATTTCCAAACGGAGGTAAGAGGGAACCATGTCCAGAGGAGCTGAGTACCATCAGTGTTGTTGCTCTATATCTTTGCTGTGATAGGGCAAAGTAAATATCCTCTTGTTAACTGTTTAAATTACTGATGGGTGCCTTGTTTCATCTCACCATCAAACTTGAACTGAGTACTGGCATTAGAGTCATAAACCTAGGACCTTACAACCATGTCCTAGTCTTCCCATTCTTGGCAGTTATGAACTCTACAATGACACAGTCCCTTTCTCCCCATATTCCTATTGCTTTCACTTCACCAACCTAATCTGGTTATTTACAACTAGAGTAAAACTGGTGATGCAGTGGATAAGAGCGCAGAGCCTGGAGTCAGGAAGCATTCAGTTCAAATCCAGCTGAAGACACTTGCTAATTATTTGATCATGGGCAAGTTGCTTAACTCCCCACTTGCCTCAGTTTCCTCAACTGTAAAATGGAGATGATAGTACCAACTGTCTTGAAGGGTGGTTGTGAGGACCAAATGAGATGTTCATAAAAATGTTTAGCACCTTGCCTAGCATGTAGTAGCTGCTAGATGAATTCTTTTTCCCTTCCCACTTCATAGTTCATCCCTGAATAGCAGATTAAATCATCACTTTCTCTGTCTTCAGAGAGAAGAAATTGTCAGCAAGCCAAGAATTTATTGGATCTTCTGTTTATAGCAGTGAATCTTTCAAAATCATTATCTTATTTCATTGCTAGTATGTGATGTTTCAGGAAAACATCATCTGTGTCCTGCTACCTCCATGACAACATGGGCTCTCTCAGGAGGTAGTGGGTTCCCCTCCTTAGAGGTGTTCGAGCATAGATTGAATGACCACCTTTGGACATTCCTTCCACCTGTGCCTGGGATTTCATGGTCTCCGAGGTCTCTTACAACTCTCAGATTCTCTGATATTGCTTTGATTTCCTTCTCCTTTCACTTTTACCCAAAAACTCATCATGAATAGTTTTCTGAAGAAGAGAATCAGAATGTACAAAATATAGTACATATCAAATGAAATAGTTATCCCTTCCACATTGTGACTTTCCCTATCACGGTTTCCATATATCACAGATCAGAATAAGAAATTAAATGGGAATTTGGGTGGGGGAAGATTTGCAGAAGCCTCAGATGACATGCAAAGGCCAGCAGATGACACAGGAAAAGTTTAGAAACTCAGAAATGCATAAAATATACACATACTGTTGTATAATATGGCCTATGACCAAATATTTAACCCATTTTTTATAATAAAGTATTGTAAACACCCCACAGAAAAAAGGAGAAAAAGAGATTCAGACTTCTTCCCTGGTATGAAGGAAGGGCCAAAAAATTTCACGAAGATTTTTCACATGGCAGGGGCACTGCGCTCCTAACTCCCACAGAGTGGAAGGGATAACTGTAATAAAAAATTGACTATAGCAGAAAATGACTAATCATAGAGCAATTTTTTTAGAATCGACTTAAGTGCTTCCTGCAGAAAGCAAAGGTCAAAGTAAACACCAAATTAAAAAAACAATAAATAGCTACAATATTGATATAGCGCATTGAGAGATGGAATGGCACAGGGATTAAAGGGCCAGCCTTAGAGTCAGGAAGACCTGGAACCGAGTCCTGCCTTTTCCAACTGCACCAGCAAGCCAGTGCCAAGCCCTGACCTGGTCCTAGTCCAGTTGCCTCTGAAACATCCTTTGGACACTATCAGCTTCACTATTCATCTCTCTCCATAGTTACCAAAGGTCTCAGCTGCCAAAGCTGATGGTCTTTTCTCAGTCTTCATCCTTCTAAGCACCTGCTATATCTGACGTTGTTGACAGACCTCTCCTCTTGGATGTTCTCTCCTCTCATGAAACTTACTGTTTTCTCCTGGCCTATCTTTCTCAATATTCTTTCTTCCCCTCTCTATTTTTGTTGATTAATCAAAAAATCCTCTTCCTATCCCTATATTAATCACCAAACATAAAAAATAAAACTATCCCCATCCTCCAACTCCTGTTTTCTCATCATTCATATATCTCACTCCAACAGCATCTACCTCCTCCTCTGTGCCTTCAGGAATTTGTGTTCCATAATGAACAACCTTCCCTTCATCCCAGACTTCTTTTTTCTCAAATTCCTTCCCTCCATAAGCTTCTCATATCTCCTCTTTCCCCTTTTCTATATGTGTGCTTGATCCATCCCCTCTCATCTAGTGGATTCCACTTCCCAGTACACTCCCCCCCACCACACACACACACACACACACACACGCACACACACGCACGCACATCTCAAATCTTCAGTGTCTCCTTATCTACTGGTTCATTATGGGCTACAAATATGTTTGTCACCTCCATCTTTTAAAAAACTCACTAGACCTTATCACCCCCTCAAGCAATTTTCCTATTTCTCTCCTGCTATTCTCAAGCAAACTCCTCTAACTACACTAGCAGCCCCTACTTCCTCTCCTTTACTCCTCAATTCTTTGCATTCTGGCTTTCAACTGAAGCAGCTCTCTCCATAGTTACCAAAGGTCTCAATTACCAAAACTGATGGTCTTTTCTCAGTCTTCATCCTTCCAACCACCTGCTATATCTGACACTATTGACAGACCTCTCCTTTTGGTTGCTCTCTCCTCTCATAAAACTTACTGTTTTCTCCTGCTTCACCTCCTGTCTTTCTGAATTTTCTTTTTTCTATTTTGTTGATTCATGAAATATATCACACTCTGAAATGAGAAGAACCAGGTGAACATTTTACGCAGTAACAACCACATTGTGTGATGACTGACTTTGATAGCCTTGGCTCTCCTCAGCAATGCAAGGATCTAAGACAACTCCAAAAGACTCATGATGGAAAATGCTATCCACATCCGGAGAAAGAACTTTGGAGTCAGAACACGGATGGGAGCATACTATTTCCTCTCCTTCTCTTTTGTTGTTGTTGTGTTTTTTTTGTTTCTTCTTTCTCGTGGTTCCTCCCGTTCATTGTAATTCTTCTTTACGTCATGACTAATGTGAAAATATGTTTAATATGAATGCGTAAGTAGAGCCTACATCAGATTGCATGCCAGGTTGGGGGGAGGGAAAAGAGGGAAGGGAAGAAAATTTGAAACTCAAAATCTAATGGAAGTGAATGTTGAAAACTAAAAATTAATTAATTAATTTCTAAAAAAAGAAAGAAAAATACATCACACTCCAATCGTGGGTGTTAACCAGGGTTCTGTCCCAGGCTGTCTTCACTCCTCCCTTTTCATCAGTTCCCATAGGTCTTATTGTCATCTTTATGTAGATCATTCCCAGATTTCCATAACCAGCCCCAGTCTCTCCTGAGCTTCAGCCCTGCATCGAAAATTGCCCCTTAAACAATTCAAGCCAGATATCCCAGAGATATCTCCAATTCAACATGTTAAAAACTTGGACTCATCTTTTCCCCAAAATCCTCTCTCCTCCAAACTTCACTATTTCTGTTGAAATCATCACCATCCTTTGCCTCTCCCAGATATGTAACCTCAGAAATATACTTGACTCCTCCCTTTCACTTGCTCCATATATCTAATCAGTTATAAAACTGCTTCCCTCTTTACCTCTGCTTGTTAGAATCTTTTACTTCTTTCAAAACTCAGCTTAACTAGGTGGCACGGTAGAAAGAACACCAACCTTGGAATTAGGAAGTGCTGCATTCAAATCCATCAACAGAAACGTACTAGCTGTGCGATCTTTGTGCGTTAGTTTCCTCCCTGAAAAGGGGAGATAATAATAGCACCTTCCTCACAGAGTTATTGTAAGGATCAAATGAGTTAATATTTGTAAAGTGCTTTCCACAGTGTCTGGCACATAGTAGGTGCTTATAAATGCTTGTTCCCCTGTCTTCCTCCCTCAAGTACCACCTTCTCCATGCAGTCTTTTTCCTACTTGCTCTCTCCCAAAACTGCATTTATTTTTGATATATTATATATATTTGTACATGTTGTCTCCCTAATAGAAGGAAAGCTACTTGAGAGCAATGACTCATTTTTGTCTTTGGCTCCCCAACACCTAGCACAGCACCTGACACACTTAAGGTGATTAATAAATGCTTGTGGATTGATTTTTATAACACACTATTCTTATCCACAAGTATAGAAAACGCCATCCAAGTAGCTTAAATGATTTGTCAAGAAGTCCCTTAAGAAGAAATCACTCTAAACCAGCAATAAAAAGGAGCACAGAAGATAAAATGGACAATTTTGATTAAAAGTTTTTCCAAAACAAATCAAATGCAGTTACAATTAGAAGGGTGTGGGAATTGTGAGAACTGAGTGAACTGCACTAACTCCATCTTATGACTCAGTTCTGGATCTAGCTCAGTTCCCTTTCAACTCAAGAATGGGTCTACTCCAATTTCTGAATTGTGAAAAATTTTTATTCAATTACAGGTATTGTGAGAAAACTATTGCATTGTTTTAACCTATCCCTGTGTGGTTGGGAAGCTGGGTTACCTCTACTTGTTACTTAGAGACCCTTAACTAAGAAACTTGGTCAGATGCAAAGATTGATGGGAGGAGATTTCTCACAATTATACATCTGAAGCAATCCATATGTCTTATCTGAAAACTGACCCTATACTGATCAGTTACACACATATGCATATATACAAGTATGTATGTGCATGTATACATGTATGTACATATACATATGCACACAGGTACACACACACACACACCACTCTCTCCTAATAAAACAAAATTAAGAGGGTGTAAAGTTAATGAGGAATAACATCTTCCCCGCCCATCCATAGACCTCATGTGTAGCCCATTAAGGGAAGCTTGCTTGCTTGTAGGAAGGCTTACACACCTATTGCTAATTTCTAATTAGGCACTGAGGCAGGAGGGTTGTGAAGCCTTCTGGCTCTGAGCCTGTTAGCTGAAAGAGTATATATTCTGAGAGGTGAGCTTTTGCTTTGGGGGCTCACTTACGAGAAGGACCTTGTGATTCCCTGGTCAAGACTCTAAGTGACCGAATGTTCAGACCCCTTGACTGCTCAGAGGTAAAGGCTCTCTCGATCCAGTGGTGAGTATAAAGTGTGTGTGTATGTATATATATATATATATATGTGTGTGTGTGTGTGTGTAGTATATATACATATATATGTGTGTGTGTATGTATATGTATATGTGTGTGTATATATATAGTATATATACATATATATGTGTGTATGTATATGTATATATGTGTGTGTATATATATAGTATATATACATATATATGTGTGTGTGTGTGTATGTATATATGTGTGTGTGTGTGTGTATGTATATATATAGTTTTAATTCAGGCAGTAGAGCCCTGTCTGTTGGCCTTTATTTCTCTTCTCTGTTCATATTTTATGTAATTAAAGAAGATTGTTGACCCCTGAAATTGCTGTCTTTCCTAGAAAAGCAGATAAAAGAACCACAAACCTGGGTTTGCCAGTGTGGTTGCCATTACAGAGCGAATTGAAATCTATGACAGATGAACTGGAAATCTTAACATAAGACAATAAGTATGCCTTTGTAAAAATCCCACTTTCTACAAGAAGCCTTTCCTGATCTCCCTGGTGCCTTCCATTTGCTTGATTATCTCCAGTCTATCCTATCTATGATTCGTTTGTATGTTTGCTTATTGTCTCTCCCATTAAAACTGTGAGATCCTTGAGAGCAAGCTCTGTCTTTTGTCTTTCTTTATATCCTCAGTACTTAACACAGTGCCTATTTACTATTGACTGACACTAAAATTATTCAAGACTCTGATATGCAACTACGGATAAAAATGTATTGAGGTATCTATTGGAGGAAGGCATAAAATGCTCCCCAAATGTACTTACTAGTCTTGGAAATTTTACTATCAAAGTCCAAACAAAAGGATTATCTATTGATGTTGGGGTGCACGGAGTGCTCCTCTTCACAGATAATACTGAACTAGTTGAAGCCAGCACCACCCCGCTAAGCCTTCTCAGAGATGCATATGGGTACATAGGATCAGCACTTAAATCCAGGTTCCTCTGATTCAAAATGGAATACCTTTTCCATCATACTACCAACATGACACTCATGAATGATGAGTTGGGCCCAGAATTGAATAAAAGGAAGAGATAAGGCTAGATCAAGTTTATGGGATTGCACAGTTCATTCAATAATCCCAAACTACTCTTTACTGCAAAAGCCAAGATCACAACACCAATGTTTTCCAGGTGATACTATGTGGCAGCAAATCATGAAATATTTCCTGCTCTTGGAAGAAACAAAATTACAAATAACCCAAAGGTCAACAAAAATAATCATGGCAAACAATGACTGGCATGTGAGAAGTCGTATACAAATCATGCACAATAAGGAAAGAAGATAAACCAGGTGTGTATAAAGAATGAGACAAAAAATAGACAGCTGGAGTAACAGATCCGCTCTTCTAGTATCTCAATCAACCCAAATTTCTTAAGCATCTATTATATGCCAGGAACTAGACTAGGGTCTGGGAATACAAGGACAAAAATGAAGTAGTCTCTGCTCTCAAAACATTTTATCATGATAACCTGTACGTACATAAATATGTATAAAATATACATAAATAAATACAAGGTGATTTTAGGAGGAAGATAGTAATATTGCTGAGTGGATCAGGATAGGGATCGTGTGTGGGGGGGGGAATGATGCTTGAGCTGAGTTTTGAAATAAATTGGGGGTTCCAAGAAGCAGAGGTGAAGAGGGAGGACCTGGGGGAAAACTTGGGCAAAGAACACGGGGATGAAAGATGGAATATCCTGTTTACTGAGCAGGAGAATGGCGTAGTCAAGTCCTGTGTTTAAAGAATGTCTCCAGTGCTTTTGATGACCACTTAGAGAAAATTTATGAAGACAACACCAAGAATGATACATGATGAAAAGGTATAAAACACATCCTTCTTTGTCTAGGGAGCTACCAATGACACAACCAATGCCCCCAAATACTAAATGTCCTCCATTACCTTTGACTCTTGAATTCACGAAATTAAAAAGAGATAACACTCTGGGATCCTCTGTCACTCCTAACTGGTCTGTTTCTTTTGAACAAGGTATTGTGATATTTCAGTTGTGACTCCCATCACACCAAATCCCAGAGATAGCTACAAAGTCACACTATTGTCTTGTGTTAAGCTTTCCAATTCATCAGTTATGGATTTAAATTCCCTCTTAACCTGTTTTATTAGGAGAACATGGTGTGTGTATGCACATACACATGTGTATATGTACACGTGTATATATATATATGTATGTATATTTGTTCATTGTAGGAGTTCATTATTCTAGTGCATGAGTAAGCAAGAAAAAACTATGTTAAAAAAACATGATGTACCTATACATGTATATACATGTGTTATATGTGTGTGTTTATATGTTATTTGGAGGAGCTAATTATTCTAATGTGTTAGCAAGAAAAACTTATACTAAATAACATATACTAAAAGCTAATAATATGCATATACATATACATATTTGTGTGTATATTTGTTATTTGGAAGACTTTATTATTCTAATACATGAGTAAACAAAAAAACTAATATAAATTAAATAATATATACCAAAAAACTAATAATATGTATATATGTATACACATGTTTGTGTGTTCTTTGGGGAAGTTCATTATTCTAGTCCATGAGTAAGCAAGAAAAAACTAATATGTACCAAATAATATATGCTAAAAACTAATAATATAGGTATGTGTGTAAGTACACATATGTATGTATATTTGTTCTTTGGAGGAATTCATTATTAATCTAGTGTGTAAGCAAGAGAACACTAATATGTACTAAAAACTAATTATATATACATATATATGTATATTTGGCCTTTGGAGGAGTTCATTATTCTAGTGCATGAGTAAGCAAGGTATCTAAATTCAGTCCCTCTCAAATAAATCCCTTTCTAGATATTGACCTTCAGTAATTTCTGTTCTTCTTTTCACCTATGTCATTTCTACCACTGATTTTGAAGCTGCTGTGATTTCACATGGCCTTGACTATGGGTTCAGAAAGATATGCTAACCTCTAAGTTCATTATAAGAATTGACATATGTGGAACTTTTACCAAAATCCCTTTTTGTCTTCAACCTAATTTTCTTTTGACTCAGGTTAATTACTTTTAAATCCTGGCCTGCAGACTTATGTTCAATTATGCTGAATTTAAACTCTGAAATATACCAAATCATGTAAAGCAATTCATTGAATTCTACACCAAATATTCAGTTAACTGTGACTTCAGAACACAGTGACGTCATGATTATGGCTTTTCTTAATCGAATTTGTGTTTCCTTCCTTCACACTTCCTTTTAGATCTCTGTCTAAATGAATCAGTCCAGGTCACAGGATTTTAGAACTACACCAATAATAGCTAGCATTAATATAAACTTTAAGATTCACAAAGCCTTTTAAATATATTATTTCATTTGCTACTCGTAACTATGCTATGAGGTAGGTACTTCTAGTATCACCTTTTTCTAGATGAAGAAATTGAGGATGAGAGAAATTAAGTGACACACATCTAATAAATATCTGTGGCAGGATTTGAATTCTGGTCTTCCTGACTCTGATGTCAGCACTCTAGCCACCACAAGAGAATTTAGAGTTTGTTCATCCAGCCCCTGAAGTTACAAATGAGGAAACTGGTCTTAAAGAGGTATGGTAACTTCTCCATTGTAGTAAGGGTCAGAGCTGGGATTTGAACACAGGTCCTCTTGCTCTAAGAACAGCTAGATGGTGCAGTGGATAGAGTACTGGCCTTGGAGCCAGGAAAACTCATCTTCCTGAGTTCACATCTGGCCTCAGATACTTACTAGCTGTGTGGCCCTGAGCAATTTGCTTAGTTCCATTTGCCTCAGTTTCCTCATCTGTAAAATGAGCTAGAGAAGGAAATGGCAAAGCACTCCAGTATCTCTGCCAAGAAAACCCTAAACGGGGTCAGGAAGAGTAGAATATAACTGAGCAACAACTTCTTACTCCAAATCCAATGTTTTTACTACACCATAGCTTCTTGGGTTAGAAATGTTTTTTTTTCTCCTTCCAATGAGTTCCACCATAGA
Source organism: Trichosurus vulpecula (assembly GCF_011100635.1). Lineage (NCBI taxonomy): Eukaryota > Metazoa > Chordata > Mammalia > Diprotodontia > Phalangeridae > Trichosurus > Trichosurus vulpecula. Next base: position 239,543,469 of record NC_050580.1, on the reverse strand, counting down.
TACAAAACCATGGAATCAAGGGAAAAAAAAGATTTTTTATTTGAAAGCATACATACCACTGGGCTTAATGAGGGATTAAAGATTTAAATGTCAGTGAAAGGAAAACCAGGGGAACACCTCCCACCCACCTTCCTTCCCTCCAATGCCTTGAAGCAGATTTATTTCAAGATATGAAAACACCAATGTTTGACTGGGTTTCCCCCATCTTTCTCCAGTACAACCCTAAACATACATTCTCAGTACTGATTAATGAAACTCTTTTTTTGTTGTTGTTTTTAATGAAGTCCCTAGAGGCCTGTAGGAAGCATTATAAATTGAAAAAAAGTATTGAAAAGTGTTGAAAAAAACTATATGGCAGTAATCCAACTGGGCTTATTTCTCCTCTCATGACCCAGGGCAAGGTGACCACAGATGTGTTTCTCTTACTTCTACTCATTTTTGTATGTTTTCTATTCTCTCTGTTATTGACATGGTGTTTGGAAAAGGCTCTTAGGCTGGCAGCTTTACTGCTTGACATCTTGATATCCAAGGGGCAGAAGGGATGTCACAAATAACACACTTGATTTTACTGCTTAGCCAGAGAGGTGAAAACAGAGTTTGGTATTTTCCCCATTCAGAAGAAATATTTTTTTTGAGCTGAATTGTCCCCACTGGAGCTATGGAGGATAGCCTTTGTTATCACAAAGGTGAGAGGTACAGTCAGTGCAGAAGCCTGAGGCTTACTTAATTGGTATTTATCTCTTGTTGATCATCTGAGACTCTCAGAGGGCTTTGAAATTAATATACTTCATAATAGAATGAAGGGAGGTTCTTTGAAGTTTTCAGATTAGCAGACTAAAGAAGAAAAGACCTAGGGGTCTTGCCTTAGGCAGGAAATAAGTTAAAGGTAGCTTGGACTCTTAGAACTTAGGACCCTCCCACCTCTCTCTCACTTCCCAAAACTACACTAATAATAGCTCACATATCAATAGCGTTCTACAGTTTACAGTTTCTACATAGTCAAAGCCAACCAAAGCTGTAACTAGCAGTTGCTGCATCTGGGCCAAGAGGCAGGGAAGGGGAGGAGGCTTAGTTGAGGTGACGTCCAGGGAGTGGAAACCTGCCTTGGGGCACCGTAAGATTTCTGTGCTGCTGAAGAACTGGCTGATACTGGAAAGAAAGAGGTGGTGTCCAGGGGACACCAGAAAGCATGCCTTTGGACACTAGGAATTGTCTTTGTTGCTGAAGGAGGCAGTGCTTGCCATGATTGGGGCTTGAAAATAGAAGGAGTTGTGCCCTAATACCATGCTATTCCTCTAAAAGGAGTAAAATGCTTGGTATGGCAGAGCATACCTGTAATCCCCACTGTTGCGGGAGCATGAAAGTGATAGATTGTTTGAGTTTAGGAGTGCTAAACTGCAGTCAGGCTAAAGCTGATTGGGTTTCTACACTAAGTCCGGAGCTAATATGGCAAGCCCCAGAATGCAGGGGCACACCAGGAGGAGTGAATCAGTTTAGGTCAGAAAAATAGAACAGAATCCATTCAGACCAACATTGGTTGGGATCAGACCCCTGAATGGCCACTGTACTTCCAGCTTAGAGATATAGGAAGGTTCAGTCTCAACACCACCACCAACAACAACAGCAATGATACATATGTGAATAAATAAATAAAAAGGGCAAATTCCCAGTGACTCAGCTTTAGTTACGTCTCAACTCATAAGAGCTCTGTGAGATATATTGTAAATGTATAATTATTCTTATTTTATAGCTGGGAAATCCAAAGTAAGTGACTTACCCAAGGTCTCACATAACAAGACTGTAGAATTCAAATTTAGATCTTCTAACTACTAAATCCAGCATTCTGCCCACTATGCCAATATACCCTGGGTAAGATCCAATATTATGTAAGTGCAGAAGAGGCCACAATTAATTTCATGCAAGTAGATTATGAAGAAGGGTAGAAGCTGCAGGGTATCCTGGAAAGTCCTAAGAGTCTCAAAACCTGAATTCAAGCCTCAGTTCTGCTATATGCTAGCTGTGTCTTTAGGTAAATCATTTACATTTTCAGTGCCTCAGTTTCTTAATCTGTTAAAGGTATTAAAATAGATGATTTGTAAGGTCCCTTCTGGCCTAGCATGGAGTACTGCACATGTTATTTAATACATTCTTGTTAGATTAAATGGAATAGAACTCCAGTTCTGATATGCTAGATTTCGAGGCATTTAACAAGAGGGCAGAGGGCCAGATGTGTACCTCTATGGCTGTTGATTAAGTTCTTTGATCTCCAACTATTTCCCCCCCCACACACACACACACACATTCTTCAAAAGTACGTTTAATCAGCACCTCTTATGTTTCAGTCTCACTGTAGGTTCCATGAAATACAGACCCAAAAATTCAGGAAAGGAGAGATGGGGAAGTTTTAAGGAGATGCAGCATGCTTTAGTGAAAGATGAAAAGACCCAAGTTCTAGCTCCAGCTGTGTTCCTCGATAACTAGTCATGTGACTTTAGTTAAGTCACATAGAATCTTGGGCCTCAGCTTTATCACTTATAAAATGGCATTGAATGAAATTATTTCAAATGTCCTTTCCAACTCTAATATTCTATTATGCTAAGGTTTGTTGGCTACCGTGAAAGAAATGGAAATAGCCTTGCATTTTTCATTGACAAATGGTTTTATAGTCCATTGCTATATTGAGAGAGAGAAAAAGAGAGAGAGAGAGAGAGAGAGAGAGACTGTCTATTATACCCTAGGAATGACTTTTTCCATAGAAGTAATCATTTCCAAAAACTACCAATGATTATACATTTTATATTTTGGAATAATGATATATTAACAAATTCTTAAGTGATGCATAAATGCAGGATTGACGGGGTTTAAATAGAGAAAGTACTCAAAGCATCTATAACCCAGTAGAAGTTTTGAAGGAGTCAAATATATAAAATCTTTAAAAGGGGGTCTTGAAAAATTATAACTATCTTATGCATAGAGGGCACTTAATACTTATTCAATTTAATTGAAATTTAATTATTTATTTTCCTATAGGTAAAGAGAGAGAATTGTTTTGAAATTAAGGTCTCCCACAAACTTCTACTCTGACCAAAGCATAAGAAATGGGAAATTGACCAATTTTTTATCCTATCAAATGCTGACCTCCTTACCTTCATGCTTTAGAACCATTCTTTTAGTAGGGTCCCATCTGCCTTCTCTTTAACAACTTTGCAACTCTCACTAACCCTGGACCCATGTATTTTTCTGTTGATATCCAGGAGACAAGGCAAAGGATATACTATCTCTTTCCCCAGACTAACAGCCCCAATCCAGACTCTTTTCCCAAGCTCCTTCAAAAATTCCACTGGGTTACAGATGCTCTTAGTACCTTCCCTATAAACAGGCCCCATATATTCTACATTTACTCTCCCTCCCTGCTTATAGACTCTGTTATTACAAAATCATTATTCCAAAATGAAATTCTGATTTTTAAAAAATTGACATTTCCTTGTAATCAACACCCTTTCCACTAGAGGTCACCAAATATCTATTCAGCCACCTCAAGTTGAGCTTGTAGGGGAAAGTACAGCCCAGGTGTTGCTGCTGACCACTATGGTACTGTTTTTATTTTGAAGGTAATGTAAAGATACTTAATATTTTTATTTTAAATATGAATTAAAATAAATATTAAGCTCCAATTTATTGGTTCTTTTTTTCCTCCAGAAAAGAGAAAAAATGTCTCCAGACTTGTCCATCTTTGAATCCGCTCTTGCCTGCTCCCTTCTCCAGTTAGTGAGAAAATCAGTCACTAAGTGCTTACTGAACACCTACTATGTGCCAGGCACTGTGCTAATCATTGGGGATACAAAGAAAGTCAAAATATAGTCCCTGTTCTCAAGATGCTGATAGTCTAATGGAGGAGACAACCTGCAAACAACTATCTACAAAGAAGATATATACAGGATAAATCAGAGATAATCAGCAGAGGGGAGGCATAGCATTCAGGGGGTTTGGGGGAGACTTCCTCTGGAAGGAAGAATTTCAGCAGGGGACTTGAAGAAAGCCAGAAATCAGGAGGAGGAGATAAGAAGGGGATGAGGAGGGAAAGAATTGCGTGTATGAAGGATGTCTTTGAAAATGCCCAGAATCCAAAAAGTGATCCTAATAGTCCAGGTGTGAGGTGGTGAAGGCCTGCACAAAGGTGGTGGCAGTGACAGAATGGAGGGAGCATGTTATAAAGTTGTCACAAAGGTAGAAAGGGCTACCTGGATGGTGGAACCCTCAGCAGTAATAGGAAAATTAGGAGGAGGGAAAGAGTTTGGGGGAAAAGTCTTATTGATTCTTCATTCATATTGTCTCTTTTGGGCATCACTTCCTTTCTATTCCCATTCCCACCACCATAGTCTAAATCCTCATGACTGCACACCTGGATAGCCCCATGACTTGTTCCTCTGCTTCTATTCTGTATTCTCTTTAATTAGTCTGGAATATTACTACCCCATTAATCTTCCCTCACAATTTTCATTATGTCATTCCCTTATTAGGAACCCATAGTGTTTACCATTACTTCTATTATAAAGCCAAAACTCTTTAACCTGGTATTTAGAACCCTCCACAATCTGGGCCCAATTGACCTTTCCAAACTTTTCTGCCATCATGTCCCCTATTTCCTCTATTTCAGCCACGCAAGTCATAATATCATCAATTTAGAGCTAGGACTTCAGAATCCATCTAATCTAATTCTCTCATTTTACACATGAGGAAATTGAGGCCCAGAGAAGTTAAGTGACTTGCCCAAGGTCACACGAATAGAGTCAGAGGCAGAATTTGAACATAGGTCTCTGACTCCAGCCAGTACTCTTCCCACTGTATCTCTAAACATAGCCGTAGACCTTGTTCCTGTGTATTTACTTCCCCGAAACGTTTTCTCTCTCCACCTTTGTCTATCCAAATCCCACCTAACCCTGTCATTCAAGACCTAGCTGAGGTTCCATCTCTTCCAGGAAGCCTTCCCCAAAGGCTTATGGTAGCCCTGAATCATCGTTCTCTCCTCTGAACTCCTCATGGTGTTTGTTATTGTGATACTCACTTATTATCCTGCAACAAGATCTTATTCTATTATTTTTGATGTTTTAATGATGATCTCTTTTTTTACCCCACTGATACCTCCTAGTAACTCCCTTAAAATAAGCAAATACAAGCAAAACAAGCCAGTATGTTGGCTGTGTTTGTATGAAAGAAAAATTACCTTAAAAAGCTGTTCAAAAGTGAAATGGGTAAGCGTTCTGCTTCACAAGAAGTCTTCAAACAAAAGCAGGATGGTAATTTCTTAAATCAGGCTTGTGTAGGTGGGATTCCCATATAAATTGGACTAGGTAACTTTTGAAGGCCTTTCCAACTCAGAGATTCTCCAGAGCATCATGAATATCTCAGTCAGTCACATTTATTAAGCAACTGCTATGTGCCAGGCACTGTGCTAAGTGCCAGGGATACAAACATGAGAAAAAGATAGTTCCTGTCTAATGGGGAAGCCAAAGCACAAAAGGTAGCTGAAAAGTCAAAACAAAGATATCAACTGCATGAGGAGGAAGAAGGGGGCAGAGGCCAGAGATATTATAGAGAAAGAATCAATAAGATTTGGGGCAGCTAGGTGGCGCAGTGGGTAGAGCACCAGCCCTAGAGTCAGGAGGACTTGAGTTCAAATCCAGCCTCAGATCCTTGACACACTTACTGGTTGTATGACTTTGGACAAGGTCCAATTGCCTTCCCCCCTCCAAAAAAAAAAAAAAAGAATCAATAAGATTTGGCAACTGATTGGATATGTGGGGTGAGTGAGAGTGATGAGTTCAGGACAGTCAATCAACCAGCATTTATTAATTGCCTACTATATGTCAGGCTGAGATTGAAGACATGGGAGTGACTGCAAGGACAGTGGTACCATTAACTAAAGTGAGGAAGTTCAAAAAAGGGGTGGGATGGGAGGGGGGAGATAATGAATTCTGGGTTTGTTTGTTTTTATGGTGCCTATATAACATCAACTTGAAATGTCCAATAAGCAGTTGGTGCACAGAGAGACTAGACCTGGATATTTAGATCTCTCAAGTAGGGATGATCATTAAACCCACGGGAACTGATACCGAGGTTCCCAAGAGAAAGAGTGTAGAGAGAGAAAATGACCTAGAACTTGTAGCATGACCACAGTTAAGGGGTAGGATATGGATGAAGATCTCATAAAAGAGACGGAGAATGGACTTTGACACATAAGAAAATAACCAAGACAGAAGAGTATCACAAAAACCAAGAGAGGAGAAAGTGTTTAAGAAGAGAGACTGGTCAGTGGTGTCAAATGCTAAACAGAAGTCAACAAAGGCGAAGACAGATAAAAGAGCTTCAGATTTGGCAGTTAACAGATCATTGGTAACTTTGGTGAAGGTCTTTTTAAAAGAGTGATGAAGTCAGAAGCCAGATTGCAAAAAGTGGAGAAGTGAGACGAGAGGAAGTTGGGTCAAGGAATAAAGAAAGTTGTTTTTGTTTGTTTTGTTTTGTTTCAACTGGAAAGGGGAGTAAAGAGGTAGGGTGATACTTTGACAGGGTAGAGTTTAGGGAGGTTTTTTGTTTTTGTTTTTAATGATGGAGGAGACATTCATGTTTGCAGATAGCAGAAAGAGAGAGAGAGAGAGAGAGAGAGAGAGAGATTGAATATTAGAGAGAGGAGATAGTGACAGGAGTAATATTTATCATCATCATTGCTATTACTTTACTGTTATTAGTGATTACAACCTTGAATAAATCAAAGCTAGATTTTCAAATTTCTATCATGTTAGCTGCTTTTTGACTTCTTGCCCTTCAGTGACATATAGCCAGTTCAACACACTTTGTACTTGGCCATTTTCCATCCCCTAGGCAGTAATAAAATTTTATAGTATTTGAATTTCCAAACTGGAACTGAAATAAATACAAATGTAATACACTGGAATAAGAAATGTTTCTGGTTTTTTTAATCACCTTATTCATTTCACGATCTGTTAGGTCAATTTTAAGTTAGCCAAGTCAACATTTATTAAGCTTTAAGTACCCAAATCATACCCAGGGCAATAAAAAAGGAGTAGAAAAGTCTTTACCCTCAAGGAACTTAATATCTAGCTATGAAGTCAGGACATAAGTAGCATGTATGTAGAAGCTTTTAGGAAACTTAGAATATGTAATACAGGCAAGTGAAAATGGGTATAGTATAAATATGTATAGTACTGAATGGAGCCTGGGGCTTAGAGTTTGTTTGGAGTCCTAGCCCTCACTCTGAAACTTTTAATGAGTCCTTCATTGGATTGACTGACTGACTCACTGTGTCTCTGTCCTTCCATCTGTCATATGAGGTTATTGGAATCATAGAATATTAACAATGGAAAGGACCCTAGAGGTCACCTAGTCCATCCTGTGCATTTTATGGAGGAGGATTCTGAGGTCCAGAGAAACAAGTCATTTAACTTCTCAGGGTCTCAGTTTCCTCATTTGTAAAAATGAAAGACATAAAACAGCGATAGATTCAAGGTACAGAATGAGATATATTTTTTAACATAGCCAATGAAGGAATTAGTTTGCTTGCCTATATATGTTTTTTATAAGGAATGTGTTTTTCTTTTCCTTTTTCCTTTGGAGTGGTGGTGGGAGAGAGAAGAAAATGGATTCCTTGTTAATTTTTTAAAATTTAATTTAAAAAATAAAAGCTGTGTGATAGAGTAGAGAAAACACTAAATCTGATATCTGGGTTCAAATATCAGTTCTACTATTTAGTATCTATATGGCTTTGGATAAATCACTTCATCACCCTAGAGATTTCCTCATTGTTAACATAAGGGGACTGGATTAGGCAACTTCTAAGGTCCCTTCAAATTTTAAATTCTATGAGCCCTTCATGCATTGCAATGATGTGATTTTCTAATTCTTTCAAGGGAAACTAATTCACAAAATGGCAGTTTGGTGCTCATTTCAACCTGATGCCCATATAAAAATGGTGGGAGGGACTGAGATAAGCTGTGACTTGTCTCTGCCCAGGTGTATGCTAGAGCCAGCTTAGAAAAGCTTTGTACCAGTTGTTAAATTTCCAGCATAAGTATCTATACTCCGAATGAAAGCTACAAAACAGGGTTTGATTTATGGTTCTGTTAATTGTCTAGACTTAATAAAATGTTAAGAAAGAGAAAATGCAGATTAAACTTTAAAGTGTGTCCTTTGTACATTTTTTTTTCTGGAGAGCGGACTGTTAAACATTTACCTGTCCTGGCCTGAACCTTCATAGAAAAAGTCCTACACATAGGACGATCTGTGTGTGTTCTGGCAACATTTAAATATCCCATCGTTTAGGCCAAAGGGGAAGTGTCCTGAAATGGTGCCAGCAGGTATTCATGACCTACCAAGCATTCAACCATTTGTCCAAAGTGCTGCCACATTATTATGGTACATGTGAATGCATGGCCACGCTTGACCGGTGTGTGTAGGCTGCTTTTGGTTGGCAGAGCATTTTGAAAGGCAGCTGAGAGAGGCTTTTCCCCATCATTTGCCCCACTGAGATGCAAATGAAGAATATCCAATTACATTATTTAAAGCAGGTACATTTGGCAGCTGAGTGAAGCCTATGAACTTCTCCTCAGAAAAAATGTTCTTAAATGCATAAAATAAAGTATATAGGACTACAAAGAAAACTAGTTATTTTGGAATGTAATTATCAAATTTAAAAAATAAAAGCACATAGACTCCAGATTAAGAAGCCCTGATTTAAAGGTTGCTGGACTTATAGTCAAAGGACTTGAGTTCAAATTCTAGCTCTGAATAGGTACTTCCTACCTATGTGGTCTTTGCACCTCAGTTTCCTCATCCACAAAATCGAGGTGTTGCACTAAATGACCCCTGAGGTAATTTCCAGCTCTAGAACTAAGATCTATAATTCTGCAATTCTGGGTTTGAAAAGATGGTATGGACTAGTGAAAATAACACTTGGTTAAGAGCTCAGGCAATTTGGGTTCTAATCTTGGCCCTACATTAAGTAGATATATGGGATCCATAGTCATTTCTCCTTTCTGGTGGCCCCATTTTTCATTATATCTGTGAAATGAGCATATTGGACAAGCTGATAGAAGGTTCCTTCCAGTTCTAGTATCGCCTTATAAAATACACCCTTGATTGAAGGGTGGTGTCTCTGAAATAGAAGCCCAAGTGTCCTCATAGTGGTGAGGTCATGGTGCACAGCTGTGACCTATTTCAAGTAAGCAGGTGATAGCTTTTGGTCTCCTCCTATGATTTTACTTCGCAGGAAGAAGCAGACGACTTAAAGCCTGGCTCAAAAAGCAATTTGAGACCCCCTTGACTACATAAAAGGAGTAGGGGGAAGGAAGGTTTTCCTCAGGAAACAAAAAAATTTCCTTCTTGCTCCCAAAAGAAAATAATTTTTATTGGGCAAGTTTTTGGAGTGGGGATACTTAGTCACTCTCTCTCTCTGATATGGCCACTTTGTGGCCAGTATCTAATCCAGTCACTTCTGTCCTGGGTCTCCCGACACCTGGACTGGGACACAACAAACGAGTTGATCCCATATGCCTCCAACAGCAGGATTGTTTTTCCTGTTGGAAACATGTCTGGGAAGAGAAAAACAATAAAAGGGTGTAGGTTCTCATAACTACCACAACTCTGCAAATGCCAAGTGCTCTCTGCCAGCTGGAAATGAAAAGGATTTTGGAGGGGGTGGGAAGGAGGGCTTTATGGAGGGAATTTGTCAAATTGAGAATTAACCAAGCATTTTGCTGGAATTATCTCCCCGGGCACTGAAAAGCTTGGCCCAAATTGTTAATGTAATAAATGTATGAATAGTTGCTGGTGTATCTACAGCAAGGCCATTTACATGCATTATGTCATTTGACCCTCACAACCCTGTGAAAGAGGTAACACAGGTATTACTCCCATTGTTACAGCTGAAGAAACTGAGGCTCTGAGAGGTTGAGTGATCACATGGCCAGGAGCACAAAGTTAGCATAGTGTTGGAAGCAGGATTCAAACCAATATTTTCCTGGCTGCAAGTCCAGCACTCTGGCTTCTACTACTCCATATTGGAGATATGCATTGGGTTGTGTCCATCTAAGCATCTGATAGCATTGACTAATATTGTGTTTTTCAAGGACTTTTCATGTTTTCATTTTTAAAAATGGTACCCTGAGGTAGAACCACTTCCTACAATTATTTGATCCTCAGAGATAGCTATGGGGCACATAATTTGATTTCACAAACACTGATCAACTGCCTGCAAAGCAGCTAGATGGTTCAGCGGATAGAGTGCCAAGCCTAAAGTCAGGAAGACTTAGCTTCCTGAGTTCAAATCCAGCTTCAGACATTTACTAGCTGTCTGACCCTGGGCAAGTCATTTAACCCTGTTTGCCCTAGTTCCTCAACTGTAAAATGAGCTGGAGAAGGAAGTGGCAAACCACCGAAGTATCTTTGCCAAGAGAACACCAAATGGGGTCACGAAGAGTTGGACACAACTAAAACCATCAAACAAGAACAACGAAATATGCAAGGCACTGTAGATACAAAAAGAGGAAAATTAGGCAACCTCTTGGAGCTTGGCAGTGGCAGGGGGATGCATACAAAAATAACTATAACACAAGTTAGATTAAATATGTAGATGAAATCAGACATCCACGGATCAAACCTTCACTTCCCTCAAGGATGCTGGCTCAGGAGATCAGGAAAAGCCTAATGGAGGAAGTTAATACCTGAGTTGGCCTTTGAAGGAGTGGTAGAAACTCACTAGGTGAACATGGAAGTGTGCCACAGTCCATTCCAGCCACAAGGGGATGGTGTGTGCTAAGGCACAGGAGGCATAAAATAGGACTGGAAATGTATGTTGAATTCAAATTATGGAAAGATTTGATTGCCGAGCTAAGGAGTCTGTATTATTTTTTATTTCTTTGTTGAAAGCAGTGTGATGTAATGGATAAAGTATTAACCTGGGTTCAACTCTCACTACAGTTACTTACAGGCTATGTGACCCTAGGTAAAGCTCAGATGACTTTCCTTATTTGAGGTTCTCTGAGCCTCGGTTTTCTCATCTGCAAAACTGAGATAGTAACAGCACCTATCTCACAAGGTCGCTCTGAGGATGGAGTGGTGATAATACTGCTAGCCTTAGTGCTTTGTATAGTGCTTTAAGGTTTGCAGAACACTTTACAAATAATCTCTTATTTTATTTTCACAACAACCCTGGGAAGTAGGTGCTGTTAATATGCCCATTTTATAGATAAGGCAATCCAGGCAACCAGTGTTGCCCAGGGTCATACAGCTAGTAAATATCTGAGGCGGCATTCAAACTCAGGTCTTCCTGACTCGAAGTCATTCTATCTACTACACCACTTATCTGCCTAAGATGAGATAATGCTTGTAAAGCCCTACACAAATCTTAAAGTTCTATATGAATGTGAGCTATTTTTTTAATTTAGTAAGCAAGGTGGAGTCACTGAAAAGCAAGGTGGGGTCACTGAAATCATTTGTGTATAACTGGATCTCAATATTAGAAATATTACTTTGGCTGTGGTATGAAGGGTAAGTTGGACATGAGGGAGACTGGAGGCAGAGAGAACAGAGAACAGTTGATAGTTATAATAGTGCAAGTAGAGGTGGTGTGGATCTGAACCAGGGTCCTTGTAAAGAGAGGTGGGGAGGCAGAATAGAGGTAAGACAGATTTTAGAGGTAGAATCAACAATGTTTGGCAACTCACTATATTTTGGGAGTAAGGGAAAGGGAAGAGTCAAGGATGACTCTGGGAAGTCATTTAAGCCTGGTTCATTGAGTAAATGGTAGTGCCAACAACAGAAATGAAGAATTTGAGAAGGTGCACAGGTTTAGGAAAGAAGATGAGGAGTTGAATTTTATATTAAGTAAAAACAAAAAAAATCATATGTTATATATGAATTAGACTACTGTGGGGCAGGTTACTTTTACCATATGAATGAATGTGCTAATGAGATAGCCAGGTGGAAGTACCTAGGAGGCATTTGGAAATGTAGGACTAGAGCTCAGTGTAAGGGTTGGATATGTAGATTTGGAAGTCTTACACATGCATGAAAATTAGAGCCAAGAGGGGAGATGGGATTTTTCAAGTGAGAGAAAAAAAGGGTCAGGGATTCCCTGACAGACACCCCACCTGGAAGATTAAGAATACAGAATAAAAAGAGAGCCAAGAACATGGCCTTTAGGAATTCTCACATTTATGGCTTGGGAGGAGAAAAGAGAGACTGAGAAATAGCTTCCAGAAACATAGAAGGAGAGCTGAAATTGATCTGTGTCATGGAATCCAAACAAAGAGACTATCATAGAAGGAGGGATAGCCAACAGTTAGAGCCAGCATGGTGTGATGAGAGATGGTGTGATATCATGGAAAAATTACTGGAATTGGAGTCAGAAAACTGGGTTCTAATTTTTGCTCTGCCTCTTTATGTACTAAACGCATGACCTTGGGCAAATCATTTAATCTCTCTAATCCTTGATTTCTTCACACATAATTATTTTTGTAAGGCATACTTCATGAGATAGGTGTGAGGATTAAATAAGATAATGTATATAAACTGCTTTGTAAATAAAAAACCATTGACATCAATGTAAGCTATTATTATTATAAATGCTATAGTGTTCTATCCAAAATTCCCTATACAAGATGTGAAAGTCCCCAGTGACCCACTGATCAGGACTTTGTTCTAATATCTATGTTTTTATTTTAATAAGGTGAAAATCTCTTGCCTTGTCCTGGGTTGCCCCATTTGTACTAAAATAGAGGATGGCTGACAGTTCACAGCTGGTTCATAGACCTGGGTTAAACCCTTGAACCTGGTCTTGGAGTTTAAAAGGGAGTGCTGAGACCCAGAAGAATGATCACCCAAGCTGGGAAGTTAGACAGAAACAAGTGGCACACTCATGGACTTGGTTCCTTGGTGAGAAGTCTGCCTAGCTTTGCGCTCCTTCCAGGGAATCATGTGCATCAAAGAAGTGGTGGGAGATGAAGGGAACCAAAGGCATAAGTTTCTAAACCAAGCAGGAAATGGAATCACAGGTAGCAGCCAAGGACAGAGCCACAGTGAAGGAGTAGACCTGGAACTTGCCCTTCATTGGGTCTATGAATTAAATGGATTGTGCAGGTTTTGAGAAAGGTGTTGAGTCACCTTACTGCTGTTCTCTTGCAGGGGGGGCCCATGACCCAAGGAAGGTACTATAAATTTAGAGAACTTTAAAGGTCCCTGGAGGGCAAGAGTATGCTGGTGAATATTTAACAACTAGTTCTCTGGGAAGAAAAAAGTTTTTAAGTTTAAAACTTTGAAATTTAGTCTGCATTATTAATATTTTCTCTATTGCTTTCTTAAGTCGGGATAGTCAACAAAATAACAAACCCAGCCCTGATGTTTGCTCATTTCAGAGGTATAGATGTTCACACTGAAAATTCAACAATGGGTTCACAGGAGACAGTTGAACTGTCTCCAGTACATTCCTGATGGAAGGGAGGGTTGCTTTATTCTCTGATAAACCTGTGTGTGGAGGAAGGGTCACCAGGCTAGTATATGGAGGACCATATAAGTCCATGGGGGAGGTTAGGCTTACCAAAAGGGAAGGTGAGTTATTTTGACTACTTATGGACTCAAGCATGAACCCTCTGTATTTTACAGTTTTTGGCAGGTTAAATAAAGCACATTCTATAGTCAGTGTTAGCTTGAGTACTTATGTCAGTCCTAGGGAACTCTTTCCTTTTTTGTAGGGAACTAGACATCAACCAACGACAGTTAGGTGATACAGTAGACAGAGCATTGGGCCTGGACTCGAGAAGACTCATCTTCTTGAGTTCAAACACAGCCTCAGATACTTCCTAGCTGTGTGACCCTGTTTACTTCAGTTTCCTCATCTGTCAAATGAACTGGAGAAGGAAATAGCAAACTGTTCTAGTATCTTTACCAAGAAAACCCAAAATGGGATCACGAAGAGTCAGATACAACTAAAAAAAAGACTCAAAAAAACATGAGCCAAATTCTGATCATTCTAGGAGAAAATATAAGCCAAAGAGTAACTTGCATGAGAAACTCCCCCAAATTGAACCCAATTCATATAAACCCAAAGCTTCAGTTCTAGGTCGTGAGTTAGATAAGAAAGGTCAAAGAAGATGAAGACTGAATAGAAACTATTGACTTGGGCAATTAAAAGGTTTCTTATAATTTCAAAGAGAACATTTTCAGTAAAGTAGTTAGATAGATCAAAAGCTTTTATTAAGCACTTACTGTGTGCTGTGCTAAGCAGTGATAAGAGTTGCAGAGAACTGAGGAGTGAATAGGTGGTAAGAGAGAACAGACAGTGAACAAAGATTGCCGCATGGGAAGGGAACTTCCAGGTGTGTCCAGAGAAGGCAGTGTTTAGAAATTCTCCAGCATGTCTACAAAATCTGCCTTAAAATGCGGCCAAATGTGAAATTAATAGCAGACAACTAAATACCAGAGTCATTGTTGAAACCCACTAAAGGAATCAGGTGGCATGTAGGAAACAAAAAAAGGTGTGAATGGTATTTAGGAAGCATGTGAGAATGACTGGGATATGGAGTGAAGCTTATGAGGTAGGAGCTTCCTGAACATCTGGATTCAGATCCTGAAAAGAGCTATGATTTGATAACAATTAGCAACAAATCCAATAACATTACTGCTCCTATTTGTAGTGAGAAAGGATGGGACTGGATTTGTCTTTTTTAGTTGGATAATTTCAAATGATCGATGATGGTAATTATTATTGATTCATAATACCTACTGGTCTAGGGCATTATGCATATGATGTCGGACTCAATACTATCTTTGACTAATGGAACATTTTCTTATTAAAGGTTGGCATGTCATCTGTTTCTTGTATTTTCCTCTCTCTTCCTGAGACTTTAAGTTAATCTATGAATGACTGTTACAAAAGACTCCCTTTATCCATTTGCAGCCTCAAAGTTTGAAGTCTTCTTCATTCTCTTTTTCCATTTGTTATAACTGAAATCTATAAGCTTCCTCAAACGGGGAAACCTGAACCTCTTTCAAGGAATCTCATTTGATTAAAAGCCTGCTTGGAATGGTAAGAACCATCCACATTTTGAATTGTAAATAAGCTGACAAGCAACCTGTACTGAAATTGGATTCTCCACAAACAAACCCACAAACCAGAGACTCAGACACTTATTCCTTATTTTGGAGCTATTTTCCTATAATGGATATCCTTTAACTTGGATTCCCCAGCATGGCCTGATGAGAAAAGCATGGGAGTCAGGAAACAAGTTTTATCTTGAATAGCTATGTAACATGAAATTACTCTCTTTTCCTCAATTTTCTCATCTGTCAAATTGGGATATACACATACTTCCCTACCTACCTATAAAAGTCACTTTAAGACTTAAAAGGAGATAATAGCCTGGAAAGTACTTTGAAAAATTAAAATCACAGCTAAAGAATGAAATTATTTTTTATCATATTCTTTTAGGATAGGCACATCAATCAGTCAGCAAGCCTCCCATGATTTTACCTAGAGTTGTAGTTGGCAATGACTGTTATAAAAACAAAAGCAAAAAAAAAAAGGGAAATGAACTTTCGTTCATTCATTCATGTATAGTATAGAGTATATGGAGGACTGTATATGTCCTTGGGGGAAGCTAGGGTTTACCAAGAAGGAAGGAGAGTCATTTTAACTATTTATGGGTTCAAGTATGAATCCTCTGTACTTTGTAGGTTTTTTTTGTCAAGTTATATAAAGCATGTTCTATAATCAGTATTAGCCTGAGTATTGCCTCAGAGTCTAAAGCAGACCTATACAACTTAGCAGTAGGTAGGGGCTAAAATTAAAATAGGCTAAACTTCTTCAGGTTGCAGATAGATTAGTCCAGAGACAGACTGATGATGGTTGGTTGCCATGGGTCATGTGACAAACAGAAGAGTGCACAGTGGCAACCCTACATTTTGGGAGGGCCACCCAAAATTCTTTGGCTGGCCCTAGGGCCCTTTGTTGTGCTGGCCTGGTCTAAAGTTTAAAAAAGAATGTACATGAAACAGTTAACAGCACAATTACGTGTTGAACTGTGTGATACTGAACCTAACTATAATAGAATGTCAAGGCAACAAAAATTCTTATCAGTTGGAGTGGTTAGATAAAGTTCTGTGGAGGAGGTAGAACCTGAGCTGGGCTTTGAAGGGATGGTTCAGATTTAGATAATAACTCACAGGTGCACAGCTTTGCAAGGTTTGCAAAGCACTTTCCTCACAACAGCCATTTTTGCAAATATTGTTACCCTCATTTTACAAGTATCCCTCAACTCAGGGGGGTTCTTTCTCCTGGGAAGTTCTGACTCACATCAACACAGATTCATCTGAGGGGGATGTCCTGACCCCAAATAAGAAGGGTCAGTTTTCCTTTTCTGCAGTTCATTGCCCCACTTGGAATAAAATTTAGGGGAATTTATAAATCAAAGTGTAGGTATGATTCATGTGTAGGGTCTTCTAAAAAGTATATACGCATTTACCTTCTAGAAAATGTTTTGTTCAGTAGTGTCCGACTCCGTGTCTTCATTTAGGGTTTTCTTAGCAAAGACACTGCAATGGTTTTCCAATTCCTTCTCCAGCTCATTTTATAGATGAAGAAACTGAGGCAAACAGGGTTAAGTGGCTTGCCCAGGGTCACACAGCTAGCAAGTATCTGAGGCTAGATTTGAACTCAGGAAGATGAGTCTTCCTGACTCCAGACCTGGAACTCAATCCACTGTGCCATCTAGCTGCCCTTATCATTGGGGACCAATCAGGAGTTGCTATGTCATCCTAGCAAGGCACATATCACTCAGTAAAGAGCCAAAGTGCTTAGAGAAGTTCCTCTGATTACCCTTGTTACATATAAATTCAGAAACAGCTCATAAAGGTTAAACCACTTGCCCAAATTAAAACACCAGTAAGTATCAGAACAAAGATTCTGTTCTCTCCAGCATTTGTTCTACTTATACCATGATAATGCTTGCTTTCTTTATAGCCTGAAAAATGGAGGGTGTACAAGAATTCCAGGATGGAAGGAACAGTACTGGATTGGAATGCTATTCAATGGATTAGCAGCAGGAAACAAGCATGGTGTATTATAGGACAATGAAAATTCCAGTTTGACTAGAGCAGCAGGTGTTTATTGAAGATGAGGAGTAGGAAAATTTAAAGATTTAATAGAGGAGATGAAACGAAATGATAAAAGACTTAGGAAACCAGACAGAGGAGTTTGAACTTCATTTGGTAGAGAATAGAGAACCTCTGGAGGTTATAATGCGTGGGAGTAATGGGGGAATTACATGATTGACAGAAAGCAATCTTTAAGGAAGATTAGTCTGGCAGAATGTATGCTGGATGTATTGGAGTAGATGGGGGAGGGGAGAGAAACCATGGATAAGGAGTTATAGTAATCTAGGTATGAGAGATTTAACTGGAATGGCGATGGTCTAGGAATAAAGAGGAAGGAGAGAATGGAGGAACCATTTCTAGGAAACAATAGGACTTACTGACAAATTAGTTTAAGGAAATGAAGAATATATCAAAGGTGGTTTCAAGTTCAGGTGAGTCAGAAAATGATTCTATTGGCAGAGCCTGGAGAGTTTGGAGAGGAAGACTGGAAATAAAATTAGTTTGAGGGGGAAGATGACAACATGAATGGAGTGCTTATCTAATTTGCAGCTGACTGACTCAAAGGTGGGAAAGATAGGTAATGTGTTAGATAACAGAATTAGGATCCAAACAAATCTCAATGGACTCAAAGGATAGACCTAGAGATAAATGTAGAGTCCTGCATTTAATATGCTTTTTAAATGAGCAACTGAACAGAACCAGGGAGACATGATTATACAGCAGTTTATGTGGAAAAAGATATGGGATTTGCATGAACTGCTAGTTCAGTTTGAGTCATCAGTGGGAATGACAGCCACAAAACCTAATGTAACTCTCTGGCAAATGAGGACAGATGCGCCAACTTCAATCTCAGATACTTATCAACGATTTCCATATTTCTACATTGCCTCAGGCCATATAAATCCAGCAACAACTGAATTTAGAGTATATCTAGAGTACTGAGTTCAGCTCATCCACAAAACTCCAAAGCTTCAAATCAGCATTTAACCATAGAACATTTATGTATTCAGGACAGTAATGGGACAGAGAAGGGGTTACTCTACCACCTCCTCTAGAAAAAAATCAGGAAGCATTTATTGCCCATCTTTCTGGTGAGTACAGTTTATAAATCCCTCCCTCTTCCCACCATAGTTTCATCTCCATCTCTACCCAAAAAGGCTCATACCCATTGGGAAAGTCTGAAGGAATAGTCAAATGTCTGGGGAGCACTGCTGGATGAGTCCTGTGACAAATACAGCTTTTACATCCTCATTTTCCAGGCTGTTCCACCTGTTCACCATATTTCCAACCTGGCCCCTATAGATCCCAGCTTGCCTTAGAAGTGCTAATAACCTTTTGCCCTGGAAACAGTTGTTTCCTGAATATTCCACTCTCTTAGAAGCCATCTCTTCTTCCTCTTCAGTTATTCTTCCAGCTCTCCTGCCCTGGTCCTTTTTGATCATGTACATTCAGTCCACATTATTCTGTGAAAAGTTGTTTTTTCCTTCTTACACTATCTGCTACAGAACAATTGGTATGCATCTTTCCTCTTCTTATCCCTCCACCCCTCTCAAGAGGCAGGAAAGGAGAAAAAGCTCAGCCATCTGTCAGCTCTTATACATGTCTGCTACACTAATATTCCTTTAATCTTTATTAATAGGAAAATGGTGCCAAGAACAAGGGAGGAGAAAGTCATATCACATTCATTATGCCCTGCTCAAAAAGTATCTGGAGTTTTATGTTTAGTTCTTGGGGCTGAAAATCAGTGTTGTATAGTGGTAAGAGAGCTATCCTCAGAGCCACAAAAGTCAAGGCTCAAGTCCACATTTGTGATACATGCCTTACCCTAGGCAGGTCACTTAACCTCTCCATTCTCAATAGGCATTTCTCTAAGACCACAAAATTACAAAGAAGGTGCTAACCAGCATTGGTAGAGGGAACTTCCTCATCTGGAGGCTCCCTAAAGCTATGATATCACAGACCCTATCCTTATCCCTACCTGCAGACTACTTTTTAGGAGAGATATTAACAAACAGGAACACATATAGATGATCCCAACCATGATAATGAGGGTACTCTAAAACTATGCCATATAAGGATCAGTTGAAGAAAAATGGAATGTTTAACCTGGAAGAAGACTTGTTGACAACATGATTGAGATCTTCAAATGTTTGTCTTATAAAAGAAAGATTTGATTTATCCTGCTTGGTCCTAGGGGACAGAGCTAAACCAATGAATGGAAGTTACAAGGAGGTAGATTTTGACTCAGAATAAGGAAAAAACTTCCTAACAAAGCTATCCCAAAATGGAATGGATGCACTAACAGAAAGTATTGAGTTTCCTCTTCTCTATCTCTCACCAGACTGCACTTGGGACTTTTCCACCATGCCCCTGAAATCCCTTCATCCTGGAAGATCATTTTAGCCCTGAAATTCACTCCTTAGAAGTACTTTCTACTCTTGTAGCCCCTCCCTCTGATTGGATGGTACTTCCCAGAGCTTCCATTTATAGAGTGTGGCCCAGCCAGCCATTTCTTTGTTTCTCACCAGGCTGTACTCCAGATTTGTCCATCACGTTCCCTCAACTGGGTGCTTTCCATCCCTTACCCTCTCCTTTTCAGCTTCCTTTTATGCATTGTCTTCTCCCCTTGGAATGTAAGCTACTTGAGGGGAGGGACTAACTTTTTTTGTTCATAGTCCTATCCCCAGTGCTTAGCACAATATCTTTCTCATAGTAAACATTTAATAAATGCTCATTTACTGACTGACTGATTTTCCATCACATCAAGCTGAGGCAGGAGATGTTGAAGTTTTCACAGATGTTGAAGTCACAATTCACCTCTTAGGAAAAGGGTAACTAAATGACTCCAGGCTCTTTCCAACTCTGAGGTTCTATGATGAGTCATGTTTTAGGCATGTTGGATTTGCTTGGCTAAGTGGGGAGATTCTATAGGCTAAAAATCAAAGGTGAAGATTGAGATTTGAGACATCCACATAGAAGTGAGAGTTGAAGCACAGAAGTAATCATACATATAATAATACTCTCATTTGCATAGTATCTTATATTTGTATAGTACTTTATAATTTTCTAGGGACTTTCACATTTGACCTTCACGACAATTATGAAATAGACCAACAGGTAGCATTAGTATCACTTTATAGCTGGGGAAACTGAGGCCCTGGAAGGCTAAATGATTTGTTTCTGATCTCATAGCTAATGGGTCAGTCGACAAACATTATTAAGTGCTTTCTAGACACTAAGTGGTGAGGATACAAGGAAAGGCAAAAACAACTCCTGACTTCAAGAAGTTTACATTTGAATGAGAGAGGCTAGGCACTAGGTTCATAGATAAATGGAAAGTTGATAGTAATTTCAGAGGTAAAGGTCCTAGTAGCCAGAGGGATGGGGAAAGGACTCCTACACAAAGTGAGATTTGCACTTGGTCTTGAAGAAATCCAGGGAAGCTGAGGGGCACAAGTGAAGAGGGAGAACATTCCAAGTATGGAAAACAAGCAGTGTAAAGGCATGGGAGATGGGAGATGAAGTTTTATTAAAGCAGCTGCATGCAATGAGATCAATTTGACTAGATAAGAGAATAAATGAAGGAAAATGATTTAGCATAAGTCTGGACAAGTAGATCAGAGGTGGGCTGTGAATGGCTTTAAATGCCAGACAATGGAATTTGTATTCCCTCATAGAGGTAATAAGCAGTGGAATGACATGGTCCAACCCACCTACATTTTAGGAATATCACTTGGTAATGCCTGAGAAAATGGTTTACACAAAGCTGTTGTAGTGAAAGCTTGATTGCAGTGAATTAAGAAGGTAAATGGATGGACAGGAAGTAGAGACAATGAGTATAAATGGTTAGTTTGAGGAATTCAGTAGTAAAAAAAAAGAAACTTGGAACACAGCTAGAAAAAAAGCTGTAAAAATCAGTTAGGGCACAGGAGGGCCTGAAATGTAACCTCCCTCACAACACTTTTTTAAACTTTCAGTCAAAGCTCTCATTGTAGGGAACTCTCTGAAAAGGAAGAATTCCAAAGAGACCAGCCAAGATGGCCTAGCAGAAAGAAGCACTATAGCCGATCTCTTCCCCATAACTATTCCATGAAAATTAAAAAGTGGACCAAATTTTCACCAGGAAATACAAGAGAAAAAACTACAGTAAGTCATTTTTTCCAGGCCAGGTTTGCATATGGAGCTAGAAAAGTATATGACACTGGGGACAGAGTCCATCTAGGAGAAGCAACATAAAGCATTCCAGGGTAGGGACTGAACCAAGCTGTGCAGTAGGGCAAGAAGAGGTCCCAGATCTAACACAGGAGGGCCCCATTAGGAATGTGCTCATGTGAGAGATCAGTGAAAATTAAGTTTCCACAGAATAATTAATGAAGTGTCATCTTGAACAAAGAAGGGAATGAAAATTAACTAAGGCAGTAGACCCAGCCAATCAGAGCAGAGCTAGTAGTTTTCTGAAAACCACAAATTCAGGATATAGGCAGAATTGGTCTAAACCGGCCAAATAACAGTCAGGGTTGAAGAAAGAACTGAGTCAAATGGCTACCATGCATGCTTAGTTGGCTAATTTAATATTACCTTACTAACCCACAGGGAGGAGTTTTCCACCATTTTTGAACATGGGACATATGTTGAGGCGGGGAACATACCAAGGAGTTACATGTGAGGGGTGTATAGGGAAGAATGTAATGCAGAAGGGAGTGGACCAATTCGTTCTCTGAAGGGAGGTACTGAGCTGATGCTGCATTAATCTGTGTCGGTCTAACAGAATAAAACTGGTCTCCTGTATTCCCCATTCCCTCTTCCCAAAGAAGAGTGAGGCCCACTCCTGGCTAGGAATGTCAGCCCAATTCCTTTGGATTCCTCAATAATAATAAATTGCCCTTGATACCTAAATCTCTGTGCCAACCATGTTTCTAACAGCTCCTAAATGTTTAACAATCAACTTTCAGGGAAAAAAAAAGTATGCATGACATGCTTTTAAGTTTAATCTGCATTATTACCATTTTCTCTCACTTTCTTAGGTCTAGACAATCCACAAAACGATAAATCAAGCCCTGATTTGGAGTGTTTGCTGATTTCTGATGTGCGAATGCTCAAGTTGAAAGTTTAAGTTGGCTCTTGAAAGCCAGTTAGAGCTGGCTTCAGCACACCCCAGGACCTGACCTTGTGTAAGCAGCAAAAACAAGGAGCCAAGCTCCTGGAAGCTCTGTTGCTCACTGCCCAATTCTGGATCACAGATTCAATTCAGATGGAGGAGGGGACCTGTGCCTGGGTGTGGCATTACAGGACAAGCAGTGATTTAAGGCCCTCAGCTATGTACTGAGCAAGAAACATGTATGGAAGGAAGTAGCAGTTGTATGACTTTAATCCTGGGAGCAGAGTGGAGTGTCATATCCAACCCAGCACAGTCTCAAACCTTCAGCTGAATAACCAGGGCAGGAAGCTCAGACCAAAGGGGAGCCTGGAGCTCTGTCACTGAACCCTTAGAGTTTTCCATTTAGCTAATGGCGATGGCCGAGTCCAGCAGCAGTATACAAGAGTTCCAAGCAGTGTTTTACTTATATCGCCCCCCCCAGAACAGGAACTTGCAGAGCTCAGACCAAGAGGGTAGCACTCAGATTTCACCCTGGATTAGACCACTTTGGGCACACTGAAGGACTACAGATCCCTTGCCTGAGATGTCTCAGATCCTAGAATGACACTCAATTCCCAAAGAAAGCAGTAGCAGGACCTAAGAGAACACACAACAGGACCAACTATGGCCCAAACATTCTCTCCAAAAGTGCACACAGCGGTCCTGACAGTTGGAAGTCAGAAACCAAGGCTAGGAAGAATAAGCAAACAAAAATAGAATTCCACCAATAAGAGCCATTATGGTGACAGGGATGCATGCTCAACAAACCCAGAAAAAAAAGAAAAACTCCAAAATATCTACAAGCCAAGACACAAATTAAAACACAGCCTGGGTACAAGTTCAACTAGAATTCCTGTGATATATGAAGCAAGAATTTTTTTAAAGAGCTCAAAATTATTTTATAAATGAAATGAGAGAGCTAGAGGAAAAAATGGAAAAGAAATGAGAACACAAGAGGAAAAAATTGGGAAAGCAATGGGAGCCAGGGAAGAAAAACTTGGAAAGAGAATTAACAGCTTGGAACTTTAAAGGGGGACTGTTTCTTTCCTTAAACATAGGCTTGATTCTGAAAGGAAAAATGCAACTTAGGGAAAAGCAGCGGAAAAGAAGGTAGAGGAGGTCAAGAAGAAAGTGCATTTTTGTTCTTGGGACAATATCATATTAGGGTAGAATGATAATGGACAATTTAAGAAAAGTAATAGAAGTTGAGGGTATATCCCTGATCCTTCAATACCAGCTAAAATGCTTCTTCCTTCATAAAGCCTTATCTAACCATTTTTCCCCATTCAGATATCACATAGTATTTTGCTTGCATCTCTTGTATAGACTTATTATGCAATGTTTTGTATCATAGCTATGCTTGCATGGGTCATATGGGTCAGACTGTAAGTTCAAATAGAGAAGGAACTTGGGATTTATCTAAGTCTTTTATCTTTCCTAGGGCCTTGTACATTTCTCTCCATACAGTAGATGCTTAAAAAATGGAGGGCAATTCCCAGGATGTCCAACAGAACAGTTTTTGGTGACATTACCAGAGAAAGATTAATAGATTAAATAACTGGTCTAGTCCAGTATGAGATTTCTGACATATGGCAGCCATTGTTTCCTCCTAAAGATACCACATCTCTTGGCACTCTCTCCTATGCTGACTGTTCCTTATGGATAAAGATGAAAGAGACCTTAAAGAAAATGTAGCCCGACCTCCTTGTTTTCCAGATGAGAAGACTGAGGCCCATTGGGTTTACATGACTTAATCAAAGTCACGCTGGTGGCAAGCATCAGAGGCAGGGTTTGAATGAAGGCCCTCTGATTCCAGGATATAAAAACTACATTCTTTCATATAGACCTCTGACACCCTGGCCGGGAGTTGTGGGCAATCTCCTTGTTTATTACTACCACTTTTAGACCCTTCATCTATTACCTCCATTCAGCAAACCATCTATCCTTCTTAACCTTTTTAAAATTCCATGAGCTCCCAGTTTCCCAGCTTCCTCAATTCCTATGACTTCTGTTTGCAATCTATCTTGACCCTTGGATTTAAGTGAAGGAGGGCTATGCAAAGTCACCAGCCTTACTATCTCTTCTAGAGACATCTGGGTCCAGCAGCAGGACATAGATGAAAATGACTGGAGATGGCCCTGGATGCAGTGGGAGAACTTGGCCTTTTTAAGCTAAAGTCTTTATCAGGTCTCAATTTGACTGGGATAACACTTATTTAGTGATTTACTCCCTGACCCCATCCACACACTGAATTTACCCCCAGGTAAGAGAATTCCTAGCTTTGGTTCTATTGGATCAGCCACTCAAACACCTGGTAATAATGTCAACCCAAATTAAATTCCTGGCCTAGGTTAGGAACAGGGACAGAACTTCAGCAAATTAAATTTTGTTTCAGCTGATGCCTAAATCCACTTCCCACCTTTTGTTGAAAGTTCTCTTCACAAGTACAAATCAACCTACTTCCTGCCTAAATTACTTTTCATGAGAGGCAAGGGGTTTGCCTATAACCAGTCTGTCACTTCTTCCAATGGGAAATCCGCTGTTTGCCAATTAATATGGGCAGAAGAAAACTTGGCTGTTCTTGCTGCCTGAGTTCTGGGCACAGAGGCTTCTCAAAGTAAATGACCTTATGCCTTACCCTTCAATAAACCTGAGAATAATGGAATGTTATCCCATCTGAATTCCTTCAAAGTGGAGCAGGGCAGTTTTTCAAAAAGCTCTTTACTTCCCCGACAAGGCAAATTATTGGCTCAAGGGCTATCCTGTCAAATCTGAGAACTTATTAGATGGAAAAATAGTATTAAAATGCTAATATAATGGCTTTCCAAAATATAAATATGTCTAAACTTAAGAACCTTTAAAATCTTATGAATGAACGATAAAACAATTAAGTACTTAGTATGTACCAGGCACAGAGCTAAGTGCTAGAGATATAAATGCAAAAATTGCAATAGTCCATGCCCTCTGGGAGGTTACATTTAAGTGTATGTGTGCGTGTGTGTGTGTGTGTGTGTGTGTGTGTGTGTGTGTGTGTAGATTGCACATTTAGAGGAAGGAAAGGGAATTTTTGTCTGCAGAGTCACAGGGACAGGGACAATCATGCCCTTGATTTGATGACTGTGCCTAAAGCATGAGGTAGAAAATTGGAGATCAAAGGTATATTGGTCAATGACAGGGCAGATGGCAAGATGGACTGGATGGTTGGGTGGTGAAGCATGAACTTCATATCTATCAAGCTAGATCTAGGATATGGGTTCCATTTTACAGCAGTTGTGCCTTGACCACATATCAAATCTATACGTACTTATTAAGTGCCTAATATATGCCAAGCACTGTGCTAACCTCTGGGGATAAAAGAAAGGCAAAAACAAAACTTCCTGATCTCAGGGAGCTCACAGTCTTAATGGTGTTACTTGTATTTATGCCCTTCTGCTTATGAACTCTGTGAGAGTTTGTTCTTTTCCATGACTACATATTTGTCGTAATGGGCGACAGGCTTCAGGGGGGAAATGTCTTGTTTCTTACTATGACATTTTGGTAAATGTCTTTATTTTGAACTAGTTATGACCTCTGGATCACTTCTGAAAGGAAACACAAAACGGTTGACTTGTGGGCCATAGTTTTATGAATGAAGACCCACAGAATACCTTGAACCTGGGATAGCTGTCAGGGTGACCTAATCTGCCAATGTAAGTGGGGGGGGGAGGAGGTGCCAGGGAGGGGAGGTAACCCAGAGGAGCCCATACTGTTGGCTTACTTTGTTCTAAAATTATCTGTCAAGGTGCCAGGGGAGAGAGGTAGGTGCAGTGAACTGATGGAATTGGCATAATAAGACCTAAAGGAGAAAACAGATTTATAAATATTTTAAAACAAGGGCTTAGCATAAATAGGAATAAGAAAAGCTGAGGTGCAGTAACAGAAGGAATACCTTGTTTAATTAATACGAATTAATTAAGCACTTACTATGGGTCAGGTCCTGTGCTAATTATTGCATATACAAAGGGGAAAAAGTGAAATAGTACTTGCCCAAAGACATTTTGTGTATAAAAAGGATATGCAAAATATTTATCAAATAAATAAATACAAGATAATTTTGTCAGGGAGACAGTTGAGTGGATTAGTCAAGGCCCTGTAGGTGATGAGCCTTGAGCTGAACTTTAAAGGAAACTGGAGGATTCTAAGAGGCAGAGGTGAAGGGAAAGCAAATTCCAGGCATGAGAGACAGTCTGTGTCGAGGCTCAGAGATGAGAGAGGGGATATTTTTTATGAAGAGTGGCAAATAGGCCAGTATACTTGGAAGGGAGAGTACTTAAAGGAATATGATATGTAAGATACCTTAAAAAGTTCATAGATCTGGAAAAAACTAGAAAGGCCTTCTAGTCCCATCTCCCCTCCCCTTATTTTACAGAGGACAATATTGAGACTAAGGGAGATTAAGTATCTTGCCCACAGAAGAAGGGTCGGAGGTAAGATTTTTGAACCTAAGTCCCCTGACTCCAACATTTTGGCTCTTTATCATACCACTTCCAGGTGTCTGGAGCCAGAGTTTAAAGGGCTTCAAATACTAGAGGAGTTTTATTTTGTTTAGAGGCCAAAGGGAGCCATTGGGACTCAGTGAGCATGGGCATTAGGAGGTCATACTTGTGTTTTAGGGATATCAATATAGTACTTGTGTGGAGGTTGGATTAGAGATGGGAGAAACTTGAGGTGGAAATACACTTCATTGTATTGGGATTTCACTGTTTTGTGTCCACTGTTTTGGAGTCTCTGTGCCTAAAATTCAGGCAAGAAGAACAGCCAAATTTTCTCCTGCCTGTGTTTTCAATTTCACTTTTCATGTGAAAATGTTATTTATTATTAGAGCTATAACTAGACATTCTAGCACATACTGTAAACATCATCAAAATGCTGTGGGGAAGCAATCTAAATGGCACCCTCATATCAGCTTTGTGTCTGAAGGTTTGGAACTGGGGGACACAAGTCATGTACAAAAAGAAACTCTTAGACACTGTCCACAGCAGAGACTCCGAGACATCACCGGAGACATCTGGGAGAGGAGGCAAGATTGGACGAGGTAGGGAAGGAGCTTACCTAGGATACAGTTGCCTGGAAGAAGCTCTCATATGGTAGTTTCCCATTTTAACCAAAATATTATGCCTAATTAGATGCTAGGCTTAATTGTACAGTGCCGTCACTGCTCTCTAAAGAGCGGATAACTGATCACCTAGCTCTACTCCCTACCTCAAGACCCAAAGCTCTATGTCAGCAGGAACCACGTCTTAAACAGATTCATAGGAAGCGTTAGGGCTCACAGTATCTAGCATAGTGCCTTATACACCGTGTGCATGCGTGTGTGTGTGTGTGTGTGTGTGTGTGTGGGAAGGGGGTCCTAGGCATAGAATATTGGGTGCAATATGCGTGCAAGTATATAATAGTGAGGTGGAAAAGCTTAATTGGAGCACTGGTCATTCCAGTGCCTGGAACCACGTGGGGTAGAGAGTACTCTGCATCCTCAGTGTTTTACAAGCTGGCACGCAGGGACAGTGTGGGTGGGAACTGCTTAGACATGATCGTATTCCCCGCCCCCAGTCCCCGCCATCCCCACCACGCACACACAGGTGTCACCGCCCAGGAGTCCCTCAGTTCTGGCCTGAGCCGCGATCTGGACAGTTACGCAACTACGGATTAAGAGGAAGACTTGGGAACACAGAAAAACCCCGAGGGTCTCCCCTGCCCCGCATCCCTACTCCTCCTGCTTGGCTTCCTGCACTGCCCAATCAGGTAGCTCCTCCAGCTTCTGCTCTGGCCAATCAGGAGCGGCGGGAGCGAGGCTGGGGTTGGGAGCAGGGAGCCCTAGCCCTGGGCTCAGAGCGCAGTCGGAGCACTCACTCTCCACGATTCTTCTGCCGGGCGCCTGTGGACTGCATCGCCACTGCCACCGCTGCTACTGCTCTGTGACTTCTCTGCCGGCGTCCGTGGACCCTGCTGGCAGTTCTCAAGGTAACCGCAGCCCTGCCTTCCCAGGTACCGCCACCCCTTCGCTCGCTCCTCGTAAACCTTAGAAGTGTCTCTAGAGACCCGAGGGAAAGGCAGGTGGAGCTAGGGGAGAGAGAAGGGACGTCTGCTAGGTCCTAGTGCCATTGAGGTTCCCTTCACCTCTGGCTCTTCCTTCCACGGACCCGAGGAAGCGAGCTTTGCTCCTGCTCGCTCCTCTGGCTACTATTCTAGCGTCTGCTTCCCCCAACCAGTCTGGGTGCCTGTGTTCGGGCTAGAGCTTACTGTGAATCTGGTTCATCTGAGTGTGTAATTCATAAGGGGGCGACGGGACGGTGGGAAGAAAAAAAAAGTGTTAGGAATGGGGGTTAGGAAGCAAGGTGTCCCCAAGGACCCTCACCAAACTCCCCAGACGCCCGTCCAGGGTACTGCTACGGCCGGCTTAGAGGGATGGTAGAGCTGCGCAGGGGTGAATAATTCAAGCGGGGGGTGGGTTGAAAAGAAAGCTGGAAGGCACGTTTGTTAGCGTGACCTCCCCTAAGGGAGATCTGGAAGTGCTGAAAATTCCCTCCCTTGGGGTGTGTGTGTGTGTGTGTGTGTGTGTGTGTGTGTGTGTGTGAGTGTGTGTGTGTGTGTGTACGCGTAGGGTCTGTTCAGAGATTGCTGGGCTTAGCAGGTGACCGACTAGACACATTTCCCTCTCCTTGGCTCCTTCTGCTTATTATTCTCCAGTGCTTTGTCCTGGAGCACCTCAGCGTCTGTCTCTCTCTTTAGTGATGCAGACGCCAGCAGCTGCTCTCAGTCCCACTGCCTACTTGTCATCGGAAAGAGACTGGCTCTGGTAATGAGGACTCAAACCTTCCTTTTGCTGAAACCTCATAGCCTTGTTTCTGGTGGTCTTCTCTTCAACATTCCCTCTCTGTCCATTGTGCTTATACCTTCTGCTTGCCAAGTATAAGGAGAAGGAAATGCATATTTATTTAACACATCTAAACTATAGCTTCCTTCCAACTGGTCTGGTTGTCTTTTGGAGCTAGAGTTATGAGTGGATCTGCTTATCTGAGTGTGTAACACCAGAGGGGGGCAGTGGGACGGTGGGGGTGAGAAAAGTGCATTTGTTTGCATGTCCCCTTCAGCAAAGGAGCTGCTGAAAGCCAGCTTCCCATCAAGAAAACAAGCTCTCTTGATGCCCCTACACAGAAGGGAGCTGGCAGTGCGGGATGGACGTGTGAGTGAATCATTAAGAATGGTATTTGGAAGCTGCTGGCACCTCTACCTGAATCAGCAAATGTTCTCTACCATTTCTCAATTTGTATGACTGGCTATCACTATTCCTCCAGGCTTGAATACATAAGTGTGAATGCTCCCTTTAGCTTAATATACTGCAAATGTATTTCCACTATTTGGGAGAGGGGCAAGGGGAGAGATGGAAAAAAAAATCTTTTCCTACAGTCATAAATTTTACCTCTGTTAGAGAGATCTTACAGGTCAACTAGTCCAACCCCTTCATTCTACAGATAAGGAAACTGAGGCCTAGAATGAAATGTTTGGCCTGAGCTACACAGACAGTTAATGGGAAGCTGAGATTCAAACCCAGACCTCTTCATTTAAAATGCAGTGCTATTTCCACTATCTTGTTCTGTTTTATTCCAAATTCCAAACATCAAATTATAAAAACAAGAGGATTTGAGTGTCCTTTTGGCTCTTCTTAGCTCTTTACTCCCTTCCTGTTTGAGGCCAGATAGAATTAGATAATTCTCTTGGCTTTATTCTCCTTCTCCATAATGTATGTGTTTCTGTTGAAATAATTCTTTCCCTCTTTGAAACTTGTCTCTGTGCAGCCTCATTTTTAAAAGATGTACCTAAAGAGCAAGCCAGGATTCAACTTGTGGCCCTGGGCCTGCCTAAGCTCTTCACTTTTGTGTGACCCAGAGCCAACTAGGAAAGAAAGGGGCATTGCCATTTGTATTCATGTTGTGATTAAAAGTTACATTACATACTTTGAAAATGCTAAAATATTAGAATATAAAGACATACAAAAGGGCTTTCATCAACTAGCAATAGAAAAGACATGTTTTGATGCCTCATTGAATTGGAAATAGAAATTTGGGGTGGGGTAAATTTAGGAAAGACTAATCAGTGAAGGATTTTGTTGATGACACTGGTGTATTCTGGTTCCTAGGAGCAAATGTTTAAAGCTGTATTACTCCTTTCATTTGTAATTTCAAGTGTTCTGGCCAGTTACGCATATGCCCTGATGATTTGATTCATTTATGTATCACTGTTTCCTGTTTCTTTTCCTTGCTTAATCCTGTAAGTTGTTCAAACAAACATCCTTGCCCTGTTTATTTTTTTTAAAACCTAAGATATCAACATGTCGCAGCTTCAGTTAGTATTCTTAAATTCTTCTCTCTCTCTCTCTCTCTCTCTCTCTCTCTCTCTCTTTCTCTTGCACACACACACACTCACACACACTCCCTCCAAGGCCTTCTGGTCATTCCTATTCTTTTGGGAAACAGTAGCAAGAATATGTGCATTTAAACATGCTTTCCCTATGCAGGAAAATGGGTAAAAGGGATTGGTAAAATATTACATTTCAAGTAGGGAGTTAAGTTTCTGATTGAGCAAGTATTGGAATATGCGCACAGTATTTTTTATGCTTCATAGTCATAGGTTTTTTAGTATTGTGAAGCATGAAGCACCGATTCAGTCCTTGTTGATGTTTATTACATCTGACCATCAAAGTAGAACAAAGGTACCCAATGAATGATAGAAGCAAGACTGACGGTGATGTAGTAGAAAGAATTCTAGAGTTGGAGAAAGAAGTTAATAACTCAACAAACATTTATTAAGGGCCTACTATGTGACAGGCACTGTGCTGAGCACTGAGAATACAAATAAGAAAAAGATAGTCCTGCCCTCAAGGAGCTTACAGTCTAATGGGGGAAGACCAAACACCAAAAAGAGGTTGGAAAAGATGTAGGGATATGTGGGGGGAGGGGAGGGGATGGGTTGGGGAGGGCAGATATCTTCTTCCATGGAGTTGAAACCGCCCTGAGCTGCAGGTAGATGTGAGATAGATTGAACTGAGAGTCCAATTTCCATCCTTTATATAGGAAGGTTTTAGGAGGAGTTTGGTAACTCCACCCTCCAGCCTCCAGTTAGAGGGTGGAGGTATTTGGCTTTGAGTTAACTGCTTGGTGACTAGATTAGAAGTGATATGTTTACCCCTGGATGGGCACCTTGTTCTGTGGAGTTGAAACCAGGCACAGCTGAAGATACAAAGTAGTATTCTTAAATTCCCTCTCTCTCTCTCTCTCTCTCTCTCTCTCTCTCTCTCTCTCTCTCTCTCTCATACACACACACACACACACACACACACACACACACACACACACAGAGCTTGATCCCTTATTAGCTGTGTGACCCTAGGAAGATTGTTTAACATCTTTTAAGATTGGTCTTCTCATCCAGAAAATGGAGACTATAACCATCATAGGGTCATTTTATAAATGGTAAAAAGCTATATAAATATGTATTATTATTATTGCATAGTGTGATTTGATATACAGGCTTCTATTCTACACCCCCCCTCCCAGGTATTTCTCCTACCACCTCTCAATGGTGCCAGAAACTGTACCATGAGCAATCTGTTCCTTTGGATTTTTGTTGTTTGGTTGTGTCCTGCTCTTCCTGACCCCATTTGGGGTTTTCTTGGCAAAGATACTAGAGTGGTTTGCCATTTTTCTTTTCCAGCTCATTTTAGAGATGAGGAAACTGAGGCAAACAGGATTAAGTGACTTGCCTGAGGCCAGATTTGCATTTAGGAAGTTGAGTCTTCCTGATTCCAGGCTTGGCACTCTATCACTGTGCCACCTTGCTGCCTTTATTCCTTTGGCTGTTAAAGGCTTCCCCCCCCCCCCCAAAAGCCATTTATACAAATGCAAACATTCTTGGAGGGGCAACACCTTAGGCCATTTTATTATCAGCCAATGTTTTAAAAATTAAATACCTTTTCAATTATCAAGCGTTTATTTTTGAAAAAAGAAAAACAAAACATTTTTTTAAGCAAACAAGCATAATCGAGCCAAACAAATGCCCATCTTGCCCACGTCCAAAAATGTATGTCTCATTCTGCATAGTTGTTTTGATCTCCTCTCTGTTATGAGGTAGGTAGCATTCTTCTTCACCATCAGTCCTCTGGAATCATGGTTGATCATTGTGTTCTTTTCAGAATTGTTTGTTTTTACAGGGCATTAGTTAATAAAAATGATTTTCTCTGGGAATTGGGTGATGGCACAGGAGCATGAAGAGAAGAGAGCTAAAGAAATCAGAATGTGGAAGGACACCAAAGACAGACTTTGCCTACTTTACATTTTTGTTTATGGACCTGCCCTGAGTATGGACAGTGGAGTCTATACAAATGATTGGGTCTCCTTGTGTTAAGTAGAGTTAATTTTCATTAGCGAGGACTGGTAAGAAACCAGGTTAGGGAAAACAGGAAATATACAAGTCTTGCCTTGTCCTGCCCCTCTGAAACTCTGCCCAGACTCCCATAATCCTGGTTTAGAGCATCCTGTCATTTAGGTCAAAGCTCCTCACCAACATCTGTCAACATATCCCAGTCCTAAACCAAAACACCTCTCACTGTACCCCATTTAGAATTGAATGTGCTTGCTTGGTGGTAATTTTGGGTAGTTTTCATAGGAATCAACAAAGCTCTGATTTCACTTGGGATCACTAGTAAGCTAGTGTTGGTGCCCCTTGATCATCCTAATTATAACTGCCTCCCTCATTCACCAAGGTGAATGACCCAAGAGGACCCAAGTTAATACAGAACAGTGTTCTTAGGTTGGCTTAAGATTGTGGGTGGAACAACAGTAGTTCCCTTAACAGTAGTGACTCATTACATCTATAATGACAGTGCATTCCTAGAATTGCCTTTGAGGAGAAAAGGCTTACATTCCAGTATGGTATACAACATAAGTATGATACAGATACATGATGAGGTTTGTTTTGCTTTTACTAGGTCTTTGCTTATCCCAAAACTTGAACTCTACTGAGGCTTTAATGGCTTGCTCAGTTTTTGGCTGGGTTAAAAACAAGCCTCTAAATACCTAACCAGGATTCTAAACATGTTGCCATTGGTAACTGAAGTGAAAGCCAGGTATATGGTCAGTATCAGGCTGAACTCCCATGGTTCCCCTTACAAACTTTCTACTTACTAACCTTCTCCTCCCTCCCCACATCTTTTGGTAAAAATATTTCATAGATGAGAGATTATCCAATTATTTTTGGAGCCATAATGACTTAGCACAGTCTCAGTTTTGACATTTGCATCCTAACTTCAAAAAATAACAATCGTTAAGTATTTATCTCTGTGCTTTGGAGAAATTCCTGGGCTTTTGGCACACAGTAGGTGTGAGTGATAGGTGAAAAATGGACCATTCAGATGTCAATTTACAAATAACCCCAATGGTACTTTGATTAAGAAATATCAATAGAGGCAACAAAGTGTAGAATAAAGAACCCCAGTTTGGGAGTCAGGAGACCTGGACTTGAATCTCAGCCCTGATACCTCCTAACTGGGGGACCCTGGGCAATCATCTCACTTCTTTCTCTGAGTCCTGGTTTTCTCTTCTGTAGAATGGAAATAACATTTGCCCTATCTTGGCCCTCAGGTGATTATAAAGAAAGTGCTTTATAAACCTTAAAGTCCTCTAGAAGTTGGAGTTACAGAACTATTATTATTAAATATTATAAATATTAAATATTATTATTTGTGTTCTGCAAGGTCCCCCAAAGTAGTAATATTCTTTCTTGGTTCTGTGACACTCTGGAGTCTCCAGTTATCTCTAGGGTTGTTGAAAAAAAGTTCTTAAAAGGAAACCACTTTTAATTCATGCACTTGGATTTCTTGTTCCTCACACAGATAACGTTTGTTAAGTGCTTGTGCTAAGTGCTAGGTATACAATAAAAGCAAAATGAACGATCCTTGCATTCGAGGAGCTCACCTTTCTAAGAAGAGTTAGAAAGGGGGAGAGTGTCTAGGAAGTATTTCAGAGGCCATGAGTTAAGCAAGGTGAGACCAAAGATGGCCTGTGTAAGCCTTGGGTGGCTTCAGAACCGAATCCAATTCTCTGGCGGGGAGGGTTAGTGGAAGTGTTGGCTGGAGTGGAGTGGAGATGACACGGCTCCTAAGAAAGTTATTTAGCACATATTGATATACACATAATCAAAACATTTTTATTCTAAAATAAATGTAACAAGGTGGGCTCCTTTCC